>NW_027397064.1:78887428-79631882 GCF_003265705.2 Callorhinus ursinus | reverse complement strand
AGAAAGAAAGAAAGAAAGAAAGAAAGAAAGAAAGAAAGAAAGAAAGAGAGAGAGAGAGAGAGAGAGAGAGAGAGAGAAAGAAAGAAAGAAAGAAAGAAAGAAAGAAAGAAAGAAAGAAAGAAAGAGAAAGAAAGAAAGAAAGAAAGAAAGAAAGAAAGAAAGAAAGAAAGAAAGAAAGAAAGGAAGGAAGGAAGGAAGGAAGGAAGGAAGGAAGGAAGGAAGGAAGGAAGGAAGGAAGGAAGGAAGGAAGGAAGAGAAAGAAAGAAAGAAAGAAAGAAAGAAAGAAAGAAAGAAAGAAAGAAAGAAAGAAAGAAAGAAAGAAAAAAAGAAAGAAAGAAAGAAAGAAAGAAAGACCACTTGACAAAAATAAGAGGCTTGTCAAAAGTTAAAAGGGAAATCTGGAAATGAGATGTGCATAGCGGATTTTGAAAAGCTCCAAAATATTCCTGGGGATCTAGAAGGACAAATGCTTGTGGAGGGTTGTGTGCATACCTCACAAAAGGCACAAGGCTCTATTTTCTCACCTCTAACACAACCTGAGGCCCTGTGCAAACAGGAAGTGAAGGTTAAGGCAGACATAAAATGCCAGAGCATTGAAGGCATACCCCAACACAAATACACACAGAAACTCTTGGCAAAATCTTGAACACTTACTGTTTCAAGGCTTTTTTAAAAAAATCATCCTGCAATTGTTAGCTGACCACTAAGTTCACCAAGCAGAGACTTCAATAGCTACATATAACAAAAAAATACAAATTTTATAGAATTAGTCCAGGAAAGTCACTAAACAAAAAAAAAAAAAAAAAAAAAAAAAAAAAAAATTTTAAAAAATAATTCAAGAAAGTCACTAAAAAAAAAAAAAAAAAAAAAAAAAATAGCAAAAACAAATAGCAACTATAATAAATCCTGGGGTATGAAGATACCACATTGTATTGCATAAAATTCCAGTTTTTGACAACAAAAATAATTACAAGATTTTCTAAGACACAGGAAGTATGGCCCATACACAGGAGTAAACAGCCATTAATAGGTCCTACCCCTGAGGACTCTTAGATGTTAAACTTACTAAACAAAGAATTAAAATCATCTACTATAAACATGTTTAAATGATTAAAGGAAATCATAGCTAAGGAATCAAAGAGAAAGATGACTCATCAAATAGAGAATATCAACAAAAGATTGGGTGATATATCTATATCTATATATCCAAATATAAATTTGGAATTGAAAAGTACATTAACCAAAAAAAAAAAAAATTCACTAGAGGAGCTGAAGACCATTTTTGAACTTGCAAAGTAGAATGGGCAAACATGAAGACAGGCCAATATAGACCATCCAGTCTGAGAAACAGAAATTTTTTTAAATGAAAAAAAACAAAACAGCCTCACAGATCCACAGAACACCATGAAAAGTAGAAATATATGCATGATGGGAATCTCAGAAGGAAAGCAAGAGAAGACAGAAAGAATGTTTGGAGAAACTATGGACAGACATTTCCCAAATTTGATGTAAAACATTCATCTATAGATCCAGGAAGCTCAACAATCCCAAAGTATGGTGAACATAAAGTGATCTATTCTTTTTTTTTTTTTTAAGATTTTATTTATTTATTTGAGAGAGAGAGTGTGAGTTGGGGGCAGGGAGGAGCAGAGGGAGAGGGACAAGCAGACTCTGCACTGAGCACAGAGCCTGACCTAGGGCTCAACCTCACAACCCTGAGATCATGACATGAGCCGAAATCAAGAGTTGGTCACTTAACCAACTAAGCCACCCAGGGACGCTGAGATCTATTCTGTCACATGGATAAATGATAGTCACACTGTCAAAAGACAAAGAGTAAAAATGCAGTATTGTTTATAACGTTTTTCCTCTTTTATATGAATTAAAAGATATGTGCATAAATTATGAAACTTTGTTAATGGGCTTTAATATATAAAAATATAACTTGTTTGACAATAATAGCACCAAAAATGGGAAGCAGAAAGGAACTAACTAAATAATTTTGTACATTATTGTACAATAAAGGAACTAATAATTTTGTACATTATTGTAATTAAATTGGTATTAATCTGAAGTAGGTTTTTTTTAATTTTTTAAAGATTTTATTTATTTGACAGAGAGAGACACAGCAAGAGAGGGAACACAAGCAGGGGGAGTGGGAGAGGGAGAAGCAGGCTTCCCACCAAGCAGGAAGCTTGATGTGGGTGGCACTCGCTCCCAGGACCCTGGGACCACGACCCAAGGAGAAGGCAGATGCTTAACAACTGAGCCACCCAGGCACCCTGAAGTAGATTGTTTTAAATTAGCATGCTAATTATAATTCCCATGGAAACCACTAAGAAAATTAATCCCAATAATATAATAGAAGAATCAACAAGGGAATTAAAATAGGACACTAGAAAATACCTATCACATTTTATAATAAAAAGTGAGTCAATTCATCAGGATGGCATATCAATTATAAATAAATATGCACCTAGCAGTAGACTTCAAAGTACTCAAGGTAAAAGCTTACAGAATTGAAGAAACGGACAATTAAAAAATAATAGTTTGAGACCTCCATACCCCACTTTTAATAATGGCTATAACAAAAAGAGAGAAGACCAAGAAGAAAATAGAAAAGTGTAACTAACACTACAAACCAACTAGACCTAACAAACATCTATAGAACACTCTACCCAAAAACAGAAGAATTCACATTCTTCTCAAGTGCACATGGAATAATTCTCCAGGATTGACCATATGTTAGGCCATAAAACTACAATGAATGTAAAATAACTGAAATCATACAATATAATCAATGGATTGATATTAAAAATCAATAACAGGGGCACCCAGGTGGCTCAGTTGGTTAAGCAGCTGACTCTTGATTTCAGTTCAGGTCATGATCTCAGGTCTTGGATCTAGCCCCATACCAGACTCTGCACTCAGCAGGGAGTCTGCTCTAGAATTCTCTCTCCCTTTCCCTCTGCCCCTCCCTCTGTTCTTTCTCTAAAATAAATAAACACATATTTTTAAAAAATCAATAACAAAAGGTAACATTGTATGTCAAGTACTTCAATAAATAAATAAATACCAGAAAATCAATAACTGGAAAAAAATTTAAGGAATTTACAAATGTGTGGAAATTAAGCAAAACACTTCTGAATACCAAAGGGTCAAAAAAAAAATCACAGGGAAAATTAGAATATATCTTATAGTAATTTACATATTTTAAGACTATGTTATTAGGTACATTTAAATTTAAGTTTATATTCTTATTGATTCCTTTATTATTATGAAACACTATGTTTTTCTGTAGTAATACCTTTTGCCTTAGAGTTTGCTTTACCTGATATCAGCGTAGCTACACCATTTTCCTTTGGTTATCATTTCCTATTATATTTTTCATACTATTACTTTCAACCTTTAATAGTCCTTATATTTAAGGTATATCTTTTATGAGCAGCATATGATTGATTATTATCTCTCTACTTTGACCATCTTTGTCATTTAATTAGAGTATTAATCCAACTACTTAAGTGTAATTATGATGTATTTGTATTTAAATGTAACTTCCTACTATATATTTCGTATTATACCATCTTCTTTTAGATTAATCAAGTGTTTATTATTCCACTTGCCCTGTCTATTATATTGTTAGTGATATATTTATTATTTTATTGGTTACCCTAAAATAAGAGATTCCAAGATTCATTCTTTGTTCACTGCAGTCTACTTTAAGTTTGTACATTTACAATTTCTTGGATAATATTTTTGTGTGTTATGTATGTTAATCCCATAGCTATTTTAAACCCCATAGTGCATTACTTACTATTATTTGTGTTTAGATTTACTCATTTACCATTCCCTGTGTTAATATTTTTCCTGCAGTTCCATGTTTAAATCTGAAAAAAAGAAATCCCTTTAGACTTTTGTAATGTACGTCTACTAGGAACAAATTTTCTCTGCTTTTGTTTGTCTGAAAATGTATTTCACATTCCTTTCTGATGAATATGTTCGTAGGCATAGAATTCTTGGTTGGCAGTTTTGGTCTTTCAGAACTTTAAAATGTCATTCCATTGTCTTCTGTATTCCATGGTTTCCATTAAAAAGTCAGCTGAAGTCTTTGCTCCTTTGAAAGTTTTATATATATATATATATATTTTCATCATTGTTTTTTAGATGTTTGACTGTGATACTCTAGATGTAGCTTCCTTGTATTTATCCTGCATGTGGTTTGTGGAGTTTTTGAATTCATGACTTGCTGTCTTTCATCAGTTTTGTAAAGTTAGTTGCCAATAGATTTGAAATGTTGCTTTTTTTCAATTCATGCTTTCCTGTTCTTCTGGGACTCCAATTATTGGTGTATCAAACTTTTAAATGCTGTTCCACATAGCTCTTATTTTCTCTTCCCTGTATTTTTCATCGCTTTTAATCTTTATACTTAAATTTGAACATTTTCTACTTCTCCCTTAGTTCACTATTCTCTCTGATGTGCCTAATCTATTATCAACCCATCTTATAATTTGTTTTAGTTCTTGTAACTTTTCCTTCTAGCATTTCCATTTGGTCCTGTTTTTTACACACTTGGTAATTTTTAAATTGGATGCTAAATGTCATGTGTGAAAATTTGCAAAGACACTACATGAAGTTATCCTTTTTCCAGAAAGGATTTAATATGCTCCAGTTATACAATGTATGGATTGATCACATTACTCAAGTCAATGCTGGGTTTCAGACTTTGTTAGTCTCATTGATTTCCAGTTTGTTCTAACTCTTAAAACATATCCTTTAATTATTAAGGAGTGGCATTCTTAGATTCTCCTCTAAAATCCTGAATTGTTTACTTAGGCTCTAGCACCTTGGTGGTTTCTAAATTTTCATCTCTGTCTCCCAAGTTCTATGAGGCTGCCAAAATCTCTGCTTAGCTATTTAACATCCAAGCTATTCCTTCACACTTAGTTTCTCTGCATTTTACCCTGCACAGTTTACGAGTCAGCACATGCCTTAGGGGACATTATTCATAATTTTGAGCTCACTCCTCTGTGGTTTTCTCAACTCCTGGATATTAGTCTCTCAAGTCCCAATCACCTCGGTAGCCTCAAACTATAGCATCTTTCTCCCTAACCCAGTGAGACTGCCATAAGCCCAGGCTGACACTTTCGTATTGGCCTCCATTATCCATGCCAGGAATCTGCCAATACAAGTGAAAAGCTGAAGTGAATGTGGGGCTCAACTCATTACAGTTTTCTCTTCTCTGGGATCTTGGATCCTCCAGTACTGGCTTCCTTAGTTCTTCTCTAGTGACTTCAAATAGTTATATATATTATTTTTAAATAGTTGTTCTCAACAGGAGTTAAAATATTACAAGCTATTGTATCTTAGCTAGAAGTGGAAGTCGAATCATTCACTTTTAATTTGCAATTTCCGTAATCTCTACTTTCAATATAGTCTTTCATTTGTGGTTTTAAAACTGGAGAGTTAAAACTGAATCAGAAAAAGTATGTACCTGGATGAACTTGGAATAAGAAAAATGAGTCAGGAAAGCATTTATTCAAATATTAAATAAAATTTATATAATTGCTGTTTATCTATGGTTAGCCTAAATAACAAAGGGAAATGGATTCCCGAATTATGTAGGTATTAGTCTAATACTGCAAATTCACATTCTGTATATCCCAGGTCTAATGTCAGTATTGAACAACAAAATTAAAACACCCTTTTGGTTTTATAAGTATAAAACTTAGTATCTTTCTGTAGCATATATTTTGTATTACTTTTTGAATTTCTAACATATATTGCCTCTTTATGGAAAGGTAAGTTTGACAGTTTGGCATGTAAGTTTTTTTTTAAGTGAAAGAAATAGGTCTCCTTACTATGTTGTGTAGGTCTTCTGGATGGGATGTGCTCCATTTAGAGCTCTGTTTCCTGCTTGGAGGGGCAATTAATATGCTTACTACTTGAGAAACAGCATGGCTCATTGGACTAAGCTTTGAGTCAGTAGTTTCGAGTTATAATCCTACTTCTGCTACTGATTCAATTTATGTCCCTGGGCAAACCATTTAACCTTTGCATTTGTTCACCTAAAAAATGGGATAAAATTATCACTTATTTGCACGAGTAGCTAGTAATAACTGATTTTGACTATAAAGAAATGCATACAATATATTGTGACTAGTTAAAATTACTACAAACATTCCTACAATTCAGTTTCCCCTAAAGCCTCAGTATTGTTTTGATTAAAATTCTTCTGATCTAAGTTAAAATGAAGCACAGTAAAGTGCAGTTAAGTGTTTTAATTTGCATGCTTAAACAGATGGGAAAATCCAGTGTAGTTTAGCCAGAGAAAAAAATTTTTTAGAAATAAAGAGAAAAATAATTTTTGTTTCCCCACTGTTTTTTAATTATAAAAGTATTATCTGTTATACACATGTATTATTCTCTATTGCCTAAGTGCAAAAATTCACATTTACACACAATAATAACAATAAACTCACATCTACTCTTTCCTTATTTATAATTCTTTAGAAATTGAGTTGTAATAATAATTATTGTTAAATTTTATAATTTTATCTCAACACAGAATTTTTTTAAAATGCCCTCACCATATCATAAAAGGGAGCAAATATTCAGATAATTCCTTTGCCTGGTACTTTGCATAATACATGCTTCTGAAAAATGTGAAGATTGACTTTTTTTAATACAGAGAAATTTAAAATATGCTTGTACTTAGGAAAGTTTCCATTGAAAGGAAGCCTTAAAAAGAATGCCTTTAAAAATATAATAAATCATCCTCAATTTATTTCATAAATTTAAGTTTAATTTAAAATAGAGGACAATAAATTGACTCTCTTTACCATGTATCTCCTTACAACTCTTTTTTTAAAGATATTATTTACTTGAGATAAAGAGCAAGCCAGAGAGAGAGAGAGCATGAGCTGGGAGGAGGGAGGGAGCAGGGCAGACGGAGAGGGAGAAACAGGCTCTCCACTGAGCAGGGAGCCCAATGTGGGGTTCGATCTTAGGACCCTGGGATCATGACCTGAGCCAAAGGCAGATGCTTAACCTACTGAGCCACCCCAGCATCCCTCCTTATAACTATTTCTAATACACTTGCAGTTTCTCTGAGACTCATTTTTTTAATCTACAAAATGCTAATTATATTATCAAAGCTACTTATTTAACAAAGTTGTAATGAAAATCAAGTAAGTATGCATAACAAAACTTTGAAAACCATTTGTCTTGTTGAAGATAACATTGAGGAACACTGTCATCCAACAGACTCCAAGAAACATCTCCGTGTTTTTGAAGTCTTAAAATGTTTTTACTCACTTGTCTGATATTTGTCACCATTCTTGGTAGTTTCAACCTTCTGATCACTGGATGCTTTGACATCCCATTTTTGGATCTCCTCATTGCCAGTGACCATTTTCTTCTATCACAGCAATGGTAACTCCTTGGCCAGACACAACTCCCCTCCAAAATCTTGAATTCTTATTCTTAGATCTTAGCTCCTATCCTTCAAGTTGCTTAAATATTGACCAGGAAGTAACAAATCCTCTTAATGGTGCCAGCCAGCCTTCTGATCCATTGCTCCTATCACTCCCCTACCCACAACAGCCTCTTCTAGACTACATTTTGTTCCTGCCCAACTCAAAATTCCTTTATTCAGTGTTTCAATTCAATTCCCATACCTTTCTTGTTTTTCTTTTCCTCAAAATCACTTACTTAACAAACCCAACCATGGTAGAACTCAATCAACTGCCTGACAGCTCTGTGCCTGAAAGCCCCCTGTGCATTTCAGGAAATAACCACACACACAGCTGGATAGACTGGAGTAATGACAAACATGATCTCCAACCTCAAATAGGTAATCAACCCTGAGAATTCTACTATAACTCTTTGCTCTCCAACCTCAATTAGGACTATTTCACAACTTTTCATCACGCCTCTTCCACTTTAAGCTAGAAACTTGCTTTATAATTTGTGGAAATTAGAGCTCTCACTGTAAATACCATCACCCTCGTGTCTAGTTCTACAAACTTACCTGCTTCTGCTTGCACTTCCTTCCTCCTGCCTGCCTCAATCTGGTTTCTGCTGAAATGACTATCAAGGAGATGGATTCTCTCTCCATGATGCCACATCCAATGGCTCCTTAATTTTTTGCTCTTCAATTTATTGATGTCTCCATAGGACTCAATATTGTTCCTATCTCCCTTTTGTAGTACACTCTCATGTATGATATCTTTCTCAGTTTTTATCTCATCTCTCTGGCTGCTACTTTTTCATCCCCTTTCCTGGCTCTTACTCCTCCACTTGCTAAATTTCTTCTCTGTCCACTCTCTATTTGGATGCTTTCATTCATTTCCATGGCCTTAAATCCCACTTATGTGCTGATAATTTATATCCACGGCATTGCCTATTCCTCCGAACTTCGGTCACATCCAATTGCTTACCTGATATCTCCATTTAGATGTCTTGCAGGCATCTGAAATTTAACGTTTTCAAAATAGAGTTTTTTCATTATTCGTCTCTCTTCTGCCTTCTCTATATTCCCTCCAAATCTCTCCCATCTCAACAAATGACACTACCTCTGCATATTTGCTTAAGAAAAAAGTAGGAGTCATCCAATTCATCAGCAAATTCTTCTTCCAAAGTATATCTTGAGTCTGTCCACTTCTTTACATATTAGTTCACAGTACCATAATCACTTGCCTGACTTACTACAACACTTTTCTTACTAGTTTCTCTGCTTTCTCTGGTAATTTCTTGCAACCTGTTCTTCATATAAGAACAAGAATAATCTTTAAGGACCTAAGTTAGAACACATAACTTCCTTACTTAAAAACCTCCAATGGCTTGATGCTTCACTTTGAATAAAATCCAACAAACTTACTTTGGCCTATAAGATATTGTTGTCTGGGGCTTGTATTCCTCTTTCTCCTTATTCATATCACTGTATTCATAGCCACGAGAATTTCCTTTCAATTTCTGGAACACATCATAGGCTTTGTACATACTGTTCCTCCTTAACTAGCTCCATTCATGGCTATCTCCTTTTCATCTTGTGGGTTCAGCTTAATGCCACTTCCTTAGTAAGTCCTTCCTGAGTCATTCTCTCTAAATAGTGTACTTTTCCTCACCAATTCCACCACGCTTCTTTATCTCAGCACCCTGTCTGCTTTTATAAATAATCCTTCCCATTTCATAATTACTTGTTTAACTGCTATTTTTCTGTCTTCCTTATGATACTATAAGCTCAATGAGGGCAGAGATGATATCCATTTCTTTTATCACTATACAACCAACACCTAGGACAGTCCTGCAGCTAGTTGAATAAACTTGTTGAATAAATAAATACCACAGATAAAGATGGATAATGTGATGAAAATGATTGATTCTTTTTTTTTTTAAAGATTTTATTTATCTGTTTGACAGAGAGAGACACCGCAAGAGCGGGAACACAAGCAGGGGGAAGTGGGAGAGGGAGAAGCAGGCTTCCCGCCGAGCAGGGAGCCCGATGAGGGGCTCGATCCCAGGACCCTGGGATCATGACCTGAGCTGAAGGCAGATGTTTAACGACTGAGCCACCCATGCACCCGAAAATGACTGATTCGTGTGCAGTCTTGCATCACAGAACATTTTAGGACTATAGCATCAAAGTTTTATTCAAGATTTCAAGCATTTGTCGAAATGGATGGAGAGCACTATTTTTGAGGGAGAGTCTTAGGTATATAGTCCATTTTCTACTCCAGTGCCTCTCAACTTATCTATGGTGAATTCCCAATCTATGAGACTTTTATAAAATGCAATAAAACTGAATTATCAAAAACATGAAATAAAAACAAAAACAAAATATAAGCCCACTTGTTTTTATTAACTTTAACATTATTCTGTTAAGTTTTTACTATATATATATATATATATATATTTTTTTTTTTTTTTTTTTAAGAGAGGAAGGGAGAGAGGGGAAGGGGAGACGGAGAGAATCTTAAGCAGGCTCCATGCCCAGTGTGGAGTCCGACCCTGGGCTCTGTCTCCTGACCCTGAGATCATGACCCTGAGATCCTGACCTGAGCCAAAATCAAGAGTCAGCCACTTAACCGGCTGAGCCACCCAGGTGCCCCTCTATAGAACTTTTTAATCAGTTGTCAATGTCTATGCTAATCTCATTAAAGATCATTAACAAAGTTTGAGACCAACATTGGTCTGAGAACTGCACTTTTGAGTAGTGTTTTACTCCAACTTGAATGAATGATGAGGTCATTGGGATTGATTTGTGCACTGTATCTCAAAGCTCAGTCTATCCTCTGTTATAGAAAGAAGAGTTGAAAAGTATTAAAAATAAAACAAAGCTAAGAAATAAAAGTTATAAAATTTATAAAACAGTTGAAGAATTTAGAAGTAAAATAGAAAATTATTAGAAACTAAAGTTCTCATATTGTAGAAATTAAACAGAAAACTAAGTCTCTGTGGTCATGAATATAAATTGCAGGGTGGGAAAATACCTTCCCCAGATACCTTGACTGGAGTTTGAAGGAGGTGAGAGTGGAGAAAAGTCAAATATTACCCTTGGGATGTTCCACAGGAAACAATTGGTTGTTATTTCTATTACTAGTTTGGGTTAATACAGCCTTTTTATCAAAGTGCTAGACACATTATTTCTACCACAATTAGTTTCTCCTAACTCTTCTCATTTTCCTGCCCTAAAGTATTCTGCCTTAATGTTTCGTGCCTCATCCATTCCCACATCCTTATTCTTCTCATTATGTCTCCCCTCCCACTCCACCATTGGCATAGTGCGATGCTACGACTAGACCTAAGTAAAAAGGGAGGAATAACAGTAGCAAAAGCTAGGATATAGGGAATTTAATTCCCACCTTGAGCATTTAGGGAGAAGAGAATGTTCATTGGAGATATGCTATTATTTGCCTTCCTTTGACTTACCACATTACCAAGTTTTTCCCCATGTATTATGCCTTACAGCATTGGTATATGAGAAATTCATTACTTATGCCACTTCAGGAAATGTTATTTGAAATTTGAACACAGGAGTAGACTTTTATAGGACCTTTATAGTATACTTTTATATACTTATACAAATGTATACTTTTATAGTGTATAGAAAGCAGCAGAAATACTTTTAAATCCTTCATCTAACGGAAATCCAACATCCTTCATACTCCAAAGGAATTTAGTCATCTTTCTGAAGATGAAGAGAGATTGGCATGTCTACGCTTACACGTGGCTGTTGGTATGTCCAAAGGTAGGTGAATATCTTACAGTGAATTTTTTCACAATATCTGGCATACCATCCAATCTCAAAGGCAAGTTCAAATCTGGCCTAATTCAATTCCAGCCCTATTTCAGAGCTGAAGATTTAAACTTAAGCTATACCTTTTTGAGCCATACAAGTTCCTAACAAAAAAAAAAAAATCATCCTTTATTTTGGAAGCGGTCTAGAACACTTGTTTACCGCGGTCTCCTCATCTAGCCAACACACACTTGAATTTCTAGATTAAATTGGCCTCTCAAGATTCTTCCAGCTGGGAAAGACTTGCAGTTCAATTGAATTTCTTGTCAGAACTCTGGACCTGAAATTCTAGCATTCGAGTGGCTCTAAGACGGGGTTTCTGGTATGGGGATTGAGTGATGTTAGCTAAAGATGTCTGACACATAATTGTCTAACGCTCTGGCAGACCAGAGTTCCTTTCAGGTTTCCCTTCCCTTTCTTCTCCTTCCTTCCTAAACTCAGCTTGCACAGCTTGCGCTGTTAGAGAGATGTTGGATTTGTAGATTAAGAGAAAGTGATTCTAGAAATAGGAAAGAAAGAGGGGCAGTAGGGTTACCTGCAGCTACCTCTGTCTTCTTTTTAAGCTTTGGAATTCCAGTGGGAATTAGTCATACTCTCATGTCTTATTAGGTTAAATTATTTTTGAGTTTTTAAAAATATACAGAGGATGGGGGATTTTAGGAACAAAATAGGTAACTACTGTTACTGGATATTAATAACTTCTCCCATGGGGTTAAACTCTTTATAAGAATAGTGAGGGCTTCAACTTGTTGCTCCCCTTTCATACTACAGAAAAATGATTTCCTTCTTCTCTTACATTCTTTTCCTGGCAAATTTTGGTGGTAAATAAGGAATACATTTTCGAGTTTTAGTCCTAATACTGGTTATTCCAGTTATTCCACTTGCTCTGGTTTCACAATTCAAGAAATATGGAAGTGATGCAGAGAAAAGACAACAGTGAGGCCTGATCCAGGGTATAACCGACATCAAATTCCTGAATGAACTAAATACACTCTTCCATTCCAGAAACATTAGTGGCAACTTCTCGTGCAAGTAGAGAATGAAAAGAGGGTTTATATCTATTCCTCTAACCAGCTCATAAAGTCCAGAGAATTACATAATATGAGATCATTTAGACACCTTGAAGACCAACTTGGAACTTTTCTTAACTGTTGCACAATAGCAGTCAAATTCTGAGCACCACAACTTGAGAACTGGAAATCTTGGAAAGAGTTTAAAGAGTCATAGTAATTACTAATAACCTTGACAAGTTGTAGAAATGGGCAGATAATTACAGGATGAACTTAATAGACAGAAATATAGAGTAATTTAGAGGAAGAGAAAAATAAAACACTATAAATACAAAGGAGAAGGCTTGGCTTTGTGGGAAAAATGTGGGATTCAGTAAACCACCAGTAAAACATGAGTTAGCCATACGGTACAGTTGCTTTATTATTTTTTATTAATAAAAATAAAAAATTTGTAGAGTACATGCAAGAATATTGTATCTAAGAAAAAGGCAGTAATCCCCTAGTCATCTATGCAATTATTTAGTAACCACCTATCACATCCTAGACACTTTGAGTGCTGGCATAAAATGGAGAAGACATAGGATCCCTACCTTCACGGAGCTCGCTAACGTGTGGCAAATGAGAAAGCTAGTACCTTTAACACTGTCTTTAGTTTGTATTCTGTAGCCAACTTCAAGTACAGCAAATACTGTGAGTTCCTTGAGGTAGGGATCCTATTTTTACATTTGGGATCCCATTCTGTGCCTAGCACAGCATCTTGTAAACAATCAACTTGGATTAAGGGGTAAAAATAAGCCCCCCCCAAAAAAACTAAAATTTGAAAAAGTAAACACTTGTCTGACCATCAAATCTCTTTGGCCCCTAATGTTTGCGAACCTATTACGTGCAGAACAGTTCTCAACACAACGCTTTGTGTATAAAAGGGATGGTAGCAATGGACTCAAGTTGCACACGGTGATAATTGCCATGGGCATTCTCCTGACCGGGTTGACAGCCCATCCTCCGCGAGTTTTTTTTCCCTTCTTTTCTCTTTTAGTCGAAAGACAAAACGCTTAAGCTGTAGCTACAGGGGTGGGACGCGGAGCTTAGACTTGGGGGCACAGCCACCACCAGCTCGCGCGCACTGAGCTCGCTAGGGCAGCTCTGCGGGCGCGGCGGGCCGGCTCACACCCCTGGCTTCTCAGCGCCCGGAGTCTCCGCGCGGACGAGGCGTCCCCCCAGAGGAAAGACAGGGCGCCGCAGACGCCCCTCGGAGTCACCGGCCACCCGCCCCGCCTCAGGCTCCTGTTCCTCTTGCGTTCCCATTGATCAGGCGGGTGTACGTTCCAGAGAGGCCAGTGGGGCGCGATTAGAAAACCAGGCGCTCCACGTCCCCGACCGCATCTAGTCACCCACCCACTCCAGCCCCACAGCCCAGCAGGCCAAGCAGGCCGGACGCCGAGGCCTCGCGGTAACGAGCCTCCATCCGCCCCGCCTCCTCGCCCTCCAGCCGGCCCCGCCCTCGCACTCACCCCTCCCCCGCTCCCGCCTCACTTCCCCGGCAATCTCCTCGCGCTCCCGGCCCGGCACGCGCGCTGCGCCCGGCCGCCGCTGCCGCCGCCGCCGCCGCCGCCGCCGCCGCCGCGGTCGCCGCGGTCGCCGCGGCGGAGCGTTTCTCCGCGGTGCCTGGCTTCCAGCTTCGGGCCGGAACCGGAAGTCTGGGGGGCGGGGCCGGCGGAGGCCAGGGGACCGAAAACGCGGCCGAGCCCGGAGCCCGGAGCCGGAGCCAGAGCCTGGACCAGAACTTGGCCGCCGCTTGCACCGCTGCCGCCGCCGCCGCCCGCTGCTCCTTCCCTGCGCCACAGCTGCCTCGGCCGGCACGGCCCCGAGCTCGGCCGCCACTGGTCCGTGGACTTTGGGTGTCCGGGTTGAAGGTCGGTCCGGACGTCGGACCCAGCTCGGTTCCCGGACTGTCCGGGCGGCAGCGGACGCCACCGCCGCCGCCTCCTCGTCGCCTCAGCCTGGCGTTTTGTTCCGAGAGACCCGAGAGGCGAGCGGAGCTGACAGTGATTTTGACAGTGATTTAAACCCGCTTTTGTTGTTGTTGGCTTTTCGTTGTTTGGTTTTGTGTGTTGTGCGTGTGTGTGGCGGTTTTCCCCCCGTGGTGCCTTTTTTTTTTTATTGTTGTTCTCTCTTTCCGCCCCCCCCCCCTTTTTTTTTTTTTTTTTTAACCCCGTGAACGTTTTTTTGGTCGGGGCTTCCGAATATGTTTTATGACGGTTGATTTTACACCAGGAGGTTTGTCTCCGAGGAAGACCCAGGGAACTGGATATCTAGCGAGAACTTCCTACGGATTCCCCGGCGCCTCGGGAAAATGGGAGCTGCTGCAAAGTTGGCGTTTGCCGTCTTTCTTATCTCTTGTTCTTCAGGTAGGTGCATGGAGAGCGGCGCGGCGGGGCTGCTGCTTGCCGCTGCTGCCGCCGCCGCTGCTGCTGGCGGCCGCGGTTGTTGTTGGCCGCGGTTGTTGTTGGGTCGGCGAGCTCCAGTGGAGCCGGGGGACGTTTTTCCCGACCCGGAGCCCCTCGGCTGCGACCCCCCAGGTCTGATTGTGATCTGGAAATCTCCATGAATTTTTCTCGTTTTGAGTTACGTTGGCGAGCTGATAAGAGTGACTGCTCTGTTGTGGAAGTGAGAAAGTCATGGTTTGTGGCCGTAACATTGGATGACAGCGCTGGTCGGGTTGCAGTTAAGCCACAAATACCACAAGTGACAATCTGTGCAAAGGTTTGAGACCCGAAAGGCGTTTTCCAAAATGTCATTTAGTGTAGCATTCTCGGAAATAAGGGTGTTTTATTTTAATCGTCTTTTAATTAGTGCTTCACCAGTGACTATCACGACAGAGATCTAGCGAGTTATTACTTAATTTTGACCGTGAGAAACAATGCATCATATCAGCAATTTCATCTGGGTCTCCCCTTACGTTTTCTTCAACTTCACTGTCCAGCAGTGTTAAAAATAGTTGTAGTTGTTGTTGTTGGAGTATTAACAATAACCCAGCGCAGAAGAGGTATGCCGCTGTGTGTTGGTAATGTGCTGGCTTTCAACCACCATTTATGTCCTCTTTTCTGGCATAGATTTTGCTTACCTACGGAATACTTATTTTAAACGCGTTGTATTGAAGCATTGTTTTTGGTTTAGAGCAGCCATTTGAGATTGTTCATACTGTCAAATACATTATAGTCATAAAATAGGTTTTGGCCCAAGGCTGGAAGAATAATTTGGTCTCTTTATATTTGAAATTTTGATTTTTGTGAGAACGTTCTATGCTTGCAACCAGTGGTTGGAAAACTGTCTAGTCTTTTGTATTTGAAATTCTGTAAATGAATACAACCTAGCTCAAAGGTGTGCAAATGTACATAACAGGAGAGTTGGTATGATAGATGAAACAATTTTAAAGTCGCAATGGATCTGTTTATCATAAAATTAAATATTCAGTTACTAGGTTGTGAGAGAGAGAATTATAGGGGGGGAACGAATTGACAGGTTTCATGGCCATGTCTTTATCTCATTTGCTACAGGGAAATCAGAGGGTGTTAGTCTTTTCTTTGTGTACCTCTGTGGTGTGTGTGTGTGTGTGTGTATGTGTGTGTGTCCATCCTCCCAACCCCCTCTTTTAATAGAATCTTTTGTAATGTATAGAATTTTGCTGAATGGTACATTTCCTTGTGGTTAATAAATGGATAAAGTCTAGTCTTATGTCTGTGGTGGTATTGATCAGTTCCGGGTGGGCTAAATGTGTTGTGAAATGGCGATCATTGCCAGAGATTAACCAAAGAATCATGTCTGTTTAAATGGAAGAAGGAACATGCTTAAGGCATGCTGACAGTTCTTTTTGTGCACGGTTTGGGGAGGAAGATAAACAATGGTGTCTGTGAAATGAATGAATACCTTGATAACATTAAACCCCTTGCTTTTGTGACATGACTTAACTGTGTAGTTTTTTATTTTTCCGGTAGTACTCTCTCTCCTGTGTTCCTGTATGTTCTGGTTGGTGAACTCCTCTTTTTCATATCCCTTTCTCTGATCTCCTGCCCTTGAGGAGGAGGGGCATCATGGCTACTGACCAAGGAATTGTGGACATTATTCCCTCCCAAACCCACCTGAGTCACACTAATTGGTGAAGGAGGTTATTCTTGAGCAGTCTCAAGGTACTACTTCTGGAGAAGCAGGCTGTCGCTACAGATCTTACAGCTTCCTCTGCTTGGTTTAGAAGTAAAGAGAATCGAGCATTAGTTTTTTGTAGGATTATTTTCCGTGGGCCAGGAGATTAATGGCTAAAATTTTGAAATACAGTAATTTTCTTGCTATAGAGCATATACATATATAGCACGCAGAATTACATAAAACTGATAATAAATATTGTTGCATAGTTTTTTTTTCAAATAATTCCTAGTTGAACTAAAATATAATTCTATTGAAGATAATTGAAATCATCTTAAAGACTTTAATCCACATTTCTGTATGAAGATTTTTAGTACTTAAAATATCTGATTTTTTAAAAGGCTTTTGTTATGAATCAAATGAACTCGAAAAGATTATTATATTTCTTTTCCTAATTGATTTTTCTATGTAATATGTAATCTGGCATGCTGGAAGCATCAGAATGGCTATTTTTATGAGAATTTAAAAATTTCTCAAGTTGTCGGTTTTTATTCCTGGCTATTTGATTTCTTTTTTTTAAGCGAATGAAAGATGGTAGTAAAGAGCTGTTGTATTTCAGGTTTTTAGGATGGATGTTTACTGTTTTCTTTAGTATTTTGCAGACTTTGATTTTTCAGTTTCCATCCCATGGTATATATACTGGAGGCTCTTTTTGCAGACTATTCCTGTAGGATATGGCCAAGTATGTAATTTCTTAATGTAATTCCAAGGGAAGCATTTTTGAGTTTTGCCCTCATCCTCAAATGCCTACAGATTTCTTCTGTATTTGAATTTTTTAATTCTTCTTGTCCTTCCTCAAATTTTGTTTCAAAACACAAATGTATTTCTTAGATTATTTTTGTTTGTTTTTAAGGCATTGTGGCTAATTTGTATCTTTCTTCACCATTTGTTAAACTGTGAGTTTGATACTTGCTCTAGTACTTAGGTTTACCCTACCTAGAATGATGCAGCTATTGTATTTGAGTTGCACTGAATAAGTTGAGAATTTGTTTGGGTTTCTGTGGGAACTGGAGCAGTTTGGTCCATATAGTTGATGAAATAAGAAATGGAAATAAAGTAATTATGTGTATTTCCTTTACTTCAGCTAGGCAATTGTGTGTGCGTGTGTTCACGCGCTCCTGTGTATGTTTCTGTGAGTGAGTATATGTGCGGTTGGAGGGAGAATTGGCAGTGCAGTGACTCTTCTGGGACTCGGCTGAACTTTGGCTAATAAGTGATAGTTATTAAATGCTTTGTTTTCTACAGGCAGAATTTCTTAAATGTAGTCCGTGATCAAATTCAAATACAATATATTGGAACATCAGACTTCTCCCCCACCAATTCTTGTTGAATTTTTTTCTATTTATAAGCCAGTAGTTCTCAAGCTTGGGTGTCTTTTGCTCCCTGCCCCTGCACCTCTTCCCCAGGGAACATTTGAAGACATTTTTGGTTTTCACAACTCTGGAGGATGGTATGGCTGCTGCTAATCATCCCGTAATGCACAGGACACCTTACACAGTAAAGAGTTATCTGGCTTAAAATGTCAATAGTGTTGAGGTTGAGAAGCCTTATTTTAAACTCTTCATTTTTAAAAGTATTAGTATATTAGTAAAAAGGTCCTGCTTCCCACTCCCACAGTCAATCATCCAAATTTTACAAGGATATGCTATTGATCTTCAGGTAACTTTGTATTGAGAGCTTTCATCTTTTCATTATCTTTTAAAATTAGAATGATTATATTAGAAAAACAGACTGTAGGTGTACACATTATTTCATCTTAATGTACATTAATAAAAATATTTTGCTGAGTTATGAATAAACTCTCCAAACCCATTGTTTTGCTATGATGGAGAGCCCATGAAAACTGTATATTCCTGAATAGGATGAATAATTGGTCAAAGTATCAGGTTTAATTATATTTGCTTTTGATCCAGTAGTCTCTCTGCTGTGATAATCATCTTTAAGGATATTTCCTTTTATCCTTATTAAAATCATTGTCTGGACTGTGTGGTGGCAGCAGGGTTGTGTGTGTGAGAGAGAGAAAGAGGGAGAGACAGATCAACATGGTGCAGGAAAGTTTTGTAAGTTTCGTATGGAAGAACTATGTACACTATTACATGTCCCTGAAAGGTTTCAGAGTATAAAATCAGGTTTTTTTTAAAGGATATTATTTCTTCTTCTTTTCTTTTAGCTAATTTTAATTTGAAGAAAGTTTTCAAGTGGTTTCCTAATTACATAATTTTCTGGAGAATCATTGGCTGGTTTTTGGTTATCATTAGACTCGTTTAGGCTATACTAATTAATATTCTATGATCTATCACAGACCCTTGTCCTTTTTAAGGTTAAAATTTGACCATAATTAATTAGTGCTTACATTGTTTTGAACTCTGGTTTTAAGGAAGTGAACTCAGCCAGGATAAGAATTAAAGTGAAAAAGTGTAAGTAACATTACACCATTGAAAGGAAAAATTCTGAAATCACTCCCACAAAAAGTATGCAAATAAGCCTCATACTATCTTGGTAACACACCTCTCCATACATATATATCTCTGGTACTACTGACATCTTCACCTTTTGGGTTCACTGTTTCATAAGAAATAAAGCATAACTAAACCAAATGAGATTTTAATAATCTCTAAAGTTCTTTAGATTCTAGAACTATTTTGTTGCTCTTTTACTTTTGTAAGCAGTGTACTCTTACTTCTCATCTTCGATGTCTCAAAAATCTGTGGATTATATTTGTCTTTTCATGCTTTCTTATGTTGCCACTTGACCTGCATGGTTCCTCTTAGATAGTAAGTTAGGTAAGGTTAGCAATGAATGATACTAGAGTCACTAGTACTCTTTCACTTTTTATTCCATATTCTATAACTCATAATTTCTTCCATTGCCTTTCATTATGCTTCCCATTCCACTTTATGCCTTCTTTGTTTATTCTTTTTTCCTTCTTTACGTCCCTGTATTGTAGCTTGCTTGTGGAACCCACTTGTTGCTTAGCATCAGAGGTAGCTCAAGAGGGCTCACACATGGTTTAAATGAAAACAGATGCAATTTAGAACGTTTAAGAATTGACCAGATAGTCTTTTCCACTGTTCTCTCATTTGTTGGTTTCTGGAATACCACACACACACTTGGGAGTAGTGTTATTTTTTGGAATCAAATGGCTTCAACTGTAGAGTGCTCTTACACTCCCCCCACCCAACTTTTTTTGATGCGGGGAGGGGCAAAGGGAGGGGAGAGAGAGAATCTTATGTGGGGCCCAACACAGGGCTCCATCTCATGACCTGAGCCGAAATCAAGAGTCTATCACTTAACCCACTGAGGCACCCAGGCGCCCCACTCTTACCCCCTTTTTAATATTCTAGTTTTCTTGAACTCTTTGCTGTTTTCAAAAAGTCTATCTTTTGTTATTATTCATTCATCATCTCTGTTTAAGCCAAAATTTGACCAGACCAGGGAATATATTTATTGCCACAGCTGGGACCACATCAAACTTCCTCTGTGGTAGATTTAATTTTGTTAGGTTATAATAGTCATGTCTAGACAGAACATTGATTTCAAATTGACTATTGAACATGAAAGTTCCAGGAATAGTGTATAGAGAAAGAAGAAGGAGAAGTCAAGAAGGTAAGAAAATAGATAGCAATTGACTTTCTGTCATTCTCCAACTGGATTTCTGTTAGTGACTTTCATATATCCAAATGCATCTAGTAGTTGCATTTTGTTTAATGAAGGGTCTAAAGGGAATGTATTGTTTCTGAGGTTGGATTTTTAAAAACTGTTAGAATGGGGGACTTAAAGGAAAAAATTTGGAGGTTCTTATGGATACTGGACAAGAATGTGATCACAGTGGTCAGTAGACTTTGTTTCTGGTGTCATCACTGCCACTGTCTAGCTCATCTATCATTTTTCTTACCTGAATTATTATAGTACTTTTCTAGTTAAGGACCTAGTTAAGACTAGGTCCCTGACACTACTTCCTCTTCCAGTCTGTCCACATTATGACTTCCAGATTGACCTCATTAAAAAAATAAATCTAAACATGTCACTTCTGCTTCAAACATTTCACCGTGAGTCACCTTTAGAGCATAAAATCTAAAGTCTTAGAAAGGCGTGTCCTTAGAATGGTGCTTTATCATTTGGTTCCTGCTTGTGTTCTCTAACCTCTTGGTATAGTGGCTAAGAAGATAGGCTCTGGGGTTAGACTTCACTGGTTTACATCCTGGCTTCATGGTTTAACCTTGGGCAAATCACTTCACCTTTTGTGCTTCAGTTTTATCATCTACAAAATGGGGATATTAATAGTGACTACCTCAGAGAGTGGTTTGAAGATTAAATATCACATAAATACTAGGTATTCTGCTGGGCTTCTCCTTAGCATGAGCCCTATATTCCAGCTATACAAACCTGACTTGCAGTTTTTTGAATGTGTTGTCCTTTATTGTATATCAGTATGGTACCTTTGTATAGGTTAGTTCTTCCTCCTTTACCTGGCTCACTCCTTATTTTGAAGACAGAAGTATCACCTTTTTAGAAACAGTTTTTCTGCCACCCAACCCAGATTGAGTTAGTTGCTTTCTGTTCTTCTAAATGACCTTGATTCCAGTAATCACTGCAAATGTTTATTTACCTCTATACATGTTAGACTGTGAGCTCTTCGAAGACATCTTCTCTTTATCTACAGACCCAGTCATAGAAACTGGCACACAGTAGGTGCTGAGGAAATGTTTAGTGAATGAATGAAGCGAATTTTTTTCATTTCTGGACTGGGGGTTTTGCTTTTATGTATTAAAGCAATAAACTTGGATTAGATTATTTCTGAACTTTTTTCCTCCTCTAAAAGCTTTTTGATTTTATAATCTTAAGATTAGAGTTTAGGGTATCCTTAAGTTCTCTTCATTTTTTTTTTTAAATGCTGTGTTTCTGATCCTTAGATTAAATCTTTTAATATAACTTGAATCACACAGGTTTAGAAGGCATTTTAGAGATCTTTAAGTTCTGTGGCTTTCAGCTTTTTTGTTCATAACCCATAGTAAGAAATACATATTGCATCATAACTCAGTTCCCATATACATAAATATGTATGTATAACAGAAATAGAAGTTTTGTGAACTCTTGCTGTGTGTAAGACTTTTATTTTTATATTCTGTTTCACTAAAAGAATTTTTTATTGTGATCCATTAATTAATTCAGTGATCAACTGATGGGTTCTAAACTCCAAAGAAGTAGTGACCTAGTTCAGCAATCCCTTATTCTCTCTACCCAGTTCTCTGAGAAGGAAGCTGCACAGTAAACCTGTGCAGTGAAAATTATGTGTACTGAAAAATGTGCTCATTGTTTAATCCATAACAGAGAATGTGTACTTAGGTACAGAATATAGAGAAAACTGATCCCGAGAGAACATGGACCTGCCCTGGCTGAGCTCTTCTCTCTTCTGGATTCTGTGGACAAATTAAGTATACACAAAGGTGCTAAAAGAAAATTAGATTGTAATTTTGAAGAGTTCAGATTTTTCATAATTTAGGAAAGGCTTGCTGGAGGACACAGATCCTAATAATAGGGGAAAAAAATGTCTTGGCAGTGGCTGAGAGGGATTTTCATCTTAATAAAGAAAAGGCACAAAATAGGATCCAGGAACACAGAGAGCATTCGCCAGTAAACTTGACCATGGATGGAAGGCAAGTGGAGATGAAGGTATTTTGACTAAATCTGGGGAAGAGATTTATGTGATGAGAAGATGTTTATAATTGCTTGAAGAAGTAAAACAATCTCATATGAAGGGGTTAAATCAGAGGAAAAGTAATTAAAACTAGGAGAGATACAGATATTGGTGGATGTCCCAAATGTATATATATGTAGAATATAGGATAGAAGAGCAGTTTGAAGATTAAAGTAGGATGGTAGTGCTACTAAATAAAATTGGTAAAGAAATACCAAACCAGAAGAAAATAGGAAGCATTTTCATAACTAAAGAAATTCTACAGACAGATATGGTTGTAGGTTATAAGCATGAATGAAAATAAAGACACAGATTTGGAAAAAATAAGAGTACATAGAAAAGATGAGCACATGTAGTATTCTTTTATGGGGCAGAGACACTATGATGGATATGACTTCATTGTGAAAAGAATTCTGAGCACTTGTGGCTCAGTATGTTGTTTGTGTTTAAATAATGGTCAGATTACAGTAATCGCAATTATTGCTCATACTGGCCATCCAGATTACATTCTCTGAAATCTACATAAGGCATTTTCCTTACAGTAAATTAATTATACTGTTGTATAGAAGTAGATTTAGAAACTTTTTTGACTTGGTAGATGTTATTCATGTCTGAATCCTAAACCTTTTCAATACTGTTGTTTTGGACTAGATATAAGCACTTTTTCCTTTGGTTGATTATTTTCTTAGTAGCTATAATCACATTGGGCATCATTTTATTCTCAAATTTGCTGAAGGAAATAAATGTAAAGCAATAAGATAATTATTAGAAGTTCCCATGAGGGAGTGGTTGCTTTTTAAAACATTTAAAAAAATGAACCATCTTTACATATTATAATAAAAGTAAGCCTATCCATATAGAAAACTTTGAAGGAGGAGAGTTTTCCTACTTATGAGTAGTAACTTTACAATATATATTTTACAGAAAGAAACCTTTATTAGGAAAAATCTGTTGGTCTTCACATCTTTATGATTATACATGATCTTCTCATCTGTATGATTATACATGATCTTCACTTCTTTATGATTATACATGATATATCAAGCTTCTTCCAAAGCATTATTTTAAGAGGAGGGGGCATGGATAAATTATGAGATCTTGGCAAGTTTCTAAAACTCTTAGATTAATTTTTTAGATTTGTAAACCAAGATGTATTTAATGAAGTAATATGCCATATAACACAGTAGCTGGTTCATAGTAGATATTGCATACACATAATTCATTTGTAACCTATCTTTAAGTCTTGTTAAGAATGTAGTGTATAAAACATTTAAAAATATAGATTCAGTTCTTGGGAGATATTTTTAAATTTCCTGTAAATTACATATCAGTTTATGTGAAATAATATTCTGACAAACGATTTAGCCAAAGAAAATATCAATATAGAGTGCCAAAAAGGAGCCAGGAAATATCTAGAACATTCAGATAAGATTTTTTTTTTTACAGAGTTCTTTAAGGTCTCGTTGTTGTAGCATGCATTAAAAGGAAACATTGGATAAATTTTCATTTCTATTTATTGGAACTTAAAGTATTTTCTTAGACAATTTCACTTAAAACTTAAGTGTTTTAAAATTTTTCATGTAGGGGCGCCTGGGTGGCTCAGTCGTTAAGTGTCTGCCTTTGGCTCAGGTCATGATCCCAGGGTCTTGGGATCGAGCCCTGCATCGGGCTCTCTGTTCCACGGGAAGCCTGCTTCTCCCTCTCCCACTCCCCCTGCTTGTGTTCCCTCTCTCGCTGTGTCTCTCTCTGTCAAATAAATAAATAAAATCTTTAAAAAAAATAAAAAAATAAAAATAAAATTGTTCATGTAAGAGTAAAGTCTTGAAAGATTTCCAGGTCTGTTTTTGGTTAACAGCTAAAAGCTTTGAAAACATAATCATTCAAGTTTTGGGATCAATATTTTAAATGTGATATAATAGTATCTTGGACTAAAACTTAAGAATCTCATTCAAAGTTCTACTTTGCTACTTACTCTTCTTTGACCTCGGCAATCACTAAGACCTCACTTTACTCATCTTTAAATTACAGAGGATGAAATAAGTATTCATTTATTAACAAATGTTGAACTACATGCTAGACACTGCTAAGTGCTTGGGATGCAGCAGTGAACAAGACAGATATGATTATGTGCTTATGGAGCTTACAGTCTTAAAGTCAGTAGCCAAGTGAATAAAATAATTACAGATCGTCATATGAGTTCTGACAGAAGCAAACAGGGTACTCACAGGATAGCTATTGGCTTCACATCCATACCACAAATCTCTAGTTACTTAGCTTATCTACCTATTTATTGTCTGCACTTTCCACTATGGGAATATAAGCTCTTAAGAGGGGTGTGTCACCTTTTTCATAGTATCCTCTGGGGATAGCAGTTTCTGGCCCAAAGTAGAAGCTCAATAAATGCCTGCCTGCCTGCTTGGAGAAGTGAATGCAGACTTGGGACTGGAGAGATAGACAGGGACCAGATCATTCAGGGCTTTGATCTAATGTGGGAAGGAGTTAGAATAAAATCCAATGGGCAGTGGGAAAGCAAAGAGTTATAAGGAGGAGCTAAATATGGGTTATATGTTAATATCACTTGGGCAGCTATCTGGAGAATAAACTGGAGGTGTGTAGGAGTGAAGAGGTGAGAGTAGGAGGCTGTTACATCAACCTAAACTAGAGAGACTCTCCAAGACCCCTTCTAGCTTTGAACATTCTCAGTATTCTAAAGCTTGCCTACACTTAACCAGTCTTCCTCTCAGATTTTCTTAGTCACCCCGTATTTATCCTACTTATTATTTCTTAAAAAGAAATGGATAGGCTTATTGTGCACCTGAAAACTTTGAATACAACATCTCAAAAAAAAAAACCTAAAAAAAGAGATAATAAAATGCAGACCAGAGTTTATTGAATTTTTGTGGCAAGTTCCTATATTTAGATTTTGTGCATTTGCTAATTTATATTCTTATTTACTAAGCATTCCTATTTCTCTGTGAAACTTTACTCCTTTTCATATGCCTATTTTTTCACAAGATCATCTCTTTATTTTAAACATGTAATGTATTGCTGGTACGGTTGAAAATTCAAAAGTAGAAACAGTATATTTTGTATCTTAATTCTTAGGAATTTGATATCTTCACAGGTTATCAAGGTCTTAAAGGCTGAAAGGATAGTTAATACTATGGGTTCTTATTTTTACTGAGGGCTATGGCCTCTAACTCTTAAGTAGTCAGCTTGAATATTTTTATCTGTGAAAGATTTCAAGCCTGTACTGTTGGTAGGAGGGGGAGGTGGTGCTTGGCACAGGGAAATCAACTCTATATTGGCAGAAGTTCAGCAGCATCATCTCTGACTAGGAAAAACTGTATTATTACATAGAGATAAAACCAGAAGAGACATTAAACTTTACTGAATTTAAAAATATAATGGTGGCTGCCTCTTTTCATTTGGTTTCTCTCATTATGGAAACAGGTAAAGCTAACTATCTTTGGTAAGCCACTTTCCATAAAGAAGTGAGTTTCACCCTGTAAATATTTATTTATTTATTTATTTATTTATTCATGAGAGACAGAGACAGAGAGAGAGAGAGGCAGAGGGAGAAGCAGGCTCCCAAGGAGTAGGGAGCCTGATGCGGGACTCGATCCCAGGACCCTGGGATCATGACCTGAGCCGAAGGCAGACGCTTAACCATCTGAGCCACCCAGGCGCCCCACCCTGTAAATATTATAGGCCATTTTATTTATTATTACCTTAAGTAAAGTAGTTGTAGAAAAATAACGTTTGCTAGGTTTTGTGTTCATTGGTACTGGAGTTTCATACTGCATTATTTGTGAATAGAATTTGCTATTTGTTTTTATTTAAGCTAAGACTTGAAATTACTTGTGCAAGTACACTTTAAAATGATATGGGGAGAAATGAAAAGTCAGAGTTAAAAGAGAATGATAAATAATAAGGGCAGTTGTGAGATACTAACTTACACAAGATGGGCAGGGCAGTAGTAAAGCAATTTGATTAGTAGGCATTCAGAAGTAGACTAAAACACCTTTCTTTGTGAGTGGGAAAATGATTAAATAGCTACTGATCATCCTTTTATTCTGCATAAATGTTACATAACAGATCTGATCAGCTGACTGGTATTTTTTTATTTTCTTTTTAAAATTCTTAAATTTTTCTTTTTTATTATCTTTTTTTTTAAGATTTTATTTATTTGACGGGGCGGGGGGAGGTAGAGCATAAGCAGGAGGAGTGGCAGGCAGAGGGAGAGGGAGAAGCAGACTCCCCGCTGAGCAGGGAGCCCGATGTGGGGCTTGAACCCAGGACCCTGGGATCCTGACCTGAGCCCCAAAGGCAGACGCTTAACCGACTGAGCCACCCGGGCGCCCTCTCTTACTTATTTCTTTATTGATTCATAAACCTGGTTTGGGTGTTGAATTAAGAAATTCATTGCTCATTGTTGAAATGTAAATAGAGATTATCTATTAGCTGACAGGGCTAGAAATAATAGAAACGATTAAATTAGGAGGCTTTAACTGCTGAGAGGGCCTAACAGACTGTCAGGTACTGTTTTTTTCGAGTAACTACCTCTGTCAGAATGATTTTTATGAGGAATAAGCCACTCAAACTGATCCTCACTTCAGAAAGATGGAGTAAAATTAAAAGATTAGGGTCAAAGAAGAAGAGTATTGGTTATACTTTTTTCTTTTTGAATCAGTGAAGGGTGGTTTTGATCTTTTGTCCACAGAACTGCTTTTACTATTGTAGCTGGAGAATAGCCCCACACTAAGAATTGTAATTCCTAGTTAGCAACGTGTATTTAGCAGCTTTGATTAAACAGTATTTTTAAATTAATATCTAGTCTTGTTTCTATGATAGGGAAAGATAACAGCTCACTAAGCCAGAGAGCAGAAGAAATCAGAAGAGCCTTGCCTGTTACAGATTATAAACTTTCTACCATTGTCTGTTGTTGGCCAGTAGGGCTAGTTAACAGAAATAAAAGCTAATCTTGTTGGTACAAATGCAGCTGTTGGTAAGAAAGAATGATTTTCTCAAAAACAAACAAATAGCGGTAAGAAAGTCTTCATCTCAAATTCAGTGAAAGTAATTAATTATGCAGCTCTTGGACTGGTATAGTAGAAAGAGCAGACAGACATTCTGTAGGGAGAAAACTTGGGTGTTGGGCCTTTTTTTTTTTTTAACCATGGTGTGATAAATCATTTGAACTTGAGAAAAATTCCATAACTGTAATTTCTTCATCTGAAAGTGGAGTTTATAATATCTACCTGACAAAGGTACAGTGAGGATCAAAGGCTGCATACATAAACACAAGCCCATTCACAAATTCATTCGAAACTTTTTATTTATCTTATTTATTTATTTTTTTAAAGATTTTATTTATTTGACAGAGAGAGCACAAGCAGAGGGAGAGAGAGGGAGAAGCAGTCTCCCTGCTGAGCAAGGAGCCCAATGTAGGACTCGATCCCAGGACCCTGGGATCATGACCTGGGCCGAAGGCAGCCGCTTAACCGACTGAGCCACCCAGGCGTCCCTCACTCGAAACTTTTTAAACTTTGAATTATTATTCCATATATTTTTAATTAATGCTGTGATTTTTTTTGAGGAGAGCAGTAGAATTCTAGGTTCAAGTGAACTGTAATAATAGTTCTAATTCAGACTTTGTGATTCTTCATCAGTAGACATTTATCTCTACATTGTGAAAAAGGGTTTAATTCTATAAACAACTGAATATACAGTAAAATATTAGAAGAATGTCTGACCCTTATAGTGACCGTAAAGGCATTGCTTGATATAGCCTTTCTCCAGTCTCATCTTTTGCCATATTGGTTCCTACAACAAACCAAATGCTTTTTATTCCTAGGAGCTTTTGTTTTCACTTGCCTTCTCTGATACTTAAGAGCTGGGAACCATATCTGACTTATTCACTGTAGTTTCCCCAGCATCTGACACATAAAAGGTGTTTAACCAATATTTGTGAATGAATGTTGAATGCTTTCAAATACTAAGGCGTTCACAAAGTTTTTTTGTAAAGGGCCAGATAGTAAATATTTTAGGCAGTCTCTTTTGCAAGTATCAGCTCTGCCAGTTTTAACACAAAAGCGTTATAAACAGTACATAAATGAATCAGTGTGACTGTTCTAATAAAACTTTATAGATACTGGAATTTGAATTTTATGTACTTTTCATGTGTCATAAAATATTCTTTTGATTTTTATCAACAATTTAAAAATGTAAAAACTATTGTTTGATGGCTGCAGGCTGGATTTGACCCAGAGGCAGTGGTTTAGTGGCTTCAAACTGAAGACAAGGTATAAATAGCACCCCTCCTCCCGACATAGAACTATTTTATGTTTTAAAAACTTTGTTTGGAACCTAGGAAGAATTTTCTTATAGGATCATTATCATATATGTTGGGTAGGTTTGCAGACTCATCTACAAGCCATTTTTTTTTTTTTTTTTTTTTTACCTCCAGTGTTCTTTATTCTAGCAGTACAACTTTGCCCCCCAGCAGTAATACTGTCTCTGAGAGAAAATGGATACAGTATTATTTCTTGGACCAGAAGAAAGACAGACTCTCTTCAGCACCTATCAGAATTTCCTTCTTCCAGGGTCCCTCTTTTTCTGCCTGCTGGGCTTTGCATCCTTGAAAGTGTCTGGCTTTCTGGGGCTCCAGTAGGGTGGTATGATGACAAGACTGAGATTTTTTTAGATTCTTTCAGTGATTAGGGAGGAGGGCATGGAGGGAAAGGGGTTGGAGGGGGAGCAGAGAGAAGAAAGATAATAGAAAATATTAGGGTGATTATACGTAGTAAGGGTAGTATTTTGTGAAACTTCAGTTATGTGTGTGATTATATGTATATATGTACTGGATCACAATGAAAAATATATTTTTTTAAAAGATTTTATTTATTTATTTGACAGAGAAAGAGACAGCGAGAGAGAGAACACAAGCAGGGGGATTGGGAGAGGGAGAAGCAGGCCTCCCGCCGAGCAGAGAGCCCTATGCGGGGCTTGATTCCAGGACCCTGGGACCATGACCCAAGCTGAAGGCAGACGCTTAACGACTGAGCCCCCCAGGTGCCCTGAAAAATGTCTTTCTTACAGCGGTTTGTGGTCAGAAAGTTTGAAAGCCTGTACTTTAAGGGCTTGAGGTACTGATCCTGAGATCTCCCCCCCCTTATTATATATATCTATATCTATATATGTATAGATATAGATATATATGTATATATATATAAGACCCAAATGGAAAATTGAAAGGAAGTCTTTACTGCTTGCCTATACTGTGTTTTGGGTACCAAGTTACCTTATGAGGTAGTTACCTGTTTTATAGATGAGAAGCCAGGGTCTTAAACTAATCAGCTTCACAAGTGAGATTCATACAGACACTTACCTTATTTTAGAACATGCACTTCTTCCATTATACCATGTTGTTTTTACTTTAGGGAAAGAAGCTATGTAGGACTTCCATTGCGTTTCAGAGGACAAAAAACATCTTAATAGGTGGCAACTCACCAGATTTCTTGAGACAAGGCATTGGCTTAAGTATTAGGACAGGGCCACTGGAAGAAAATGGTTAGAAACTCTGTGTGAAGAATAATATGATGTGTAAGAAAGGAGGAGGCTCTGTCATTTTGCATTTATTTTTTTCTTCTTCCTCCTCTGTACTGCCTGCCTCGCTCCTTCATACCTCACCACCAGTGTGGGCTCTTAACTCATACCAGAAACGACAAGGGCTTGAGGATGAGGTTTAGTGAGGAAGAGTAATACAATCTTGTCTTTAGTTGAAAGGAGAATAAGGAGGGAAACCCAAGTAGCAGGGCCACCTGGCCACCTGAATGGGTTGGCTATTCCCAGGTGGCGATTTATAAGTGGGTATAGGTAAAACAGAGACTGCTGTTAATCATGTTACAAGCAGAAGTCTTGGCATTGGAGACAAGTAGCTTTGATATGCTAATTGAAAATAGTTCTTTTCTAGTTATTAAGGAGAAGCTTCTCTTAAACAATACTCAGTCCAGATTTAGTTACCCATTTTACATACTTAAAATTATATTAAATGTTTAAGACATCTCTGTTTCTCTTATATATTTTGTTAGCAAGTATGGTGAAAACTAATTTATGCTAATTCTGATCTCTAACCTGATTTGGAATTGTCTTGGGAAGAAAAGGATTGATAGGAAGGCTATCGTTCTTAACTAGAAAAGTAACAAAACCTAGCAGATACCTGGTTAATTGAATGGAAAGATGACAAGCCCTTGTAAAACATGTTAATCTTTCTCAGGCTGAGTTGGGGGTCTTGATTTTACAATGGGAATTACTAATTTATATAGAATTATTTTCAACTGGTAATATCCAAAAACTTGGACTTCATATTTTTAGCCCTCTTGGTTACCCCTATGGTACTGCTTACCATATTCTCTATTAGAATTGCTTGTTAATGTGCCCACCTATATCACCTGACCCTGAGTTCTTTTAGATTCTTTCAGTGTAGTGCTTGGTATTCCATGTAGGTTTAAGAGCACTGGAGCCAGAGCTCCTGGTTTTGTATCTTGGTTCCATTATTTTCTAGCTCTGTGATCAAGTTATTTTTCTCTTCTGGAAAATGAAGATAATAATAGTACTTTATACAGCTGTTATAAAGTGTAGATGAGTGCTTTGAATGATTATCTGGCACGTAGTAAGCGTTCCAAATAACTCAGAAACCTTAGTTGAAAGACAAGATTGGAGGGGCGCCTGGATGGCTCAGTTAGTTAAGTGACTGCCTTCGGCTCTGGTCATGGTCTCGGGGTCCTGCGATTGAGCCCTGCATTGGGTTCCCTGCTCGGCGGGGGGCCTGCTTCTCCCTCTCCCACTCCCCCTGCTTGTGTTCCCTCTCTTGCTGTCTCTCTCTGTCAAATAAATGAATAAAATCTATAAAAAAAGATAAGATGGGGAGAAAATATTTGCAGTATTTGATAATATCTGATGAAGGACTATTGTCCAAAATAAACAAAGAACTCTTAGAACTCAAGAAGAAGAAAACGAACGACCAGATTTAGAAGTGGGCCAAAGACTTTTACAGACACCTCAGCAAAGAAGATGTACAGGTGATAAAGAAGCACGTGAGATGGTGCTCTTACATCATAAGTCATCAGGCAAATACAAATTAAAACAGTGAGACAATACCACATACCTATTGCAAAGGTCAAATTCTGGAACCAAATTCTGGGAGGGAGGTAGAGCAATATGAACTCTCATTTATTGGAAATGTTAAGTGGCATAGCTACTTTGGAAGATAATTTGGTCGCTTCTTACATACTCTTACCATAGGATTCAGCAATCATGCCGCTTGGTATTTACCCAAGGAATTGAAAACTTAAGTCCATACAAAAACAAAGAACCAAGATGTCCTTTAGTAGGTGAATGGATACATAAACTGTGATACATCTAAACAATGGAATATTATTCAGCACTAAAAAAAAAATGAGCCATCAAGTCATGAAAAGACACACAAGGCGCTTAAATGCATGTAACTAAGTGAAAGAGGCCCGTTTAGGAAGGCTATATACTGTATGATTCCAACTATATGACAGTTGGAAAAGGCAAAATTCTGGAGACTAGTAAAAAGATCAGTGGTTGCCAGGGGTGGAAGGGATGAATAAGCAAAGCGCAGAGGATTTGGGGGGTGGTGAAAATACTCTGTATGGTGTTCTAATGATGGATATGTGTTATTATACATACGTCAAAACCCATAGAATATGCAACACCAAGAGTGAACCCCTAGGGTAAACTATGGGCTTTGGGTGATTCTGATGTGTCAAGGTTCATCCTTTGTTACAAATGTAGCATTCTAGTGAGTGATGTTGGTAATGCAGGAAGTTATGCACGTGGGGTCAGGGAGTATATGAGAAATCTCTGTACTTTCATTTTGTTGTGAACCTAAAACTGTAAAATTAAGTCTCAAAAAGTTGCTGCTGCTGCTTATTGTTTTTGTCTAGCATAGTGTCTAGCTCAAACTATTTATTGAACATGAACAAGTACAGTGTAGTAAATCTAAAATTGAGGGAATTCCGGTATATTTAGTGAGAAACTACTTTTGCAGATGGCCATGCTGTTCAGGATACAATAGTGTTTGTTTTACTTATAATAGTTACATCTTTATTGGACTCTGGTTTAATTCTAGAAAATAATTTGTTTTTCAGGGAAGAGCACTAACATTTTCAATTATGTAATTTTGTGGTATTTTATTTAGAGATTTGGGGGGATCTTTTCAGAAAACTATAGAATGGAGTAGTGTGTCATTCGGTAGTACATTCCCAAAGGGGAGCACCTCAGAATCTTTCCAAAATGAGATGAAGACAAAAGGGAAGTCAGTGTGGTAGGGGAAATAAATGAAATTTCCAAAAATGTATCTTACTTGATTTTTTTCAGTATTTGAGTATCAACATTTCTGGCAAGATAACTTCTATTTAAAAGTTTTCTAATTTTCTAAGTGATTTCATGTATGTTCCTCTTTGATCCTATTTGAACCTGTTTGAGATATGTTTCATGTTTTGTTTTGTTTTTTAGTTTAAGTCAGACCCTGAGATAACAGAATTTGCTTGAATTCACTAATCAGTGGAGCTAGAGCTTAAACCCTCATTTTTAAGTTCAGTGTTCTTTTGTAAAAGCAAAGAATGCTTACTAACTTTTTTCTCATCCTCCTCTGCCATTTCCCACCCTTAGTGGGGGGAAATCTTTATAGTCCTTTATAGAGGTAATTGTTTGGTAAATAATCCTTGTACTACCTTTTGAGAAACCCCTGCTTCCTGGGGAAGTGGGGAGCCAGAAGCAGCAATACAGCAGTAAGAAACACCAAAGTGAGCGCCAATTTCAGGGCTGAGGTGGTTTGGCTCTTTGCTTGATAGCTTGCTAGATGGCAACCACAAATGCACACATGTTAATTGTTGCTGTGGGTAAATGCTGCCTTTGATTGCTGCAGATGTGCTTTTCTCAATCACTTTGCTTTTGATGAAGAATTTTGTTCCTAGTGGGTCATTAATAGATGAGTCCCATTACACATATGCCAGAATTTTACAGTATTACATTCTTTGGTCAAATTGGAACTGGCAAGTTATGTCACAGCTCAGTCATTATGTAAAACGGTAATGTTATTAATGATTAACATTTGTTAAAGCTGCCATTATTTTTTTTTTAAAGATTTTATTTATTTATTTGAGAGAGAGAGAATGAGAGATAGAGAGCACGAGAGGGAAGAGGGTCAGAGGGAGAAGCAGACTCCCCGCCGAGCAGGGAGCCCGATGTGGGACTCGATCCTGGGACTCCAGGATCATGACCTGAGCTGAAGGCAGTCGCTTAACCAACTGAGCCACCCAGGCACCCTAAAGCTGCCATTATTAATAGCCACCACTTACTGTATGCCCTGGGCTAAGTGCTTTTAAATTTTAGTGATAATGTGTGTGACTCACCTTACAAGATAGATGTTATTCCCATTTTATAGATGAAGAACCCGAGACTGAGACTTGCCTAAGGCTACATAACTAAACAGATTGCAGATCCAGGGTATGTTACATTGGTCTGCAGGGTTTAAATCTGTTCCTCCTATTGAATCAAAAAATGTTTTGAAATGTATGTTAAAACAGAAGTTACCAATTCCGGGGCAGTGTGATTTTCTTTGGACCTGTTCTGCCAGGGTTCCTGCCCCATGTTCCCACCCTGACATAGCTGCTGTTGCTGTTACCCCTTACAACCTCCGGTGTAGTAAACAGGGCCGAGTTACCAGATTGAGTTTTTGATGGTCTACCATGGTCCCTGTAGCTGATAAAGCAGAGCTTTCTCTATCTCGGCAGTAAAAGTCCACAGCTGTTTAAAGACTGAGGAACAGAAGTTGTTCTTTTGGCTATACAATGAGCCAGAATCAGAACTAGGTCAGGATTCATTTGCTCTGATCACTACTTGGGTAATTAGTGAATGAAAGGATCAAAGTAAATGCATCTTTTATTTTTTTTATTTTTTTTTTAAAGATTTTATTTATTTATTTGAGAGAGAGAGAATGAGAGACAGAGAGCATGAGAGGGAAGATGGTCAGAGGGAGAAGCAGACTCCCTGCCGAGCAGGGAGCCTGATGCGGGACTCGATCCCGGGACTCCAGGATCATGACCTGAGCCGAAGGCAGTCGCTGAACCAACTGAGCCACCCAGGCGCCCCTAAATGCATCTTTTAAAAATGATTATATTTTGATTCAGAGAGGATGAATTAATTGAAATTTGCTTCTGTAGAACAAAACAAATCCAGATTCTTTTTGACTGATATTTGGAAAATAATTTAATGGTAGTAGCAGTTAATTGCTCACTTGGTGCCTGTTACCTATGCTGGGAGAGTGGGAAAGAACATACTAGATAAGTACGAATGGTTCTGGCATTTGGATTTGTGGTTTCCTTGCCCACATTCATATTAAGACAGATTGATGAAAAGATAAAACACATACTTTGTTTTGCAAAATCCAAGGACTTAATTTTTCTGTTACTATAACTTTTAAATTATAGTTTAGCCTGCAGAAAACTGAATAATGATGAAGAGAATAGGAAGAAAAGGAAATCCCTTATTTATTCTGGGTTTCTTAGATTAGGAAGAATGGGTAAAAGGTGACAAATGAGTAGTCAAAACTAATAAATCCATAGGGATTTGGTTTGAATTTGGTGACTGAATTTATAGAAAAACGAATATTGTCCTATTCTTTATTTTGCTATAATTGAAATCAGCCAACACTTAAAGGGTACCTTCTGTGTGCGTCTTAGTATGCCAGGTACTATGGAGGTTGCAAAAGGAATATTAAGTCTTTGTTTAAGAAATAGTCACTTTGGAATGATAAACCTTATGCTCTAAAACGTAATACACATTTTGAAACTTAAAATGTAGTACAAAAACATTTGACACAATTACTAAAATTAATGGTGTTTAGGCACTAAGGGACATTTCTCTTTCTCTCTCTCTCTTTTTTTTTTCTTTGGAGGCTTTGGCTATCTTTTAGGACTTTACTAGGTAAGGGATGCCTTTCAGATTCTCCTTGGTCTAATCTTTTTGAGTCCTTCTTTGCTTTGTTTCTTCCAGAATTTAGTGCTGCTTCAATAAAAGCACCATGAGGATAGGGATTATGGCCTTCGTGTTTATCGTTGCATTCCTACTGTCCAATGCTCAGTGTTTTTTGAGTAAATTAATGTGAAAGGGTCTCCCTTTTTCCTCTCACTGTCGGAGTTCTTGAAAGGTTTCTATCCTACTTTGGCTTCATATCTGTACTTTTGTTTTCTCTTTAACCCTGAAGTAAGTGAAATAATTCCCTTAAAGATTAATGATTTTCTAATTGGCTAATCTGAAGGATTCTTACCTGTAGTTGGTTACTACTTGACTTTCCTATAACTTTGATGCTATTGTCTTACCTGTCTTGAAATTCTTTTGTTTTTTTTATTCTCCCAGTTTTTCTGATGATAGCCCCCTCAGGACTCAGTCTGCCCATCCTTTTAGTGTTGTGTTTCTTAAGAGTTAAGTCCTTACGGAATTCTTAATCTACATATCCTTCCCTGCTGAAGTAATCCCATTTCTCATTTTTTAACTAAATGTAGATGTCCAGAATTATATCTCTCACTTTGATCTCGTTCTTAGCTCCAGACTTACTTATTAGTCATCCAGTAAACATTAAATATATGTCAAAACTGGGAATATGGGGATGAAAAAGACACAGCCTTTACTCTAGAGGACTCAGTTTTGTTGGGGAATGATTAGTAAAGTAGCAATTATGCAGCACATTGTTTCTATATTAGAGTGCCTTGGGACCACCGAAAAAGGAGGCCTAAATTCAGTTTGGAGGGAGTCAGGTAATGTTTTCCCTCAATGATGATAGTGTTTTTGAAGGGTGTTTAGGAGTTCACAAGGGGAACAGAGTGGGAAGAATATTTTATGTTGTCTTTGTCAGGTCTGGTGGGTATGCTTCCTGGTGTTGAGACATCCCATTATGGAAGCCTCCAAGAACAAACAGCCTCAGGGCAGAGAGTGAGCATCGTCAGGGGAGCCAATGTCATGGCCAGCAAAATGGTATCAAGCACTAAATCCAGAGGGAGAGAAGAGACGGTAAGAAGTGGAGAGTTAATAACAAAGTCCATTACTACTCAGTCAAAAGCAGTGTGTGTAAAGGAATAATTTCGATTAAGACTGGAAGTAATGTGTGAGATTTGTCCTTTTCTGTGTTACCTGTTGTACATTGTAGTAGCGGTTTTGATAAAGCAGTACTTCTCAGGCTTTAATATGCATATAAATCATTTGGAGATAATGTTAAAAATGCAGATTTTTGATTCAGTATGTTTGGAATGAGGCCTGAGGTTCTATATTTCTAACAAATTCCTAGTGAATCTGTGCTGTCTGTCCCTGTACTTGGAGTGGAAAGGGACTAAAAGAGCCAAGAATGGCCCGAGACCTGCAGAGGAAACAGCTTATACACGGACATAGATCATGATTACATCTTTGAGGAACTGGAATTAGTTCATGAGACCTAGATCATGAGACATGGGGCATGAAGCAGTGATGGGCTCAGTGATGAGTCTGCAGAGACGGACAGGGATCAGATCATGAAGGGCTTGTTTTGTGCCAGAATGTTAACTTCATGCTGAAGGCCGTGAAGGGCCATTTTGAGCTGGAGAGTGCTTTATCAAATTAGAACTTTAGCATAAAAAGATCTGTTAAGTTTTCATCAATTTGAGGTTGAAAAGTACTTGTAGCTTATCCTGATAGGGATATCAAATAAGTAGTTGATGATACAGATCTTAGCTGGAAAGAGATTTGAGTCATCAGCTAATAGACCTATAGGCATGAAATCAAATAGCAGAAGGAAGAATAAAGAGTTCTTTTTTTTTTTTTTTTTAGAAGAATAAAGAGTTCTAAAGATCAAACTGGGGAACACTAACATTTTCTGGGTAGGGAGAGAGGATAAGGAAGAACTTAGAGAGGAGACCAAGATGTAGTCAGGAAGGTAGAAGGAAACAAATACAGTGTCCTTATAAGAAATCTAGATGGAGGGAATATTCAGCAGTGCCAGAGAGACCAAGTGAGGTAGAACCTGAAAAGTCAATACTAGATTTGTCGGTTTGGAGATTATTTGTAACTTTAGCAAGAGACATTTCAGTATAATGGTGATGACAAGAACCATTGAAGAAAATGAGTGAAATGTAGATGAGGAAGTGGGTTCAGCTGTGGTCCATAACTTCTTAAGAAATATAAGCTGAGAAGGGATGGAAAGAGATGGAAAGAAAGCTAAAATTGAAATGTTTATGTGCTTGAGGAGTTGGTTCAGGAGAGAAATTATAGAAAGGGGAAGACTAAAATTTAAACCTTTTGGAACCAGAAACTTGGGTGCCATCTTCAACACTTCTTAGTGTTTTGCCAAATCCATGAAATTACTAAATCCTGTAAATTTTACTTTATGAATATTTCTTGAATCTATTCTTGCTTGCCCATTCCCATTACCAGAGTGTTCTACCCTTACCATCCCTTCCCTGGACTCTTAAATGGACTGCCCCCCACCAAACAAAGCAAACAAAAAAGCACCAGGGAAAAAGAAAACCTGTCTTCCACACAATTTGCTGGAAACCATGGAGACTACAGAAACTAAGAGATCTGTCATGAATGTGGAGATGTGACCCTGACACTCACCTGCTTAAATCCCCTGCACTGACTTATCACCTACACAGGATGAAGGCCAAGCTTTTTAACATGACATACAGTACCCCCTGGGACTCTTTCTTTCCAACTTCATTTCCTGCCACTTACTGTCTCCTACTTTGATCCTGTGACACTAAAAAAACTTCTACTCTGTCCCCTCCCCCCCATATACTTTGATTTTGCCTCCAAACTCCACTCATTTTGTACTTCCTGCAGTTCCTGTGGGACCTCCCCTAGGAAGTTGTTAGGTACTCCTTTCTGTGGTTCCATACCATCTTATTGATTTAGTGATTGTTATACTTCCTACATTAATGGTATTTTCTCTTTTCCCATTAGACCTGTGAGGTGTTTGTCTAATTCATCTCTGAATTTTTGGTGCCTAGCTCAGTGCTGCTGGAGTAGGTAGGTAGTTGCTCAGCTCATGCTCAATGATTAGTCATAAAAAGAATTATATGTAGAAGTAGTGGCATTTGACCTGACCTGGGAAGAATGGTAGGATTTCCACCAAGTGTAATCCCATTGGCCTTTGATGGGGAAAAAGGTTCTATACAGAGTGGCCGGCACATGCAAGAGCATTGAGGCAGTAAATATGATAATATTTATAGATATGCTGAATACCCCTTTTAGACAGGAGAGAAGAGGTAGGAAATGTCATGGGAGATAGGGTTAGAAAAATAAGTTGGGTACAGATGAAATCAAGTCTTAGGTCTTTGCTTTAAGATTTTATTTATTTATTTTTCCCCTGTAGCATGCCTTGTGGATTGTTAAACTGGGAAGTAACACCAACTCTTGAATTTTGAGGAAAGACTCTATATATCTTCTTGAAATATTAGATGTAGAGAACCTGTATTTTTTGTTTAAGGTTTTAGTGATTTCTGTTTTTTGTGGGTTTTTTTTTTTTTTTTTATTCCTTTCCTAAAGATTATATTGCCCTTTGTACTTAGATCAGTACTTTCTGTCATTGTCTCTTAATACCTTTAAAAGCAATCCTTGATGACTTCTAGATGTTTTTCCCTCAGGGATAATCTGTTATTAAATGGGTAAATTAAAAGGATAGCTTGTATTCTTCTCTTAATATTAGAAAATATTCTAATATTACATTTTTATACCCTTAAAAGAACTTTGTAAAATTGCTCCCTTTTGGCATGGTAACTTGCCTCTTAGAATTGCTTGTTGAAATCTCTAAGTCTGAAGGTTCTGCTGTACACATACTTTTCCAGATTATTTGTAAAAATGTTAAAATTGATTTTGCTTCATTCATAAGGGAGACTGACTATTCAGTCTTGCCTTTTGTGTATTCCCTAAGCCTATGTCCAATTTATGACTGCAAGACCCTCTTAGTTACCTGTTTAAATATGATATTGGGAGATTGCAGAAGGAAATCCAGGGATTGAATGTATTTGGGGGGGGGAACTATTAGACACTATTAGATCAAAATGGGGAATAGCATAGAGTAACAGCCATTCAAACGGGGGTTGTGTGTGTGCGTGTGCGTGCCCTGTATTGTGTTTCTGTAGAGCAAACAGAAAGCTGTGGTCTATGCTTATGCTCTAGTTGGAGAGAATTCTATATATAAATCAACAGTAAATGTTACAATGTAGTTTATATTTAAATGTTGAATTGCTTGAGAAACCAGCTGAATACCAGCTGAGTAACTAAGAAATTCAGGACCAAGAAAACTCATCAAGAGGCAAAGTAGCCTGGAAAGCTTCATAAAGGAAATGGGACTTCAGTGGACCTTGAAAGATGAATTAAAATTTAGATAGTTGGGAAAGTGGGGTGTGTGTGTGTGGGTGGGTGGGTGGGTGGGGGGCGGTTAAGAGGTGAGTGTAAGGACATGAAGTAAGATACGGATATTGGGCGGAATTTGTGTTGAATAAGGTACAAATGTGCTTTGGGGTGTAAGAGAGGGTGAGTGTGGGGGATGTGAGAGCTCTGTGGGGGTGTGGAGGTTGTGGGTTTGTGTGAGAGGAGGGGATGTGAGGGTGTTATGAGTTATGAAGGTGTGTAGGGGTCTGTAAGAGGAAGGTATGTGTAGGGGTGTTGAGGGTATTATGGGCTCTGTGAGAAAAGGTTGGGGTATTTGTGGGAGGGTGAGGGTGTGGGTGGAGGGTATAAGTGTACTTTTCAAGGCAAAAAAGGTTGTAGAGTGAAAAATGTCTCAAGTATAAGCAAACCTTTAATATTTAGACATGTCTGTTAGTCATTGTGGTACTCTTACATAGCATAGCATCAAATTCAGTGTTGGCCTATTTCTTCCTCCCTTTAATATTCTACTTGGTCATGTCTGCTACTTCTTTAATCAAAACATACCTTTCATTTCAAATAACTCTATCTGTGCTTCTTCTGAATGTCTCTATACTTTGCCAGAATGCCAAATTTAATAAGCCACATCTGATTTTTCTTGTTTGCAACTTGAGAGGTGGCACAGTTTATTCAGTTCTTTGGCCTTTCCAGTACCTTGTAGGCTACCTAGGATGGAGTTTTACCCTTTACACCCTCTGGCCTAATTTATAAAGTCAATATGCAGTGACTCTCAATATCATAGGTAATTATCATAAGTCTTTTAGTTACAAGAACTGTTTACCCTGATTTTTCTCATTTCTTTCTCCACTGACTCCCTTCTTCCCTTTTAAAGAACGAGCTTCCTTTTTCATTACTTCTCCGTGCAGACTGCTTTCTGCATGTAGGCCCTTCTTTTCCCTGACTACCCTCTTCTTTCTTTAGATGATCAGGTATCTTTACTTTTCCAGGTTTAGCAAGAATCTTTTCCATAAACTTTTCCTATGAAACCTTTTCTAATCCTTTATATTCTATGTATCCCTTTAAATCTTCACATTCCTCATGAAATCCTCACATTTCTCATGTATTTGGCTTGCAAATAAGCACACAAATTACTTTAAATAACTGATAAATTTTTGATATGTTTGATAATGCAGAATGGATTGCAGATTCCCCAAGGGCAAAAAAAAAAAAAAAAAAGACTTGTGGTGTATTTCTCTAATGTTTTGAGTGTTCTGAGTACTTAGATACGGTTATTGTCTGATGATTGTTACTCCTCTCTAGTGCCCAAAGCCCATGTGTTGGAAGGTGTTTCCCCTGCTATGTCACAAGTTCTGGTTCTTATACTTGTGGTTTTTTTATGATAATAAAAATTTGTTAAGACATTTTTTACTTGCTTTTGGTCAATATTGAGTAAATGCCAAGTTCAGTACATTATTACTAATTAAATTAATAAATAAGCTTTTTCTTACACTTACCTTCGCTAATCACTTTTGAATTCTAATACTTAAATTCTAAGGACCTTAAGGAACATCAATAAATAATTCGGTCAGCTTTTTAAATCAGGGTTTTATTTAAATAAAAATTTTATATGTTATCTCTCATAGGAAAATTTGCAAATATCTAGCCTAGGTGCTTGTGTGTTTAAGTATATATGATATATTTAATTATAAATAAATTTTGACATAACGTATCAATATTTTGTGGAGGAAAAAATAAAAAGCTGTGCTGTCTGCTTCAGGTAAGTTTTAACAAGCAAAAGTGTGGAATAGCTGCTTTTAAGCCTTTAGTGTCAGTGGAATTGAGCAGATATATACTGAAGAACTCATAAATATTCTGAGGACTAAGTCCCCTACTTAACCATCTGTTAAGATTTCATTTTAAAGAAAAACTTGCCTCCTGCTTTTTGGGACATCTTAAATTGCTGCTCACATTGCCTTCTTGTTCTTCTTCAAGTTCACATCTTGTTAATTTTTCTGCTCTTGTCACTTCCTCCTGTTTACATATCTTGTGACTTGATTTTGTTTGCTGGTCTTTGGCATAAGTAGGAGAAAAACAATTGTTGAGCGCCTACTGTATTAGGGGTTCTTATTGGTGGAGCTTACTTGTTCTCTGATACAAGGTTTTTTTTTACCCCATATAGTGGCAAACACAATCACATACTTTCCATTCCAACTCTTCTGAATTCACATTGAAAACATGGAGCCCATGTTTTAGTATGTCTGTACTGCACCACAGTAAAATTTTAATGATTAATAGCTCACTTCTTAAATGTGTCTCACCTGTGTTTTATCCAAAAAGTAGTCATACGTTATTTTTTCCACAAAGAACCTAGTATGTAAAGCCCAATTAAAAATAAAATGTGCCTTGATGCAAAAGAGCTTCTTCTTCTGTCTTAATGGAAAGTTGGGTTCCATGGATAATCAACACATTGAGTAGCTGATTTAAAGCATCAATGGCTTTCATTTTGTTGTACTTTATATTTGCAGAGTATTTCTCAACAGAAACCTCTTTTGCTCCTTTTCCAGTCTGACATCAACAGACTGCCATGGTTTTTATATGATGTTTTGATTTATCACTGCCACTTCTGCAAATTCAGGGAAGTTGTCATTGATGCATTTCCTCGCTCATACATTAGAGGAATATTAGTGTGACTTCTTCCTTTGGGAGAAATGCTACTAGACGACAACCATGGTAGGAGTCTTAGTCACCTGCCTTTGTCTCCAGGTTATCTGGTTGAGCAGGATTTGTGCATTTTTTCTGAAAGTTACAATGATTTTATTTCCTAATAAAGAAAATATCTTCTAACTCTTCTAATTTTACATACATTTTGTTTTACATACGGATATCTTAGTGATAGAAGTTATACTTGTCTTTCTATAGTTTCTAGGGTTTTCCTTGCTCATTTGTTAGAGGTAGCATTGCCTTACCTTCTTGGGGTAGCTTTTAAGTACACAGGAGAGAAGGCGATAAGAAAAGTTCCAAGTATAGGAGAGGACAGTTTTTAGAATAGGCAGGGTAGTTTATTTGCTTTTAAATAGCTCGTTTACTTGACACCTAACTTGTAGTTCCCACTTTGAAGACATTCATGGTAGCTTCATTTCTAGATGGTGTTCCTTGAAATGCACATGTATACAATTTGTGATGAAATACTGTTTTAGATTTTTTTAATGGGATGAACTAATTGATAGTAGCTTTGAGGAGATGGTTGAACAGAGAGAGTGGGTATATTTTAAAAAGGTCTCATATGATGTGTTATAATGAGGGCTTTGAGCCAGTCAGGCTCAGGATTGTGGAGTGCATAAAGCAGTACTGCAAAGAAAATATAATGCAAGACAGAGCTGTGAACCACAAAATATAATTTTAGATTTTCTAGTGGCCACATTAAAAAAGGTACAGAAACAAAGCAAAACCCCCAAAATGAAATTAATTTTAATAATATACTTTATTTAACCCAGTACTAAGTCTTTGAAATCTGGTATATGTTTTATAGTTATGGCACATCTCAGTTCAGATTAGCCATATTTCTAGTGCTCAGTAACCACACATAACTAGTGACTACTGTATCAGATAGCTCAGGTCTAGAGTGTTTGGTGAAATTACGGTAATGCCAGGAAATTGGTGAAGGCATAAGATGAACAAACATGAATCTTTTAAGACAGACTTAGTGCAGGGATTTCTGTATGAAATGGTGTGTAATTTCAGGAGAGAGATTGAGAAACTAGTGTGAAACAGAACTTTTTAGTAGATGGTGGGAAAAACATCTGCGAGATGAGAAAAAAAAGATTCAAAAGAAGATGAAAATAGGAAATGGCAGGACTTGACAGTGGACAGTATTCTATAAGAAGAATAAAATATCATTTTAAGGAAAACATCTTTTCCAACCAGGGGCTTTTTAGCCTAGGCTGTGTCACTCCTGGAGAGTAATAGTTATTCATAATGACATCCAAGAGAAACCATTGAGATTAGCAGATAAAACTGATTGCAAAGAAACAATGTGGGTAGCAGTGAGGCAGGGGAAGATGATTTACACTAATATAGTAGAGAGGGTCTGAGGTAAATGATTGATTTTAATGAAATAAGAACTGAACAAAGTTCTTGGTGACTTAAGAGCAAGTGAAAGATTATGCACAATACTAGATCAAAATTTATTGCTTAGGCAGTGAATTAAGAGGACCTTGTGATAAGGACATTGATCACAGTATATAAGTGATGTTAAGGGCTCATACTTTTAACTTTAGTCAGTCCTGGCCTTACCACTGAATTTTATATTCCTTGGCAAATTACAAACCACCCAAGTGTCAGTTTCTTCATCCACAGGATGGGCAGAAATAATATCTATTTCATTGATATATGTGGGTTAAATGAGTATGCATGTAGTGATCTTTTTTTTTTTTTAGATTTTTTATTTATTTATTTGAGAGAGAGAGAATGAGAGATAGAGAGCATGAGAGGGAAGAGGGTCAGAGGGAGAAGCAGACTCCCTGCTGAGCAGGGAGCCCGATGCGGGACTCGATCCCGGGACTCCAGGATCATGACCTGAGCCGAAGGCAGTCGCTTAACCAACTGAGCCACCCAGGCGCCCTGCATGTAGTGATCTTGACTGGTATGATCTTTCTGTTATTTCTCTTAGTTTGGAATATCCATATGGAGGAAGAAGAGTTACCATAGTGTTTTCTTGGAATACATGTTCATACCACATTTTCTAAACTGTGACTCCTTAAAGCAGTTTTCAGAGTTCAGCTTGGTGAAACGCCTTGATTAATAGTTGGTGAAAATTTCTTTACACAGAATTCCTATTAAGTGAAGAAAGACTTTCTAAGTCTTGTTTTGTGAATGGTGTACATAGTGAAAATGAGAATAGAAGTCTGGGATTGAGTACCAACTCCACCAATGACCTAATCACTTCATCTCTTTGGTACTTCCAGCATTAGAATCACCTTGAGTACTTGGATAAAAATGCAGATTCTTGAGCTCTACCGTAGACCCACTGAATCAATCTGAGGGTAGAGCTAAGGAAGTTTTATGTAACACTCAAGTATAACTGATCCACACCACATCCAGTTTGAGAAGCACTGGAAATGATGTACTGGATGATTCTAAGATCTGCTTTGGTTCAAGTATGAATCTTCTGATTTTATTATAAGTCTACACTAGGAGTTGGTAGGATTGTTGTGAGGATCAAGTAAGATATCCTTGTAAAAATCAGTTTAAGTATAAAGGTAATTACATTTTAGATCTCTGTAGGTCATAACATATAATACACAGTACATATGGATACATTATAATATATAACACGTGTATTTTATATGTGTATATAGACAGTGACTCTTAGCTGTAAATCAATCATGATTTCTGTATTAGGTGGGTCTTGGTAAATCACAGGTCTTATTAAGTATTTGATACCAGATTTCTTAATGTACAAAATAATGAGTTTTTTTAATCTCCCCCATTTCCATTTAATTTTTTGCTTTTATAAATTGCATAGAGGCTAAGCAGGATTACAGATACTCAAACCAAGTGAATATATAATTCGAAGGAAAGACTAATGTCCATTCTAAGTTTTAAATATAGAGGCTTAAAGTGTTTAATGTTAGGAATATTAGTATTAGGAATAGTAATTACTAAGAAGTAATTTCTGTGACCTGTTTAGATAGAAATCTTGTTTAGGGATTATTTGAAGTCTTTCTTTAATACTCTTTACCATCAACAAACAAAAAATACCAACCTAGAACAAAAAGCCACCCCTACTGCTAGGGTACCCTCTGGGGATAATAAAATATAATTCCACATTTTCTCCATTTCCAGAGGGAGCACATTATTACTGAACATCTATTCTGTGTTAGATACAGTGTTTCAGGCTTTAAAAATTGTTATTTTTGTATCTCGTCCCTACGCATAATATATAGAAATGCTTATTAAAAATGCAGCATAACAGATAAGACAACACACTTTTAACTTGATTTAGTGGGTCTGGATTGGGGTCCAAAAATCAGCATTTTGGTACAGGGCCCACACTTTAGAAACACTGCTGAGTTTTTGGTTGCCTCCAGAGACATAAATTGTAGGCATTGGCTGCATGGCATAAATTAGGAATAGTGTTTCCAGCATGAAAATGAACGTAAAAATGTTGCGCATCAGAACTGCATGCGTGTGTGTGTGTGTGTGTGTGTGTGTGTGTGTGCCCAAAAGACTCAAAATGATACTAATATAGATGTCAAATTGGGGGACAAACCCATCACCTGCTGGTTAAGGCACAGAAAACATTAGGATCACAGAAAGCATTTTTTAAAAAAGAAAATCTAAAACGAGTCTGTACTTCTCAGCCTTCCTTTTTAAGTTAGTTTCAGGGATCCAAAAGTGTTACAGTCCACTGGTAAAAACTGTTAAGATTATCTGGCAAAATAAATAGGAAAGCAGAAAATAAGATAGGCAGTATCTGGTACTTCTTTTAAGAAAAATGAGCGTTATTGTATGTCTAGTTCTGGTTGCTCCTGCAAGCATCATCTGCAACACTAGGTCTCACCTCTTGAAAAGGTTAAATACCTTCACTCCCATGAACAATTCTGGTTTTGGTCTTTTTTCCCCTATTTTTCATTTGAGCAGTCTGTTCACTCGTTTCTGTTTTTCTTGTGTCATTTTTTTGTCTCTCTTCTCCTTTACTGGTTTCCCTTTTTACTGAATGAAATAATGATAAAAATGAGTGAAACAGTTTATAAAAAATTTAAAATTTCAAAGTACCAAAGTAAGCAAAAAACTAAAGTTTGAAATTTTCTTTCCTTACACCGGTGCTGCTTCTATGTCTCTTCGGTATTTAACCCAGATGTCTCCTCAGGTGTTAGGAATATGCCATAAATGCTTACTTATAATTGAAAATGCTAATATTAAAGATGGATCTTGGATTGTGTGGCACCTAGGACATAATTCTCATCAGCCTGTCGCTGTCGTTCTCTTCATTAGACTTACGAGGCTTTTTTTTAATACCTAAAGATACGGAAGTTCCTGTTGGGTTCAAAGTTTCATTGCAGTTGTTCCCATTCTTAATTTGTTTTTAAGAAGCAAAATTGTTCTTCACTGAAAATTGGGGCAGGTGGGTTTAAGTGCTAAACGGGAGGAGGGTGTGTGAATTCCACCAGGAATTGGTCTTCAGACTTAGTGGAAGGCCAGGGATTAGAATTGTTGGCCCCTGAGTCAGCAGCCGGCCAGCTGCTTAACTGAGAACAACTCTGATGGGTGCAGTTGTTGCCCATGTCCTTTCAACTGCTTCTTGTCTCCATCCTTTTCTTCTGTCCGGTTGCTCCTGTCCCTTTCTCAGTCTCTTCAGTGCACAAATACATTACTGAGTATGAAAAGGGGTAACAGTAGTAGCATTATTATTAAAGTTTCTGTGTCTATGAATTCCTTTGCTTTCTGGTACACATCTTGATCCCAGACTTCAGTTCTGAAAGGTTGATCTGAACCTAAACACTGGCCAGCTGTGACCTTAGTTTCTGGCACTGGGAAAGTAGCTCTTGACTTGGGAGAAAAGTGCCCTATATTTGAATATCTTTGAATCTTATTTTATAGGTATCATTCAGTAGCTCATTAGTAAGAATTTTTGCCTTATGTTTAAATGTTTCACAAATAGAGGACTGCAAACAGCCCCAATAATTGTTAGGCTTCTGTAGGTCTTTGTTCTTTCAACATGCTTACGATGGGTATAAACATCTCTAGGAGGGAGGACGTTGAAGAAGTAGTGAAACACTGTTCAAGTTCAAGGTGGGCTAACAGAATTCTTTTCAAGATATTTAACTTATTAGGACATAAGCACAGATACATCAAGGTGTTAACTCTCTTCCACTATTGGATTTAAAAGTAAATAGTTTATTTACTGTTCTTCAGTTTTACTTTTCCAAGATAGTCTGTCATACTCCTGAACACAAAAAGTTCCTTTTACTATTAGCTTAAGTGAACAGTAGTTTTTCTGGTTTCATTAATGAGATATAGGTGGTGGCATATAAGAAAATAATAATGCACATAGCAAAACCGATCAGTTATGGATTATTGTTGAAGTAATAATGGCTTGTTTTCAGTGTAAACATGACATTTCAAGTGAACATTAGTGAGGGTGATAAAATTTGTGTACTAAATGTAAGTAAATAGGCTTTACAGATGTTTATGTGAAAGCTTTCTGAAGGAGGCTTATTGTAGACTGTGTTTTGCTGTATCTTTGATCCTTGATTAAAACTGTTGGTATTACATTTATCATGTTCCTTTTTTTATTCTTTGAAAACCCTATTTCTGGTTATACAGAGAAATATGAATACTTACAGTAAAAATTGATGCCTGTAGTATATGTATTTTATTGTATTAAGTTATGGAGGGAAAACTATTGAAATACTATTAAAATAATTCTTTTGTGGTAATTAGCATAGAACAAAATTGTATTTTGAGCGGTATTAATATAGCAAGACTATTAAAGTGTTGAAGAAAAAGATTTTTCTTTCGGTTTAGAAGGTAAAGATTTAAGCTACATCTGGAAGAAATGTTTTAAAGTTGTAAACATGAAGGATTTAGATTAAATATATTTTGTAATATTAAATAAAAATGTGTTTATCTAATTTTATTATTCATGCTACTCTTTTATAGCATCAGACAAGCCAATATCTTAAAACAGCTTTGATAATTATTGAAAGATACTGGATAGATGTGTTTATCTTTAAAGGGGACAAATGTGACTTTTATAAATAGAACTTCTATATTTTTACTAATAAGCAAGAGGCCAGTAACTAAACTAGATTCAGATACTTATTTGATTTGGAATGTTTATCTGAAATTTTTGCTTAGCTTTCTCTGGGTTTAGGAGGAAGAGTGCATACTTTGTATTATTGTGCCTAGGGATTTTTAGAGAAAGGTTATTAGATTTAAGGTCTTTCCTTTGTCTCTTATGAATCAAGTAGCAAATAAGTTTTCTTTTTAAGAGGGATGGAGAATGGTTATTAGAAATATCGTAGAAAAATAACTGATTATTTTTGAGAGCTTAGAGATCAGTAGTTTCTTGGGAATGGAAAATTTGATGGTAAATATATTTTTTTTAAAAACATACTAAATGTAATCAAACTGTGTTCTCAGGGTTTGAGAACTATCTCCAAATTAGAGTTGATATTTTGCCCCGATCTGGTAACTTTTCTTCAACTTTTTCAAGCATTTTCTTAATGTTTTACTCCACTCCGTTAGCTAAAACATTAAAAGGGGTCTTGAAATAGGGAGGGAGTGGTAGAAGGAATGTATCAAGGTCTGAAAGAGTTTGTTCTTTGGTGTGAATTGAGGCTGAAGAGGAGCCAGATTGTGGAAGGCCTTTTAGAAGATTTGTTCAAGTTTTATTTTAAGGCCCAGGGCAGTGGGAGACCATTGAATGGCGTTAAGTTGGGGGAGTGACTTGATTTTGTTTGCTTTAAAAAAGGATCTGACTTCTGGATGAACTGCTTCAATGAGATAGAAGTGAAAGCTGGGAGATCAGTTAGGGAAGCCATTGCTCTAACCTAGGAAGATATATTGGTAACTTGAAGTAATAACCTTCTTATTCCATTGACACCTCCTTCAAAAACTAGCTTAGATTTTCTCAAATTCTATTGCTTATAACTTAAATCTCTGACCTGATTTTGTTCTTTTCTTTTAAAATTTTAGTTATCTATAAATATTCTTTTGACAAGCTGGGTGGCATTATTTTATTGTTTTATTCAATTAGGGGTGCTAATATGAATGGATGGTTTCTTTATAGTTAGTATGAATGCATCTGTAGAGGGTTTATTTACTTTTTAAAGTGTCCTTACTACGCAATAAGGAGTTGATGTGGCTGCTTTAATATCAAGCAGTGATTAGTAGGGAGCATTTTTGTATGCAAGTCAGGATATCTCACTTGATTTTTATATTTCCTTTTTTTTTTCTTTTTTAAAGATTTATTTATTTATTTTAGAGACGTGGGGAGGGGCAGGGGGAGAGGGAGAGAAGCAGACTCCCGACTGAGCAGGGAGCCCAACACAGGGCTAGATCTTAGAACCCTGAGATCATGACCTGAGGCAAAATCAAGAGTTGGAGGCTTAACCTACTGAGCCACCCAGGCGCCCTTATATTTCTTTATTCATCATTTTGTCTTGTAAATTCAGTTTCAAGACAAAGTCTACATTTTTAGAGGCATTAACATGATTTTTTCCTTTAAATAAAATACATTGATAAAGAAGCATACTTGAAATTCCCTAGTCTTTGTGATCTTCTGATTATTAATCTGTGCTGCCTTTCCACTTAACCTTACTGGAGAAATTAGAATAAGCTTCAATTGAAATTCAGAAATATCTAAAGGTAATGTGTGTTTCTCTCTTACTTTCTACTGTAGTGTCTTGTTTTGAAAATTCAGCCTCTCATTTTTTTCTCTTCTTCCCAGATTGAGGTTAAAGATTTCTCAGATTTTGAAAATGCTTTATTTTTCACTATTTCTGCTAAGTACCCAGATGTCAAAGTGCCTGGCACATAGTATGCCCGCACTGTATATATTTGTTGGCTGTAGAAAGACATAATATCCTCTAAGATTTCATGTAGCATGCCACCAAAATAGACTTTACAGTGTCCTGCCAGGGACAGAGGGGTAAAAGGGTAGAATTTTCTCATTGATGAAGGGGAAAACATTGGGCTCTTTATTTTTCCTGTTGTTTTTTTTTTATGTTATGTTAATCACCATACATCATTAGTTTTTGATGTAGTGTTCCATGATTCATTGTTTGCTTATAGCACCCAGTGCTCCATGCGGAATGTGCCCTCCTTAATACCCATCACCAGGCTAACCCATTCCCCCACCCCCCTCCCCTCTAGAACCCTCAGTTTGTTTCTCAGAGTCCATCATCTCTCAAGGTTCATCTCCCCCTCCGATTTCCCACCTTCATTCTTCCCCTTCTGCTATCTTTTTTTTTTTTTTAACATATAATGTATTATTTGTTTCAGAGGTACAGGTCTGTGATTGAACAGTCTTAACACAGTTCACAGCGGTCACCATAGCACATACCCTTCCCAGTGTCTATCACCCAGCCACCCTTTCCTGTTCTTTTTTGATGGAACTCTCTCCCCAGTAATGTTATAAGAAACCTACTTATATTGTTTAAAATGAGAAGAAAGCCGGTCTTTTCTTATAACCATTACCCCTGCTCCCCTTTTAATTAGGAGGTTGAGGTTTGGAAGTTTGCCAGGTTTTCTTGGACTGTCTTAGAAAGTAGTCTTAAATGTGGTCCCAAGTGCTGGTCAGTTGAATCAGAAATTTGGAGTTTTGTGATTTGCCCTTTTCTTGGTTCCTGTTATTCTATATATACTTTATATATTCAGGAAAGTGAAGTTCTTTGGTAGTGGATGAGAAAATCAATGTTTTATTCTTGGCGACCAACCAAATATACCAATGTGAAGTATTTTTCTTTTGGGAGAAAACATTATAATGGGTGGCTGTAGTTAGTTAGTTTAGTAATTGAGTGCAGTGTCTTTTATTGAACATTACCTTTGTAGCGTACCTTCTGTATTTAGGAAAGAGTTTAAGAAATGAGGTCCTGTAAAAGTTTTGCTAATAAAGAAATGCACTTTTTTGTATAATTAAGTGAATCAAAAAATGAGAAATTTTTGTTAGGAATTAAAGAGAGCTGTTTGCCTCTTTCATAAAAGGAAATTCTACTATTACAAATTTGGTGATCTCTTTGGGGCTCTAAAACTTTATTTATGTAGAGGCTTTTTAAGAAAGGTTTGAGAAATTGATAAATTGATGTTTTTCTTCAAATCTTGGTTTTTTTTTAAAAAAAGATTTTATTTAGAGAGAGAGCATGCACACGCACACACACTTGAAAACAGGGGGAGGGGCGGAGGGAGAGGGAGAATCTTAAGCAGGCTCTATGCTCACCATGGAGCCTGACCCGGGGCTCAGTCTCAGGACCCTGAGATCACAACCTGAGCCAAAATAAAGAGTTGGATGCTTAACTGACTGAGCCACTCAGGTGCCCCTTGGTCTTTATTCACTCTGGAGAAAAAACTGATGGTTACCAGAGGGGAGGTGGGTGGGGTCATGGGTCAAATAGATGATGGGGATTAAGGAGTGCACTTGTGGTGAGCAGCAAGTGATGTATGAAATTGCTGAATCACTACATGGTACACCTGAAACTAATATAACACTGTTAACTGTATGGAATTAAAATCTGTACCTCTGAAACAAATAAAACATTATATGTTAAAAAAAAAAAAAGATAGCAGGAGGGGAATAATGAAGGGGGGGAAATCGGAGGGGGAGATGAACCATGAGAGAGGATGGACTCTGAAAAACAAACTGAGGGTTCTAGAGGGGAGGGGGTGGGGGCATGGGTTAGCCTGGTGATGGGTATTAAAGGGGGCACATACTGAATGGAGCACTGGGTGTTATATGCAAACAATGAATCATGGAACACTACATCAAAAACTAATGATGTAATGTATGGTGATTAACATAACATAAAAAAATAAGAAAATCTTGGTCCTTACACAGTAGATATATACCTATTTTGGAACTATATGGGAAAAATTAGTCACTTACGAGTTAACAATGTTGTAATACATTTTAGGTGGTTATCTTAGTAATTTGTCAGGAATTAACGTTAGGAGTCCTTAAATAACCAGTGGTTAAATGTTGACTTATAAGTACTTTTACTGCTTATTACACACGCATGCGCATACTGTGTCTGGTATCACAGCATTACAACGTTTGGATTTTTAGTTTATTCCATAGTAGTTGTGTTTCTAGTTTATATTACTTGAGCTAGATGGACAGAATCTTGTAATATTTTGTCAGACTGACAGTACTAAGTACAGAGTATAACAGGTAAGGCAAAAAAAAAAAATCTGGGAAGAATGTCGGAAAGTGTGTTTTCCTTTAGAGGTGATTGGTAGTAAGGAGGTGCTTAGTTTAAAAAAAAAAGATTGACAGGGCCTAAAATGTTTTTATTATGCAGAAATTTTATTTGAAAATTTATTCTCCTCATATTTCTAACATGTTTATCAGAAGGCTTTTGGCACATTGTGGATTTTTCTTCCTAATACTTAAAAGCAGCCCAGGGCAACCAAATAGGGAAGGTGACTTGTCTTCTATGATGTGTGTTAATATAGAAAGGAAAGGATGCTGGAAGACCTATGATGTGTTTATAGTTGCATAGAAATATTATTAAAATGAGTTTTGAAGTGGGACAGAAATTACATAACACAAAAGTAATAAACAAGAATTTTAGATTTTTTTCTTAATACTAGGAATCTTGGTTATAAATATGAAAAACTGTTGGTGATTTAAGGCTAGTTAGGTTGATTCTATATCCGTTGTTATTTAACGTCATAGTTCGTTTTCAGTCTTCCTTCTTTTCCTTTAATAGAATTGTATTGCTAGTTAAAGCTACTCTAGTAAGTATTGCTAATTTTCTTCAGTTGCTGGTTTTAACCTGCCAATTACTTTGATGAAAACTTTTGTGATGAGGTGGTTTTTTGTTTTTGTTTTGTTTTTTCAGTTTCTCACTCTTGGTACTACTGGCTCCTCAAGGGTGATATTTCACATTACTTTCGTAGCGGCTGAAATGATCCATTTTTAGTCTTTTTGCATCAGACAGAGTTTGATGATTTACTAAAAAAAAGGCTGCATCTTCCAAGTAAATAAAGCACTACAAAAACCTTAATATACATGATGTCTTCTCACTGTAATTGAGACGTGTAGATTGTTTTTAGTAGGAACTACTCTGTGTGTGTTTCCTTAATCTATATTAAGAGCTCTGTTCTGATTTTGAGAATTTACCTTTTATCTCTTACTATTCTAAATTTATGCTCGGTTTTGGCTTTTGTACAATTTCTAAAATGGCCCATTAATTCTGATGGGAGTACTGGCCTCTAGCTGCAGTCACCGTGATCTCCCCTGCCCTCACAAGATGAACATCTAATAACAGAAATCTATTTTACACAGTCTAGGTAATACTTGTATCTACTTGTATTTGTTTTGATGTAATTCATATTTCGAATGAGTGCCAGAGAACTGGGTAGAACTATTTTAATCTTGCATCCTGGGCATTTATAGATATCCCACACGTTTTGTGGCTGTAGGCAAAAACACTTTGCTGTTGTGCTTCATCTTTGAAGATATCTTATCCCTGAAAATACGTATCTTTCATGACAGTAGGAATAAATATCAGGATGAGAGTTAGCAACAAAGAGAAACAAAGGATAGATAGTATGGAAGCCAGCTTTGTTTTGTCAGATGATACAAGATAAGCATTTAGAAACAGCCAACCATCTAAACCCATATCACTTTTATAAACCGAATCACTTTTATCCCTTACTTTCTTACACTGAGAGGGACCAAATAAGGGACTCTGGAAAGCAAAAACTTACCTATGTCTTCTAATTTGCCAATCCTTTTGATACTTGTGGCTGTCTGGTTATCATGTGACACTGTAGATCCTTGGTTTTTATTGGGTAGTTAGTGTGGCTTACTGAGTTTCTTTCCATTCCAACACACTTTAATACTCACTGTATTCAGATTAATCTTAGAAATATCACTTCTGTTCTTTTTCTTAACTTCTGATGTCTTGCAAACCTGCCTTGATTATACCCAATACTAAACAATATGGAATGCTCATGTCTATTAAGAGCAGGCTTGTCAAACACTGTGATTATTCACATCCCTGTTTATTTGGTCATTATCTTCCCTGCCTTTGTTTGCCATAGTTTTGTCTCTCCTTAATAGTTTGCTTTAGTCCCACTTCCTCCGTAAAGCCTTTCTTTTTCCTTTTCTGTGTGAATTGATTTTGAGTACATTTATTGAGTTCCTGTATTGTGTTGGGCACTGGTGATACAGAAGGGGTAACAGGGCGGAGGTCCTATGTTATCATCCCTAATTCCTACAGCATTTATCTGTAGCCCTTATCTTGGTGTGTTAATTGATAGTACAAGCATATGGTCAATTTTTTTTATCTGTAAATGCTCAATATAAAGCATAGTTTTCTCTAAAGGATTATTCCTCAGAAGAAGAGTAGTTTTATATTTGAATCCTTTCAAAGTTTTTCGTATTTTGAGGCTCTCTCAATTTTATTTTGAATGAAAATATGTTTGGAAAAGGCAGAGAAGCTTGAAATGATGCCAGTCAGTGCTAGAGTGAATGTTTATGTCAGTTTCCTAAGGGATAGGTAGAAGGGAATAAAGAGTTTAAACAAATAAATTATTCTTGGGGGTGGTCATAGTGTTGATAGTGTTACTATCATTTGTTGTAAACTATTTACAGAGGCTATAAAAGAAAAAACTTTAAAAGCTCGTTTTAAAAAGCAATATTGTAAGTAGTTACTTTCTGAAGATCACAAAATACACCTATAGAACAGTGAAAAAAATCACTGTCTTAGTATTATGTGAACAGATATTATTGGTTTGGAAAAACATTTCCAGTGACAATATTCTGTATGACTTTAAAACGTATTGCTTCTCAAGCAACTTAAATGGAAATGAAGATGATCCATGTTTTGATAGTTTTCGATGACTCAAAAAGAAAGAGGACACTTGTTGGGAGATGCATGTGAAATTTGAACAAAATTGTTTTGTAAAATTTTTGTGCTTTATGATTTTAAAATATTTGTAAAACTAAATTCATTAAAATAAGTATACATTGGGCTGTTTCGTATAAATATACGAAGGTTTGTGTATTTCAGGTTGGTCAAAATTTAAAAAATACCTTATGGGGGAAATTGGGAAATCCTTCAAATTGAGGATTTTATGATATTCATTCAAGTTGCAAGTTTCTGGGTAGTTAGATGATTACTTAGCCTAGTGAAAGACTGTTAAATAATCCCCATTGAACTAATAAAATATTGCATATATTTACTTATTTTAAGGTTTCTTGGTGCCATAAAGGGTTGTACTATACTAGAATTTCCCAATTACTTATCTAAAATTCTTTTGTATAATGCTTTTGATACTATTGTTTTTTTAATTTATACTACAAAATGGTTTGGATTAAAAGCATCATTCAGTTTAATCTACCTGCTGTTGCTAATTCTCTTTGGATGCGTGTTCTACCCTTAAAGTGGCAGGAAGCAATAATATGTGAAAGGGAAACAAGAATTGCTTATCAAGTTTTATTATTTTTGAAACTTCATTAACCCTTCCTAGAGGACTAATTTGCCTATAGGAGGAACAGGTTTGGGGAAGGCGTTCAGTTGCATGCCTGTTTATACTGTATTCTCAGTGACTTATTGATAGTGTCAGACACCATTAGAAAACTTTTTCAGAAGTGAGCCCCAGGGCACGTGGGTAGCCCAGTTGGTTAAGTGTCTGCCTTCAGCTCAGGAGGCTCAGATCATGATCCTGGAGTTCCAGGATGGAGCCCCTGCAGGGCTCCCTGCTCAGCGGGGAGTCTGCTTCTCCCTCTGACCCTCACCCTCTCGTGCTCTCTCTCTTTCAAATAAATCTTTTTTTAAAAAAAGGAAGTGATCCTCATATTTGTAAGATGTCAAAACAATTCTTTCTGTTTAACGTTGGTTGTGTACATAGGAAAATTGTGATAGGGTGATGCAGGTCACAGGACTATGAAAAACATTGTCATCTTAATCAGAAAAGAAATTAATGTAATTCTTAGTTAAAGATGTTTTAATTCCAGCTACCTGTTTGAAGCTGGGAAGCAGTAGTAGTTGTTGGGTTTTTTATTCAGTTGTTACATTGCTTTTTTACATTTTATCATCCATTAAATACTGTTTGTATTTGGAGGGCAAGTAAGATGGATAGTTTTAGACTCACTGGCATTCTGACATGTAAATGAATGTATATAGGCAATTGATCAAAAACACTAAATAAATGTAAAAGAATACATTTTATGTTGGATTGCAAGTGGTGTACATTTTGGGGGAAGGAGTAATTCTGATTAAAGGACTTCTAGGATTTTGTTTATCTACCTTGAAAAAACATGAAAATTGTCACATGTGAGATTTAGCCTAGGAGGTTTTTTTGCAAGAGCTCGGCTTTCAGGAACTATTAAAATGATGATAGATAGCAAAGGGGAGGGCATTTAAGAAATATTTGCTTGAACCATATCCCCATTGCTCTAGTGCTATTTATTGAAAAGGCTTTCCATCCTCTGTAGAATTGCTTTTGTTTATTTGTCCAAAATTAATCAGGCATATTTGTGTGGATCTCTTCCTGGGTATTCTCTGTGTTCCATTGATCTGTGTCTGTCCTGCCTGTATTACCACATGGTCATACTTCAGCTTTATGGTAAGCTTTAACATCAGTAAGCGTGAATTCTCCCACTTTATTCTTTTCAAAAATGTTTGGAATAAGTTCATTTATGTCTACAAGGAAATTTGATGTGATTTTGATATGAATTGGATTAAACCTATACATTATCATGGTATGTCTCTCCAAGTGTTCAAGTCTTCTTTTTATTTCTTTTATCAACATTTTATAATTTTTATCACATAGATTTATACATTTTGTCAGATTATATTTTAGGTATTTTTAAACTCAGGAGCAATTGTAACTGGTTTTACAGTTACAATTTTTAAAAAAATTTTTTAAAAAGTTTTACTTATTTGAGAGAGAGAGTACTCAAGTGCACACAGATGTGCGTGAGAGGAGGGAGGGGCAGAGGGGAAGGGGAGGTAAAGGGAACGAATCCCAAGCAGATTCTGTGCTCACTGGGGAGTCCGATGCTGGGCTCGATCTCAGGAGCCCAAGACCACGACCTGAGCCAAAATCAAGAGCTGGATGCTTGACTGACTGAGCCACCCAGGCACCACACTGGTATTACATTTTAAATTTCATTTCTACCACTTCATTGTTAGTATATAGAAATGCACTTTTTGTATATTGATCTTATATCCTGTGACCTTATTGAATTCATTCTAACATTTTGTTTGATGATTCCTTGGGATTCTCTCCAAAGACAGTCATCTCATCTGCAAATAGAAATAGTTATATATTCTTTTCCAATTGGTATGCCTTTAATTCCTTTTTCTTGTCTTATTGCAATAGCTATAATTTTCAGTACAGTGTTAAGAGTAATGGGAGTAGACATCATTATTTCGTTTTTGATCTTAGAGGGGAAGCATTTAGTCTTTTGCCATTAAGTATGAGGTTAGTTGTTGGTGTTTTTGTAGGTGCTCTTTGTGAGTTTGAGGAAGTTCCCCTCTATTCCTGGTGTACTGATAGATTGTATGATTTTTGTCTTTTAGTTTCTTGATTTGGCAGATTGTATTGATTGATTTTTGAATATTGAACTAACCTTACATACCTGAAATAAATCCTACTTGGTGTGGATTATTATTTTTTTTTTAAATATACTGTTGGATTCTGTTTGCCAAAATTTTGCTGAGGACTTTAACGTGTAAGTTAATAAGAGATATTGGTCCGTATTTCTCTTTTTGTGCTGTTTTTGTTTTTGTTATCAAGGTAATAGTGGCCTCATAAAATCAGTTGCAGTAGTCCCTCTTTTCTGTTTCTGGAAGAGTTTGTGTAAAATTAGTGTGGGTGTATTATATTACTATTCACTGCTTTTAAAAAATAAAAGCCTGATTGTCCTCAGATGTAGTCACTTCAGGTGAAATTTGCTTTTTCATCATAGGAGGGGTATTTTAGATTTAAATATGACTTTTGCAGGACTATTTTATTGTCAGATGTTCTACCAAATTTCAGATCAAGTGTGTTGGTTTTTTTTTTTTTTCATGGTGGGAAAAATGGTACTAGTCATTAAAATAAGTAGTACTTTGGAAATAGAACTGTTATCTAAATTAACTCTGATACTGGATTCTGTGATTAGACTTATTGATTTACTATAACTAGGCTAAATGTGAATTTTGAAATGATGGAATTATCCATAATAATTACAAAAGTATTATGGAAATTGAATCAGTTGTGGAAACAGGGTAATGAAAGTTTTGGTAATTTATTCAAGGCCACAGTTTGTGAACTAAATTCCAAATTCAGGTCACAATCTGTTAAGCCAGAGGTACTTAACTAGAGAGGAACATTAGATCACCAGTGGGTCTTTGTCAAAAAGAAAAAGAACACACATGCACGTGCACACGCACACGCACACACACACACACACACACACTTTCTCTGGATATATACCTTCCATCATCATCCCCAGGGCTCCAAATGACACTCAGACAAGAATTTGAGAAAACATAGGGGATTCTGTTGTACATAATTAGTTAAGAACCATTATACTAAACCATGAACACATACCTTTTATATCTGTTTATTTCTTTTGAAAATAGTATGAACTATTTGGAATTACTTTGGTAGAAGTTTTAAGTTTCAGAAAATTTTAAATTGGGAGTTACTGTTAAAAATTCATACATATAAGCAACTTTTGCCAATTTTTTAAAAAATTGCACCTTTAAAGTCACAGTGCAAGCTTAAGAACATAAAAAATGTATAATTTGATTTTATTTTTATAATTATGTTATTTTGTGTTCAGTTAGAGATATGATGGGCTAGAGACTGATTACAGGATCAGCTTGAGGAGGGGGTGATGAGATGGTCACAGTTTTCCATATAAGCAGGATTCTTTCTATCTTTGGAAAACATCAATCAAGTGATAGTCTAGATCTGGAAAGCCATGCTGAAATCTTGTTTGCCTTTAAATTATAAGTGAAGAAAGTATTTTTTTAAATGAAGAAATGGTCATTTGTTCATCTTTTCTCTAGAACAGACGTGGCAAATACTAATTTCAAGACTCTTTTACTTCAAAATCCTTCTCAATATGCTACTCCAGGCAGCTACTGTTAATTTATTGGAATTGACACGAAGATGAAACCTATTTGGCTTTTCTGCTCTAGGCAGTATTTTATTTTATTTTTGTCAGTTTTGTTTAGTTTAAATGGTGTTATAGTGTTCCTATGCTTCAGTGGCATTTTCTTTGGAAATTAAAAATAATAAATAGTGGCTTTTAACACAAATTACATGAATGATAATTTACAGAGGACCTGTCCCCCACAAAACAAAACAAATCAAACAAAAGGCAGGTTAGCTAGACTGTTGAAATTAGGACATTGTTTTAAGAGATAGCTGGCCACACAGCCTGTGAGCCAGATTTATAGCCTGTAAACTAAGAATGATTTTTACATTTTTAAATGGCTGAAAAAAGAACAGTATTTTGGGACATGTAACAATTACCTGAAATTTCATTTTTAGTGTCTATAAATAAAGTTTTATTGGAACATAACCATGCTCATTCCTATACTGTCCTGTGGATGCTTTTGTGCTATAATGGCAGAATGGAGTAGTTGTGACAGAAACCACGTGGTCTGCAAAGCCGAAAATATTTACTTGTCTGGCCCTTTACAGAAAAAGTTTGCCATACCTTGTTTTCAGATATTAATGTGACAGTGCATGATTGTTTTTGGGTTATATAATAAAGGAGGAAACTTATTTTGCTGGTATTTTCAACAGGTTTCTTCTTTTTTTTTAAATTTTTTTATTATGTTTATAGTAACAAGTTTCTGAAAAGGAATAACTTAGAAAATAGGTATTTTTTTATACAGGTAAATAGTAGAAGCAACCCTTTTTTTTTTATAGACTACAAAGAACATGGAGTTACCAGCCTTAGTTTATAATAGGTCTGCTCTTTTAATTTCTTCCGTTGTTGAGAGGAGGTCCAGAGCACTAATACTGCCACAGATTTTAGCAGCTTATAATCCCATCTGTGTCCTAGGACACTGCAGAGCAGCAGCAAGTTCTCATGCTTTTTGGTTTCAACTTTAAGACTTAAAAATGTAGAACCCCAGAAAGTTTTTTTTTAAATAGGGATTTTATCTATCATTCTTATCACATTAGAAATTGACAAAATTTAAAAATATTTATTTAACGGTAACAGTAATCCATTACATGTTCACAAAAGAACATTTTTATGAAAAATGTTTTCCAAAACAAAAAAAAATTAATGAAATTTTTGCGGATCTCTTTAATGATTGTTTTCGTGGAAGACAGCTGGATTCTTGTATCTCTTCCTCCATTAAGTCTGCTGTGATATGTTCTTTTGATATGAAGGAAATCTGGTCATACACAGATACAGTTTTAGAAAAAAATGAGTATTTTTAGATAATTGTGAATGTTTTTCTCTGATATTACACCAAAACTCAACACATGGTAGATTTTTTGCTTTTTTTTTTAAAGTCAGGTTTTTTGAAGTATAATTTCCATAGAATAAAATGTTTGGTTTTTTTTTTTGATAAAACAATTCTGTGTGATTAACCCATAAGACATTTAACCTCCGACCACAGTTACAATGTAGGATATTTTGGTCACTCCGAAAAATTTCTCAAGCCCTTTTGTAATCAGCCCTCTCCCCTCACTCCCAGCTTCTGGCAACGTCTGATCTCATTTTTGTCCCCATAGTTTCACCTTTTCCAGAATATCATATAAATGGAATCACATATAGCATAATATGTTTGCGATTCATCCATGTTGTTATAGTTATCATTAGTTCATTTCTTCTTATTGTATGGATGTTTATCCATTTAGCAGTACTGGATATTGAGTTTCCAGTTTTGGGTTGATTATAAATAAAACCATTCCAAGCATTCATGTACAGATTTTTGCATGAACATATGTTTTTATTTCTTAGGTAAATGCCTAGGCATGGTATTGCTTGGTAGGTAGTATGGTAGGTGTATGTTTACTATAAGAAGCTGTCAAACTGGCTTTCCAAAGTGGGTGGACCATTTTGCATTACAGCCACCAATGTGTGAAAGTCCCAGTTGCTCTACATATTTATCAACATTTGAGGTTGTTTTTGTTTTAGCCATTTTAATCAATATTAGAATTTCAGTTTGCATTTCTCTAATGATTAATGATACTGAGAATTGTTTCATGTTAGTGTTTTCCATTCATATATCTTCAGCAAAGCATGTTATTTTGAATCTTTTGCCCATTTTTTTTAGAAATTTGGTGGCTTTAAAAAATTATTATTGAGTTGTGACAGGTTTTTCTATATATTGAATGTCAGCATTTTTTTTAGATACATAATTTGCAGGTATTTTCTCCAAGTCTGTGACTTTTTTCCCCCTTGAACTTTCAAAGAGAAGTTTTAATTTTAATGAAACGTAACTTACCAGTTCTTTCTTTTGTAGTTCATGTCTTTCATGTTCTAAGAAGTCTTTCATAATTTAGGGTCACAAAGATTTTTCATGTTTTCTTATACCAGTTTTATACTTTTAGATTTTTTAGGTCTTTGAGATGTTTAGAGTTAATTTTTGTAAATGGTGTAAGATACAAGTTGAAGTTTGTCTTGTTGTTTGTTCATAAGATGTCCAATTGTTCCAGCATAGTTGTTGAAAAAACTGTGTTTTCTCTATTGAAATGTGTTGGCACCTTTGCTCTGTGTCAACTGAACGTTATGTGGGTCTATTTCTGGATTCTCTGTTCTGTCCCATTGAAGTGTGTGTCTTCTCACTGAGACCACACTAGCTTGATTGCTGAAGCTTTATAGTGAGTTTTAAAAACAGGTAGTATGAATTCTCCTTTGTACATCTTTTTCAGAATTATTTTGGGTATTCCAGCACCTTGTTTTTCCGCATAAGACAAGAGGTAGTTTTTTAAAAGTTAGTTTTAAAGTGCAGAATCTGAAACCATTAATGAACTTTTTGTCCTCTGTAACATTACAATCTATGGGACTATCTTGAACATTGAATGGATTTTTTTAACCCATGAATGCTTTTATAAGATCACACATAATTCATTTAGAGAATATTGGTTCTCTGAATTATATAGACCTAATTATTGGCACATTTCCTTATTCAATATTTAAAAGTTACATGTATTAATATCTCCACTGATCTCCTGAGAGAATTCTTTTTTTTTTTTTAAGAGAGAGAGTGCTGCTCATGCAGGCACATTGCAGTGGGAGTGGGATGGGGAGGGGCAGAGGGACAGGGGGAGAAAGAATCTTAAGCAGACTCCATGCCCAGGGCAGAGCCCGAAGCAGGGCTTGATCTCATGACCCTGCGATCATGACCGGACCCGAAATCAAGAGTCAGATGCTTATCTGACTGAGCCACCCAGGCGCCCCTCATGAGAGAATTCACTTTAAGTGTTGGGAAAGTGTCAGGCTAATGGTGGTGGTACAGATTTTCCAAAATCCTTCTTTTTTGCTTGAAAGATCAAATTTTATCACTGGCATTGCATACTGTCACTTGTTTCTCTTGAAGTAATAGGTTTAGTTGGTTCATTTTTGAGAACATGTCTGTCAGTTACCCAAGTCTGAATAACCATCGTTGGTTTAATTCCCCACTCAGTCATGCAAAGGCTTTATCTTGAGGCAAACCATTGTACTTCATTATGCAGCAGAACTGCTTTTGCTTAGTTCCCATTTTGTCACACAGGATATTGAAAAGAAATCAATCCAGGGTCAAGATTTAATTAAATCAACAATTTTACTGCTTTTCATCAGGGACATTCTTAAATGAAGTGAAACTGTCCTTTTTCAGAGAAATCGTCTGAAATATATTTGGTCACTTTCTGTTACTATGATTATTATACTTCACGTATGGAGATTGATGTGGAAACTTAAACTCAGTGTTACAACACTAGGAAGACAGTAAGTTCCTGATGTTTGAGGCACACCTGAGTTTGAGTTTGGTATACGGTGAGACAATCTCTTAAGGGCTAATACAGTTAAATTAAGTTGTTGTTTTATTATCTTATAGGTGCTATACTTGGTAGATCAGAAACTCAGGAGTGTATTTTCTATAATGCTAATTGGGAAAGAGATAGAACCAATCGAACTGGTGTTGAACCCTGTTATGGTGACAAAGATAAAAGGCGACATTGTTTTGCTACCTGGAAGAATATTTCTGGTTCCATTGAAATAGTGAAGCAAGGTTGTTGGCTGGATGATATCAACTGTTATGACAGGTAAGGAAACATTTTCTCCACACTCATTTTTAAAGGGGGAAAGCTCAGTGCATGTATTTTTACTTAAATGTTTTTTTTTTAAGATGGGATTATGAATACCACTATAACATGCTCCAATGACAATATACATGTTTTAAAGTAATAAGATAAATATGGCATGTTTATGTTTTATCTTTGGTACACTGAATAATCTACCATGTAGTGAGAACTATAGATAAGAACCTTTTTTCCCCTATGTTATTAGTATGATAAACTTTTTTTAAGGTCAATTTTAAGGAAAAAGGATTTTTTAAATTGCTTTAAAAGACAGTATATCAGTTGAAAATCTATCCTGTATCCTCAGAGAAAGTAAAGCTTAATCATAGTATTTAATTTCCTTTTAGTTTCCCTATTTATGTATCTGGAAGAAATTGATCTTACTGCATTTTTTTTCCTTTTTTTTTCTTGCAAAGTAGGCCTTTGTTCTTTACCCCTGAGAGACATTTTAACTTGATGTTCAGAATTACCTCAGTACTAAGAGAGTCCTCATAGAAAGCTACATTTTATTTAAAATATTTTGCTTAAATTGTTTTATTCTGTATCAGAAATAAAATACAGTAGACATGTTATTGACTGCCTGTGATCTTTCTGTAAGGAGCCCCATAGATGTTTGGTTGATTACTTAAACTGCCTGGGCCACAGGATTTCCACTGTGGGTGGGTGCTGATGGCTGGCAGAGGCTGCAAAGCCCTAGATAAATAGACATTTTGGAGCCAGAAAATACTGATATACTCATGGAACACTGGATACTTGCCTATCCCTTTCAGGAGCCTCAGTTGATTACTATGAACCTGTGGTTGATTAGCCATATGTAATTAATAGCAAAATGCATTGAATAAATCCATGAAAATTGAATTATCTCAATTTTTCATGAGAAATTAAAATCTTAGGTATATATTTAGTATTTAGGGTTTACTTCTAAATCTCTGAATTTTCCAGGGACTATTTCTCTGTAATTACACATTTTAGCTGCATTTCCGATTCTTAGCCTCTCTGTAAATAGAGGTGATCATCAAGTGATATCTGCTATTATGAAAGGTAAGTAGGGCCACTAGGAAAACAGGATGGAGATTACTGAAAAAATTAAAAAAACTACCCTATGATCCAGCAGTTCTACTTCGGGGTATTTACTGAGGAAATGAAAATGCTAACTTGTAAAAAGATACATGCACCCCTGTGTTTATTGCAGCATTATTTACAATAGCCAAGATATGGAACCAACCTGCCTGTCCATTGCTGGATAAAGAAAATATGGTGTGTACACACACACACACACACACACACACACACACACACACAGAAGAATATTACTCAGCCATTTAAAGAAAAAAATATTGCTATTTGAGACAACCTAGATAGACCTTGAGGGTATTATGCTAAGTGAAATTAGTCATATAGAGAAAGACAAATACCATGTGATTTTACTTACATGTGTAGTCTTAAAAAACAAAAAAAATAAAATGAACTCCCAGATTAGAGGCTGGGGGTTGGGGGGGGTAAGGTGAAATGGTTGAAGGTGTTCAAAAGGTACAAACTTCCAGTTATAAAACAAGTCCTGGGGTTGTAATATATAGCATGGCAACTATAGTTAATAAAGCTATATCGTATATTTGAAAGTTTTGATAACAGAGATTTTTCTTCTTCTTCTTCTTTTTTTTTTTTTTTTTAAAGAAAGGTGGTTGGGGAGGGGCAGAGAGAGGGAGAGAGTGGGGCTTGATCTCATGACCCTGAGATCATGACCTGAGCTGAAATCCAGAGTTATATCCTTAACTGACTGAGCCACCCAGGTGCCCTGATAAGAAAGTAGATCTTAACAGTCCTCATCACAAGAAAAAACATTTGTAACTATGTGTGGTGTTGGACATTAACTAGATTATTGTGGTGTTCATTTCACAGTATGTACAGATCTGAAGATAATTATGTTGTATACCTGAAACTAATGTAGTGTTATGTCAGTTTTATTAAAAACAAAAAACACACACAGGAAGAGTTTTGGGGGAAAATCTTTACTCAAATTATCTTTTATTAGTTAGTTGAAACCAGAGATTCTTGTTCTTTTTGTGGCAAAAACTACTGTTTGTCTCTCCTGAAGGATAGTTAAGAGAAAAAAAAAAGGATTCAAGAAATGTCAAAGTATGGAGGAAAAGACAATGATAAGAAGAATGAAATTGGATAATGAAAAGTACTTTTTTGAGTTAATTAGGCTACGTAGTCATTTTCACCTCCTATAATTTGAGGCATGATTCTAAAAATTTTAAATTCATATATTTTTTATAACTTAAGATTTAGCTTTCAGTTGTCTTTTACTTTCTACTAAATAGGTATTGGTGTAGATTTAATTTTAATGTTTGATTTTGTTAAAACAGTTTTCTTCCTGAAATTTTTTAAGCTTTCCAGTTTATTTTATTTATTTTTTTAAGATTTATTTGTTTATTTGAGAGAGAGAGAGCATGAGAGGGGGAGGGTCAGAGGGAGTAGCAGGGACGATCCCGGGACTCCAGGATCATAACCCGAGCCAAACGCAGTTGCCCAACCAATTGAGCCACCCAGGCGCCCTTAAGCTTTCCATTTTAAATTCAACCCTATTATTCTAATAGCCATCACAGAAGTTTGCAGTTTATTTCTAAGATATGTCTTTTAATTCACCTCATGTTTATTAGCAATATGTGAAGTTTTGATTTTTTTTTTTAAACAGGTATAGCAGTTTCTTAGCAGCTAATTAGGGTTTGTTCTAGCAGCTAAATCCCTATCTCCTCAGCTCCTCAGTCAACATAACTCATACCAGTTATTGAGTTACTAGGTTCTGTACGTTGTTACATATTGTTCTCTATTTGTTGGTTATCTCAACCCTGTTCATTTTGCTTAGGGAATTTAAATCTACTCCAAAAAATGACACTCTTAATTCCCAAACCTAGCTTGGGAATTAAACTTGGGTCTCTGATGTTGAGATAGATTCTGCCATGAGAGGAACTTGCATTATTTTGTGTATGTGTATATGTGTGTGTGTGTGTGTGTATGGATGTATTGGTGTGTACACACCTAGTTCTATTTATAGTGTTCAGTTTTTGTACTTACGCAATGGGAAAGCTGTATTTCCTGTAAGAGAAAGCACTCCTAAACCAAATTTCTTCATTGGCTTTATGTTTCTTTTAAAGCTTTTCTAATAATTAAAAAAAAAAGATGGTTGCCTTAAATTAATCATTAAAAACCAAATTTAAGCAATGTTCTCATGGAGCTACTGTGATTGCTATAAAAGCGGCTGTTTTGTTTTTGTTTTGATGAGATTTAGTAACAGGATTACTGGAATGTTTTTGGCTTTTAAGAATTGATCATTGGATATTAATAAGAATCTTGAAGTTGACTATGAATGAGTTTTTCATTATTTTATCTCAGAAGAATTTTAGAAAAACACCCATCGTAGATTCAGTTTAATGTTGACTTTAATTATTTCTCCTTTGTTTGTTTATAGGACTGATTGTATAGAAAAAAAAGACAGCCCTGAAGTGTATTTTTGTTGCTGTGAGGGCAATATGTGTAACGAAAGGTTTTCTTATTTTCCGGAGATGGAAGTCACACAGCGTAAGTTCACAGGGAAAATACATAGGTCTGTTTGACTAGTACCCTGAAAACAAAGCATATTTGTGTTGATGGAATAATTTACTCCTACCTTCTCCTACTCTTATTTTTCTCCTAAAATTTGATACTATAAGAAATATTTATTGTGGAATTTTGTAGACCAAATCTGAATTGTTTTTTTCCTTCCATTTTCCACAGCAACTTCGAACCCAGTTACACCTAAGCCACCCTATTACAACATACTGCTCTATTCCTTGGTGCCACTTATGTTGATTGCGGGTATTGTTATTTGTGCATTTTGGGTGTATAGGCATCATAAGATGGCCTACCCTCCTGTACTTGTTCCAACTCAAGTAAGTTATTGTCTTGTACTTTGTGCTGTTTTAAGTTGTATATTTTAAAGAAATATTACTGTGGTGAAACCCACTGGGTTGCTATAAATCATTTTCTTTTGGTGTTACTTTTTGAATGTTTATTGTTATGGCAGCTATGGCTAATTTTCCGAACTTTATTGACTTGCTATGTCCTAAACTTTTCTCACTTAGGAGTTAAGGTAAAGTAGAACAAGGTGTATTCTGTTCTTTGGACAGTTTTACTGTCATTGTAGGGCTTTCAAGTGTGAGATTCACCTTGCTTTGTTTCTTGAGAAGTAATTGATGGTGGAGAAGTGATACCATAACCCATTCTTTCCCTCCTGTTCTTTCTCCCATTCCTAAATTTTTGTGCCTTTTTCAAGTCTACTTGCCAAAATATCCTTTTAACCATAGGGAGGGATTTGATTTAGTAAGGTAATCAGGAAAGTGTGGAAAAGAGAGGTTTCACAAAGGCATCAGGAAGGTATATCCAAAAAAATGTTTTTTGGAAGACGAGCAGATGAGCAGTGCTTCTCTTCATTTATTATTGGTAGTTCCAAGTGTTGCTTTTGTTTTGTTAGTTTGGGTTTTTTGTTTTGTTTTGTTTTTTGCAGCATATCAAGTGTGTACTGAAGACTAAAAGCTTTTTTTTTTTTAATGCCCTTGATTCTCCCTCTCCTGACCCTGAATATACCTGAAACTGTAGATGTGGTGGGTAATCAGATTAAATTCATGAAATTTTCCTCATTCTCTATCATGTAGACAGTTGGCACTGGTACAGTGGTTTACAAGCTCTTTTAATATAAGTAGTTAATATTCTGCAGGCTGCGGAAAGGTGAAAACTATGGTTCTACTTGTGTGAGACATCTTTAAACTCTAGTTTTTACTGTGTTCCTTTTAACTCTTAAGATCAGATTACCTTGGCCTTCTGGATCTCTTGGTTTAACTTTGTTTCTCTAATACCACTAGGATTAATGGTTAAAACGTGATAGAAGAATGGTAAAGTCCTATAATTTAATGACCAAAACAACTTCTTCCCTGTAAGCTTTATTTACATAACATACTTCTTTCTCAGTACTTGCAGCAATCTGTTAGCATTAGATTATTGATCCACATAATCTCTGTAAGATGTGTATACTGAGAAATAAACCCAAAGGTAAAATACCTTATTTGGTAAATTAGGTAAACACTGTTTTGTGCAGCTGAAATATTTTAACTTTTAAACAGTAACTAAGTTGTGGATTTATTAAAAATTATCTCTGAAAGTATTATAAAAATAAAAATTTTAGTGCCTAATAAATATATGTAGCTTATTCCAAATGGCCGTAGGATCCACTTTATCTTCTTTAGGTGGTAACTATTTTTTATTTTATTTCTATATTTAGAAGAGAGAGTGTTTAGTACTTAGTGTCTGAATTTACCCTAGATTTGTGTTACGAAAGAAAAAAACTGGAAACTAAATTTAAAAACAAATTTGTTGGTTTTTTAATAGAACTTTAAATATAATGCATTCTTATAGATATATAAGAATAGAATATAGATAATATAATATAGATAATATTCATAGAATATTGGCACAAAGCTATGGTTAGACTTTTTTTTAGAGGGCTCAGTATCCTATATATGAGGCTACTTTATTTAGAAATGCTAATTAATTCAAGCATTTAGACTTTTAAAATGGAAAGATACAGTCCATTTCTGTGGATTTTAGATATTTGTTGCCATGTTAAAGTCATTATACACATTTATTTAGCACTTGAATTGCTCTGTGGTAAATTTGCATACATTGTATGAATTACTGAAAAATGAGAACTAGATTTAAGGTATTGTGATGGAATGATCTGGAATGGTCAAGCTTTGTTAGGAAAAATATAAAACATGCCTAACTATGCTTTTTTTCCTGTCATAAACTGTGTTGTAGAAGAGGGGTTGTCATCAGTTTGGAACTTCATTTATGTCATCTCTCACTGTGTCTCAAATAGTATAGTGTCATGCTTTAAGTCTCATTTTTGGTGAGAGGTTTATACAAAGTAGTTCTGCAACTGCTTAGTGCCCATCTTATTACAAAATGCCCAGTTTCATCTCCAATTTCAAAATAATTGATAATAACAGCAAGCATTTATTTGAACACTTACAGTGTACTAGGGTACTGGTAAATTGCACATATGTATACATACATAAGTTTTATATAAGAATATGTAAAAACATAAAATACATAATTTTTTCCCATGATTTCTAAATTGTGACCAGTATATAAGGCTCATCTTTGGAATTTATTAAATAATACGGACTCCTGGGCCACAGCCCTGTAAGTATGGAGTGGGGCCTGAGATACTATGTTTCTAATAAGTTTTCAGGGTGATTGTGGTGACCAGCCAGGTGTGAAAAGCACTGATTTCACTTTACCTCACAGGGTTGTTTATGTAGTTTTAATTTCCATTTTATAGAAAAAGAAATTGAGACATAGCAAAGCTTAACAAGTGTCAGAGCTGGAATCTGAACTAAAGCTTTGCTTTTCTTGCTGCTTATCCTGTTCTGCCTCTTTTTTTTTTTCCCCAGAAAGCCGATGTCTCTGGTGTTTTAGATAATTCAGTAAACATTCCTGCCATTTCAAAATCATTCTGTAGGCTAATTTATTTTCCTACTTTGGATATTGAAAAGTTTGACTACTAAAATGAGCAGTAGTATCACACTGTCTCTCACATAGGACAAAAAAGAAAAGTCATGGATATATCCAAGGGCATATTCATGTGTTTTCCATTAACAAAATTTTTTAGCACATTTTAGAATAAGGTTTATCAGCATGATTGGGTTGTAGGTAAGGATTCCTGTGCCGCTGAGTTTATAGTGCCAATGCCTACTAGTTATTCAAGACTTTTACGAGGGACAGGAGTAATAAGTAAGGGACACATACATTTGAAGTCTTAAGGTGATTTCTGTATTTTACTCCATATTCATGTCCCCATGTCCAAGGCTTAAGTCCCAAGACTAGTTAGGAAAAGATCATATATTCTTATGGATTTCTGAAACATTTTTCCTCCATATCTTCAAACACTTAAGACAGTGACATGAAATTTTTCATTCCTTTTCTTAGGGAAACTTTTCCTTAAAGCTTTGGCTAAAGGCTGGTTTGTGAATTAACTGGTCTGTTTTATGACATTAGTCTTATCATGTGGTAATATCTTATTGACAAGTCATTACTACAATAAGCACTATACTTGAGAATTTAATAGTGGATCTCGCAGAACAAGCTGAAGTTATGTATACTGTGACCATTCGTTGGTCTGATCTCAGTCTTTTATTCTCATTGGTGGGTAAAAGATCAGTCTGTGGCATTCTGGAAGACAAGAGATATCCACATAATATTTTCTTACTAAGCTGGTTCTGACAGCAAAATTATGGGATTCTTTATTTCTAAGACACCAAGTTAGAATTTCTCCTGGTGTTAGTATTTTATTGTGAAGAAATGATCTAAGGATATACATGCTTTAAAATCTGGTCTTATGGCTTAGTAACCGGTAAAAAATATTAATTCTCAAATCTAGCATAGTAAGAAGAATGGAAAAAGTAATTTTGCTGTTTTTTTTTTAATTGAAGCCATTCTTCTTTCTTTATAACCTATAACTATTATGTTTCTAGCATATGTTTCTAACTGTTAGGTTTCTAACATTATAACCTATAACTGTTATATTTCTAACACTGTCTTCCCCATCACCCTGGATGAAAGCCTGGGAGACAACTACTACTTTTTTTGGCCCTGTCATTTACCAAGTCCTCTTCATTCACCTTTTCATCCTTCTTGATCCCGTTGTAGTTCGGGACATTGTTACATCTGAGGCTGAGATTATTTCTGTAATCTCATAGCTCGTCTTCTCTCTCTCTCCATCTATATACTCTTGCCGTAGAATGGCATTTTACATGTCTGATTATGTTGCTTCTGTTTTTAAAACTGAGGGCTCTTAGTGATCCACAGCAAAGAATACAAAGTTGGGAGTATGACACGGGGGCTTCCCTACCTCCATACATTTACCTTTTTATTCTTTCCTCCTGTTACACCCTAAGCCATCCATCGTATGCATCTAGAATGGTATTAGTTATGTACTGTCCTTAAAAGGAGAAAATAGTGTTGAAGTCAGTTTCTGTCTTGTGTGATTTAGACGAGTAACAGTTGAGAGAGGCTCTAGTCATTTGTGTACATGTTCCAGTCTCCCACTTGACTGTAAGCTCCTTGAAGACCAGCTGTGTGTTGTAAATCACTGCTGTATTCACGCAGTGTTTGTGTGTATAACCATTCTGTAAGTGTTAAATTGCCAAATTTGACTTTGTTGTATTTAGAGTTATACTGAGATGATAATGCAGCATGCCCAGGCATTCATTTAATAAAGACCTTTAGGGCTTAGTTTTAAGATAAATCTAGAGGCCATATATCTTTAGGGTAAAATAAGTTGAAGTATTCCAGGCTCTCGTAAGACAATGCCAGTGTTCAGTTCTTTTTGGAATCACAAGCTTGAAGCATCTTTTTAATTTGCATTCCCTAGGTCCTTTTCTTTTACCTGTGCTGAAATTGTTTTTCCACATGTAGGAATTTGCTCTTGTAACCTGCAGTGAGTATAAACTGAACACAAACTGGTTTTTCTAGTGCTGGTGAGTCAAGAATAGGAGGGAATGGATACATTGACTCTGTGATTAAGAGGTCTTACTGTGGTTAGAGTTAATGTGGTTTCAATAAAAGTGTTTGCATCGCTCTCAAAACCATATGTGAGTTGAAGTTTCCTGTTAATAAGATCTGTATTTATGCTGATAAAAAACACTTGATAAGAAAGCGGATTTTAGGGGCTAGAAATTACCTACCTTTAACAAGGTATAAAGTTAACGTGTTCATTTTTAAAGGCTATTTAAGTAGCACTATAGTATTGCAACAGTAATGCCTACTTGAATGACATCAGTCTCTTCAGTTCTCTACATCATGACATTTTGTCTTGATTTTGGTCTGAGGAAGAGTGAAGACTTTCAGATGTTTGGAATACTTATTTTTGGGCACACAAAATAGTCCTGCTGATCTTAATGTTAATGTAATAATAGGTTGTCATTTCATGCTATGTCAAATTACTATCCACTGAGAAACCGAGCCATCTGTGAAAATGCTGTGTAGGATTTCCTGTTGAACATGAGTCTATATATGTACCTATTTAAAATTAATAAGATACTGAAAGGGTAGCATAGCATCATTCAGCCAAGTCACTTTAGGAAAGGGTACTGCTTACCTATTTGCGGGGGATGCAGGAGAAATTTACTAAAATTAAATGAGTATTAATATGCTAATACTAAGTTATACTCACAAAATGAGTATCACATCTATTGAAGCACATCTTGAAATAGGTTGACTCACTTTCTCTTTCCTTTTAAATTTTTTTCTTTTTAAGAATTAATTTCAAATATTTGCCTGTTATAATAAGACAAATTATACAGAAGGAAGTGTGTGCAAAAGAAAGGAGATAGAACCATTTGTTCTTTCTTTTTTTTCCTTTGTCACTTTCCTGAGATAATCAGTTTTAACAGGTTGGTATGTATCCTTTGGCACCTTTTTCTAATCTCATTTGTTTGAGTATATGCTTTTTTCCCTCCTTTTATAAACTACAGAATGTTATTTCACAGTTGCTTTCTTTTAACTTAACAGTATACTGAGGACAGCTTTTCAGCTCAATACTTTTCAGTCTCATTCTGATTAAATGATGTGTTCTTAAGTGAAATTTAGTGGAGCTTTAATGTATGCTCATGAAATATCAAAACTTTATGTTTTATTAGCTTAGAGTTGGTGTTAGGTTTCTGCTAAGACCCAGAACCTACATTTCACAAATATTTTTAACTGTCTTACTTTATTTTAGCATGTTTAAAGTATGGTGATAATAATGCTCTTGTCTTGCAGTTGAGGATCTTTCTGTTTTTTGGTTTTTTGTTTTTTGTTTTTTTTTTGTATATGCCCAAGAAATAGTGCAGGGCTCCTACAGAAATCTCTTTTCTTCTGTGTTCCACCTTTGTGTGTGATTATTTTTGTTACAGCTTAAATTACGACTTAGTTTTGTGTATATTTCTAAACTAATTGTGGGGAGAAGTGTCATAAATTATTTGTAGACTTGCAGCTTGACAAAAAATTACTACTCTCTGAGGCGTATATGAGCTGTTTTACTTAGCAAATGCAGGGACAGGCCCACTTGGAGATTTGCTGAAATTCCGTGTCCAAATGCAAAAAGGAAAGGAAGGGGAGAAGGGAAAAAAAAATTAAAAGCTTTATCCAAAGCTTAAGACAAGTTAAAGCTATATATTAAAGTTAATAATGAAAGCACTTTATTTCTAAAGATGACTTCCATTTAATTTTTAAAATCTTGAGTTCAGTTTTCCTTTGGACTGTGGATGGCCCCATCTTCCAGTTTACAGATGGGACTGATGCATATTGAACAGAATACATAATTTCTCCTTTTTCTTGTCTGACCAGGAGATGGACGATAGGAAGAAGTGTGCTTTTCTCTCAATTCTTTATTTCCTGGACCTCACTGTAGATTTCTTCCTTCATTCCTAGCTACTTCATCACCATCAAATCTTTTGAGCCCATTTGTTAGTGAAAGCTGCTTGTATCACGTAGGCTGGCGGGGGTTGGGGTTTGTCGGTTTGGTTTCAGCTGACCCACTCACCTGATGCCTGAGTGCGTGTTGTGTGCCAGGCATCATGCTGCTGGGTATTGGCGAGCAGCAGAGGGACAGTTCTTGCTCGCCCTTTTGAAGCCCGCAGTTAATAAATATGTAGGTGAACAAAAAATAGGTTGGTTGGTCATTTGCGCAGCTTGGAAATGAATTGCATCAGCAATTTTGGTCAAAGGTGGAGGAGAAGAGGAGAAAGGTCTGACTCCAGTTCTGTGGTGACTGGGAGCCCCACCGGGGGTGCCTATCTAATGTTAAAGTGCTCAAAACATGTTAGCTGTTATTGCTAACAGAGTTGCAACTTCAAAATTGTACTCAAAAGGTATCCTATTTATTAAAGCCATTGTAAATATATATTTATATGTCAATACTTTGAAATTAATGCAGTGAAAGATTTCGTTTTGAGTACTCTGTCAAGGACTACACAGAGCACTTTACACTGATTAATCTTTCAACACCCCATGATACAGGTTCTGTTTTATTAAGTCCGTTTCATAGATAAGAAAATCATGGCGCAGATAGGTGAAGTGTCAGCCTAGTGTCAGTCTGCTGAGTGGTGAAGTCTGGCCATTTAGATCCAAGGATTATTGTTCATTGAAGTAATTTTAATAGAATGGCTTATTTCAGTTAAGTAATTGGGGGGGGCATAAAAACCTAAAGTAGGATAAAGGGAAGAATCAGTATGTAAATTATATTTAAAATAGTTTTTATTGTAAGGACATATAGCCTTGTTGATAAACGTAATTTTATCCCTTTGGTTTCTGTAATGTATAGCAGCATCCTTTTCCTTTTTTTCAGCTTTACTTGCAGAATACAAATGCTAAAATAAATAAAATTTCGTCTGTCCTCACTAATAAACCTGATGCTTCTGAGCAGTGGCCAGAAGGAGAATGGATATCCCTTACATCTTGTTCAGACTTTTAAACCCCATTGCAGCTACCCTGAGGAGCTGCCTTCTTAGGGAACTTATTCAGAATCCTGTTTCATCCACCTCGGTCTGTCTTTGCCTTGCTTTCAGGAGTTAGATGAGAGAAACAGAGGAAATAGGAGTTGATATATCACAATGGAATTTTGAAGATCTAATTGGATAGAATGATGGCTGTGCATTTGGCAGTATCAATATTATTGCATATGTTAATGTATAATATATTGCTTTCCCTAGCTCAGAAGCATTTGTTCTGATATACACACTGTATTATTTCTTTATATATTTCAGTCTGGCAATAGTCTTTTTTAAAATTAGCAATTGTAAAATTTCTTAGAACATGAGATAATTAGATGACTAAGATGAAACAAATTCAGAGTTTGTCAGTTTTCAAATACTTTGGGGTGGTGGTCCTTAAATCTTGGTAGTCCTAAGAAGATATTTAGTGAGTTATCGAAAAATATATATGTATATATAAATTTTAGAATGGTTTAAATAGTAAATAAGAGAAAATTTATAGTATATGTCATATATGTGTGTTTATAGTATATAAATGAACCAAAATCCCTATTTCTAGAACGATTTCTTTGTGTTCTTGTTCTGTACATCTAACTGCCTACTAACCATCAGCACTTAGATGTCTCCAGGCACTTAACATTCCGTGGTAATGATCTCTCCAAACCTGGTTTTCAGTAAATAGAACCAGTAACCATTCGGTGGCACAAGTCAGAAATTTAGGATGCATCCCAGTACCATTTTCCCACCTCATCTGTCTCCCTCGAGTACTTACTCCATTTTTCAAGGATCCTCTCCTCAGGAAAATCTTCTCTTATTTAACATGCCCTTGGAAGTCTGCTTTCACCTTACAGGTGCTCAGGGTACTGAATTCCTTTTTACTGCTCTTATTTTATAATTATGCATCCATCAGTGTGGTGTCTTTGACTAGTCTTCCTTCCCCCACACTATAGTAAGCACCATGAGAACCTGGGTAGTCAGTGCCTAGCACAACTAAGCACTCAATAAGGAAGGATTTGTTGAGTGAATGGAGAAGTCCTATTCATTCTTTTCTGATGTTTGGCAACACAGTTAAATTTCTTTACCCCTTAAGAAATAAGCAGCAAGTCTCTTTCTCATCCAGCAGCCTAATTACTTGACATTAGTGTGCTGATTTGGTTTTCACTGTTCTCTCCAGTTATAGTGCATGATACTCAAGTTTCATTTTCCATGTTGTGAATTCAGATGGTTTTATTTGGTTACTTGTTATCCATGTATTTTAGTGATTTAATTTTTTTAGATTCTGTTTTGACCCTTTTATTTTGTAACATAGTTTACGCATTGAGGCCTGTTCTTGGTGTGTCTTGTTTAGCTTGATCATTCTCTGACTTACTCTAATGTTCATTTATTGAGAAGTATATTGAGCAAAGATACCCCTTCTGGGAAGATACATGGACCTACTTGCACAGTGTTATTATAGTGGCAGGGTTATCTCTGTAGTACCTGTAATGAAAACAAAACCTGAGAGATACCTAGGCCTTGGGAAGCTAAAGTCTGGCTATTCATTTGGCATGTATTTGTTTCAAGGGATGAATTTTACTCGGGAGTACTGATAAGATGTTTTGATAGTAGGATTAGCTAAGCCTTTTCGATGAATTATAAATAATCCTGAATCATTATCACAGAAGAAAATCAAGAAGGAAGCAAAACTAGTTAAACTACTGGTACAGATAAATGAGTTATCAAATCTTTTTTATCAGTGCTATTCTCTGTAGAAATATTGTAGAAATATTGGAAATGGCAGATATACTCAGTGATTGGAGGGATTTGAAGCCTCCTTTTACATTGGTGACAGTATTTCTCTTAATTTTAAATTTAGGCCCCTAACTATTTTAGGATGACTGGGAAAATGAAAATCTTGTTCTCTATCAGTATCTGAGTGCCCTCAGACTGAAAAATATGTATGGATACTTGTTCCCAGGGCCACCACTGCTTGACTTCTTCACTCTCGATGTGGCTAGTAAGTCAACAATGGGCCTGGCCTGTCACTGTGTTCTACTTAATTCTCATTTTTTTATTCTTCCCTGTCTTTATTTTCTTACCCTAGTATATTGTTTATGTTGCACACACACAGACACTAGAAACATTTTTCTAATTTATTATGATATCTTCCATGAAAAGGGAGTGAAGCAGTTCAGGAAATGGGAGATTTTAGAGACTCTTAAAACTGCCAAAGTGTGGGCTGAGGAACTTATTCTGGTTACGTAAAAGTTTCTTCTGTGCTGCTTCTAGTTTTTGTTAAAGGCAATACTGCCCTCTCGTGTCCAGAAGCCAATTCCAGCGCATATTTTCTCAATTAAATTGCTTGTTTTACTCATCCAGTTTAGAACTTCTTAGAAAAACAAGTAACAATTATTTAAGACACGGTGTAGTTTGCTAGCTTGAATTTCATTGGATCAGGTAATTTGGGGTCATACTAGAGTCGTCTGTACAATAATGCCCCTCATCTGAAAGGTAACATCCAAGTTTTTTGTTTGTTTGATATTACTTTCCTCCCTTTATAAGGAAAGTGTTCCCAATTCTTATTTTAAAAATATGATACATTGGATCATTGCCAACTTTTAAAAAGCTAAATCATTATTCTCCTTCCTTCACTTTTGTAACTGATGTGTCATTTTTCATTTCATTCTGGATATAAATCGTAATTTCTTTTGCCTGTGTTTTTTCTTCACAAGCACGCCTTTCATATAATGATAGAGGTAAGATGCATTGATGTTTGTTTTATGGTTGTGGAACTTTTTGTGGATGCATATTAAACATTTGTTCTTAGATTTTTGTTGTTGCTTTATTGTGCATCCTTTATAAATTTGTGTTATGAATTTTTTTTTTACCACTTTTAGTATTAAAAACATGATTGATTTGCCACAGTAATACTTTTTGGTTTTCAAAGAGTTGTTAACCGCATTTATACTCATCTGAGTTGGAATGTAGAAACTTAGTTGATTAGATGTTAACACCTAATGGCTAGTATGTCACTAGCTTAATGTCAGCATATGCTCATTTTTACCAGGAGCTGACTTTCTGGTGAAACCCATCATCCTTTAATGTGAAATCTGTATTTTCAGATCGTTTCTTTCATCTTTAGTCTCCTTAGCAAATGGGCTGGCTAGAGAAGTATAAGTTGATCTTTTGCTCTCTAGAGTTTGAAGGCTTTTAGATTAGAATTTACCCTTCTCACTTGAGAACTCAGAAGAAATATAATGATCATAGACTACTTAGCAGCTCTTCACTTCTGCTAATTTATTCCAGTCTTGAGTATAGTAATCCTACTGGGTAGCAGTGTTGGGATGGGGGCATGATTTTCAGTGATTGCCATTTGTTGTTTCTCAGCATGATGTCTCCTGATGCCATAATTTTCATATACAAATGGGTAAAGAAGAGATGTAAGTGGAGGCACGTTCTACTGCATGTCTTCTTAACTGTGCAAAATAGCGGGATTGCAAGAGAACTGGAGACTTAGGAAAAGTTTTCAGGAATTCCCCAGTCCTTACAGTTGATCCCCCAAAAGCTGGTTTTCTGTGTAGCGGGGCAAAGTCATGTTTTATGATAATATCAGAATGTTGCTGTCATTATGAAGTTCAAGCCCGAATTTGTCTCGCCAGGTGTTGATATATTTTAAAGGTATAAATCTTTATTCCTAGAATCAGGTACAGTTGACCCTTGAACAGTGCAGGGCTTAGGGGTGCCAATGCCATGCACAAACCTGTGTATAACTTTTTACTCCCCCAGAACTTAACTACTAAGTTTTGTGACTAATAACACAAATGGTTGATTAACATATATTTTGTATGTTATATGTGTGATATGGTATATTCTTATAATAAACTAGAGAGAAGAAAATGTTATTGAAATCTTAATGAAGAGAAGATACATTTACAGTACTGACTATACTGTATTTATTAGAAAAAAATCCACATAGAAGTGGACCCCTAAAGTTCAAACCCATGTTATTCAAGGGTGAACTGCATTGAGTTTTTTGTGGGTAAATTAGTATAATGATGCTCATAAACTACAAATAATTTGATAGTCTCAGATGATAGGATAAGTAAAAGCCAGATATTAGAGATGCAGTTAAAGCTTCCTATAAATTTAATGAAGAGCTGAAAAGTATGAAAGAGAATATTCTAGTAATTTTTCATTAAAAAAGTAAAAAGGCATATTGGCATTATATATTTTATAGAGTTATGGTCTGTATTTTAGTTACTTGTTTTTGAGTCTCACCTTTTAAGTATTATAGAATATTACTTAAAAGCACATACCATTTCTAAAAGTTTGACATTCTGTAGGAATGTGCCTTTGTAGACCTTTTCCTCACCCTTTAAAAATTTGCCAGTATTCTTACTTTTAACAATAGTCTGTTTCAGGCTGTTATGATATAAGGCTAAATAGAATAGTAGTATCATTAGGAGAGTGAGCTAAGATTTTTTACTGATAATGGTAGCTTAGAAACTTACCCAACAAAGACTTGGAAACTTATGGGAATCTTGGAGTTTATTTGTGCTTTTGGAAAATATTCAGTGATCTTTTTTCCTCCAAATACAGACATTGAAAGTTATTGTATGTTTCCTAAAATTAAGGTTAGTATTATATTAAAATTATATTTTAAACTGGTGACATAGTCTTAATTTGAGATGTGGATTAAGTCCTCTGAATCCTGTTTTATAGACTGGATCATATCCATGTGGTTGGTACGCCTTAAGACAGAGAATGGGTGATGTCATATGTTATCGAGAGACATTATTAGTTTATATTAAAAGTTATTAAACATCTTAATGTTTAAGTTAAGAGCCATTTTCTTTACGTGGTTGTTTTGCCTCTTGAGCTTTCAGCTCTTATCTGCATACTTAAATTTTTGGTATCCCTGCTTTGAAAACTCAACATTTCTGACTTAGTTCTAAAGAAGGGGAATCATTTGGTATCCCTGCTTTGAAAACTCAACATTTCTGACTTAGTTCTAAAGAAGGGGAATCATGGTTATTTAAATTTTTTCAGATTGAACTTTTTTCTGTTAGCATAATTATTTTATGCAGTTATCTAATAATTCTTGGACTTTGAGCATGAGTGGTTTCCTCTGCCTCTACAAGACTAGTTTTCCACCTTTTTCCCTCCCGTCTCCACATCCACATCCGCAGCCTGCTCCTATCAGTAGTATCTCTTGTTACAGTTATAAATGACCAGTCAAGCAATGAGGTGTAGGGTGGGTTTAAGTTTGATAAAACCTCTCCCTAGAGTCTTTCTTGTGTCCCTTTCCAGTGAGAATCATAACTTTAGGGGCCATACTTCTTTAAGATTTGTATCTGACTTTCTGGACTCGTCACTCTGTTAAACTACAACACTCTTCAGCTCTACTATAACCTTTTGTCTTTTGAATGTGTGAAGGCAAAGCAACTTTTTGTAGACATTTTAAAAATATCTGAGGTTGAAATGAGTCACAGGAAGTTTTCTAGTTTATCATACTATTTTATTTTTTTTATTTATTTTTAAAGACTTTATTTATTTATTTGACAGAACGAGAGAACACAAGTAGGCAGAGAGAGAGGGAGAAGCAGCCTCCCTGCTGAGCAGGGAGCCCAATGCGGGGCTCAATCCCAGGACCCTGGGATCATGACCTGAGCCGAAGGCAGACGCCCAACCGAGCCACCCAGGCGCCCCTATCATACTATTTTAAAGTAGGAATTCTCAAGCCATTTTGTAAAGGATTGCCTACAAAGAAATTGCACCTTTGTCCTCTTTAATACCTTGCAGTATTTCTATTTTTGAGGGTCTTTCTAATGCAGGTGTCAACTGTTTAAAATCTTGAGTGACACCAGTGGGCTGAATAGCACCCAAAGGGAGCACTGACAGTCTTGGGGCATTAGAAGAGGGGATTTTTTCTTAAAAGGGGAGGAAAGGAAGAGAGAGATGCAGTGATACAGGAGGACATACTATTTCCATGTGACTTAGATGCCACCCAGTGTCACAGTGTCTGTTGCTGTTGCCACAGAAATTTTAGTTCTTCTTTATAATACTCATTATGCAGCCCTTCATACATTTTGATTACTTTTCTCTGGAAGCTTTTCAAAAGGCTTCCTACATCTTGTTTTAGTTGTAGATACTGAAATGATACAATGCTTCCAGTGAGGGTTGCCATTCTGCTTTGTATAGGAAGGATGCTCTTGTGTTTTGTAAATGTTGTACCCCTATTTATATACTATATTTGCTCCATTTTCAAAATTAACTATAGCAGTACACTTTTCTTTCATTTATCTTGCCATCTATTACGATGAACACTCATTTTCTGGATTACAATTTCTGCTTTCTTTGCCAATCAGACTAATAATTTTTATCTCAGGTCAATTTGGGGAAGTAATTATAAACAAAGGATTTGTTAGTAGGTTGAAAAATTAGAATGAACAGAAAAGTTTGGCTATTAACATATTTGTGTGCTTTGTATTTGATACACTTATCTGCAATGTATTTGAGAATGACTATGTGCATTTCTGAGATTAATGAAGAAAAGACTTAAAGATAAACAGTCATTGGAGAAAGTAGTGGATTTTGAGGATTGTTTTCCTTTGAGAAATAGCTGTAATTTGCTGTTGCTGGCACTTTTAAAATCCTCATCTTCTAATGAAGTACCAACTTGATGAAACCGTTGAAATACTGTTCATAATATCCTAAAGGTTACAGAAAATCTTAGTCCAGAAAATTAGTGAGACTGACTCAGAATGATTTGAGGTCATTTCTCCCTGCTGTACTTAGATAGCAATAGTGCCAAATGTTATTATGAAACCTCTCAATTCAAGTGGCTTGCCTTACGATCACTGTAAATAACTAGTAATGCTTGAGAACTCAGTTCTAGTAAGATTGAAGTTAGTGTCATTTGTATGTGTTTCCTGTTTCTGTCAATTGATTCCTTGGTATATCACTTTTTTTTCCTCATATTTAGCACTGATCTGCTTTCTGATACTAGTGTTATTGTTTATCTGTAGGACCCAGGACCACCCCCACCTTCTCCATTACTAGGTTTGAAGCCACTGCAGTTATTAGAAGTGAAAGCAAGGGGAAGATTTGGTTGTGTGTGGAAAGCCCAGCTGCTCAATGAGTATGTGGCTGTGAAAATATTTCCAATACAGGTATGTTCTTGCGTCTTTCTCATCTGCGTATATTTTGTAAAAGGTGCAACTGGCTCGATTATTGTAATTCCGAAACAGTCCGAAAACTCAAACCACGTTTCTGGGTGGTTCTTTGTGATACTGAGGAAAGAGATTAGCCCTTTTGTCTGCCTTCTCATCTGAGGAATGGGACTCATGGTACAGCAGTCCTTCTGTCTGTTCGGAGGGTTGGAGTTCCAGTGAATGAACATAAAGGAGATCTTTTGCCAATAAAGATACTACAGAAATGTAGTATTAGTGGAGGATTCCAGTAATAGAATTTCGTTGGTTTACTTTTAATATCCCATTGACATTATCAGAAAACGAAGAGAAGAATGAAAGAATAGCATACTGGTTTTAGAATTGTTTAGAGGTATATTACCAGACTGATTCATTTTTGTCTGTCTTTGAGTGCCCATGTAATCATTTCAGATTTTGTTGGGTGAATTTTCAGAGGCAGTGAATCAAGATTTCAAATAATTGGTTTACTGTTGACTTGTTTTTCTTTTAAAGGGGCCTGACCTCATAAAACCCTGGTCTAATGCACCTCTGAGCTGTTCTTATGTTTTGTTTGAGTCCATTGGTGGTAGAGATCTATGCTGATTTCTTCATCCCTGTCTCTTGCTTCACACCCCTCTAGTTAATGCCTTGTGTGCTGCTGCGGTCCTTCTTGGGTTTGGTGATTCAGGCTCCGCCCGTGTATCTATCTGCACAGTGGGTCTTCCTCATCCCAGAGTTACAGAATCCGTTTTTTCTTTTGTCTTAATATACCTAGCTTTTATCTTTGTTGCCTCCTCTAAAGCCTTTTTTGGTAGCAGTGCAGATACTTTTAACACTCTGGTTCTTAATGGAAGAGTCTAGTCTGTTCTGCCAAGATTGACAAATTCAGGGTTGTTCTTTCTTTGTGGGAAGAAGCTTAAAAGTTAAAGAAAGGCCTTTGGATATTAACACAAGGGTAACAATAGCAAGAGTAACAGTAGCTAATATTTTATTGAATGCTTCTTATTGTCAGGAAGAGGTGCTTTATAGAGGAGTACTCAGTAATAGGTGTCCATATATTACCCATATATAGAAAACAACACACATATACATAATACAACAACCCTATGGAGCAGATACTGTAGTCCCCATTTGCTAATGAGGAAACTGAATGATTGTCACTCGGCAAAGGTCCTTAAGATTGTTTGGATCCGGAGGGTTCCTAACCATTACGCTGTGGTGCCTCCGACTTTCATTATTCTTCCATTGTGAAGAGAAGCTAACTCTTTATGAGTAGACACGTAGGCAAGGAGTAGGCATGGGTTGCTTGCAGTCACAAATGAGTATATAGTGCTTTAAATTATTGTATTGCCTATTTATACCCTATCGTGCTCTCATTGACTGAGCAGGGTATTCTCAACATTTTAAAAACGTTTGATATAATGTTAATCTTTGAACAAAAAAATTGTCTTCTATTGAGATGAAGTCATTCTACCTGAAATTTGTACTTCAGGGAGATTATTCTGAATAACCACAAGTAACTTCACACCATGATGAAATGACACTGTATTATGAAATTGTCAGCAGAACACATTCTGTGTTGCCATTGTTAGATAGATACAGATGTGCACCATTTCTGATGATAACTCCTGTATTTACAAACTAGAAACACAGAAAAGTATGTTTCAGGGAGTGGGGCAGGGCAGGCATTTGTCATAGAGTTGTTATTAGATTTCTTTTAGGAAAAAATAAGACAAAATCAAAGAATCTTTTCATACTTAGCTTTATTTTTAAATTTTGCCTTAGAATCTACTTGAGTAATCTCTTAGATATGGTTTATTTATTTATTGAGTTCTTTGCACTCTTCCTATTCTTTAACTCTAGGACAAACAATCATGGCAAAATGAATATGAAGTTTATAGTTTACCTGGAATGAAGCATGAGAACATATTACAGTTCATTGGTGCAGAAAAACGAGGCACCAGTGTTGATGTGGATCTTTGGCTAATCACAGCATTTCATGAAAAGGTAAAACTACTTTCCGTTTTAACTCGGGAAAGTTTACCTCCTTAATGTTGGCTACAAATCCCTCAGACTTGTTTTTCTGGGAACAGTATGTTGTTATAGTTAGTTAATATTTATAAATAAAAATCCTTTAAAAACTAATTTTAAGAAAAGAGCAAAATGGCAACTTTTTCACCTAACGCTCTACTTATATAAAACCAGTCTTTTGTCCCTTATTTCTTATGCTGCAGTTACCTCTCTTACAAATAATTATTTCATTGTAGCTGGTGCTTAGTCATTTTCATTTACCATTCATGATCCATCTTGATTATGTGGACCATTTTTTAGCTTGAATTTTGTGTAGCCTAGTGACAGAACTAGAGTCAGGAGATTGATCTTTGATCTGTCACTAATTCGTAATTATCACCAAAACGCAGTTGCTGTTTTCCCTCAATTTTTCTCCTTTCGTAGTTAGTATGAAAGTACATGTTAATGAAATAGGAGATTGTGTTGACTTGGCAATTAGTTTCATCATTGTCAGATCTAGGTGGCTCTTACATGTCTCTAAATTCTTGACCAGAAGGATAGTAGTAATCTCTAGAGGAAGATTCTGACATAGTTGCTTATATGTCTTAATTTTGTGTTTTCCTAGACCTATGATATAACTAACATCTTTGTAGTCAGTGTATTTTAACTTTTTAAGTATTTTCCTGAACTTTAGATTTTCAAATAGTGTTTTTTTTTTTTTTTAACTTCTAAATAGGAATGCCTTCAAAATAGGAAATTGTACCTTGTAGCAAACCTTTAAAGATTAGAGGTATTCCATTCTAGTCAAATGTTTACTAATGTGAAACTTGAACCCTTCCAGAAAGATTGTTTTTGTTTTTGTTTTTGGATATTATTATTCACTAAAAGTAAAGATATTTTGCTTTCCATAATCTCTTAAAAGTAAAAAGGAAAGTTCTCCATGTCAAATGGCTTTTGTCCAGAGCATAAGTTGTTTTTTCCCCCCTTTTCTTTAGGGTTCACTGTCAGACTTTCTTAAGGCTAATGTGGTCTCTTGGAATGAACTGTGTCATATTGCAGAAACCATGGCTAGAGGATTGGCATATTTGCATGAGGATATACCTGGCCTAAAAGATGGCCACAAACCTGCCATATCTCACAGGTAGAGCTAAATTTATATTATTTTCCCAAATAATTCAGTATTTATTATTTAAACTTTTAATCTGTGCAAAATTTGTTTTCCCCCTAACTACGTAATCATGCTAGAGGAGGCAGTTGATTTTCATTGATTTTCAAATTAGCTTTGAGAATGGCCAGGAAGTATTTTGGGTAATGTATATATTTAGTATCATTAGCAAAGTTTAATTACTGACCTGTGTTTTAATTTATCTTATTTCTGAAAGCATGGTTAAGAGTGAAGTGTATTTTGTCTATCTCAAAGGAAAAAGAAATTTGTTTTGCCTTAAAACATGATTTACTTCAGGGATAATTATAAGATGTAATTAAGGAGGGACTTTGAGTATCTTTTTTTCTTGTTTGTAATGACCATGTGATCATTACCTGAGCTGAGGTGGAGGGAGGCATCGTTTGAATAACTGGGCTTGAAGCAATAGTACTTGAACCCAGTAGTTGTCATACCCTCAAAAGGGAAAATGTTAGTTCCTTTAAACGTGGGATCAGTTTGCCATTGTGTATTCAATTTAAAGATAGTTGCTTTAGAAACAGACCTGTGAGTACAGAGAACAAACTGATGGTTGGCAGAGGAGAGGGTGGGGGTGGGAGTCTGGACAAAATGGATGAAGAAGAGCAGGATACAAGCTTCCATTTATGGAACAAGTAAGTCGTGGGGATGAAAGGTACAGCCTTAGGGAATATAATCAGTGGTACTGCATGGTAACAGTTGGTAACTCCTCTTAGGTGAGCATAGCGTGATACATAGACTTGTTGAATCACAATATTGTACACTTGAAACTAACGTAACATTGTGTGTCCATTATACACTTAATTACAAAAAGACGGTTGCCTTAAAAGTAGGTACGAACTGGGGCGCCTGGGCGGCTCAGCCGTTGAGCGCCTGCCTTCGGCTCAGGTCATGGTCCCAGGGTCCTGGGATTGAGCCCTGCATTGGGCTCCCTGCTCAGCGGGTAGCCTGCTTCTTCCTCCCCCACTCCCCCTGCTTGTGTTCCCTCTCTTGCTGTGTCTCTGTCAAATAAATAAAATCTTCAAAAAAAAAAAAAAAAAGTAGGTATGAACCAATTCATTTAGCAGATAATTGAGTGCCACCAGTTGGTGTTTTAGGTTGCTGGGAGGCATTACTTTTAATCCCAACTCTGAAATTGATTTTGCAAACCTTGAATGATTTCTACCTCAGAAATAGCTCCCCTTTTTTCTCACCTTCCTGCATACAGTCTGTCTCTTCCTGGATTTTTGCTCATCTCACCTAGTCCTATAGGGAACTAATCCTTTGGCACCCCCAAAGCTTAGTAGAAGTAGTGTTCCTAAAAATCTTTTGAGGCTAAAACTGATCGGTTTTGGAGCATTTGTGGGTGACTACCTGTGTCTCTTCTGTCCCACTCTTGATCTCTGTGTGCACATAAATTTCACCACTGCTCATGGCATAGATGTATGTAGCTAGAATATAGTAATCTCTAGGATGAGTCAGTTGAAGCTGGAGTGTGAAAGAAGTTATCTGATTGCTTTAAAAGGGTTACTCTTTTCAGAACACCAGGATCTAGCTGGAGCAGTTTGTTTATGGTGAAAATTTTCTGATATACATTTCTAGAGATGCTTTTCTACAAGGCTGAGGAATCTAAGAACCACTAAAATAAGGGTCCATTCTAATATGTAGGCCTGTACCAGTAGGCAAAAGGCCCCAATTATTTGAATATTCTTTCAGTTTGGTTTCTTTCTTTCTTTCTTTTTTAGTTTTTGATGTAGTGTTCCATGATCCATTGTTTTCGTATAACACCCAGTGCTCCATGCAGTACGTGCCCTCTTTAATACCCATCACTGGGCTAACCCATCCCCCCTCCCCTCTCCCCTCTAAAACCCTGTTTGTTTCTGAGTCCATAGTCTCTCATGGTTCATCTCTCCTTCCGATTCCGCCCCCCCCTTCATTTTTCCCTTCCTTCTCCTAATGTCCTCAGTTTGGTTTCTTAAATTTCAGTTGCAATGGGTGTTTCCAACTATAAACTCCGAAATATTCGTTTTATCTCAAAAAACCAGCAATTTTATGATTGTAGGTAGGAATAACAGATCACATGTAGGCTAGACAGTATTTTTGGAATAGCAGCTCTTTAATAAAACTGCTTTATGGACAGAGTTCCTTCTTATTGTCCATGTTATGAATAGGAGTTTGTTACTCTACTCTTGGTGCTTCAAGCTTTTTCTCCCTCCTTTTTCCTGTTTATCATACTTCTGTAGGTTAATCTCCTTCTTCCCCACTTTCAATGAAAATTTTTAAAAGATAACTTGTTTAAAATTAATTTGAATACTTTATCTTTCTATTTGCAAGGGACATCAAGAGTAAAAATGTGCTGTTGAAAAACAATCTGACAGCTTGCATTGCTGACTTTGGGTTGGCATTAAAATTTGAGGCTGGCAAGTCTGCAGGTGATACCCATGGACAGGTAAGGATAGTAACTATAAACTATAAGAAAAAATAATCTTGTCCCATATTTTCTTAGAATGGCACATCTAGATTGAATTGATTAATATTACTGTGATGGTTATTAAATCAGCATCTAATATAAAATGACTCTCTTAAAAGTAATATGTTAAATTTGCTGAGGAGGACATTTTCATGTGGTGGTGAAGGACTGTTGGGAACTCAAGTGGTTTACATCAGTCAATTCGTAAAACAACTTAGACACATGTCATGGGATTCTATTTTTAAAACTAATCAAGTTAGACTCCAACACACTTAAACAGGCCTCATTCTTAGGGAGTTCTTGGTAATAACACAGTAGTTTTGTTAATTCTTTCATCATCCTAAGAGGAATGGCAGAACAATCAGTTACTATTCATGCTACTATGTATTAATATCTATTGCCTGATTTTTCCACGCAACAATTAGAGTTTCTTGCTTCTTGGTCTTTAGTGCTTCATTAACTCTTTAACCAATTTTACAGCTTTTCTTTGAATTCTCTCCAGAGTTCAGAGCACTTGCAAAGCCCTGAGCAGAGAGCCTAATTAACTCTATCTAGTCAAGGTCTGTACAAAGAGCTCTGAACAATGGGAATCTTTAAAAAAAGCCAAATAGGAGAAAAGCATTATCCATATATTTTATTCTTAGAAACTGTGAGGCGAGGAAAGGTGCTTTCACGCCTACAAGATCACCTTTTTATTAAGAAAACCAGTTTGACCTGAAAGGTGACGTTTCCTTACAAAGTTGGCATGATTATTTCTTCATCTTTCAAATCATGTAAATTACTTTGGTCATCTAATTGTCAGCTTTCGTTTTTCCCAGTATATCCTACTGACCTCCAAGAATAGTTATTAAAGAATCACAGCATAACAAATTTTGGCAATACTGACTGATGATACAAGAATTTAGTTTACAGCAATGGTCAGCAGTCAGAGTTCTAGAAAAGGTGATACCAAATGTGTTTGGGAATGAAGGCAGTCTTGTGGAGTATATTGCGGAGGAGGGAGATTGTGCAGGAGGCCCAGGGAGCTGACTTGAGTGATTATCATAAAACTAAATGTGGGGAACCGTTGAATCCTCTGGCACCTCATAACCCTCTTTCCCCCTTTTCTAATGAAAAAATTTTGAGACTTTTTCCTATCTTTTACTGTCCTCTCAATTGGTTTACATGAGGAGGTAAAAATAATTACTAATTACATCACTGGTTACTTGACTTTAGACTTCTTGGACCAGAAAATTTCAAAATTCACGTTATTGTACATTTTACATATATAAGATTTTCTTCACTTCACTAAGAAGGTAGTTGTCACTTTATAAGAAAAGTACTTTGGATGGCATACATTCTTTTTTTTTTCTGCTAAGAACTTTTTTTCTTACATTCAATTAGCCAACACATAATAATACATCATTAGTTTTTGTTGTGTTCAACGATTCATTAGTTGCATATAACACCCAGTGGTCATCACCACATGTGCCCTCCTTAATACATTTATCGTTAGGAGAAAAGTAAACTTTTGAGAAATGCTTGCTTATAGTACAGTTAAAGATGCAAAAAAGAGCTAGTATTTTTTTTCTTTCTTTAAAGTGTTCTTATTAAATGAATTAAAAACTTGAGCTTTGGAGTCTTAGTGATCTGCCCTTTTTTAGACATTTCTATTGTATGTGTGTTCACAGATAATTGTCTAACTTGTAGTCTAGAGATCAGTCACCTGAGGATAGAACTTTTTGGAATACCATTATCTGGCCACTCCCTAGATCTCCAAAAACTCAATTAGAGTGTGATCCACCCAGCTATCCTATAAGAATTTTTTAAGCATTTATATGTGAATATTGTCAAGCACCAACCAAGGCTAGCTATAGTAGCTTAGTAACCATAGTTCCAATACTAAGAAATACCAAATTGTTAGGGACAGATATAAGACAGAATTCATGAATGAATAAATACGTACACGTTGTAGAAATAGAACTTTTAAAAGTTTATCCATTCTTTACTTGGCTAATTCTTCTTAAGTTTTATATTACTACTTTTTGTTAATAAAGAGAAAGAGAAACCCTCAAAAATGAGTATTCTTTTTTTTTTTTTTAAGATACACATTTCAAACAGGATGCAAAGGTACAATTGAGAAGTATAGTTTTCTTGTCCTTGTCTCCAACAGAACCACCATTGTTTTTGTTTACTTCCAGAAGGGGGAAAAAATTCTAAGCCAGCACCAGCATAATGTTTACTGATATATTTATTAAGTGTATCCAGAAAGGATCTCAGTATATATACTGCTTTGTTCCTTGCTGTACAGTGTTTTTGGAAGTTTTTCCATTATCAGTCCAGATTTATTTCATGTTTTTTCAGAGCTGCATAGTACTCTGTTTAAGAAATCCCTGCTGATGGAAACTTCCCATTTCTAGTGTCTTGGCTGTTATTACTTGAAATGGAATACAGTGCTCCTTGACTCTGTAGTCCGGTGGTCATGATTTGGTTACCTTACCTGATACGATAGCAGACCACATTTGGTTTTGATTCTTTTTACAAAATCATAAAATGTTAGTTCATAAAGTTAATGAGTACTGTTTGCTTTCAACATCTTTTTCAGGTTGGTACCCGGAGGTATATGGCTCCAGAGGTATTAGAGGGTGCTATAAACTTCCAAAGGGATGCATTTTTGAGGATAGATATGTACGCCATGGGATTAGTCCTGTGGGAACTGGCTTCTCGCTGTACTGCTGCAGATGGTAAGGGAAAAAATATTTTTTTAAAAAAATATATGCCTATTGTCTACTACACATATATGAAAAGGGATGATAATACTCAAAAGGTAATATTTCAAAGTACAAACAGATTTTTTTAAGTAGACTCCAAAAGGTAGTGGCTTAAACGGAATTCAGGAGGCAGGGGATGGGGGCAGGCTGGAGAGGGAAGGTATGAGCATGTATTGATCCTTTACCATTGCCAGGTATTTTGCACTAGGCCCTTCACATACCTTTAGCTAATTTCCTAAAACTCCTTTGGAGGTAGTTACTGTCTTAGTTTTATACATGAGCAATTTGAGGCTCAAATTTTAAGTAGAAATTAAGCAGATTGCCAGTTTTAGCTTCAAGGTGGTAAATGGTGAAACCTAGATTTGAAACTTTGATCCAAATGTAGGGATAGGGCTGCCACTTTCGTAGGTCCTGCAGGTCCTGCCTGCCCCCAGGTTGCAAAGTCAACTCTTTTGGCAAGAGGAGATAAAGGAAGAATTGGGGGATTTTCCCTTCCAGGAAACTCAAGGCTGAATCTATTCATCACTCCCATGATGTCAATATATACCTAACCAGATTGAATTTACAGTCCATCCTCCAGGGCACAAAATTGAGCATGCCTTTGGATATACCACAGGTTAAATTCTGTCTCCTTACAGCCTTGAAAGTCTGAGCTGATGTAGACGTTATGAACACTAGTTATATTCTCTTGCACACCTTGGTTCTGAAGGATTATGTTTTTGTTATGTAAGTCCTTGTTCAAGTCCTATAAATATTTGCACTGATTGATAATAAGCCTGCATACTATTTTCCTGGCGTGACAAAATTATAGTGTGCTAGGTACTATCTTCAGTGCTTCTCAGAAGTTCTCCATTCTCTTCACTTGTGTTACAGTACTTTTTTTTGGACATGAAAATATAAAGCCGACATCTTGACAAATGTAAATTAGCTTGATCCTTTTAATTTATAATTACCTAAAAACTTCCTGCAGATTGTGAAAAGACCATAGAAGAAAGTTGTGTAGCGTATTTAAACCAACTTAACGTATATTTATGAGAATACTTTGTTTTCTGAGTACTGCCAATGGTCTCTCAGTGTAGGACAGACTACCTCTGGTATATGAAATTTGATTTAGAGTACTGTGCTTTTAAAGGGAACTTAGTAGATTGCTCAGGAATGGATAGCCATTCATTCTTCTAAGATTGGGGGTTTGGCATGGGGGTGGATCCAGACCTAAGAAAGTTTGAAGCAGTTTGGATATAATTCTAGCTTAGAAGTCTAGAGGAAGAAGAGTAAGCTGTTCAGTGTAGTTTGGCTCAAAGTGGGAGAGGAAGTACATTTATTATGTGCATTTATGGAAGCTGAAATAGGTTGGCTAGGTATAGATGTTATAGGAAAATGTATTTTATAAGAACTTTAATAATATGAACTCTCCAAAGCCAACCATTGGATATGATGTTGTAGGGGATATACAAAGCCCTGCCCTTAAGCAATATATAGTTTAAGGGAATAAAATATATCCTGGACAATTGACTCTAGAGTAAGGTAAGTGTGAATTGCCTAGCTTCATGCTCAGTACATAGATATTCAATAAGTTATTTTGGATGAGTGTAATACCTGAGGAATGTAAGCGAGTGTTAATGGGAGTTTAGAGGAGTGAAAAATGCTTTGTTTTGGGGTAGAGTGGTTATCAGGGAAGATTTCATGAAAAATGAGGACAGATGCTGATATATATATATTTTTTTAAGATTTTATTTATTTGACAGAGACACAGCGAGAGGGAACACAAGCAGGGGGAGTGGGAGAGGGAGAAGCAGGCTTCCCACCGAGCAGGGAGCCCGATGCGGGGCTCCATCCCACCATGATCTGAGCCGAAGGCAGATGCTTAATGACTGAGCCACCCAGGCGCCCCGATGCTGATATTTCTAAAATGCTTTGCATGTGCTATGAAATAATTGCAGTCAGGGATTTCTGACCCTTAAGTCAGAAATCGGGGCAGGAGGGGACAGTGTGAACATTGCTCAAGTGAGTACTTTAAAATTGGTTGATGGCTAATTGTTGATGGTTCAGTTCAGTGACTCTCAGACTTTAATGTGTACTAAACTCCTGATAAAGTTATGTTGACTCAGTAGGTCTGGGTTGGGGCCTGATACTTCTATTTCTTGCAGGCTACCAGTCAGTGCCAGTGCTGCTGAGCTGCGGACCACATTTTGAATAGCAAGAGTTAAATAGACATTTTAGAACGTCAGTACTGAGTCACTGGAAGTGCTTAAGCAGAGACGGACTATCCAGGCGTCAAGGATTCTTCCATTTGGAGAGGCTGGAGTTAGATGTCCTCCTTTATGATTCATTGTTTATTAACTTATGTCCTATCCAGGAGTAGGAGTATCTGTACAAGGTTTAGGTCCATATACAGACCCTTTATATGCAGTTGCTCTTTAGTGAACGGTTTCTGTCAAGGGGAGACAGCACAGTGATTGAAAACACAGACTTTAGTGGCAGAGATGGATTCAAATTCCACTCTGCCACCTACCAGCTGTATGCCCTTGTGAAAATTATGGAACCTTTCTGAGCTGCTTTCCTATCTGTAAGATAGAGGTAATGTCACCTTCACTCTGTGGAGGTGTAAAATGGAAGGAAATAACGTATGTGAAGTTCCTAGTCAGGGTAAGTGCTTATTAAATATTAGTATTAACTTTTAACTACATTATCCTATTTGAGTATGCCTAAGAAAAAAGGAACCATTTATTTTGTTGAATACATTTTGTCTGTGAAGGCACATTCTGAAGGCTTGTTGGGAACCCTATTTGGAGTATGCTTGTGATTTTTTTAAAAACTGTTTTTGGCAGCTTTTGTGAGGAGGGCGTGTGACTCTGAGGTACATAATTCCTCATGCAGAACGTGTAGGGGGTTAGGATGTGTCACAGAATAAAGATGGTTATGAGACTGACCCCCAAATTGTCAGATGGAAGCACCACTGTTTACAGTCTGATTTGAATTGTGAGAAGTACTTAAAGGGATTTTATAGCCTCGACTTGCAAATATTGTTGGTTCCCTGTGGTCCTATCTATGTATGGAGATAGGCATATTCCTCATACAGTAGACGAGAAAGCTCCTTATGCAAACTTAGCAGGCTTATGCTAAACAGTGTAGTTTTTTATTTCTCCTAAACTAGCATTTGGGTCATAATGTGGTAGAAGTAGTTGAGAATCTTTTTATCTCCTGTCATTATAGCATTTAACAGTTGGGAAAAGGTGATACAGAGTATGTTTCAGAAAGGTTGTTCCAGTTTGGAAGTCAGGAAGATTTGAATTAAAATGATTTTTTTTTTTCATTTTAGGACCTGTAGATGAATACATGTTGCCATTTGAGGAGGAAATTGGCCAGCATCCATCTCTTGAAGACATGCAGGAAGTTGTTGTGCATAAAAAAAAGAGGCCTGTTTTAAGAGATTATTGGCAGAAACATGCTGTAAGTTAGCTTTTCATTTGAAATTCCAATAAAATGCTTTTCAGAGGAGTGATTTCTATCTCTGCACACTTCTGGGATGATTTTCTGGGGAGGTTATCTTCATACAGGATATTGTCTATAGAGTTCTACAAACAACAGAATTTTAGGGCTATGAGGGGAGATGGTGAAGTCATTAAACCTAAGGGGCTTGCATTGCTATGGTCCTGTTTGGAGAGCTTCCCAGGGAAAGGAGTACCTGACTCTGAGGATGTGGATAGGTGGGTAACCTTGATGATCAGCAGCTTCCTTTAAGATGGTATTTTTAAAGTAAAGCAGTTTTCTGCTTTCCATGTTTTTGATTTGGGATTGGACTTTGTTCAGGTTCTTAAGAATGCTCTAAAACTAGAGACTTACGTAGGTGAAGAATGGGACACTATTGCCCTGGTTATTGTGGTCCAAATATAACTGGAAACATGGATTAAAAACCAGGTAGAGAATCTCAATGATGCTTTTCCAACCTTTTTTTCTATTTAACTGCAAGACAGAAATGCCGGTATTAATGAAGAAAACAATAAAAATTGTTTTAAAAAAAATTAGCCTTGGTTTTGAGTCTAGATCAGGCGTTAGCATTGAACTGACCCGGTTTATAAGCAGTGGCTAGGGATTTTTGGAATTAAAAAAACCTAATTACCTCCTGTGATAGTCACGGATGCTATAAGAAGTTTGATTTTTCTTAGTGCTTTTCGTCCATTTCCTGCATACAATAGATACGCATAAGTGAATGTCGACACATAACACCAAACTTGGCTAATCTTGAAACTTTGACTCACAAAAATAACAATTTCTTTATGGACACTTCATCATTTCCTAATAGAAAACAAAATCTGCTACAGTGTCTGAATATGTTTTTCATTTTTAGGGAATGGCAATGCTCTGTGAAACGATAGAAGAATGTTGGGATCACGATGCAGAAGCCAGGTTATCAGCTGGATGTGTAGGTGAAAGAATCACTCAGATGCAAAGACTAACAAATATCATTACCACAGAGGACATTGTAACAGTGGTCACGATGGTGACAAATGTTGACTTTCCTCCCAAAGAATCTAGTCTATGATGGTTGCACCATGTGTCCACAGTGAGAAACAGGACTCTGAACTGGAGCTGCTAAGCTGATGAAACTGCTCACAGTTTATTTTCTGTGAGAAATGAGTAGGAGGTCTCCTGGACATGTCAGGAAGAAGACCCTCATTTAAAAATGTGGCTCTGGGAGACTTACAGCATTGCCTGCAGCAGAGACGTGAAGGACATGAGACTAAGAGAAGTTGCAGACTCTATAAAGAAACTTTTGAAAAAGTGTACATGAAGAACGTAGCCCTCTCCAAATCAAGGATCTTTTGGACCTGGCTAATCAAGTGTTTGAAAACTGACATCAGATTTCGTAATGTCTGTCAGAAGACACTAATTCCTTAAATGAACTACTGCTTTTTTTTTTTTAAATCAAAAACTTTTCATTTCAGATTTGAAAAAGGGTAACTTGTTTTTATTGCATTTGCTGTTGTGTTTGTATGAATGACTATTGTAATGCCAACACGACACGGCTTGTGAATGTTTGGTGTGCTGCTGTTCTGTGTACATAAACAGGCATCAGAGTGGGGTACAGGAGAGAGGCTTCCAAGCATTACTTTAACCTCCCTCAACAAGGTATACCTCAGTTCCACGGTTGCTAAATTATAAAATTGAGAACACTAACAAAATTGGAATAATAAATTGATCCATGTTTTGTAACAAGGTATTACAAATTCACTGTGTTAAGAAAAAAAAGGTAAGCTATGCTCAGTGCCAACACTAAGTGGCCATTCATTAAGCAGTGTTTTAGCTTTTCTTGTGCTAGCTTGTAATTTAAGGGAAAAAAGTACTGTTTTTTGAAATGAAAAAATGATGTCATTTTCCCCTTTTCCCCATGTTTTAAAGCTTCACCTTATATCCAGTTCCCAAATTATTGCATATTTACCTAAGTATTTTTTTAGGTGTGCTGTGTTTGGGGAATATTTGAAAATTTAAAGCATGATTTAAATTTTTTAAAGTGAGCTGTGACACTGGAAAGCTCTTCATTTTTATTCTTTTAAAATAGATTTTTTTCCTATTTATATATGTAAAATTGTAGTGTATTTCTTTTCACCGAACAGTGTGTGGGACATTCTTTATCACTGTTTAAGGATCACCTCAGGAAGTGTCATTACCCAGAATTCCTCACTCTCTGCTTTGAGACTTGTAACTTTATCACTATATTTCTGCTTGGTGCCATCTTGTCAGAGTAATACTTTGATGTCTGTGATATGTAAAGAATTATCCTAGGATAGAAATTTTAAATTTTAAGCACAGATTTCAAATGTTACTGCTTTAAAACAAATCAGGGATAACAAGTTATAAACTTAAAATATGCAATGACATTTAGAGGTAACCGATGTTGATATAGGTAATATAGCCTTGCTTCCTCCTGCAAATTGCTTTCACACTATAACTTTTAGGGTAGTTGATGCCTTATCCTTGATAAGAAAATGGAATTGATGGTAGGTAGGTGCCAAAGTGCTTTTCAAAACAATACTGGATTAGAATATAATTGGACTGTTCCTCAAATTTTTATAGGCCAAAGTAAAACAGTAATTTCCTGAATTTCTAGATTACTGACCAACAAATAGCCAGTATTATGCTATGTACTTTCGTCAGGTCATTTTAAAATCCATACATTGATTTTATAAAACAATTTTTTACATGTCACTATCAGGAGCTCACTGTGAATGTATTACCTTCATATGGCTATTTAACCACACAGTACACTACATTTTACATATAATGTGCACTTAATCTCTGGGAATAATAAATTATATTATTTATAAATAATGCATAGGTCAACAGACTCTAAAGCAGGGAGGGAAAGAAGAGTAATAGCATTGTTGTCTGCGTGCCACACACCATGCAGAACTTTGTGCTCTTGGGTCACATATGTACCCAAGTTTTCATTGTTTTCCTAAAGAACTCCCTTTTCAATGTTGAGTTCACCTCTTTATTTCAAAAAGTACTTGACATCTCAACTGATTTGGTTTAACTTCCACTTTGAAACTAACTAATCAAGATGGGAAAGTGACAACGTTCACACATAGAAATTGTCCATCTCCTGAAGACTAAGTTCTACCTGTTCTAAACATTTAATTTTAAAAGAAAAAATCAAAACAAAAACAAGGAATATTATGATGAATGTTTGGCTTATGTGAGCACTAGTGATAAATTTTATAAGATCAGTTATTCAAAAGATAGTTTTCTCTTCATGTTAGAAAAAATTTTTAGAAGTCCTGGGTATTGTACTTAACTCTAGCTAACCAACTTTAAGACTTGTATCCTTTTGAAAACTATATTAATAGAAGAACACTTTTTATAAGCAGTAAAATAAGAATGTTCCAGTGACTACCTGTCCTGATACCTAGTCTTGTTAAAACTTTCATTTGCAGGGCATTTTCAGGTTTGGTTTACAGTCAGCGCAGAGTGGGCAAGCTTACAAAAAGTTTGAGCTGGGATACTGAAAAAAAGAAAGATCAAAGAATGAGAAAAATGATGACTTCTTTGTTTTGGGGTGAACTGAGACCCCAGTAATTTTTTCCTCATGTGTATGGTGCTCCTTACGATTCGTCTTGTATTTTGCCTTTCTGATACCCATCAGAACTGCTGCTCTAACTTCCACTCTTTACCTTGCCCAAATCTCCATGTAAGGAATGCTTTATGATCAACTGCCATAGGACTGATGGATTAACCAGTGTTTGGCTTTATTCGAAGTCTATGCCCTGCACAGCTCTTTGTATGTATTTTAGATGCTAGGACGTTTTTAGCATGTGAAGTGTGACTCTTGTTTGAATGTTTATTACAGGTACCTTGTGAATTCCAGAACAGAGACTGTGCCTCAAAATTGTTGGTCCCATGAATTTGCACTACCTTTCATGGTGATGTTTTGAAAATGCAATCAGGAAAAAACCCCAAGAAGTTTGGAATTTAAAAATAGAATCATCTATCATGAAATTGAAAAGGAACCTCTTCTTCCTCCTTTCCTCAATCCTAAGTAACAGCTACATTTAAGTAAAATGCAGACGGGTAGGGGAAAAAATACCCTGGCCAGATGATAAGTTTAAGTGGAATTAAACTTAACTATTTAAAAAAAAAAAAAATGCTTCTCCACAAATATTTTCCAGTTTCTCTTTTTTACCTTTTTAAAAAATTACTTTTTAGAAACACTTGGTATAATATGCATAAAATTATTTACTGATTTCTGGGCAAAATGATACAAGTAGCATCTTGATTGAACATCATTTACCTCAGATATTCAACCAGCAGTACATTTTTTATGCAGTCTCAATCCACATCCTATTTGTTACCTCTCAAAATATTGGTAAGCAATTATTTTAGCTTTACTCTGTATTTCTTGTCAGTGTTTTGGGCACAGGTTGTTGTACTACTGTCAAATTGTACTTGCTATTTTTTTCTGCAAGTATTTAACAAAAAGTTAAAAAAAAAAAGCCCCATAAAACCCCACCTTGGATAAGTGATTGTTAAATATTGTACAATAAAATGTATGCTATCCCCATTCCATCCCTGAGTTAAATAAAAAAAATGAATATGGTATGATTTGCTTATGCAGTTTTTCTTTAGCTATACATTTTTCTTAAAAAGGGGAACAGTAGCTTTGTCATTTCTGGCGAGGCTCACACCTTGAGATATGCAAGAATGGGGATAGTGGTGAAAGGGAAGTTTGTCAAGGGTGGCATTTCCCCCCTTTACCGTCTAAGCAGATTGTATTCCCCACAAGATATGTACATTAGTCCCGCCAGTTTTAGGAAACCAGAGGCTAGCAGGCATTAGGTACCTTGTCTTTTCATATGGAAACAGAAAAACGTGGTTTAGGAAATTGTCATCAAATATACAAACCACTCTTCCTAAAGGATATTAACTAGTTTACTGACTGAATGGAACAATTCTGGTATTTTCACTTAGGGTAATCAGTAAGAGTAATCATCAAGGAAGCTAGCTTTCATTACATTTTTAATGTTGCCAAGGCTTTTGTTTATCGTGTGGCTTTCAAAAGAAGGGATGGAAAACCCCACGGGAGCACTGTGTCATCGTTCACACCAATGGATTCTCAACCCGCACTGCCTTCTAAACCAAGTGAAAACGCAAACTAGGATGGAATATGCACTGAATTGCTACCGAAAGACTGAAATTGTTTTCCACAGCATGTTCTGCTAAACTGATTTTTTTGGAAAGTTAATACATAGTATATACTCAACATACATAGCATTAGGATATGGTATGTTTGGACCAGCAAGTTTCAATTCCTCAGAGCCATTCACCACATGAACTGGAGGTGTTGTGTTTTGTTTTGAAGAAGATCCTGTTTGGGATAGGGTACTTGGGATAAGGTCATGTGAGTCAAAACTGCACTGAAACCTCTAACACTCTTCCTCACCTGTTCTGCTAACCTTTTCTCTAATTTGCGTTAAGAATTGTTTCACTGAAAATGAAAACTCACCCTGCGACTTACAGTTTTCTAATCTGTATACTGGGTGTTGGTGGATCTTCTGCAGGTGTTCTGTGACCAGGAAGGCACATGAGAGCTATCAGCCTTTTAGTGGCATCTTAAGCTAATAATTTGCAGTCTTGAAATAAAGTTGTTTAGATGCGTTCACAGTGACTGCCATTAAGGCAGATAATACTTCCCTAAAATAGTTCAGAAAATTTTCTTAAAGGGAAAACTCTAGCTCAAGTGTAAAATCCTTGCTTCCAGTAGCAGTGATGCTACCAATGCCAAGTATTTTGGCAAAATATCCCCTAAAAATCTGTAGACTATTGCACAGAACCAGTATGTAAGCCTTACCTTTACTGAGACACTGCTGAAAAGTAAATGACAGTGATCTGAAGACTTAGAAGGCAGGGAAGGAACAGCTACGTCTGCAAAAAAATAGGTTGAACTGAAGATTTTTTTTTTTTACACACATAAATATTACAGTCCAATCTATACCTGATACTTCTTGAAAACCAGATAAATCACTTCTTAGAGCATACTTTAAATAATACGTGACGAGAACCAGTTAATGAATTTTAGTTCTTGATAGTGGGGCTTTGGTGTCAGTCAAACCTGAGTTGAATTCCAGGGTCTGTCAATCATTCTCTTCCTGTGTGATTTTGAACACTTGCCACTACAATGGCAATTTTCTCAACTGTAAATAGTCCCTGAATATCACAGGGCGTTTGATAGTTAAAAGGATTATGAACAACACGAGGATGGAGACTGCCTTTTGAAAACAGTATGTAATCAAATATTCTTGAATAAATGAAGTCACTAACACTTGGCAAATGCTTATTAAATTTCATTCTAAACAGATACCTGGAATTAGTTCTTGGACTCCTGAATTTATAAGGTGAGCATTTCTACATTCCCTTTAGAGATTTACTTTTTGATACAAATAAATTTAGTCAATAGTGCCAAACACTTCCCATTAATTGTGGGAATGGTTTCCAGGCATTTCCTAAACTCCCTGTTAAAAACAAATTCTGATCCTTTGGGGCCTAGGAGAGGCCCAAGAATTTTTTTTTTTTTTTAAACATTTCATGACATCTTTAATGAAACTGGGAAGAATTTGCCTTTTAAAAAATTCTACAAGGGATTCTTCTGTAGATGATATGATTAAGTACCATCTTTTGAGAAGCCTGGAAGAAATTCATGTTCAAACTTTTCACTTTTTTCTTCCATGTGAACTATCTTCTGCCAAACTGGTCAGTCTCCTGAACCAGAAGACCTGGGTCTGGGGTAGAATCCAAAATTTCCATGGATAGAGAAAAGAAAATGTGGCACCTCCCAGTGGACCAAAAGATTCCTCAGTACACCTCAACTCTTACCATTGTTTCTTTACTGCTTTTAGGATTTGTAAAAACACTTGGCTGCTGGGTTGAAACGAACTCTTCAAATATACCGCATAAATACTTGACAAGTGTTAAATAAGCATATGGTTCACTCCCTGAAACAGTCACATTTATTTCTTTGCACTGCTACTTACAACATAATCCAAATCACTGGAATTATAAATCATGTAACTGCTCATGATTCAAAGGCAAGACACAGTCAAGACACTACATGTGTAACAGTCTCCCATAAATACAAAAATACAGATTTATAAATATAAGAAAATGTAATAATATATCTTGCTAAAGGACAATAGCCTTGAGTTCCTTACAGAAGAATGCCTGAAACTCCATTAACTGAAGCCACTGGTTATATTCATAACCAGCTTAGTGAGGATGTTGCCCACTGCCTAACATCTGTAGGACAGTTGGGGTATTTCTGCAAAGCATTCATAATTTGAGTATTATCCAAAAGTAGTTTCATCAGCTGGTACTCTCTCTGTGTATTTACCGAAGTCCTTTCCATGGGCCTTATTAATTCTAACTGTTGTAAGTGTTCAAAAGCCTGGAAGATGAAAGAAATAGTTTAGGTTGAATAGGGGAAGTAAAATAATGTTAATCCAGAGAACAATTAGGGTTGTGTTTAACTGTAGAACAGAGTGCCAGGAAACAAAACTTAACAGAAATCAGTAGGGATCAAAAACAACTCTCATCAACCTCAGAAAAACTTCATCTATCAGGTGAGGCAGTGTCAATATACAGTTATCTGTCCCTGCATTGTTGAATGTGAACAGGGCAAACTCTAATTCAGTCTGCACAATACGGTTTTTCTTCCAAACCTCATTCTGTACCATATCACCTGCTAGTACTTAAGGGAAGGGCTTCCAGTTCTCTCTATAAAAATCTAACATCTGGTAAGACCAGTACTTTAATTACCTAGGTTATTAAAATTTGCATTTACATTCCCTTTCTAGTTTTGTAAGACTTTGCTACGTAGAAGTTTAATACAGCTGCAAAAAAAGCCAGAGGCAGGAAAGACCCCTAGGAGTACACCAAGCCTATTCAGCTGACCCTATAAATAAATGATTCAGCAGAGTGGTATGGGCATGAAGGAGAGAAGACAGCCTCCTTTTTCCCTCTGGAGAGCATGCCACAACCTGTCACAAAATCCCTTTCCTCCATCTTCCCCCTCTTAAAAGGGTTGTTTATTATCTGTTTCCTCTCACCTCTAATATTCACGTATTATGTCTTTTCTAACTCTGTTGTTTTAGGTATTTTATTGGCATATGAAAAAAAAGCCATTAAATCATGACATGGTAACTATTAAATATTGACCCAGTGAAACACATTCTGGAGCTTTCTATTCTTACAACCACACTGTAAAAAAATATCACTGGAATATATTCTTTATGTATCATAAAAAGTCTTCTGATGAAAAGAGAAATAACACAACCACCATTCATTTCTGAAAATGAGAAAATACCAGAGGCTGCAGGTATTATTGGGGCTGAATAAAATTGAGATTTAAAATATTTCTAGGCAGCAAAATACTTTATTTAAAATGCAGAAACGAGCAGGAACAAAATACAAATCACAAGAATTTAAATGTTCATGTAACCCTTTGTACTCATAACCTCCACAAACTATGACTCTCAGACAGACATGGACATCAGGAAGGGAAAAAACCAACCTCCAGTAGGATGAACACATTCCCTGTTCTTTTAAAGAAACAGTAATGCCCTGTACTCACATTTTTTTATTTGGTATAAGAAATAGAATTCTGACCATTAAGGCCTATAAAGGGTGATAAAGGACTATGGATCCATTGCTAGAAAGAAAGAAAGGAAGAGAGAAAGAAAGAAAAAGAAGGAAAGAAAGGAGGGAGGGAGGGAAAGAAAGGAAGGAAGGAAGGAAAGAAGAAAGGAGGGAGGGAAGGAGATGCTTTTCCCCATAAAGTCCTCTAGAGCTGCACTGTCCAGTAAGGTGACCACAGAGGGCTACTGCTATTCGTGGAACCTGATTTTTAATTTTATTTAAGTTTATTAATTATTAAATTTAATGTAAAATTTGATACTCAAGTCAATTAGAAAATTTTAAGTTCGTTTGGAATAATTCAGAATGTAAATCTACTTCAGCTACAAATTTTATGAAATCTAAAGAACAAATATTTCCAATGAATATTTAGTGAATTAAGATGCGCTTTAAGTGTAAACACACATGAAATTTCAAAGGCTTAATACAAAACAAAATAAAGTGTATCACAGTAATTTTCTGTATCGATTATAGACTAAAATGCTTTTGGTATATTAGGTTAAATAAAATTTATCATTAAAGTTAATTTCACCTTTTTAACGTTTTGTTGCTACTAGAAAATCCAATATTACACTAGTGGCTCACATATTTCTACTGGACAATGGTACACTCTAATGAAGTTCCTCAAGTTTTAAAACTCATGATTTAACCAACCCCCTAATAAAACTTTGTATGTCCTCACTAGCCCATATTTTATTCTTTAGTTTTTAATGGCTAATATTGTCATTTTTATCTTTTTACTGCTAAGATTATAAAGCCAACCTCTGGGTTGTACAGGGACAGAATTTTATTGATGAACTGTAATGTATAGTTCTTTGCACAATGCAGTGCTAGAAACAGACAGTAGAGGGCAGTATACTTCCACAAACTGGGAAATGCCTGACTGCTTTAGAATTATTCAAACGTTTCATTTTGAGATAATTTGTTATGCAAAAAAAATTTCTATGATAAATACCTAATGTTTCAAAATTAGAGTTCAACTATGATATATACAAACTGGATGTAAAAACATACCTGTATGCAGAAAAATAACAGTGAACTTAAATCTTACCTTCATGACAACAGGTTTCTCAAAATTATAAACAGAATGGGCCTTCCTTTGAACAAACTTCTGAAACTCTGGACAGAAAGCAATAACAACATTAACACCCTCAAATAAGCAGTGAGGTAGAGTCAGAAAGAAACCAAAGTCTCATCTCACCATTATAGACCATTTGAAAGTTAAAGGGCTCCTCTTCATAAATGTCATTTAAATGTTTCATTGCTATTATAAGACAGATTTCCAAGACTGACAGACCTACAGTAAAAGGAAAACGAATTATGAGTTGTATGTTAACTTACTGATCCATAAGATTGAAGTAACTATCCTCCAAATAGAATGATAAAGTGAAAGATTGTGAGGGGTGGTAGGAGATCAAGGCCTCGCCCAGGTTCAAACGTGTTTCAGTCACTATTACTTATACAAACCTAAGCAAACTGCTCCACCTTCCTGGGCTTAGCTTTCATATAAGCAAACTAAGAATCTTCTTAAGCTTGCAGAGATGTTATAAGGATTAGAGAGAATATTATCAAGCACTTATCACATGGCCCATAATAAACATAAACTGACACTGCAATTGTGTATTTTATTTATTAAAATTTTATTTATTTGAGAGAGAGAGAGAGAGAGAGGGAGAGGTGCAGAACCCCCACTAAGCAGGGAGCCTGACCCAGGGTTCGATCCCAGGACCCTGAGATCATGACCTGAGCCAAAGGCAGACATTTAGACTGAGCCACCCAGGCGCCCCTGCAATTATGTACTTTAAATCACGTAGGGTCCTTGATTATTCAGAGAAACCCTAAACACCTTGAAATTGTATCATTTTTTTTTTTTTCTGGAGAGAAGAAAATTCATTAAATTCTTAAAAGGGATGGTGAACCTTCAATGCCAAGGCTCTTTAGTAGCACTTGATGCAATGTGAACGCCTGCAATAGAAGTCTTAGCTGGATTTCCAATACAGCAAGGGAGGGAGAGCATCGAGATTCTTTCACTTTAAATGGGAGTGATAATACCTTTTGCAGGGCTTAAAGGATGTATGGATATAAAAGTATTCTGTGTTATACCCAATGTTAAGTATAATTTTGAAAGAATTCCATTATATTAACTTAAACTTACAAAAAACTAATTAAGCAGGCTTCTCACCATGTACAATATTTGCTTTAGAGTCCATGCTACACAAATGGTTTGCCTCCATCACATCTGCTGCAGTCATAAATGGGTGTGATGTTGTTACACGATTTAAAGCAAGCATCTAGGGAAATGTGGATTAGAAAAACATTTACATGTTTACTTAGGCATTCTGGAGATATTACTGAACAAAATTTCTTCATTTGGAGTCTATTCTTATGGGAGAGTTAATATTAATATTTGGGAAAGGTATTCTCATACTTGGCTCTATTAAAATATAGTATTTCAATACATATGCTATATAACTCTATAAATGTAAAGCATAAAAAAAAAAGTTCTTGCTGCTCTCTCTACCTCTTCCCACTTGCACATCTTATTTGCAATTCCTCAAAAGAAAAACACTTAAAAAGGAGTAGAGCAAGAAGAGATCCAAAATAGGTAAGAATGCTATTCAAAGGTTATTTTGATTTCATGGGAAAATGGAGTAGGGAAGTACCTGAGCTCACTTCCTCCCATGGAAACAAGATTGAAACTACATATAAAGCAATTCTGAGAACGCTCTGAAAACCAGCAGCTGAGGAGTGTGTGTGTGTGTGTGTGTGTGTGTGTGTGTGTGTGTGTGTGTGTTTGATGCCTACACAAGACTCACTTCAGACCTAAGGATATATACACACCGGTAGTGAAGGGATGGAAAAAGATATTCCATGCAAATGGGGTGGGGGGGAAAGGCCAGGGTAGCAATGTATATAGACAAAACACACCTTAAAAAAGACAAGGACTGAGGGTTCTAGAGGGGAGGGTGGTGGGGGGATGGGTTAGCCTGGTGATGGGTATTAAAGAGGGCACGAATTGAATGGAGCACTGGGTGTTATACGCAAACAATGAATCATGGAACACTACATCAAAAACTAATGATGTATTGTATGGTGATTAACATAATAAAATAAAATTTAAAAAAAATGAAAAGAAAAAAAGGACTGTGATAAGAAACAAGATCATATAATGATAAAGGGATCAATCCAATAAGAGAATATAATAACTGTAAATATAATGCACCCAACACAGAAGCACCTAAATATATAAAGCAAATATTAACAGACACAAAGGGAGAAATTGACCATAATACCATAATTTTATAATTATAATTACATGTTATAATTTAACAACTCTTACATCAATGGACAGATCATCCAGTCAGAAAATCAGTAAGGAAACACTGGCCTTAACAGACTAGCCAAATGGATTCAGCAAATGTATACAGATCATTCCATCCAAAAACAGCACCGAACACATTCTTGTCAAGTGTATGTGGAACATTCTCCAGGACAGGTTACATGTTAGGCCAGAAAATAAGTCTCAATAAATTTAGTAAAACTGAAATTATATCAACCATCTTTTCTGAGCACAATGGTATGAAACAGGAAATTATTCACAAGAAAAGAAAACTGGAAAAAACCACAAACACGTGGAGACTAAACAACATAACAAGTCAACAAAGAAATCAAAGAGATAATAGAAAACTACATGGAGGCAAATGGGAATGTTAATAGTGTTCCAAAATCTCTGGGACAGAGCAAAAGCAGTTTCAAGAGGGAAGTTTATAGTAATACAGGCCTACCTCAAGACACAAGAAAAATCTCAAGGTAAGAATCTAATGTTACATTTAGAAGAACTAGAAAAAGAAGAACAAAGCCTAAAGCCAGTACAAGGGAGGAAGTAGAAAGATCAGAGTGAAAACAAATGAAAGAGAGATTAAAAACAAACAAACAAACAAAACCAGAAAAAACATCAGTGAAACTAAGAGCTGGTTGTTTGAAAAGATAAACAAACCTGACAAACCTTTAGAGAGATTCATTAAGATAAAAAGAGGACTCAAAATCAAAAATAAGAGAAGTTACAACTGACACAACAGAAATACAAAGGATTATAATACATAAGAGACTACTATGAAAATTTATATACCAACAAATTGGACAACCTAGAAGAAATGGATAAATTCCTAGAAACATACGATCTTCCAAGAACTGAATCAGGAAGAAACAGAAAATCCAGATACTAGTAACAAAATTAAAACAGTAACTTAAAAACTCCCACAGGGTGCCGGGGTGGTGTAGCGGATTAAGCGTCTGTCCTACTCTTGGTTTCCAACCAGGTTGTGATCTTAAGGTCCTGAGATCAAGCCCCGCATCGTGCTCCCCACCCACACGGAGTCCGCTTGAGATCCTCTCTCCCTCTGCCCCTCCTATTTGTGCTTGTACCCTCTCTCTCTCTCAAATAAATAAATCTTTAAAAAATAATAAAAATAAAAACTCCCAAGAAATAAAATTCTAGAACCAGATGGCTTCACAGGTGAATTCTCCCAAACATTCAAAGAGTTAATACCTATATTTCTCAAACTATTACAAAAAACTGAAGAGGAAGGAATGGCTATGAGGCCAGCATTAGCCTGATACCAAAACCACTACAAAAACAGAAAATTATAGGCCAATATTCCCAATCAAACTGAATACAATACATTAAAAGGATCATTCATCATGATCAAGCGGGATTTATTCCAGGGATGCAACGATAGTTCAAGATCCACAAATCAATCAGTATGATGTACCACATTAACAAAATGAAGCATAAAAATCATATAATCATCACAACAGATGCAGAAAAGCTTGGCAAAATTCAGTATCCACTCATGATAAAAGCACTTAACAAAGTTATATAGAGGGAACATACCTCAATACAATAAAGGCCGTCCATACATGAAAACCCAAAGCCAACATCATAAAAGCTGAAAACTTTTCCTTAAAGATCAGGAACAAGACAAGGATGCAGACTCTCACCCTTTTAATCAGCATGCTACTGGAAGTCCTAACTGCAGCAATCAGACAAGAAATAAAAGGCACCCAAAGTGGTTAAGGAAGAGGTAAAACTGTCACTATTTGCAGATGACATAATCTTAGGATAGGAAATCCTAAAGACTTCACCAAAAAAATCACTAGAACTAACAAATACTTCAGGTAAAGTTGCAGGACACAAAATTAATATATAGAAACCCGCTGTGTTTCTGTATATTAATAAACTAGCAGAAAGAAATTAAGAAAACAATCCCATTTACAACTGCATCAGAAAGAATAAAATACCTAGAAATAAATTTAACCAACCAATGAGCGAAAAACCTTTCCTCTAAGACCTATTAACACACTGATTAAAGAAATTGAGGGTGACACAAATAAATGGAAAAATATACCATGCTTATGGACTGGAAGAACTAACATTGTTTAAGTCTGTTCTATGCAAGCAATCTATAAATTAAATGCAGCATTTTCCACAGAACTAGAACAAATAACCCTAAAATTTGTATGAAACCACAAAGGACCCTGGAAAAGCCAAAGTGATCTTCAGAAAGAAGAACGAAGCTGGAAGTAGCACATTCCCAGATTATCTATACTTACAAAGCTATAGCAATCAAACCAGTATGTTATGGCATGGAAACAGACACACAGATCAGTGGAATAGAAGGGTGAAACCAAAAATAAAGTCACACATTTATGGTCGATTAATCTATGACAAAAAAGGCAAGAACATATAATGGGGAAAAGACAGTCTTCAATAAATGCTGTTGGGAAAACTGGACAGCTATATGCCGAAGAATGACACCGGACCGCTTTCTTATCCCATACAGTAAAACAAACCCCAAATGGATTAAAGACCTACATTAAGGCCTGAAACCATAAAACTCTTTAAGCAAAAACAAAACACTGGTCAGTAAACTCTTGGATATGTCTCAGCAATATTTTTTTGTACCTGTCTCTACACATGAAGACAACAAAAAATAAACAACTGAGACTACATAAAACTAAAATACTTTTGGGACGCCTGGGTGGCTCAGTTAAGCGCCTGCCTTCGGCTCAGGTCATGATCCCAGGGTCCTGGGATCAAGTCCCGCATCGGGCTCCCTGCTCAGTGGGGAGTCTGCTTCTCCCTCTGCCTGCAGCTCCCCCTGCTTGTACTCTCGCTCCCTCTCTCCCTCTAGCAAATAAATAAAATCTTAAAAAAAAACAAAAAACTAAAATACTTTTGCACGGTAAAGGGAACCATCAACAAAACAAAAAGTCAATCAAATGACTTCTCCCATATTTGCAAATATATTTGATTAAGAGATTAATATCCAAAATATATAAAGAACTCAGAGAACTCATTATCAAAACCTGAAACAGTTGGATTAAAAAATGGGCAAGGAGCTGAACGGGCACTTCCAAAGACATACAGATGGCCAACAGACACATGAAAAAATGTTCAACATCACTCATCATCAGGGTAAGGCAAATCAAAATCATAATTAGATTACCTCACACCTGTCAGAATGGCTAGTATCAAAAAAGGTAAACACAAGTGTTATGGAGGATGTGGAGAAAAAGGAACCCTCCCGCTCTTTTGGGAATATAAATTGGTACAGCCAGTATGGAAAAGAGTATGGAGATTACTCAAAAAGCTAAACATGGAACTACTGTACAATCCAGCAATTCCATTTCTGGGTATTTACTCGTAGAAAACAAAAACACTAGCTCGAGAAGATATTTGTACCTTTATGTTCATTACAGCATAAAATTTACAACAGCCAAGATTTGGAAGCAATCTACTTGTCCATCAACAGGTGAATGGATAAAGATGATGATATACACATACATACACAATGGAGTATTACTCAGCCATAAAAAAAAGAAAATCTTGCCATCCATGACAACACGGATGGATCGAGAGGGTATTATGCTAAGTGAAATAAGTCTGACAGAAAATGACAAATACCGTATAATTTTACTTACATGTGGAATCTAAAAATAAAACAAAAACAAATTTGTAAACACAGAACAAACTCATGGTCGCCAGAGGGGAGAGGGGTAAAGAGATGGGTGAAATAGGTGAAGGGGATCAAGAAATACAAACTTCCAGTTATAAAATAAGCCCGTCTCAGGAATGTAAAGTATAGACCAGGGAATATAGTCAATTACACTGAAATAACTTTGTAAGGTGACATATGGTGACTATACTTACCGTGGTGATCATTTTGTAATGTATAAAAATGTCAAATCACTATGCCGGTATGACTGAAACTAACATATATTGTATGTCAACTGTACTTCAATTAATAAAACAAAAACACTATTATTCAAAGCCCTAGACCAAACGAAAAAGGCAGACCTGTGACCTGTATAAGCTTTTTTACTAATTGTTACTGAACAATTAACCAGTTCAGGTTAGTGTTAAGTGATAGAAGTTACCTACTTTATGTTCAACTGTACATAATAGAAAAAAACTAAAAACCAAAATTATACCTAGAGACAACTATTCATGTAGCTAGTCGCCTTTCCAACAATTTGAAGAGTTCTTTAAGTGTAATTTTCGTAACACTTTCATTTAGTCATTAAATAGGGTAAGCAGAGATAGCAGATGAAAATATATGATATTTGGTTAAATTTGATTTCCAGCTAAACAATGCATAATTTCTTAGGTGTAATTAAGTACCACATAAAACTGAAGACATATTTATACTAGGTGTAAATCTCCCAGGTAAGCCAGGGCCCAGGGTCCTGAACTGAACAGAAGAGTTTGGAAATCCTCGTCCTTCATTCCGTTACTGGGAGAGAACCTGATACACAGTAACTCCTTCTCTTACTCTTTCCTTTTACTGTAAAATACTTCTTACCTAAAAAGGCAAGATAATGATGTACTGGATATCTACGACTACTTCCTCAGCTTACAAAATACAATCTTACAGGATCTATTTCTTTCCCTGGTTGGATTCTCTCCTCTTCTTCATACAAAAAGCCATGCTGTTACACTTCTACTATGTACATATATATTCCTAGACAACAGAGAGTAATTTCCAAATTTTATATAAATACCATATTGTACTTCTACAACTTTCTCTTCACTGAACATGTATTCTGAGAGTTTATCATATTGAGGTATCATTTCTAGTTCACTCATTTTTTCTATTGTATTATATTCCTTCATGTATACTCACAACTTACTCTTTCCCTTATTGATCGATATCTGTCATTTCCCTTTTTTTGCAATTATTAACAAGGCTGCTGCAAATAATCTTGTACATGTCTTCTTGTGCATATGAGTTTCTCTAGAAATCTAATTTGCCAAAGTACCTAGACATATTTACACTACTAGCAGCCATAAATTTTAATAGTTGCAGACATTTACTATACCATTAGACATAAACTTACCATTAGAAATAAGCATTTCTATATACTAACAATGAGCATGTTGAAAACATAATTAAAAACAAGATATCATTTAAATATGGTATTTACAAAATATCAAATCCAAAGAAAATTAAATACTTAGGTATACACTTTAAACATACACAAAATCTGTGTGGTAAAAATTATAAAATGATGATTAAACAAATCAAAGAAAAACTAAATAAAAGGAGAAATGTACCTTATTCCTGATTGAAAGATTCGATGTAGTAATGTTAATTCTCCCAAAATTTATCTATAAGTTTAATGAATTCCCATCAAAATACAATTACCTGGTGAAATAAAATGAATACAAACCAATAGCATGTGTAATGACCGCAGGTTTTTGCTGACATTGAAATGCTTTTGAAGTACTTCCCGCACACTTCTATCTTCTGTGAGACACTAGAGAGAGAAAAAAAAAAAAAATCAAAACAGATAAGGAACAAGGCAGTTTAAAAACTACAATGTGCCTCACTAGTTGGTGTACCTCATTAACTCTGATATTTATTCATTATTAAATAGGTGTTGGTTTTATTCTGTAGAATACAAAAATCAAAATGAAATTTCCAGTCTATTTTCTTATCCCTTTATGTTAATTAAAATACACAAAAACAAAACATAATACCTGCTACCCCAAACTTTCTGATCTAAAAAGGGAAACTATACAGTCATACCAGTGGGATGATCAAAATTCAGCACAAAACACAGCAGAGAGTAAGAGCTACCATATCGGGGAACACAAGGTAAAGCAATACAAAGAATGCTTAAACTATATGAGTCAATAAGGTAAAAAGAAAGAGTATTCCAGTTATAGGGAACAGCATGAGCAATGAAGGAAGATCGTGGCATACTGACAGAAAATGAGTAGTCATGTAACCCTGAGTTTCAGTTATTGGCAAAGTGATTTCATGGAAAGGCAAGGACAGAAAAACCTAATTGTGGGCTATTGCAATTGTCCATATAAGAGACAAAAAAGGTCTGAATTAATAGTGTGAATACAGAATTAAGACATTTATAGAAGACATGGTCTGATGGAGAGTCAACTGGTGATGTGTGGAGAAGCAAGGGCTTGAGAGAGGGAAGACAAAAATCAGAGATATTTTGGGGACAGAACATCCCAGGATGAACGAAGAGTGAAATGTGGTCAAGAAGTGAAACTTGGTTATCAATATTTAAGAACTAAATGGAAAAAGAGCAAAGAGACTAAGATAGATACTGAAGACTGGAAGAGAATCCAAGAGAGAGCAATTAAACCAAGGGAAGAAAACTTTAAGAAGGAAGTAGTGATCAGCAATGTAAATTACTTAGTATAATTAAACTAAAATATATTTTGAGAAGAAACTAATCACTTTGGAAATGTGGAGATCAATAAGGTCCTTTGAAAAAGCAATTGTGACTGCAGTGAATTAGAATTAATGAAAAGTAAGGTACATTTGGCATTAAAGAAAAAATTAGATGTAAGGAGAGTAAACTCAAAGCTGGCAGAGCCAAAAACAGCCTGGGCAAGATTGACATAAATTTTCAAAAATCATCTGTAAGGAATAAGGATTCTTTTTTTTAAAACAAACCAAAAACCCAGGAAACCTTATTTTCTAGAGGTAGAACTGTTATATCCCATACTTCTACTGTAAGAAGATCCAGATTCAAGAATAAGTTCAGTACAATGGAATAAAGTTTTATGCTCTCAGTAAATACATTATCCTAGTTATAGTCCCCATTCCCTTGTCATTATTTTCAGTATTCTCTTTGACTTTAACAGTTTGCTTGCTGTTACTATTGAGAGTACACAAAATGAACACAAAATAATAAAGCAAAGAAATACACATAAAAAACTTCTGGGAATTAACTGTAGTCCTGTTAAAACTAAAACTATAAAAAAATCACCTGAAACAAAAATATTGATAAATAAGAAAAAAATTTCAGATAAAAGAATTCAAATTTTTAAGAACAGTTAGTTAATTGCTTTTCTTCTACACGATGCTTCAAAGGGTTAACTTATATTTTTAGAAGTCTGAATCCAACTCCCCATATTTCTGAAAGCTATCACCTTCTTGCTTCCATAATTACTTAATATGCTTTAAGAAGAAGTCTAGAACTGTATGTGAGCCATTAAAAAGAATCTCTTAATACACTTTCACCTTGATTCCAACACTATAAACTTCTTGGAGATATAAGGCTATTATAAAAAAAAAACCAACTCTTTGGATGTCTTTTATATTTAACTATGACAGTCATTGAAGATATTAGATCTTGGGTTTTGAAACATTAATGAATTTCTTACTTCTCTGTATTGAAAGCTCCCTTCTAGCTGGCTCAGGAAATGATGCAAGGGAACTAAGACAGAGAATCATTGACTGACATCACCCCTTATAGGAACATGGGAAATTCCCAGAAACAAAGCAGACCTCCCCTGTTATTCAAGGAAGCTGAAACATTAACTTTTCACTGATGAACACATGAGTAGCAGTTGCAGAAGCCAGTTCTTATTGTACTAATTGTATAGTTTGCTTGGCTGGTGCCCTCTTCACAGGCAGATTCTAAGCACAATGTAACAGAGTTTCACTGGTACCTCAGAACTCATGATGCTCCAGGGCTAACTCAGTGGCAGCAGTATATGTACTAAATCTCCTAGTCAGTTCCTGCTGAATCTTCTCACCTTCTGTTAACTAAAGGGAAGGTTATGACAGTAGGTAAATGTTCCTTGAACTTAGCTATAGTACTTTGGGAGAATTTCCTTTGAGGAGAATTAGTTACGATCCTTTAAAATGCTCTTTCATTCAGGGATTTCTCCTTATACTGCCATGCTGAGATGGTGTTTACTCTGCTTAACTTACTTGGCTCATTTGGGGTATGGCTAAAACATTCAAGTTAGACAGGATGTCCAGGTTCAACCATATCCTGGATACTTCTCGGGTTAAGATTCCATAGGAGGCGACCTGTTATCTACACCATTGTTTTTTGTTTGTTTGTGTTTTTAAACCTGGGATCAGAAAAACTTGCTAGGTAGTCAGTACTGAGAGAAAGGATAGCTCCCTCAATGCAACCCCCACTTTCCTGGGCAAGGCTTCTGGCCATGGTGCTGACATATATTCCAAGTGAAGCACATCCATTAGCATACCAAAGGGAAGTGGCAAATGAGGATGAGGATAAAGGGAACAAAATACTAGAACTAAGACACAAACTCCAGTGGTATTACTTCTACATTATAAAAGAACTGCAAGACTGTAAAACAAAGAAAGAAACAAACAAACCCAAAAAACAAAAGGATAGTGCTCACATTCATTTCTACCATCTGCCCCCTAAATTCAGTGATACAGGATCAGCAAAAAAGGACCAAAAACCTAAGGGTTAGCCACCCTCCTGCTACATGGTTACCATTTTCCAAGTCATCCAGAATTATGCTTCACCAGTAATCCCTTTCATCTAATTCCTTCATATACCCACTTGGATGCACAGAATGCAATATTCTGTGAAGGACAAAAAGATGGGTGCCAGCACTGTACAACCTGGGCTATGTAGTCATCTTAGGAAAAGAAAGGGAGCAGGGACAGAAATAAGAGTCCTGGCAAAGCAAAGACATTTAAATACTATGAAAGACTGTATTTGAATCTCTAAAGCAGTCAGAAAAAAATACTGTTGTAACAAGGATAAATCAGTTCAGGAACTGTAGAAGGTAAAAGTCTGTAAGGCACTGAAAAGTGGATTCAGAGGCCAAAGATGCAGAGCTCATTCCACTCCAGACCAGGTAAGGAAAGGGACAATGTGGGAGTACCAAATATAAAGGGTTCTTAAAGAACAGAATCTTATAATAAGATGGAGTATCAAAAAAACTTCCCTGGGCTGACAAGTCTGAGTCCCAGAGAGGATTAGTCTGGGGAGAAGGGGAAAAGGAAAAACCCACACCTAATTGTATCACAGTACAATATCTGAATTTTAAGGATAAAGATAACCATTTTTCCATTCAATTCTGTATAGTTATACTACGAAAAATAATACAAAATTGTCAATCAGAACAATATGCAATGTTTGAACTCTATGTAAAAACAACTTCAGTATATATGTTTGAAATGCTATAAATCAAATAATTACTCTGTAGTGTAGTATAAGGAAGTAGAATGGGCATGGATATAAGGGAAACTTGTATGTTTTACCATGTATTCTTATACACTGATAAAATTTTGATCAGTGAACTTTTAGTAATCTCTATACTCAATGTGAGGCTTGAAACCACAACCCCAAGATTAAGAGTTGCATGCTCTTCTGACTAAGCCAGCCAGGTGTTCCCTTGTTCAGTGAACTTTTAAGTTAAAAAAATGAAAAGTGACAAAATTAATAGTGCTTAGATGAGCAGACTATATTTTATAATCAAAACAAGAATCAAGTTTTAGTTATGTAAGATGAGTAAATTTTGGATATTAACAACAGTAAGAATGTGACTATGGTTAACAATACAGTGTTGTACACTTGAAATCTGCTCAGAAGACAGCTCATAAGTATTCTCACCTCTTCCCACAAAAGAAAAAAGAGAAAAACAAGAGATCTCACCTCTTCCCACAAAAGAAAAGAGAAAAACAAGAAAGAAAACGGTAACTACTGAGGTGATGGATGAGTTGAATAGCTTCATTATGGTATTTCATGATGTACATGTATATCAAAACATCAAGTTGTACACCTGAAACATATATAATTTTTATTTTGTCAATTATACCTCAACAAAGCTGGGAAAAAATAAAAAAATTGTTTAAGAACAAAATAAATGCAAAGTTCTCACTTTTAATTTGGTATTGATATTTAAGATTAAAATCATGACTGCTTTTCCAATCAGTATTTGTATATCCTTTGGGTAAATACCTCCAAGTACAATTGCTGGATCGTAGGGTAGTTCTATTTTTAACTTTGTGAGTAACCTCCATACTGTTTTCCACAGTGGCTGTACCAGTTTCAATTCCCACCAATACTGTAGGAGGGTTCCCCTTTCTCCACATCCTCACCAACATCTGTTGTTTCCTGTGTTAATTTTAGCCATTCTGACAGGTGTGATATGGTATCTCGTTGTTGTGATTTGTATTTCCCTGATGATAAGTGATGTTGAGCATCTTTTCATGTGTCCATTAGCCATCTGTATGTCTTCTTTGGAAAAATGTCTATTCCTGTCTTCTGTCCATTTTTTAACTGGATTGTTTCTTGGGTGTTGAGTTTGATAAGTTCTTAATATATTTTGGATACTAACCCTTTATCAGATATGTCATTTGCAAATATCTTCTCCCATTCTGAAGGCTGCCTTTTAGTTTTGTTGAGTGTTCCCCTTGCTGCGCAGAAGATTTTTATCTTAACCAATTTTTTTTAAAGATTTTTTATTTCAGAGAGCGAATGAGATAGAGAGCATGAGAGGGGGGCGGGTCAGAGGGAGAAGCAGACTCCCTGCTGAGCAGGGAGCCCAATGTGGGACTAGATCCCGGGACTCCAGGATCATGACCTGAGCTGAAGGCAGTCGCTTAACCAACTGAGCCACCCAGGCGCCCAAAGCTTTTTATCTTGATGAAGTCCCAATAGTTCATTTTTGCTTTTGTTTCCCTTGCCTCAGGAAATGTATCTAGTAAGAAGTTGCTATGGCCAGGTCAAAGAGGTTGCTGCCCGTGTTCTCTAGGATTCTGATGATTTCCTGTCTCACAGTTAGAGGTCGTTTATCCATTTTGAATTTATTTTTGTATAGCATTATTAACAACAGCCAAATAACGGAAAGAGCCCAAATGTCCATCAATAGATAAATGGATAAAGAAGTCATGGTATGTATATACAACAAAATATTAATTAGCCATAAAAAAGAATGAAATACTGCCATTTGCACCGATGTGGATGGAACTAGAGAGTATTATGCTAAGCGAAATAAGGCAGTCAGAGAAAGACAAATACCATACTATTTCACTTAAGTGGAATTTAAATGAAACAGATGAACATGGGGTAAAAAAAAGAGAGGCAAACCAGGAAAGACTTTTTTTTTTTTTTAAGATTTTATTTATTTGAGAAAGAGAGAGAGAGAGTGAGTGGGAGGGAGGAGAGGCAGAGAGAATACAAAGCAGACTCTGTGCTGAGCACAGAGCCTGATGCAGGAATCGATCTCATGACTGCAAGATCATGACCTACGCCAAAACCAAGAGTTGGACACTTAACCAACTGAAGCACCCAGGTGCCTCCAGACTCTTAACTATAGAGAACAAAAAGGGTTGCTGGAGGGGAGGTAGGAAGGGGTTGGGTTAAATGGGTAGTGGATATTAAGGAAGGCATTTGTGATGACCACTGTGAGTTGTATGTTAGTGATGAACTGCTGGATACGACACCTAAAATTAATATTACTTTCTATATTAACTAATTAGAATTTAAATAAAAACTTGAAACTACAAAAAATTAATAATTATTGCTTTGACATAAAACAATATTCTTAGAGCCAGTGAATATAGACTTTGCAACTTTAATTATCCAAAGATCTAATCATCCTCATCAGTATTTAATATCATAGACCAGTTTTTCCCAATTCTTTCAAAACCAAGGAGTTTAAATTATTTTCTACTTTCAGAAGACCCATATTTCTGAAAGATTCTACCATGTGCGATTTATTCAGCAACACTGTTTTCAATTGTGTTATTAAACACATTCCCACACATATACTCTCTCCCTTCTCCCTGCCAACTGAAAATTCTTGACAGCATAAGATAAACTGATGCTAGTATGCTGAGTTGGTATGACAATAGCCTATATATGTTACGCTATTCAATTTAAGCACAGATAAATTTACAGAGTCCACAAGGTTTAGTAAACCTTTAAATCAACATGCAAGTGTGACTAGGTAAAAGACCCTGAAGGCTCCAGAGACTACAAGATGAGATTCACCAATTTAGAAAATACAACCAGAGGTGCCAAGCCTGGTTTGACTTAAAAGACCCAATGAGATAAAAGCTGAAACTGTATGAGAATTGGCAGAGGAAAAAATCCAAACTGGATAGTTAGGTATGAACCACCGAGCTAAAGTACTGCTAAACTTGTAAATAATGAAAATAATATTTTTATAATACTGTAAATATTAACAGAATAACCTAAAATATAAGCCAGATCGAAATAAAACAAAAATCTCATTAAAGTTCTTTTGAGAGAAAAAATTTAGGATATGACATTTCAAATTCTTTTAAAAGAAAATAACACAAAAAAGTGTATAATTTGTATTAATGCAGTTTTATGCTATAGTAACATTAGAAACTTTGTGCTAATTTACAAAGTTGTTTAAATTTGTAGGTTTTTATAAGCTTTCAATGGTATAGCAAGGCACAAAAATAAAGATTATTGCCTCTGTTCCAAGTTACCTGAATATTCTCATTCCACTTCTCAGTGAAGATCTTGTCTGGAAATTCTGCAGGTAGAGATAATTGTTCTTTAAATATTTTAAGATACTGTGGAAAACCAAATGAATTCATTAAATGTATCTGCCGGTGAGAAAATCGTGACTTCACTCTTTTTTCTAAGAGTTCCAAAATATCCTTAAAAACAAACAAAAATCCATGTAAGATGCATGTTTAAAAAAAAAAAAATACCAATATTAGAGGTATACATATTTGAACTACCACTATTAATTAACAATGCTTACCCTATAAAACACACTTAAGCATTTTATGCAAGCCTCCAAAAACTCAAATCATTCCCTTGATATCCTTACAGTTATGCAAGCCACTTTTAATAATCCCCTTCTAAGAATGTGTAGGCCTGGTGATGTCATGCCTTTTTCCTACTAAGCTATTCTCAGTTAATCTTTAACATTCCAAGACCAACAATAATTGCAAAAAAATTCTAACTATTATTGAATAGCTCTCTGCCACAATAACACCAAGAATTTCAATAAGGCATTTCATACATTGACAAAGAGAAATAATGATATGTGAAGAATTCAGAAAAACAGCAAAATGTAGTAAGACTTATTACATTCCTGAAAATTTAAACATCTTCATTGTTTTATGTAATAACGACTCAAGAAGTAGCATATGTAATGGAGAAAAATTCAGTTCACTAAACTACCTATAAATTCAAGCTGAAGCCATGGTGAAATGAAGGAACAAACTACAGGAGAGGAAACTTGCAGGAAAACAGCATGACAGTGGTAAATTACTCTGTCTTCTGGCTTTTTTACAGTGATATTTTAGAAACTACTTGCATTTCTGCTATTTTTCCTTCAGAAGTTAGGAATCAAGTTTATTGTCATTTTTCTATAAAAGAACTTAAAAAAAAAAGCTGTGAGGACCTAAACTATGGATTTTTAAATCTACCCAGATGATTTTCATAATAGCTAGGTTAAGAAACCAATCATATAGAGGAAAGAATACAAGTGATCAAAATGGGATCATGGTTACTCTGGAAAAGACAGGAAAGATTAATAAATTGGGGTTAGTAGGGAGAAAGTGAATGAAAAACCTGGAATGTTTTTATAGGTCAAAGAAAAATACAGTGCAAGCACAATTAAAAGAGAATGAAGTTATGTTCAGAGATAGCAATATTATAAATTTTCTATTAATGAGCAGTTCTAGATCATCCATGTAGGTAGGTGGCTGAAAGGTAGTGCAAACAACACTCTATGCCAGCAATAATTAAGAGCTTGAACTTGGGAATGGAAAGAAAGGTGGAAGTAAAAGATATTTTAGTGGTGGACAGTAATGACTGAAGTTGGCAATGTGGGAATAAAAAGAATAGTAAAAAAAAAGAACCACTTCCACAGAGAAGAGACTGTTTGCTAGTAAAGTCACTAATCCATCTAACCTTTTGCTTTTCCCCTATAAACACAGATATATGACAGACTTGAACAGTACAGTTGGGAGAATTATACATAGAGAATTTTTAAAGGCCTATGATAACACTGCTAAAGAGCAGCTGATTCTTTATCTGGTCCTTCAATGGGTCAGTAACATCTGCCACTATTACTTCTACCAAAAGAAAGATTTTTTTTTTTTTAGCAAGAAGGAAGATGTTTCCTGAACTCTTGTGGTACGAATGCTGCTTTTGACAAAGAGGAATAAAGATATGTGAAGAACCAGACAGAGGTTCTATGAGGGAGACTTATTATGAAGGCATATATCATATACTCTAAAGCACTGGGGAAAGAGGACAGAGATAAACACTCCACAGGAAAACAACACTGGAAGGAAGACTGTTGAAAGAGGACTCAGTAAAGCATTTCACTTTTCTAAGAAGGAAACAGCTGTAGGAAAGGAACAAAAGTAAATGGGTATAACCAGAAACCTGCCAAGAATGAAATAGGAAGAAGAATGAAAACAACAGACGCATGGCAGGCACAGTATGAGAAGAGATGACTCTTAAATACCAGTTTTACCTGAATTTAGTAAGAAAGTTTATGATGTAAAAGAATATGAACAAAAAAAGGCCTATGTAGCCATCTGAAGTATATAAGGTTCAACATGTAGAGAGTCTTCATAAAGTAATGTGATAGTGACATTGAAACTATGGTTAAAATCATTCTAAAATCACCCCCAAGAAGCAAAAAAGCCACTATCTACTGTGACAGCTTGATAGAAGTAATCCCTTCCATTTCTGGAGATAAATACTTACAAAGATGGAATACTATCATTTTTACTCAATTCTAGCATTTTCAAAAAAAAGAATCTTAAATATAAAAGTAGAAACTATTAATTTTAATAAAACAGTGGTACAATTAATTTTCTCTTTACTTGCTAATGTAGATATTATACTAGTATAATCTGACTTCACATTTTTTTTTATTCAGTGATTCCACTGGAGGGAGGGAGGCATTAGTTTATGAGCATGTGTGATAAATGTTTTATTTTCTTCAATCTGAGTTGAAAAGTGGGATAAATGCGGACAGGTGGAGCAAGATGGCAAAGGAGTAGGAAGACCTAAATTTCATCTGGTCCCAGGAATTCAGCTAGATAGGGATCAAACCATTCTGAACAGCTACAAACTCAACAGAAGATTGAAGAAAAGAATATTTTTGGAAGGAAAGACGGTGGAGGAGTAGGGGGACCCTATTTCAACTGGTCCCTGGAATTGAGCTGGATATCTACCAGACCACTCTGAGCACCCACGAAACCAGCCTGAGATGTAAGAAGATCTGGATCTCTACAAACAGAATATATATAACAGGCGGTTGATTTTGAGGTAGGAAGCGGGGAGCTGTGATTCTGTGGGCAGATATCGAAGGATAAACGGCAGTGGGAGGGTGCCTGGCCGTGGGGATCCTACACTGCCGGTGAGCGACAGCCTCGCGCACTGGGGACGGGCACAGACTCGCAGACCTGTAGTGGCAGGGAAAGTACGTTAGGGCAGGCCCCGGGGCGGAAACCCGGAGCAGCGGGGTTGCGCCTGCGAACTGTGAGCGGTGGGCGGTTTTAGAAGCACAAAGGGCAGAGACGGGCTCCGAGCTGGAGGCATGACTGGGGGCCGGGTAGAGGGGCGCAGTCCTGAGAACCCAGAACGCTGCAGTTTATAGCACCACACACAGAAACGGAGACGGTGTGGCCTGGAGAGCTCACTGAAGAACCGACTGTGGTCTCTCTGCTTTGAGGCAGAGGTTTGGAAACGGTCTCTTCTGCTCTGACTCGCGGAAAAGAGGCGGAAAGCCGCCAGGGAAAGCCGCCAGAGAACAAAAGCCCCAAAAACTGATACCCGTTGAGCCCATCCCCCGCCACAGGGGGGCAGGGCAACTCCGCCCAAACAGGGTTGCCTGAGTAACAGCAAGGCAGGCACCTCCTGAAGACAGGCTGGGAAAACAAGAGGCCAGCAACCCTAAGGTCCCAAGAAAACAGGTGCCTCTTGCTTGGGTTCTAGTCAATAATTTGGACACTATACATTTGCTCAAACACCCATCAACAGAATGACTAGGAGGAGGAGCCCCCAAAATAGAAAAGACTCAGAGATTATGACTTATGCTGCAGATTTACAAATGGATGCAGATATAAGCAAGATGTTGGAGATGGAATTCAGGCTAACAATTGTGAAGACAATGGCTAGAATGGAGAAATCAATTAATGGCAACACAGAGTCTTTAAGGGCAGAAATGAAAGCTGAATTGGCAGAACTTAAAAATGCTATCAATGAGCTCCAATCCAATCTAGATAATGTAACAGCTAGGGTAAGTGAGGCAGAAGAAAGAATAAGTGACCTGGAAGACAATATAATAGATAAAAAGGGAAAAGAGGAGGCCAGGAAAAAACAACTCAGAATCCATGAAAATAGAATCAGAGAAATAAATGACACCATGAAGCGTTCCAATGTCAGAATAATTGGAATCCCAGAGGTAGTGGAGAGAGAGAGAGAGGTCTAGAAAATTTATTTGAGCAAATCGTAGCTGAGAACTTTCCTAATCTGGGGAATTAAACAAACATTCCTGTCCTAGAGGCAGAGAGGACCCCTCCCAAGATCAAGGAAAACAGGCCAACGCCCCAGCATGAAATAGTAAAACTTGCCAATCTTAGAACCAAGGAAACGATCTTAAGGGCAGTTAGGGGGAAGAGATTACTTACGTACAGAGGGAGGAACATCAGAATAACGTCAGACCTATCCACAGAGACCTGGCAAGCAAGAAAGGCCTGTCAAGACATATTCAGGGTACTAAATGAGAAGAACATGCAGCCAAGAATACTTTATCCAGCAAGGCTTTCACTTAGAATGGATGGAGAGATGCAGAGCTTCCACGACTGGCAGAAACTGAAAGAATATGTGACCACTAAGCCGGCCCTGCAAGAAATATTAAGGGGGGTTCTATAAAAGGAGAAAGACCCCAAGAGTGATATACAACAGAAATTTACAGGAACAATCTATAAAAACAACGCCTTCACAGGCAATATGATGATAATTAATTCATATCTTTCAATAATCACTCTCAATGTGAATGGCCTAAATGCTCCCATAAAACAGCACAAGGTTGCAGACTGGATAAAAAGACAGGACCCATCCATATGCTGTCTACAAGAGACTCATTTTGAACCAAAAGACACATCCAGACTGAAAGTGAAGGGATGGAGATCCATCTTCCATGCCAGCGGACCTCAAAAGAAAGCTGGGGTACCAATTCTTATATCAGACAAATTAGATTTTAAACTAAAGTCTGTAATTAGAGACACAGAAGGACACTATATCATTCTTAAAAGGTCTATCCAACAAGAAGATCTAACAATTATAAGTATCTATGACCCAACATGGGAGCAGCCATCTACATAAGCCAACTGTTAACCAAAATAAAGAGTCATATTGATAACAATATGGTAATTGTAGGAGACCTCAATACCCCACTCTCAGCAATGGAAAGATCATCTAGGCAGAAAATCAACAAGAAACAAGAGCTTTGAATGATACATTGGACCAGAGGGACCTCATAGATATTTACAGAACATTCCACCCTAAAACAACAGAATACTCATTCTTCTCGGGCGCACGTGGAACTTTATCCAGAATAGACCACATACTGGGTCACAAATCAGGTCTCAACCGATACCAAAAGACTGAGATTATTCCCTGCATATTCTCAGACCACAATGCTTTAAAAGTGGGACTCAATCACAAGAAAAAATTTGGCAGAAATTCAAATACTTGGAAGCTAAAGACCACTCTGCTCAAGAATGTTGAGGTCAACCAGGAAATCAAAGAAGAACTTAAACTACTCATGGAAATCAATGAGAACGAAAACACATCGGTCCAAAACCTGTGGGATACTGCAAAGGCGGTCCTAAGGGGGAAATACATAGCCATTCAAGCCTCACTCAAAAAAATAGAAAAATCCCGAATTCAGCAACTAACTCTACACCTTAAAGAACAAACGATGTCTAAGCCACACATCAGAAGAGAAATAATTAAAATTAAAGCAGAGATCATGAATTAGAAACCAGAAACACAGTAGATCAAATCAACGAAACTAGAAGTTGGTTCTTTGAAAGAATAAGTAAGATCGATAAACCACTGGCCAGACTTATCTAAAAGAAAAGAGAAAGGACCCAAATTAATAAAATTATGAATGAAAGGGGAGAGATCATAACTAACACCAAGAAAACAGAAAAAATTATTAGAAATTATCAACAACTATATGCCAATAAACTGAGCAATCTGGATGAAATGGAGGCCTTCCTGGAAACCTATAAGCTGCCAAGACTGAAACAGGAAGAAACTGACAACCTGAATAGGCCAATAACCAGTAACGAGATTGAAGCAGTGATCAAAAACCTCCCAAAAAACAAGAGTCTAGGGCCTGATGGATTCCCTGGGGAATTCTACCAAACATTTGAAGAAGAAATAATACCTATTCTACTGAAGCTGTTTCAAAAAATAGAAACAGAAGGGAAACATCCAAACTCATTCTATGAGGCCAGCAGTACCTTAATCCCCAAACCAGGCAAAGACCCTATCAAAAAGGAGAATTTCAGACCCATATCCCTGATGAATATGGATTCCAAAATCCTCAACAAAATCTTAGCCAATAGGATACAACAATACATTAAAAGGATCATCCACCACGACCAAGTGGGATTTATCCCCGGATGCAAGGGTGGTTCAACATTCACAAATCAATCAATGTGATAGAACACATTAATAAGAGGAGGGAGAAGAACCACATAGTCCTCTCAATTGATGCAGAGAAAGCACTTGACAAACTATAACATACTTTCCTGATTAAAACTCTTCAAAGTATAGGGATAGAGGGGAACATTCCTCAAGTTCATAAAATCCATCTATGAAAAACCAACAGCAAATATCATCCTCAATGGGGAAAAGCTAGGAGCCTTTCCCTTAAGATCAGGAACATGTCAAGGATGCCCACTCTCTCCACTATTGTTCAACATAGTACTAGAAGTCCCAGCAACTGCAATCAGACAACGAAAAGAAATAAAAGGTATTCAAACTGGCAAAGAAGAAGTCAAACTCTCTTTTCACAGACAACATGATACTTTATGTGGAAAACCCAAAAGACTCCACCCCCAAATTACTAGAACTCATACAGCAATTCAGTAATGTGGCAGGATACAAAATCAATGCACAGAAATCCGTTGCTTTCTTATACACTAACAACGCAACTGTAGAAAGAGAAATTAGAGAAATGATTCCATTTACAATACAACCAAAAACCATAAGATACCTCAGAATAAACCTAACCAAAGAGGTAAAGGATCTATACTCTAGGAACTACATAACACTCATGAAAGAAATTGAAGATGACACAAAAAGATGGAATGAGAAGAATAAACATTGTTAAAATGTCTATACTACGCAGAGCAATCTATACCTTCAATGCCATCCCGATCAAAATTCCAATGACATTTTTCAAAGTACTGGAACAAACAATCCTAAAATTTGTATGGAATCAGAAAAGACCCCGAATCACCAAGGAAATGTTGAAAAAGAAAAACAAAGCTGGGGGCATCACGTTGCCCAATTTTAAGCTATATTACAAAGCTGTGATCACCAAGACACCATGGTACTGGCACAAAAACAGATATACAGACCAATGGAACAGAATAGAAACCCAGATATAGACCCTCAACTCTATGGTCAAATAATCTTTGGCAAAGCAGGAGAAAACATGCAATGGAAAAAAGACAGTCTCTTCAATACATGGTGCTGGGAAAACTGGACAGCCACATGCAAAAGAATGAAACTCGACCATTCTCAAACACCATTCACAAAGATAAACTCAAAGTGGATGAAAGACCTCAATGTGAGACAGGAATCCATCAAAATCCTAGAGAAGAACATAGGCAGTCACCTCTTAGACATTGCCCACAGCAACTTCTTTCAAGATACATCTCCAAAATCTAGTGAAACAAAAGCAAAAATGAACTTTTGGGACTTCATCAAGATAAAAAGCTTCTGCACAGCAAAGGAAACAGTCAACAAAACAAAGAGGCAACCCACAGAATGGGAAAAGATATTTGCAAATGAAACTACAGATAAAGGGCTGGTATCCAAGATCTATAAAGAACTTCTCAAACTCAACACCCAAAAATCAAATAATCAAGTCAAAAAGTGGGCAGAAGATATGAAAAGACACTTCTCTGAAGAAGACATACAAATGGCTAACAGACACATGAAAAAATGTTCATCATCATTAGCCATCAGGGAAATTCAAATCAAAACCACATTGAGATACCACCTTACACCAGTCAGAATGGCAAAAATGGACAGGGATAGAAATATCAAATGTTGGAGAGGTTGTGGAGAAAGGGGGAGCCTCTTACACTGTTGGTGGGAATGCAAGTTGGTACAGCCACTTTGGAAAACAGTGTGGAGGTTCCTCAAAAATTTAAAAACAGAGCTACCCTATGACCCAGCAATTGCACTACTGGGTATTTACCCCAAAGACACAGATGTAGTGAAAAGAAGGGCCATATGCACCCTAATGTTCACAGCAGCAATGTCTGCAATAGCCAAACTGGGGAAAGAGCCAAGATGCCTTCAACAGATGAATGGATAAAGAAGATGTGGTCCATATATACAATGGAATATTACTCAGCCATCAGAAAGGATGAATACCCAACTTTTACATCAACATGGATGGGACTGGAGGAGATCATGCTAAGTGAAATAAGTCAAGAAGAGAAAGTCAATTACCACATGGTTTCACTTATTTGTGGAACATAAGGAATAGCATGGAGGACATTAGGAGAAGGAAGGGAAAAATGAAGGGGGGGAATCGGAGGGAGAAATGAACCATGAGAGACTATGGACTCTGAGAAACAAACAGGGTTTTAGAGGGGAGGGGGAAGGGGGAATTGGTTAGCCTGGTGATGGGTATTAAGGAGGGCACGGACTGCATGGAGCACTGGGTGTTATATGAAAACAATGGATCGTGGATGACCACATCAAAAACTAATGATGTATTGTATGGTGACTAAGATAACATAATAAAATTAAAAATATATATATAAAAATGACCATTGAAAGGGAAAAAAAAGAAGGAAAGAAGAGGAGCAACTCTCTGAACAGAAAAGCGACCACTTTCTGGAAGGTAGACCATGCGGAGAAGTGAATCCGAGGCGATGTTCAGGAAGAAAGACATGGGGAGGGGGAGGGAGCCTCCACCAGCCGGCTACCAGCAAGTAATAGAGCAGCGGAGCAGAAAATAACAACTTTCAGAAGTCGTCTCCGCCGAGGGACGTCACTCCAGTGACTAAGCTGGGGGTGAAACCCTCGTTGGGACAGTGTGGTCTCAGGACCCTCAGGGTCACAGAAGGACTGGGGGTGTCTGAGCACAGCAGAGCTCCCAGGTATCGGAGCAGGGAGGCCGGCTGCGGAGACGGAGACTAGGAGTGGACTCTCAGCTCAGGGCTACAATTAACCATGATCCGCGGCACAGCTGGGCCACTACTCCTTCAGCAGGGACCCGACAAGCATCAGATCTGGGGAGAGACCCCTTCCAGCCCCAGGAGGAGCGGCGTGGGAGCACAGTGCAGGAATCTGCTGGGTTTGGAGACTCCAAACGGGGTCATGTGCCAGAGATAGAGGCGCTGGGTCACAGGCCGGGTGAGCACGGAGGTGGCCAGAGACCCGGAAGACAGGAGTGACTGACTGCTTTTCTCTGTGGCCTCACTGAGGATTGGGGTGCTGAACTCTTGGCTCCTCCTGGGCAGAGATTGGGAAGCCACCATTTTCACCCTCGTCCTCCAGAGCTGTACAGAAAGCTTACAGGGAACAAAAGCTACCGACAGCAAACCGGAGCAGATTATTCAGCCTGCCCCTGGCAAGGGCGGGGCAATTCCGCCTCGGGCAAAGACATTTGAGAATCACTGCAACAGGCACCTCCCCCAGAAGATCAGCAAGAACAGCCAGCCAAGACCAAGTTTACCAATCAATGAGAAAAGCAGAGCTCCAGTACTAGGGGAATACAGAACATAGAATTCAGGGCTTTTTCCCCCATGATTCTTTAGTCGTTCAAAGCTAAATTTTAAAATGATTTTTTTATTTTCTATTGTTTTCACATTTTTCTTTTACCCTTTTTCAACCATCTTATCAATCCCTTTTTTAAAAACCTTTAATTTTCATCAAATTCTATCCCTTCACCGTAGTTAACCTTACTTTTTCTATATACATAAGCTGTTCTCCCTTTAAAATTTTGGGATACAATTTCTTCTAACAGACCAAAATATACCCAAAATCTCTAGTGTATGGCTTTGTTCTAGTCTCCTGCCTGATGACATTCCTTCCCTTTTTCTTTTTTTTAATTTTTAAAAAATTTTTCTTTTTTCAAACAACTTATCAATTCCTTTTATAAAATCTTTTATACTTTTCATCTTTATGGTCATATTCCATCCCTTCATTGTATTTACCCTTCTTTTTGTACACACACATTTTTCTTTCTTCAAAATTTTGGGAGGAAGTTTCTTTTAACAGACCAAAATACGCCCAAAATCTAGTGTGTGGATCTGATCTATACACCAACTTGATCACATTTCCCCCACCCCCCCTTTTTTTCCATTTCTTTTCCCCCCGGGTTTGGGTCTCTTCTGATTTGTTTAGTGTATATTTTTGGGGGGTCATTGTTACCCTGTTAACATTTTGTTCTATCATACATCTATTCTCCTCTGCACAAAATGGCAAGACGGAAAAACTCACCTCAAAAAAAAAGAACAAGAGGCAGTACCGACTGCCAGGGACCTAATCAATATGGACATTAGTAAGCTGTCGGAACTAGAGTTCAGAATGATGATTTTAAAGATACTAGCTGGGCTTGTAAAAAGCATGGAAGTTATTAGAGAAACCCTTTCTGGAGAAATAAAAGAACTAAAATCTAACCAATTCAAAATCAAAAAGGCTATTAATGAGGTGCAATTAAAAATGGAAGCTCTAACTGGTAGGATAACTGAGGCAGAAGAGAGAATTAGTGATATAGAAGATCAAATGATGGAGAATAAAGAAGCTGAGAAAAAGAGATAAACAACTACTGGATCACAACAGCAGAATTTGAGAGATAAGTGATACCACAAGACGAAACAGTATTAGAATGAGTGGGATTCCAGAAGAAGAAGAAAGAGAGAGTGGGGCAGAAGGTAATACTGGAGCAAATTATAGTAGAGAACTTCCCTAATGTGGGGAAGGAAACAGGCATCAAAATCCAGGAGGCACACAGAGAACCCCCTCAAAATCAATAAAAATAGGTCAACATCTCAATATCTAATAGTAAAACTTACAAGTCTCAGAGAAAAATAGAAAATCCCGAAAGCAGCTGGGGACAAGGTGTCTGTAACCTACAATGGTAGAAATATTAGACTGACAGCAGACCTAGCCACAAGACCTGGCAGGCCAGAAAGGACTAGCATGCACGAGTACAATATGCAGCCAAGAATACTATATCCAGCTAGGCTGTCATTGAAAGTAGAGGGAGAGATAAAAAGCTTCCAGGACAAACAAAAACTAAAAGAATTTGCAAAGACGAAACCAGCCCTACAAGAAATATTGAAAGGGGTCCTCTAAGCAAAGAGAGAGCCTAAAAGTAACATAGACCAGAAAGGAACAGAGACAATATATAGTCACCTTACAGGCAATAAAATGGCACTAAATTCATATCTTTCAATAGTTACCCTGAATGTAAATGGACTAAATGCCCCAATCGAAAGACAAAGGGTATCAGATTGGATAAAAAAACAAGACCCTTCAATATGCTGCCTGGAAGAGACTCATTTTAGACCCAAAGACACCTCCAGATTGAAAGTGAGGGGGTGGAAAACCATTTACCATGTTAATGGACATCAAAAGAAAGCTGGGGTGGCAATCCTTATATGAGACAAATTAGATTTTATTTCATTATTATTAAAGATCTTACTTATTTGACAGAGAGACACAGTGCAAGACGGTACACAAGCAGGGGGAGTGGGAGAGAAGCAGGCTTCCTGCACGAGCAGGGAGCCCGATGTGGGGCTTGAACCCCAGGACCCTGGGACCATGACCTGAGCCTAAGGCAGACACTTAACAATTGAGCCACCCAGGCGCCCCTGACAAATTAGATTTTAAACCAAAGACTGTAATAAGAGATGAGGAAGGATACTGTATCCCACTTAAAGGGTTTATCCAAAAAGAAGATCTAACACTTGTAAATATCTATGCCCCTAACATGGGAGCACCCAATTATATAAGGCAATTAATAACAAAATCAAAGAAACACATTGACAACAATACAATAATAGTGGAGGACTTTTTCATCCCCCTTACTGAAATCGACAGATTATCTAAGCAAAAGATCAACAAGGAAATAAAGCTTTAAATGACACACTGGAACAAATGGACTTCACAGATATATTAAGAACATTCCATCCCAAAGCAACAGAAAACACATTCTTCTCTAGTGCCCATGGAACATTTTCCAGAATTGATCACATCCTAGGTCACGAATCAGGTCTCAACCGGCACCAAAAGACTGGGATCAGTCCCTGCATATTTTTGGACCACAATGCTTTGAAACTAGAACTCAATCACAAAAGGAAAGTCAGAAGTAACGGAGTCTAAAGAGCATCCTACTAGAGAATGAATGGGTCAACCAGGAAATTAAAGAAGAATTAAAAAAATTCATGGAAACAAATGAAAATGAAAACACTACTGTTCAAAATCTTTGGGATGAAGCAAGGCGGTCCTTCAAGAAACAAGAAAGGTCTCAAATACACAACCTAGCCCTAAACTTAAAGGAGCTGGAGAAAGAACAGCAAATAAAGCCAAAACATAGCAGGAGAAGAGCAATAATAAAGATCAGAGCAGAAATCAATGAAATAGAAACCAAAAGAACAGTAGAAACAGATCAACAAAACAAGGAGCTTGTTCTTTGAAAGAATTAATAAGATTGATAAACCCCTGGCCAGACTTATCAAAAAGACAAGAGAAAGACCCAAACAAATAAAATCATGAATGAAAGAGGAGAGATCACAGCCAACACAACAATTATAAGAACATATTATGAGCAACTATATGGCAGCAAATTAAGATAATCCAGAAGAAATGGATGCATTCCTAGAGATGTATAAACCACCAAAACTGAAACAGGAAGAAACAGAAAACCTGAACAGACCCATAACCACTAAGGAAATTGAAGCAGTAATCAAAATTCTCCGAAAAAGAGCTCAGGGACAGACCGCTTCCAAGGGGAATTCTACCAAACATTTAAAGAAGAATTAATACCTATTTTTCTGAAACTGTTCCAAAAAATAGAAATGGAAGGAAAACTTCCAAACTCATTTTATGAGGCTAGCATTACCTTGATCCCAAAATCAGACAAAGACCCCAACAAAAAGGAGAATTACAGACCAATATCCCCAATGAAAATGAATGCAAAAATTCACACCAAAATACTAGTCAACAGGATCCAACAGTACATTAAAAGAATTATTCACCATGACCAAGCAGGATTTATTGCTGGGCTGCAAGGTTGGTTCAACATCCTCAAATCAATGTGATACATTAATAAAAGAAAGAACAGGAACCATATTATCCTCTCAACAGATGCAGAAGAAGCATTTGACAAAGTAGAGCATTCTTTCTTGATTAAACTCTTCAGAGTGTAGGGACAGAGGGTACACACCTCAATATCATAAAAAGCCATCTATGAAAAACCCATAGCAAATATCATTCTTAATGGACAAAAACTAAGAGCTTTTCCCCTAAGGAAAGGAACACAGCAGGGATGTCCACTATCACCACTGCTCTTCAACATAGTACTAGAAGTCCTAACCACAGCAGTTAGACAACAAAAAGAAATAAAAGGCACCCGAATAGGCAAAGAAGAAGTCAAATTCTCACTCCTTGCAGATGATACGATACTTTATGTGGAAAACCCAAAAGACTCCACCCCAAAACTGCTAGAACTCATGCAGGAATTCAGTAAAGTGGCAGGATATAACATCAAGCACAGAAATCAGTTGCATTTCTATACACGAACAATAAGACAGAAGAGAAATTTAGGAGTCGATCCCATTTACAATTGCACCCAAAACCATAAGATACTTAGGAATAAATCTAATCAAAGAGGCAAAGAAGCTGTACTCAGAAAACTATAAAATACTCATGAAAGAAACTGAGAGAGACATAAAGAAATGGAAAAACGTTCTATGCTCGTGGATTGCAAGAAGAAATATTGTGAAGATGTCAATGCTACCTAGAGCAATCTACACATTTAATGCAATCCCTATCAAAATACCATCCAGTTTTTTCTAAGAAATGGAACAAATAATCCTAAAATTTGTATGGGACCAGAAAAGACCCCGAATAGCCAGAGGAATGTTGAAAAAGCAAAGCTGGTAGCATCACAATTCAGGACTTCAAGCCGTATTACAAAGCTGTAATCATCAAGACAGTATGGTACTGGCAAAAAAACAGACACACAGATCAATGGAACAGAACAGAGAGCCCAGAAATGGACCCTCAACTCATCTTCGACAAAGCAGGAAAGAATGTCCAATGGAAAAAAGTTTCTTCACAAATGGTGTTGGGAAAATGGACAGATACATGCCGAAGACTGAAACTGGAACATTTCCTTACACCACACACAAAAATAGACTCAAAATGGATTAAAGACCTCAGTGTGAGACAGGAATCCATCAAAATCCTAGAGGAGAACACAGGCGGCAACCTCTTCGACCTCAGCCGCAGCAAATTCTTCCTAGAAACATTGCCAAAGGCAACGGAAGCAAGACAAAAATGAACAATTGGGACTTCATCAAAATAAAAAGCTCTTGCACAGCAAAGGAAACAGTCAACAAAACCAAGACAACTGACAGAATGGGAGAAGATACTTGCAAATGACATATCAGATAAAGGGCTAGTATCCAAAATCTATACAGAACTTATCAAACTCAGCACCCAGAGAACAAATAATCCAATCAAGAAATGGGTAGAGTACATGAACAGACATTTTTCCAAAGAAGATATCCAAATGGCTAACAGACACATGAAAATGTGCTCAACATCACTCGGCAACAGGGAAATCCAAATCAAAACCTCAATGAGATACCACGTCACACCAGTCAGAATGGCTAAAATGAACAAGTCAGGAAACGACTAATGTTGGCGAGGATGCGGAAAAAGGGGAACCCTCCTACACTGTTGGTGGGAATGCAAGCTGGTGCAGCCACTCTGGAAAACAGTATGGAGGTTCCTCAAAAATTTGAAAATAAAGCTACTGTACATCCCAGCAATTGCACTACTGGGTATTTACCCCAAAGATACAAATGTAGAGATCTGAAGGGGTATGTGCACCCCAATGTTTACAGCAGCAACATCCACAATAGCGAAACTATGGAAAGAGCCAAGACGTCCATCAACATATGAATGGATAAAGAAGATGTGGTATATATATACACAATGGAATATTATGCAGCCAGCAAAAAAACGAACCCTTGTCATTTGCAATGATGTGGACAGAACTAGAGGGTATTACGCTAAGAAAATAAGTCAATCAGAGAAAGACAAGTATCATATGATCTCACTGATATGAGGAATTCTTACTCTCAGGAAACAAACGGAGGGTTACTGGAGTGGTGGGGGATGGGATAAATGAGGTGGCTGGGTGATGGACAGTGGGAAGAGTATGTGCTATGCTGCGGGCTGTGAATTGTATAAGACTGATGAATCACAGACCTGTACCTCTGAAACAAATAACAAAATATATACATATATAAAGAAGATAGTAGGAAGGAAAAATGAAGGGGGGGAAATCGGAGAGGGAGACGAACCATGAGAGACGATGGACTCTGAGAAACAAACTGAGGGTTCTAGGGGGAGGGGGGTGGGAGGATGGGTTAGCCTGGTGATGGGTATTAAACAGGGCACGTACTGCATGGAGCACTGGCTGTTATGACAAAACAATGAATCTTAGAACACTACATCAAAAACTAATGATGTAATGTACGGTGATTAACATAACATAATAAAATAAAATTTAAAAAAAGTAGGATAAGTGCAATAGGCACTAGAGCAACACATTTGACAAAATGCCTGATATAATAACCTACATAAGTGATGATATCAGTAATTAAGCTTTATTTTTCTAAATATGATAATCAATTTTTTAATAGAAAGAAAAACTTACCAATCTACATGTAAGACCAATAACTGCTAGTGGAGTCTGTGCAGACTGAGAAATGTCAAACAGATTATAGAGGAGTGTTTGGTTTTTATGATGAGCAAAAAGATCAAATTCATCTAATACGAAGATCACTGGGCAACTACTAGACCGGTCACCTAAGATAAAATAAGTTTTATATGTTAACAAGCAACTATATCAGCCTTTCTTAAGTTTCCAAATTATTTACTACACTTTAGTTGTTAAAACTCAATTCAACAAACATATATTGAAAACCTACTTTGTACAGTATACTTAGCAATGCCTATTCATTTTTTCAACAACAAAAAAATTACTCACAGGACAAGACAGCCCTCACTGCCCTCAAGTAGTTCACAGTCTAATTACGTGACTCTACTAGGTTACTGATGAAAAATTAAGAACATTATTTAAATGACAAGACTGTTGCTTTTAAAAGTATGTAAATATAATCTTCTGTCATCATAAAAATGACAAGGATCTCTTAGCACTTAAATAGACCAAAATACTTTGGGATTAATAATAAAGGGAGTCACTAACTTATGAACAAAACTTTTGCTTCAAAAGAGACTTGTTAGCAGAAATGGAAACTATCTTCCCAAGTATTTATAATTTTTATAAATAATCATTAAACTAGGAAATTCAACCAAAGCCACTTTTAACTCCTTCTAACCACAGTTTTTTTAAAGGCACCCCAACAGTTTTAATATTTCAACAACAGGGGAAAGTTCAACATGACTCTGTGAATTCATTTTTCTCGTTACAACGGGAGAAACTACGAGGGCAGAAGAATCACTATTACCTTAAGGTTTAAGGCTTTATATTCACATAAACAAGTTAAAAGAAAACCTGATAAGGGGACACTTAAAAAATAACAAAACATACAGTAACCTGTATGTCATGAAAATCACAAGGACTACTCAAAGAGTCTATAAACAGAACTATATAATATAGAAATGTAGCATTTGAGGGATGCCTGGGTGGCTCAGTTGGTTAAGCGTCTGCCTTCAGCTCAGGTCATGACCCCAGGGCCCAGGGATGGAGTCCTGCATCAGGCTCCTTGCTCAGTGGGTAGCCTGCTTCTCCCTCTGCCTGCTGCTTACCCTGCTTGTGCAGTCTTTCTCCCTCCAACAAATAAATAAAATCTTAAAAAACAAGAAATGTAGTATTTGATAAAATATACCATTAAAAATCAATGGGGAAAAGTGGCTTATACAAGATTAGTTCTCCACTTTACACCTTATCAAAATAAACTCCCACCAAATTATGAAATATATGTATTAGATGAAAACAGAAGTGAATGCCTTCAAAATCTGGAGAAAAATACTGACAATGCAAAAAATTTAAAATTTCTTTTCAGCACAGAAGTCCAAAAAGAATTCCCATAAATGAGTATGGGATAAACACCATCAAAATAAGGCAAAGAATCAAAAAGAAATACATAAACCAGGAAATATCAGTGTTTAATAAAAATATGAAGTGATGAGCATCATCAACAGCACAATAATGCGTATCGAACTAAGAGATGTATTTTTGTCTCTTAGGCAGACATGAAAATTAATAATTGTGAATAAAAGTTGAAAAGGAAAAGGTACTCTTAAACATGTTTAGATCTGAAATAGAACTTCTAGGGTAGTTTGGTTATATTCCTTTTTCCAAACTTTCCCCCTTTCTCCCCTTCCTTCCTTCCTAAGATTTATTTATTTATTTGAGAGAGACAGAGAGAGCATGAGCAAGGGGAGGGGCAGAGGGATAGGGAGAAGTAGACTCCCTGCTGAGCAAGGAGCCTTCCCGGGGCTCAATCCCTCCCAGGTCCCTGGGATCATAACCTGGGCCAAAGGCAGACACTTAACAACTGAGCCACCCAGGCGCCCCTATAAGTATTCTTTTATTTTATAAATTATTTTTATTTAAAGATTTTATTTATTTATTTGAGAGAGCACAAGCAGATGGGAGTGGCAGGCAGAGAGGGAGAGGGAGAATCAGGCTCCCCGCTGAGTAGGGAGCCCAATGCAGGACTCAAACCCAGGACCCTGGGATTATGACTTGAGCCAAAGGCAGAAGCTTAACCGAATAAGCCACCCCAGGCACCTCTATAATTTTTCTTTTAAATGTGGTACTGTTTAATCCAGAATTCTACTCATTAAAATTTACCCTAGGAAATATCTAAATAATCACCTAAGTATTTCTTCCTAATTATACAAAGCTAGAAATCAAAATTCATAACTGGTGATTAATAACTTCTAATTTATTACATATTAAGTATAGTTAATTCATAAAATAGAATATATGAGAACCATAAAAATGATGGTGTAGCTCACTATTTACTGACATAGGTGCTCACTACATCCTGTTAAATAAGTGAACAGGATATACATTATACAATATAGAAAATCATTTTATTCTTATAAAAATTATGTCCATCTGCATCAGTGATACACTGCAGGTGAATAAAGACATGAAACCAAATGTTAACTGGGATAATCATGGGGTAGCTGCGTGAGCAGCTCAGTCAGTTACGTGTCCAACTCTTGATCTCAGCTCAGTCTTGATCTCAGGGTCATGAGTTCAAGCCCCACTTTGGGCATGGAGACTTCTTAAAAAATAATAATAATTGGGATAGTCACTGTAACAGTTGTGGGATTACAGTGATCATTTTATTATGGTTTTTTACATTTTTTTTGTAAAAATATGTAACACCTTTATAATCGGGAAAAATAAAACTTAAAGATACCTTTTGGTGGTATTAATTACGTTAATATTTACCTTTTTTTAAAGCTTCCAGAAGAAATGAAAGGTTTTCAGCAAAACTTCCCTGAATAACAGAAAGACACCATAGCTAAAAGTTTAATGAAATAAAGAATAAAAGAGGACTATCTGATTCTTAGACATTATATAGACACTATGTATCTACTTTTCCCTAGATTAGTCAGTGGCCAGATTCTGAACTGGATACTTCCAAGTGTACCATTAAAAACTTAAATATAAAAGGAGAAATGGCATAGTATTGAAAATGGTTACCTTGTCATGCTCAAAATTTTATATTTTCTGGATAAAGTCTGTAAAAATGTTAACTTTAATTTAAAGGCAGTTTTTAAGACTTGCTGTATTCTAAACACAGAGAACCAGAAATCATTGCACTTTGTATCTTCAAATAGATTAAGCTCTTTCAAGTCTCAGATTAATTTGTACCACTAAAAATATGACCATATGATTTCACTCATATGTGACATTTAAGAAAAAAAACAAATGAACACAGGGAAAGGGGAAAAAGAGGGGGAGACAAACCATAAGAGACTCTTAACAGGGAACAAACAGGGTTAATGGAGGGGAAGGTGGGCAGGGGATGGACTAAATGGGTGATGGGTATCAAGGAGCACTGGGTGTTACATGTAAGTGATGAATCACTAAATTCTACTCCTGAAACCAGTATTACACTATATGTTAACTAAAATTCAAATACCAACAACAAAAAAATAAAACATACTATTAAAAAAAAAATGAGCACGAACTTAAGTGAGGTCCAAAAGGAAACATGAGAAGAATTTTACCTCAGTTATTACATACTACAATAGTTTTTCCCTATTCAAGAGCATACTACAGAATTTGTATATATCACATCAAATTTGGCTATGTTTACTTGGAACACAGCCAAAACATTTTTGGATACAACTTAAATATTCTACATGGAAATTAACAGAGTAGCAGATGCATTATCCAGATGTTCCAACTTGTGGATAAGGGCTCTGTTAAAATATTTTTTTCATTTAAGTCATTAATTTTTACTTCATTTAGATTTTTTAATTTAAAGAAATAGCCAACTTTAAATTTGTGAAGATCTACAGGACAAAAGAAACCCACTTGTTTGTTTCCCAATTGAGAGAACTGATATAAAATAGCTTAATAGGTTTTTAAGAACTTCCACATATTTTATAATAACTGTATGTTGTCAAATCAACATTATTTTCAAGGTAGTTAGGGCAAGAGGCATTTACCATAATATAAACAAAAGCTGAGAGGCAATCTGTGGGTAAATCAGTGGTCAAAGTTATTCAAAGGTTGCTTGTCTTTTGCTTTTTTTTTTTTAAGACAGTTATACCTGACCTTTACTGTAAGTATGTAATTATATAAATACATATGCACATATTATAAGACTATCCTTAATAAATATTCATGTATATTTATATGTAAAGACGTGTGTGTGTGTGTGTGTGTGTGTGTGTATGTATATATATATATATATGAATATACAAATTTGCTATATCAAAAGAGAAAGGTTCTGGGTTAAGTGACTTAAGATTCTTAATATCCTAATATCCATTTTATGACCTTAAAAGAAAATTAGGCAAACTAATTATGCTCTCTGAGCCTCAGGTGACTTATTTATATAATGCAGAAGTTAAACTAATAATCACTATATGTGATGATTAAGATAACAGTAATGACTAGGATGATAAACAATTGTGCCTTTTATGATTTCCTATGAATCCAATAAGAATAGGTCCAGTTAGGAAAGTTAGAAACCCCAGTCTACACCATTTGCAAACCAAAAGCCAAACTGAGTCTACATAATAGTAAATCTCCTTGACCAAGTAAGCCACTGTATTAAACATTACATTCTGAAAAGGAGGAAGAACATCAGACTTACGGAAGGGGCATTTTGAACCTGTAGACAGTGTGGAAGGGTAACACATGATTGGTTTACCTTTTTATAGGTAATTACTAAAGAATGAAATTACTAAATGCTAAGAGGCTTACACAACAATGGCTGGGTCATTGCAGAACGGAGTAGACACTGTAGAGTGATAACATTGTATGACCACCAGTGAGCAGAAAATGAATGTGGGATGTACACAACCCTGACTTTAACTGAATAAGCAATATGAGGTTAAGTCATTTTATTATGAAAAATAAAGTAGCTGTAAATTAATTTAATCATATTTCTTTTCAACCCTATAAATCAAGTGATAGGGTAAAAAGTTTCATGAAAGTTCCAGAACATTTCTAATCAGTTTCATTTACATTACTGATGTTCACTATCCTAAGGTTCCAAGCTGTTACAATAATGAGATATGAATTAAGTTTCTGAAAACATTTTAATAAGAGACAACGGACATTTGTATAGTACATTACCAATCAAGCATTTTGTAAACATAAATTATGTTTAATGCTTCCTTTTGTCTTTAGACTAAATCTGTGAAGTATAATAAAGATAATGCACATTTAACACAGATGAGAAATTTGAACTTCTGAAATACTCATTAGCCATGATTATCAAGTAGGAAATGGTTTTAAAGACAAGACTCAAATCCACCTTTTGTAGCTTTAAATTCAGCACATTTTCCATTACTCCCAGCTACCCAAGTCTCAGAAGACTAAAAATAGGGTGAGTGTAGTACTTTAAAAAATATATTAAACTATCTCCAAAGATAGGGAATCAAAGTATTTATCTTACAAAGAAACTCAGATAATATTTACATAAACATGGATTTCTTAGCTATTTTATAGTTAGTATAATCTACTTCAAAAAAGTCTTAACATAAAGATATGATGAATAAATGCATCCTAGTACATTATACTTTTTTATAAGAATCTTTCATATTTCAATTTAGAATCGCTGAACCCTCCCTAGCCTTCCAAAAATAGGAAAATATAGCATATAAACATTAAAGCCTGTTTAATAGAAGAACAGAAATGATACTTACAAAAACTTTATCTCCAACTACATTTTCCAGATTTAACTGCCTTGTGATTTCCTTTAGGGCAATTTTATCATTGATCTGCAGTAGTCCTGAAATAAAGCCCATTTAAAAGTATTTAATTAAAATGAAATATTTGATACAGTGCAGATTATTTTCCAGTCAAGTAAGCTTTCTAATGGTTTTTAAATTTAACTAGAAAGAAAAAAGTCAAAAGTTTGTTATAACATTACTTCCTTTTTGAAACTCAGCAATGAAGACATTTGGTAGACTCAAAAGAACTATCTTCCTTGGGGTTCTTTTATTTTAAAAAAAGAAAAGAAAGACAAAAAAACCAAGAGTCATTACATACCTCATTTACTATTTTTTTTTTAATTTCCAAAAATATTGTGTATATTAAAGTAAAAGTTCTTAAACACGGATCAAGTTCTTAAATTACGACTATTACCCACCTTTAAACCATACCAATAAATTAAACTTTATATTATAAAAAGCTTGTATGGCTTATATCATTTCCAATGGCAAAATGATGACATACTTACCATTTAGGTGAACTTGTAATACATTTTCACTCACTTCTTCTGCTTCCATTAGTTCTTTCAAAGCATGGTTTATTAACTAAATGGTGTTAAAAAGTTTATAGAATATTTAATAATAGATAAAAATATAAGCCCATATTCTTTCTTAAACTATGAATAATGGGAACAGAATATAATAAAAAGATTGCCATTTTAAACTAACAAATGAATGTGCACATTATTCACAGATAACAGAAAGGTTTAAGTAGAACATCTAATGTCTGACTCAAGATGCCAAAGCCAGGACTGATGTCATGCTCTCTCAATCATTTTCCCAAACTAATAAGTGTTTAGAAACAACCCTCAAGTTTCAAAGACATATATTTCTCTATAAGTCACATAAAACTGTAGCCACTTAAGAGCTTCATGTCTGAGTCAGTTCATTATTTATCTCTAACATTTATTCTATTAAATATTTTTGAAATCACTTAAAAGCTATTGAAAAACATGTAGTACAACAAAGTTAAATGATTGTAAAAAGTCTACACCAGTCAATACACCAATTTCTATGAAATACTGTTAACTACTCTTTTGAAGTAAATAAAAAATTGAAAAAGTAAGAAATACCAAGGGGTGAGTTGAAAAAGAGATATCTGTTTCTTCTATTAGTTGCTAGGTATAATAGCCACTCCTTATCCGCAGTTTCAATTACCTGTGGTGTGGAAGCAGATGAATCCTCCTTTTGACATTATGGGCAGAAGGTTGATAGTAGCCTAATGTTACATAATAATGTCTACATCATTCACCTAACTTCATCTCATCATGTAGGCATTTTATCATTTCACATCATCACAAGAAGGCTGACTATAGTACAATATGACATTCTGAGAGACAGAGACACCACACTCACATAACTTTTATTATATTTGTTATAACTGTTCTATTTTATTATTAGTTATTATTTTTAATCTCTTACTGTGCCTAATTTATACATTAAACTTTACCATAGGTATATATGAATGGAAAAAAACAGTACATATAGGTTATTTGGTACTATCCATGGTTTTAGGCATTCACTGAGGTCTTGGAATGTATGTCCCATGGCTGAGTGGGGGGCACCGTATATAGAGAAAGACCTTATTAAAGAAATGTAGAGCTTGCAATGAAAAAAAATTACTACTACTAATATAATTACTACTAAAAATACACTGACCAAGGTGTTACACCACATTAAACTGTTGAATTACAAAGTTTCAGATTTTTGTTAACTACAGATTCCTATGCCAAATACTTCCTATTCTCTATTTTTTGACTTGTGACATCTTATAACAATTATATTGCAATATAATATACATCTCTTCACATTAATATTGCACACACATTTTTAAAAACTTAAAAATGAGTAGAACTAAGAAAAGCCAAAAAGATTCTAAAAGGAAGAACAATGATAAAGGACTACAAATACTAAAACCACTCCTATGATTAGAAAATAAATGGTCCCTCAAAATAGACCGTGTATACAAAAAAAAAAAATTAGGAAATATGGCATCAGAATTCAGTGAGGACAAAAAAAATATTCAAAAAAGGCACTAGAACAACTGGTAAACCATTTTGAAAAACAAAATACTATTTGTATTTGCAATATCATACTTCCATTTGTCATTGCAACATCTTTGTGAAATAGGAAGATGCAAGTATTTTAAACTACTATGTTTCACAATAGGATATCAAACATACTAACTATTCTGGTGTATCTGTATTGGTTTTAAAACAAATGGAATTCTGGGGCGCCTGGGTGGTTCAGCTGGTTAAGCATCCTGCTCTAGACTTCAGCTCATGTCATGATCTCAGGGTGTTGAGATCCAGCCCCGTGTCTGGCTTCTTGCTGAGCACAGAGCCTGCTTAAGATTCTCTCTCCCTCTGCCTCTGCCCCTCCCTCAATGTGTGCTCTCATGTGCATGTGCGCTCTCTCTCTCTCAAAATAAATAAGCCTAAAAAAATGGAATTCTACCTCAGATCATAGGTAATCTAAGTCCTCTTAAAAAGGGAAATCTCAAAATATCAATTGTCATACTATGAAATAAAGTCCAACTAGAAAGCGACATTCTTTACAGAGAACTGTCCAGAAATGAAGTGGTACTTCTTTGCCTTTAGAGCAAGTATGAATCTATCACAAGACTTTGTTCCCAGATGATACAAATGTGGTATCTCAAAATGTGGCCTTTGCAATAGTTTCTTAGTAATCTGCAATGTTCTTCCTCCCACCAACTGGTATCTTACTTAAATAATATTTCTATTTCCCTGGCTCTGATTATATGTTTTAAAGTATTTTATGTTTGGTAAATTGTTGAAAACTGTGGGTGGCTCGGATGGTTAAGCGTCTGCCTTTGGCTCGGGTCATGATCCCAGGGTCCTGGGATCAAGCCCCGCATTGGGCTCCTGGCTCAGCAGGGAGCCTGCTTCTCTCTCTCCCTCTGCCTCTCTCCCTGCTCATGCTTTCTCTCTCTCTTTCTCTCTATCTCTGTGTCTCAAATGAATAAATAAAATCTTAAAAAAAAAAACTGTTTTAAATTATTTGCATAATGAAATGGGGGAAATAATACCTTCATTTTACATACACATATAGAGAGTTATAATAAGGAAGATGGCAGCAGAGTAGGAGGATCCTAGGTTCACCTGCTCCCACAAATGCAAGTAGATACCTTTCAAATCATCCTAAATAACCCAGAAATCAACATGAAGAATGGCAGAAAAAGCTCCACAATTAAGGGTAGAGAAGAGGACAGAGGACACATCAAAGACAGTAGGAAGTGTGGAGTGTCTTGGCTTGGGAGAGAAATGGATCATAGCCAATGCAGTGGGGAGGAAGTCACAGTCCCAGAGAAGTGGGAAAGAGAGACTAAAGTACAGGGGAATACACAGGTAATGAATCCTCATAGGATTGGTCTGGAAAGCTAGAGGGCCTCAATTTCTTGCGTCCCTGAAACCAGGGAGTCTTAAAGCCTGGAGTTCTAAAGGTCAGTATGCGTGGTTCTGGGAGAGCTCGAAGGACACTGGGGATGCATTTGGAGAGAAGGCAGGGTAAACAGTCTGTGGACACACAGCAATCTGAAAAGTGCTGGGACACACAGTGGGGAGGTTAGTTGCTCATCTCCAAGAGTGTCCCAGAGAGAGGGTATTCAGAGAGAGAGACCTCTGGGGAAAAAATGAACTGGCAGGTACCATTTAGCTCTAATGCTCATCAGCATAAATAGAGCTGCCCACAGAAAACACCCTCACACCCACATTTGCTACCAAACTTGTTTATACCAAGCCCTGCCCCACGCCCTGTGTTGTGGTGGAATTGCCTTTTCCAGTCACTCATTCCTCAGTCCCAGCACATGGGCCCCCACCCTCACAATATGGCTCAAACCCCCTGCCAATATGATGTCTCCCCACACTTGGTTCAGGTGGTGGTGGTGAAAGGTATCATTTCACAAGCAGACCACACCACATCTAGTTAAAATGCACCACATTCAGGTCAGGGACCAAACACTGCCCACAAGAGGCAAAGAGCATCTCTAGTAAATGACTGCCATGAAGGATAAAGCAGCCAGGACAACACAATAGCAGAGTACATGTAGCACAAACCAGAGACACTCCCGGAGGTGCCAGGCCCTGGGGAAGAGAAGACACTACACTGCAGGGCACTACAGAATCTCTTATTCATAAAACCATTGCCCTCCATCAGGGAAATACAAATCAAAACCACAATGAGATATCACCTCACACCAGTCAGAATGGTTTAAAATTAACAATTCAGGAAACAACAGATATTGGCAACAATGTGCAGAAAGGGGCACCCTCTTACACTGTTGGTGGGAATGCAAACTGGTACAGCCACTCTGGGAAACAGTACAGAGGTTCCTCAAAAAGTTAAAAGAGAGCTCTACAACCCAGCAACTGCACTACTAGGTATTTATCCAAAGGACACAAACACATTGATTCGAAGGGTACATGTACCCTGTTTATAGCAGCAATGTTTACAGTTGCCAAAACATGGAAAGAGCCCAGATGTCCACTGACAGATGAATGGATAAAGAAGATGTGGTATATATAGACAACAGAATATTATTCAGCCATCAAAAAGAATGAAATCTTGCCATTTCCAATGACGTGGATGGAATTGGAGGGTATTATGCTATGTGAAATAAGTCAGTCAGACAAAGACAAATACCATATCAGTTCATTCATATGTGGAATTTAAGAAACTAAACAGATGAACATAGGGAAAGCGAAGGAAAAATAAAATAAGAGAAAAAACAGGGAAGCAAACCACAAGAGACTCTTAATATAGGGAACAAACTGAAGGGAAATGGGTGGGGGGATGGGGTAACTGTGTGATGAGCATTAAGAAGGGCACTTGAAGTAATGAGCACTGGGTGTTCTATACAACTGATGAATTACTTAATTCTACCTCTGAAACTAATAATACAGTATATATTAGTTAAATTGAATTTACATAAATAATTTTTTAAAAAAAGCCATTGCCCTCAAAAACATGAGATGTAGTTGACCTTCCTAACACACAGAAACAGATACAGAGACTCAGATAAAATGAAAAGACAGAGGAATTTGTCCCAAATGAAAGAACAGGACAAGGCCATGGCCAAAGACCGAAATGAAACAGATATAAGTAACATATGTGATGGAGAATTTAAAGCAATGATTATATGTATAATCACTGGACTTGAGAGCACATCAGTGATACCATTAACACAGAGATAAGGAATAACACAGGAGAAATAAGGGCTCAATAAATGAAATGAGAAACATGCTTGATTGAATGAAGCAGCGGAACAAACTAAAAGCCTAAACTAACAGCCTAATGGACAGAGTAACGGGAAATAATCAGACTGAACAAAAGAGAGAAAAAAGAATTATACAAAATGAGAATATACTTAGGGAACTTCAGTGTCTCCATGCAACACAGTAAATTCATATTATAAGAGTACCAGAAGAAGAGTAGAGGAAAGGGGGCAAAGAATTTATTTCAAAAAAACAGCTGAAAAGTTCCCAAATTAGGAGAAGGAAATAAATATCCAGATCCAGGATGCACAAAGAACCCCCAACAAAAATCAAGAAAAGTAGATCCACACCAAGACACATACAATTAAAATGGGAAAATATGATTAAAAAATATATTAAAAGCAGCATGACAAACGAAAAGACAGTTACATACAAAGGAAATACCATAAAGCCATCAGTGAATTTTTCAGCAGAAACTTTCCAAGCCAGAGAAAAGTGTCGTGTTATATGCAAAGTGCTGAATGGGAAAAATATGCAGCCAAAAATACTCTTTCCAGCAGGGCTATCATTCACAATAGAAGAAGAGATAAAGAGTTTCCCAAATAAAAACTAAAGGAGCTCATGACCACTAAACCAGCCCTGCAGGAGATATTAAAGGGGTCTCTGAGTGGAAAGAAAAGACCAAAAGTGACAGGACAAAGGTAGGGATTACAAACCCAGTAAAAATGAATATTCCTGTAAAAAAATCAGTCAATGGATTCACAAAATAAAAGGATGTAAAATATAACACCATAAACCTAAAATGCAGGGAGGAGAGGAATAAAGAATGGGTTCAAAGTTGAACCATCAACTTAATAATATGCAGAAGATGTTATATACGAATGTAATGGTAACCACAAATCAAAACCACTAAATATGCAAAGAATAAAGAGAAAGAAATCCAAATCTATCACTAAAGAAAAGCAAACCATGAAAGAAAGATAAGAAAGGATAAGAGAAAATCTTCAGAAACAAGCACAAAGTAAGTAATAAAATAGCAGTAAATACATATCTATCAATAACTACTCTGAATGCAAATGGACTAAACGCTCCAATCAAAAGACATAGGGTAACAGATGGACAGAAAAACAAGACCCATCCACATGCTGCTTACAAGAGACTCATTTTAGACCTAAAAATACCTGCAGACTGAAAGTGAGGGGGTGGAGAAACATTTGTGATGCAAATAGATGTCAAAAGAAAGCCAGTGTAGTGATACTTTTATTGGAAAAAATAAACTAAAACAAAGATTGTAACAAGAGATTAAGAAGGGCACTATATAATAATAAAGGGGACAATCCAGCAAGTTATAACAATAGTAAATATTTATACACCCACAGGGGAGCATGCCAATACATAAAATAGTTAATAAGAAATATAAAGTAAATAATCAATAATAATATAATAGTAGGGGACTTTAACACCCCACTTACATCAATGGACAAATCATCTAAACAGAAAACCAACAAGGACACATGGCTTTGAATGACACACTGGACCAGAAGGATTTAAGTCAGAACATTCCATCCTAAAACAGAATACACATTCTTCTCGAGTGCACATGGAACATTCTCCAGAACAGATCACGTTATTAGGCCATAAAACAAGCCTCAACAAATTAAAAAAAATCAGTCATACCATGAAACTTTTATGATGACAATGCTATGAAACTAGAAGTCAACCACAAGGAAAAATCTCAAAAAACCACAAATACATGGAGGTTAAATAACATGCTACTAAACAATGAATGGGTCTACCAGGAAATCAAAGACAGAAAAAAGTACATGGAAACAAATAAATATGAAACACACAAGGGTTTAAAAACCTTTGGGATGCAGTAAAAGTGGTTTTAAGAGGGCCTATAGCAATACCAGCCTACCTCAAGAAGCAAGAAAAATCTCAAGTAAACAACATAAGCTTATACCTAAAGGAATTAGAAAAAGAACAAAAAAACCCTAAAACCAGCTGAAGTAAGGAAATAATAAAGAATAGAGCAGAAATAAATGCAATAGAAATAAACAAACAAGAAAAATAGAAGAGATCAATGAAACTGGGAGCTGGTTCTTTGGGGAAAAAAAAAAATCAATAAAACTGATATCCCTCTAGCCAGACTTTCAAGAAAAATATAGAAAAGACCCAAATAAACAAAATATAGAAAAGACCCAAATAAACAAAAATCACAAACGAGAGAGGAGAAATAACAAACACCAAAAACTACAGGCAATTAGAGAAGAATGTTACAAAAAACTATATGGCAACACTGGACAACCTAGAAAATATGGATAAATTCCTAGAAACATATAACCTACCAAAACTGAAAAAAGAAATAGAAAATTTGAAAAGTCCGATCACCAGCAAGAAAACTGAATCAGTAATCAAAAAACTCCCAAGAAACAAAAGTCCAGGGCCAGAGGGCTTCTTGGGCGAATTCTACCAAATATTTAAAGAACAGTTAATACCTCATAACATTCAAAAAAAAAAAATAGAAAAGGAAAGAAAACTTCAAATTCAATCTATGAGGGCAGCATTACCCTGACACCAAAAGCAGATAAGGACACCACAGAAAAAGAACTATAGGACAAGACTTCTGATGAACCTAGATGCAAAAATCCTCAACAAAATACTAGCAAACCGAATCCAACAATACATTAAAAAAAAACACAAAACATTCACCATGATCAAGTGGGATATATTCCTGGGTTGCAAGGGTGGTTCAATATTTGCAAATCAATCAACGTGATACAACACATAATAAGAGAAAGGATAAGAACTACATGATCATGTCAGTAGATGCAGAAAAAGCATATGACAAAGCACAACATCCATTCAGGATAAAAACAAAGTAGGTTTAGAGGGAATATATCTGAATATAAGAAAGGACATATATGAAAAACCAACAGCTAACACCATCCTCAATGGGGGAAAAACTGAGAGCCTTTTCCCTAAAGTGAGGAAGAAGGTAAGGATGTCCACTCTCACCACTTTTTTTTTTTTTTAAGATTTTACCCATTTACTTATGGATATGAGGGAGCGAGAGAGCATAAGCAGGGTGAGTGGCAGAGGGAGAGGGAGAAGCAGGCTCCCTGCTGAGCAAGGAGCCCCATGTGGGGCTTGAACCCAGGACCCTGGGATCATGACCCGAGCCAAAGGCAAATGCTTACCTAACACAGCCACCCCTCACTCTCACCACTTTTATTCAACATACTACTGGAAGTCTTAGCCACAGCAATCAGAAAACAAAAGTAAAAAGCATCCAAATAAGTGAGGAAGCCGTAAAACTTTTCACTATTTGCAGATGCCGTAAAACTTTTCACTATTTGCATATGACATGATACTATATATAGAAAACCCAAAAGACTGCAACAAAAAACTGCTAAGACTAATAAATGAAGTCAGTAAAGTTGCAGGATACAAAAATCAATGTAGACAAATCTGTTGCATTTCTATACACCAATAATGAAGCAGTAAAAAGAGAAAGTAAGAAAACAATACACAAAAAATTTACAATTTTTTGTAATTTGTACCAAAATTTACAATTGCACCAAAAATAATAAGATATCTAGGAATAAATACAACTAAGAAGGTGAAAGACCTATACTTTGAAAACTATAAAAAACTAACAAAAGAAATTGAAGACAACACAAAGAAATGGAAAGAAATTCCATGCTGATATACTGGAAAAACAAATACTGCTAAAATGTCTACACTATCCAAAGCAATCTACAAATTTAATGTAATCTCGTTTAATGCCAACAGCATTTTTCATAGAGCTACAACAACCCCAAAATTTCTATGGAACCACAAAAGACCCCAGATAGCCAAAGCAATCTTGAAAAAGAAAAGGAAAGCTGGAAGCATCACAATTTGAGACTTCAAGTTATATTACAAAGCTGTATTAATCAAAACATTATGATAATGGTAAAAAATAGACCATTAGATCAATGGAAAAGAATAAAAAACCCAGAAACGAACCCACAATTATATGGTCAATTAATATTCAACAAAGCAGGAAAGAATATCCAACAGGAAAAGAAACAACTGGTGCTGGGAAAACTGGAGAGCAACATGCAAAAGAATGAAACTGGGATACTTTCTTACACCATACAGAAAAATAAACTCAAAACTGATCAAAGACCTAAATGTGAGACCTAAAACCATAAATATCCTACCATGGAGTATAGGCAGTAATTTCTCAGACACAGGCCATAGTAACTTCATTTTAGACAGACCCCTCGAAGTGAGGGAAACAAAAGCAAGAATAAACTATTGTGATTACACCAAAATAAAAAGTTCTGCACAGTGAAGGAAACAACCAACAAAAGTAAAAGGCAACCTACTGAATGGGAAAGATATTTGCAAATGACATATCTAATAAAGGGTTAGTATGCAAAAGAACTGACACAACTCCAATCAGAGAAAGACAAGTATCATATGATCTCACTGATATGAGGAATTCTCAGTCTCAGGAAACAAACTTAGGGTTGCTGGAGTGGTGGGAGATGGGAGGGATGGGGTGGCTGGGTGATAGACACTGGGGAGGGTATGTGCTATGGTGAGCGCTGTGAATTGTGTAAGACTGATGAATCACAGACCTGTACCTGTGAAACAAATAATACATTATATGTTAAAAAAAAAAAAAAAAGAAGATAGTAGGAAGGGAAAAATGTAGGGGGGGAAATCGGAGGGGGAGACAAACCATGAGAGACTATGGACTCTGAGAAACAAACTGAGGGTTCTGGGGGGGTGGGGGGATGGTTTAGCCTGGTGATGGGTATTAAAGAGGGCACGTACTGCATGGAGCACTGGGTGTTATACGCAAAGAATGAATCATGGAACACTACATCAAAAACTAATGATGTAATGAATGGTAACTAACATAATAAAATAAAACTAAAAAAAAAAAAAACTGACACAACTCAACACCCAAAAAACAAATAATCTGACTTAAAAATGGGCTGAAGACAGGAACAGACATTTCTCAAAGAAGACATACAGATGGCCAATAGACCCATGAAAAGATACTCAACATCACTCATCATCAGGGAAATGCAAATTAAAACCAAAATGAGATACCATGTTACACTTGTCAGAATGGCTAAAATAAAAAACACATGAAACAACAGGTGTTGGCAAGGCTGTGAAGAAAAAATGAACCATCTTGCACTAATTCAAAGGGATACATGCTTACAATAGCCAAATTATGGAATCAGCCCAAGTATCCATCAATAGATGAATGGTTAAAGAAGATACAGTATGTATGTGTGTACACACACACACACACACACACACACAGAGGAATATTATTCAGCCATAAAAAAGAATGAAATCTTGCCATTTGCAATGACATGGATGGAGGTACAGAGTATAATGCTAAGTGAAGTCAGTCAGTCAGAGAAAGACAAATACCATATGATTTTACACTAATGGGGAATTTAGGAAACAAAACAGACTAGCAAAGGGAAAGAGAGAGAGAGAGACAGGCAAAAAAGAAACTACAGAGAAAAAACTGATGGTTACCAGAGGGGGGGGGGATGGGGGGGGGGGGAAACGGGTGAAACAGGTGATGGGGATTAAGGAGTGCACCTGTTATGATGAGCACCAGGTGATTAAAATAAAAACTTAAAAGAGAGCTGAAACAAGTTTATAGCACTCTTTCCATTGACTTTATTTCAAACAAGTTACTATGTTTTGCCTAGATCAGCTCACAACTTTTTCATGATGTGTTTGTATGGTCTGAAATGATAAATGTATTAGCATATATGTCTCCAAATAATAATTTTAGTTCCAATCTGGATATTGCTAAAACTTACTCTGTGTGTAACTACCTAGGTAATCAATTATATAATTCCAGTATTTTTCACAAACACATTATCTTTCCAAATATTTTAAATTACATTATCTAGTAAAAAAATTTAATTATTTGATGTTAGCAAGACAACCAGTATCGCTACTCCATTTCCACAGTCTTGTAGCTAACAATTTTACAAACATACTGGCATAGTTCATTTAGACTTGCCAGCAATCAGGGATTTTTATGTTTATCTTACTATTTCCAAATACTTGTTTCTTTGTCTACAATAATTTCTGTATAGAAGAGTAATTTCCAGGGTACAATCTGTCATTTGAAACTGCATCTATTTTTTTTTAATAAAATGTTTGAAATACAATAAGCCACACTGTTATCTTTATCAATTAACTGTGGATTCCCAATTTTTGTACTTCAAATAGCTTGTACAAGGTAGTGTTATAAATATATTGTAATCTTATTTCTTACATTAAAATTTACATGAGAGTTCTTGTCTCAATCTATTTCATGTCTCAAGATAGTCCGCACACAACAAATTACAAAAGTGACAAAAGTAAATAGTGCTCCTCAGCTCTCTGACCTCCCAATATTGGAGTGCAGCATACTGTCAGCATACGAAGAATAATCTATTTTATTAACTGATAAATACTCTGTTAATGGCTATCAACTTCTTAAGTCCTGAAGAAATAGAAAAAACTGACATAGGAGTTTATATAAAGACGATGTAACATGAAAGAAACAGTAAGCTGATGAAAAAGATTAATTACTACTGAAAATGTGTATTTTAGAAAATGAATACTTTGAGCCATTTAAGCCAGACTTAGATAAACACAAAACAACAGACTAAGAAGGTGCATGACAAGGAGGAAGACAAGAAGGAAAGATTGTTAGAAACTAAAATGCAGTATATCACATTAGAAGAAGCAAAAGATGAACAAATGGTGAAGAAAATCACACTGATGATATGGCAGAATGCTGAGGGAGAGGAAAAAAAGAAAGAAACATGGAGAAATAACACAGAGAAAGGAGAATAAAGGCTTAATAACTGGATACTTTAATCCCAAGAAAGGACAAGGAGAAACGAAAGAGAGGAAATACTCAAAATTATTCTTTAGAGAAAACAGACCTAAATTCATATTAAGAGGGTTTGTATAATATCAGTTAATTTTATGATCAATGCTTAAACATAGCTTGTGAATATCAAATGCAGTAAAACAAGAGAAGGAAATGAAAGGTATAAAAAGAAACAGGAATGGAAGAAATAAAACTTTCTTCTATTTGCAGATGACAAGATTGTCTGTAGAAAATCCCCAAGAATTGACAAATTTTTGGAACCAAAGATCAATTATAGCAAGACTGCAGGATACAAGATAACACACAAAGGTCATTTGCTTTCCACTATATCAGCAATGAACACTTGGAATCTGAAATTAAAAACATACTATTCACATTAGCATCAAAAACACTTAAAAACTTAGGTATAAATCTAATGAAATATATGTAAGACTTATATAAGGAAAACCACAAAACTCAATGAAAGACCCAAGAAAGATAAATGGAAAGATAGTCCATGTTCATAAATGTGAAAATTCAATATAGTTAAGACACCAATTTTTCTAATGTGATCTATAGTTGAAACTACAACTGAACTCTAAAATTCCCATTAATTGGAAATTAATATAGTAATTGTAAAGTTAATATAAAAAGGAAAAGTACCCAGAATAGCCAAAACAATACTGAGGAAACACACAAAGTTAGAAGACTGACACTGTCTGACTTTAAGTCTTATTTTAAAGCTACAGTAATTAAGACAGGTAGAAATAGACTGACACAAATATGATTAACATACCTTTGAAAAAGAAGCAAAGGTAATTCAATGAGGAAAAGATAGCCTTATCAACAAATGCTGAAACAATTTAAACATTCATATGCCAAAAGAAAGAAAAAGAATCTAGATACAGTCCTTACAGGTTTCAAAGAAATTAACTCAAAATGAATCGCCAAACCAAATGTAAAACACTAAGAACTATAAAACTTCTAGAAGGAAACATAGGAGAAAACTTAGAAGATCTTGGGTTTGGTGATGAAGTCTATTTATTTATTTTTAAAGATTTTATTTATTTGTCAGAGAGCAAGAGAGCAAGAGAGAGAGCACAAGTAGGGGAAGTGGAGGCAGAGGGAGAAGCAGGCTCCCTGCTGAGCACAGAGCCCGATGAGAGACTTGATCCCAAGAACCTGGGATCATGACCTGAGCGGAAGGCAGACGCTTAACCAACTGAGCCACCCAGGTGTCCCGGTGATGAAGTTTAGATATAACACCAAAGTCACAATTCATGAAAGAAACAGCTGATAAATTAAACTTTTTTTAAAATGAAAAAACTGGGGATGCCTGGGGGGCTCAATCCAATAAGCGTCTGTGTTTGGCTCAGGTCATGATCTCAGGGTTCTGGGATTGAGCCCTGCAGAGGGCTTCTTGCTCAGTGGGGAGTCTGTTTTTCCCTCTCCCTCTGCCCCTCGCCCCTGCTTTTGTGTGCTCTCTCTCTCTCTCTCAAATAAATAAAATCTTAAAAATAAATAAAAAAACTGCTTGCCAAGGAAACTAATAATAGAATTAAAAGACAAACCATAGATTTGGAGAAAGTAGTTGCAAAACACATATCCAAAATATACAAGTAACTCTTAAAACATATCAATAAGAAATGAACCAACCCAGTCAAAAATGGTCATAAAATACCTTGCCAAAGATAGATGAAAAATAAGCATATGAAAAGATACTTAACATCATACATAATTAAAGGATTGCAAATAAAAACAGCACTGAGATACCACTACCTATCTACTAGAATAGCTAAAATTAAAAACACTGACAATACCAAATGCTAATGAGGATGCATAACAACAGAAACTCTTATTCACTGCTGGAGAAAAAAAGCAAAATGGTACAGTTACTTTGGAAGACAGCTTAGTAGCTTTCTAGGAAGCTAACCATGGTCTTACCATATGATCCAGCAACTGGTGTTCCTAAGTATTTACCCAATTAAGTTGAAGACTCTGTCTACATACACAAGTGTTTATAATAGCTTTATTCAGAACTGCCAAAAATTGGAGCCAACCAAGATTTCCTTTAATAGGTGAATGGATAAATAGTGGCACATTCAAACAATGTAATATTATTAAGCAAATAAAAGAAATGGACTATCAAGCCATGAAATGACATGGAGGAATCTTAAACTCATATTGGTAAATGGAATAAGCAAATCTGAAAAGGCTATATATTTTATGATTCCAACTATGTGACATTCTGTAGAAGGCAAAACTATGGAGGGCAATAAAAAGATCAGGGATTGCCAAGGGTTGGGGATGGGAGGATGAGCAGGTAATGCACAGGGGATTTTTTAGGGTGGTGGAATTATTTTGTATGACACTGTAATGGTGGATACGTGACAGTATGGATTTATTAAAATCCACAGAATTGTACATTACAAAGAGTGACCCTTAAAGAAAACTAAGGGACTTAATAATAACATATTAATATTGGTTCATCAAATTCAACAAACGTACCATACTAAGGGAAGATGTTAATAATAGGGGAAGTTGTATGTATGTGCACGGGGAGGTGGTTATAATAAGGGAACTCTCTTTTATGCTTAATTTTCCTGGTAAAAAATAAATCTATTTTAGCCAATTTACTAATGAAATGGAGTATAGTTTTAATTTGTATTTAAACATCTTTATAAATGTTTACTAACTCTATTTCCTTTTTCTGAAACTTCTCCATGCTTTTAGGGACAAACTTCCAAGTTGAAGTTCAGAATAAATTCAGGCAGTAGCTGCTCAAGTTATATTTTTAGGCTTGACACTTTGATGTAAACATCACTGAGATTCAACTTCTCTGTTGTAATGCCACTTTGTTTCAAGAAGCATAGTTTAGGATGGAATAATAGGTCTAATGTACTGACTCCCTAGATCTCATTTTCTTATAGTATCACTATGAGCTTCTTGAAGAATTAAAATACTATCTGAAAGTGTTTTTCAAACATCTGTATGATGTATTTTCCAAATATAATAAAACAATGAAGACTGAAAAAAAAATTATCCTGTACTGAAAAAAGACCTAAATTTATATTAAGGGAGTTTACAGAGTATCAGTTTTTATAACCGAAGCTTAGATATTGGTCTGAAATTTTCATACTGCTAAGATAAAGAAATTCTGTAAGTATCTAATCAGGGAAAAATCACACACACACACAAACTCAAAACAAGCTGTCGTGGTCATCAGTGATATTCACCAAATACTTCTGTTAACTTCCATTCTAGTCACCTAGGCGGAATGTACTTCTTTATACTCTCTTGAAATGAGGTGCAACCATATGACACTTTGGCCAGTTAACTGTGAGGAGATGTGCTCTTTATCACCTCTGAGTAGGAACTCTAAAAGTGTGTGTCCTTGATTCATCACGTTCCCTTTTCCTACTTTAGCACTTGCTGCTTCACCTTGCAATTTTATGTTTTGGAGGTGGCTACTCTCCTTAAACCTCATGAACCAACTACTGCTAGCTCAAACTTTTCTTCTGTAGCTTCCTCATCTCTCTCAGTCTTCACAGAATTGAACAGAGTTAGGGCCTTCCTCTGGATTAGGCTTTGGTGTAAGGGAGTGTATAAGCCACTAAAACTTTCTTCATATCAGCAATAAGGTTGTTTCACTTTCTTATCTTTGGTGGGTTCACTGGAGTAGCACTTTTAATTTCCTTCAAAAACTTTTCCTTTACATTCACAGCTTGGCTATTTGGTGTAAGAGGCCTAGCTTTCAGCCTATCTTAGGTTTTGACATGCCTTCCTCACTAAACTCAATCATTTCTAGCTTTTGATTTAAAGTAAGAGATGTGTGACTCTCCCTTTAACTTGAACACGTAGGGGTCACCACAGTGTTATTAATTGGTCTAATGTCAGTATTGTTGTGACTCAGGGAATAGGCAGGCCCAAGAAGAGGGAGAGAGATGGGAGAGTGGACAGTGAGTGGAGCAGTCAGAACCAACACATTTATCCATTAAGTTTGCCATCTTATACAGGCATGGCTCCTGGCACCCCAAAACAATTATAATAGTAACATCAAAGATCACTGATCACAGATCACCAAAGCAAATATAATAATGAAAATGTTTGAAATATTGTGAGAATTACCAAAATGTGACAAAGAGACAATACAAGCAAATGCTGTTGGAAAAACGGTGCCTGCATACTTGCTCAATAAAGGGTTGCCAAAAACCTTTAATTTGTAAAAAAAAATGCAATTATCTGCAAAGTGCAACAAAGCAAAGCAAAATGAAGCATACCTGTACAAATCAATAAAATTTTTTTTTCCATTTCCTTTTTGCTGGACTACAGACAAATGTTTCTTTTCATTGATGCATAATAATCTATTATATGGATGGACAGACTAGCATTTATTAGCCAGTACTCTGTTGATGGACATTTATGTTTTCATTTTTCACTATTAACAAATGGTGTTGCAATGAGTAACTGTATGTACATCATTTCACAAGTGTAAATTCCCAGAAATACTGTTGCTGAGTTAAAGGGCATTATGACTTTGTAATGTGATCAGATACTGTCTCTTATTCTAGTTATGTCAATTTATACTACCAGCAGGAACACTTGTCTATTTCTCTATAAGTTCACAACTTTAGTGTTATCAATTTTACAGGTTTGTCAACCTGGTAGACAAAATTGCTAATATTTTTAGTTAATTTACTTAATTATAAGTAAAATTAAACAAGTTTATAAGTTTAAGACAGATTTGTATTTAATTTTCTGTGATCTTTCTGTACACATCCTTCGCACAGTGTTTCTATTGCTAATAATATTATTGTTAAAAATTTTAAATATTCTAATAGCTCAAAAGCATACCAGTCACATGGTTTTCCTGTCAAAACCACCCAAACAGTCCCGAAGTCAAACACAAAGGAAAATCATACTGAAAAACTCAAGAATAAAGAAATAATGGTTGTATAAAATGACTGAGCATAAGGACTGAATCAAATTATAGTCAAGACTAAAAAATTATTGTAAATCTAATATAATGTGAAAAATTCTTCCAAGATTAAAAAAGAAATTACCTAGATTTATATCCCCACTGAAAATGGGTGATTACAGTAAAATTGTAAAGACCTTTTTTCCTCACCTTACCTAATATACAGTCAACATTTATTGTTCTAAAATTCATATAACTTTACTTAATACATAATTTTACTTCTATACATAATAAATAAAAGCATGTTACTGAGAAATCTAAATTCACTGCATGGAGTATAGCAGAAAAGAGCTTACATACAGCCCAAGTATTGAAAATTAATAGTAATATAGTCAATGTAACAGTCATAATTTGTCTCATATATTGAATAAAGAATGTGAAAAGAGAAAATGAGGGGAAAAAGCAAGAGAATCTTCTTGAGGTAACCAAGCAAATAAGATAAAGATGGAAAGTAGAAAAGAATTCCAGAAGTCGTGACTGTACATATGAAAAAAATTACCTGAGGTAGGGTTAAACAATAAACAATAGGGAAAAAAAGAATGCATGTTATGACAGTTACCTAATTTATAAACAGAAACAATGCCTACCTTGCAGGGTTGGTGTAAATGATAACACAGATAAAAAGTATAAGATAAGGTACAGAACATAGATAAAAGGCACAAGGAACATGCTCAATAAATGCTAATTTGTTTTTTCTATTGGCAATCACAAATTCTTCACAGACAAAAGGCCATGATAGAAAAAGTATCAACTGAAAATTTGTTACTGTGGAGAAAATAAGGTAAAAACAATATGCTCAACTCAAATATATCACCCTAATTTTTAAGGCTTTGCATGTCTATAATTTAAAGAAAAAAAAAGGAAATAAACAAGATAATGAAACTAATAAAAAATATTTTCAGTACTGTCTATAAGAATCATCACATGCCTACACAAACAAGAAAATACCAGAAATCAATAGTTTTACCATGGTCTTTCCTGATCCTCGGGGTCCAATAATGAGAACAGAGTTACTTTCTCCATGGATAGCAGTTCTTTTCAGCAGCTCAATTAAGTGTCTGAAATGACATAAATAAGCCAAAATTTAAAAAGGAAGCTGGAATAATTTGCTAGGTAATACTATTTAAAAGGTGAATTTGAATATGCACAGAAAATAAGCATTCTCTTTTTCTCTCTCTCTGGGCACTTGACTTATGCTCTATATAGTCCTACACAGGAAAACACAGAAGAGAGGGTAGATCAATATGGATTCTCTGGAAATCTCAAGAGGAAACCAAGTAAGTTTGAAATATCTTGGCTTTATGATGGTATGGGACAAAGGACGACAGTGGCAAATCTTGGGAGCTTTCACTCCATAACTGGCTGTCAAGTATTTCGGTGCAAAAAGCTCAGAATTCTCTCCATAATACCAGATGACAGAAGCAACACAAGACTGAAAGGTAAGGAGCTTTCTCATTATGGAAATATTTATATCTGCTCTTGCTTTATAATATTCAGTGTTTCTATAAAAGAAGAATTTTTTTATCTCTACAAAAATGTCTGTCAGCCTTATTCAATATAAAATCTGTGTAAGATAATTTTTGCAAAACCTAAGGGCCTCTTTAAGTAGGTTTATAGCAGACAAAAGGATAGCTAAACTTACTTGTATTGTACTTGTACTCCAAATAAGTTACTATGTGGGCTCTGATGACAAAATCTTTCCCGTAAAATTCTTTGTACCTTATAAAAACAAAGTGAATAAATATAAATGAAAATGTTACACACAAAACAAAAAATGAATGAGAATATACATTTACAGCAGTCAGAATTAGGTATTAATGAATCTATTCAACCCTCCCCAAATAACTTGTCTTCAAGAGTTCCGGTACCATTTCCATGAGTTGTAAAATTAACGGTTCTTTTCACCTATCTCAAGTCCCAGAGGAAGGATGAGAATTTACTTGTGAGGTTCAACAAGAGAAAGAATTACTTACTTTAGCCACATCAGCAATTTGAGGGCTGTTTTATTGCGTGTGAATAAATGAATACTTCACTTTGTACATAACATACCAGCCAAGGAAAAAAGACAGGAGAGAATCTAATAATGTTATCTCACCTAATAATGCTTATGAACCATACCTCAATCTTTAGAGACCAGACAAATCTAAACTGGCTTAGCCCAAGCCCTATCCATTTGCACCTGTTATAAAAGTCAGGATTCTGAGAAAACAAAAGAGTTTAAAAGTCCATATAGTTACTGGACCTACAGGACCTATTAGAAGCAGAGCATGCTACTACTAAAAGAACATGATCCATACCTAAAGAAATTGCAAATAAACTGGAAAGAAATGACACACTGAAACAAGTAGTAATTCAGCATATAAAAAAATGCTCAATTACAGAGAAGAAATTAGATTCATCTATACCTATAAAATGAGGAATCACTAGAATGAATGAAGAAAAAAATTTCTTGTAAGGACCTAAATTTTCAGTTTGCCTTAGAATAAAGGGCTTAGACTGAGTTGTGAAAAATTATGTCAGATAATCTAGCACATTCTTTAAAAAGACAGACCATTAAAGGATTCCTTTTCTGTATCTGCTGCTAATACAGAAATCTTTCAAAGACAAAAATCTTAGGAGGCTATTTCAGATTTGGTCCCATCATCAGAAACAAGAAGCTTCCAAGATTATTTGCTTCTCTCAGACTGACAGCATGGGACTGATTCTTCATGTACCAAAAGATAAAATCTGAGTTCTGTTTATATGTACCAGAGGCTAAGCAAAGCAAATTACTCAGTGGAGATAAAATAATCCTAATTATCATTATATAAGAAGGGGAAAGAATAAGAGGAGTGATGCCAAAAGAGCCAGTTATGTGGATTTTAAAGTTACACTTTTCTAAATCTTAACTTTTTTAGTCTATAAAATGGAGACAATAATAGTTTTCTGGCAGGCCTGTTCTCAAGATTAAATAAGGCAGTCTTGTCTGTAATGTAAGTATTGTATAGGTAATAGCTGATACCTATAAAACACTTAAATGAGCATATATAATCATAATACTAATCACACTGTATATTCCTCTACCTAGATAAGATCATTAGAAATCAAAAGATAAACCTCAGTCCTCAACTTTTTCAAATTTCATTAAAGTCTAATAGAGAGGCAACAACTATGTATAAAATCTAAAGGATAAAGTGAAGTGAAGCTGTAGTGAACAGTGAAAGGTTCAAAAATCTCAAAGTGATCTGAGATGAAGGTTAAACAGGTGTACACATGTATAGAAATTAAGCTGTAAGTGGAAGATTTATGCACTTTACTAGGATATGTAAATTATACTTCAGCTAAAAATTTTTCATAAGAGTTAAACATCTTCCTTCCAAAAAAAAAAGTTGTCTTACATGAAGGGATGCCAATAACATACATTTAGTTTTGATTAGAAAAAACTATAGTTCTGGTCAAGTCAGATAAACAGAAATGCCAGGACGGAGTTATTATACCTATTCCCTACTATATTTCTTAAGAGACAGGCACATAGATATATGTGGAATACAGTATGTACTTAAGATAATATTAATTGTTCATGATAAAAACACTCAATATACTAGGAAAAAAGGACAACATCCTCAACCTGATAAAGGGCATCTATAAAAACCTATAGCTAATATCACATCAATGGTGAAAGACTGAATGTATTTCCCCAAAATCAAAAACAAAACAAGAATGTCTGTTTATGTTGTTGTTACTCAATACTGTACTGAAAATTCTAGCCAGGGAAATCAGACAATAAAAAAATAAATAAAGTCAACCAGATTGAAAAGGAAGTTAAACTGTATTTGTAGATGACATTATCTTACTAAAAAACTAAAGAATAAACTAAAAACTATTAGAACTAATAAGTCTGGCAAGGCTGCAGGATACAAGATTACACAGGATACAAGATTACACATAAAAATCAATTGCATTTAGATACACATGCAATTAACAAAAAAAAATTAAGAAAACAATTCCATTTATAACAGCATCACAAGAAATAAAATAGGAATAAATTTAACAAAAGAAGTACAGAATTCTTAAGTAAACTAAATTAGGATACATTTGGGAAGACAGGAGTAAAGTTAGGATTCCAACGATCTAAAGACTTACAAAGGATGAAAGTAGTGTAAGACAGTCTCTCCTTGAGAATGGAAAGGGTGATTCTTCATAAGTGTTAAGGGGAGAATTCAAATTAAGAAGATTACTATTTCTCTGATCAGCTTTGCATGATAACAGACTTTGAGGTTAATGAAAATATATACTAACCTGTGACAGGTACTCTGCATGTATTAAGTTGTTACTCTTTGATTTACGACTGCTCATTTTAACAAATTGAAATCCTTAAAAACAAAAAAAGCATGAATACAAAACATTACTGGCTTGAAGAGATTCTTTAAGAATTTACTATTACAGAATCAAAATAAACACAAGTTTTAAAACATGAAAATATCCCAATTTCTCAAACTTTAAAAACTCTCAGCTGAATCTCTTGTGTTTCATTTCATAATTATATGTAAATCAAACCATCATGCGGTATACCTTCAACTTACACATTAATGTATGTCAATTATTTTTCAATAAACTGAAAAAAATCTCAACAGTTCTTTGTCTAAGTACAGGCTTATTTGAATTCTCATACCACATCGTATATGGTTCTTAACAGACAACTAACTCCTACCTTTCCCTTGAATCTACTATTCACATTTCCTTTCTTAACTTTTTTTCTTTTTTAATCTATATGATTCCTTTATACAGAATGTTTCCCTCCCCATCCACCCCACGGGATCATCACCTTCCAGAAAGCCTTCGCTTTCCTCCTCTACTCATCATACATACACAATCATTAGAGGGTAGGTAAAATGCCTCTTCTGTGAACATTGATAATTGCCTTTATTTCTCTTCATCCATAATCAAATTATATTTAAAAAGACTGTCCACTTAATTGTCAGTATCCCAAAACAGCATGTTTTAAAATTCCGAGCATTTTAGCACAATATCCAAAATAAAACTGGCAGTGATAATGTGAATGGAAAATATATATACTAATAAAAAAAAGAGAACTTTTGTAAAATTCTTCTTCAGGGCAACACAGTCACAGATAAATACCTTTGGCTAAAAGATCTAATTTTCTTAGCAGTGTTTTCCAATAGCAATCTTTTACTAGTCTGGTAATAAGAACTTAAGCAGTGTTTGCTTATATACCAGGAACTGTTATAAGCGCTTTGTATTTAACTCATTTAATAACTCATTAACTCATATTTATTAATTTTACATACCGAGAATTAGACGCCAACCCTTTGAATGCTGTTTTACTCTTCTCTGGAAATGCTAACAGGATATCATCTGGGCAAGGCGTTGACAGACTGATAGCAAGCAAATCTGTCTCCCCCTTATGTATAAGCCATGTAGCCAGGGCCTGTCCAAAGAGCTTCTGGCTCCTAGATCCCAAATTGGAAACTCAAGGACAGAGTACTCAATTGTCTTATCCCTTAAGAATATTTTTTCTTAGCAGTCTTCTCAGCTGCCCTAGGGCACCTTCTAGCAGCCTAATGTCTAGGCAAGACACTTTGAGAATCTTTACATTAACCATTTTTACTTTATTCTTATTATTTTTTCTCTTAAATAAGAACTGTATGTGGCGGGGAAATCCTTTTATCAACATGAAAAGATATCCTCACTGTGGCTTAAAATATTCCTAACTGTGAAAAAGGTCTATAAATCAACATCTGAACTCACAAAAAGTCAATTACTGCTAGACAAAGAGCATCAAGCATTTGTATCTTTTTATAATCGATTGACAGCTTGCTAGTAACACATTAAAAAAACGGTTAGTAATATATTCTCTTTTCCGGAATTAAGGTGGTATATTTCAACTTTTATTTGCTGCCCTCAATTAAGACTTGGGGTTTAAGAGGAATATTTCAAATGAATATTAAAATTACTAGTTAATATCTACACTTTCACTTCTTCTAACAAATTTTGCCATGATTGGAATAATCTTCCTACTTATTTCAAACTTGAAGTTACTAGATGCATTTTAGCATGTCTAAAAAATCTACTGAATATATGAAAAGGTTTTCATTTTCTAAATTAAACCAGAAAAAAGTAAAAGCAAAGGAAGTGAAGATGAAGACACCGAATTTTTTCTAGAAATTTTTAGTGTTTCTTAGAAAGTCACAAGTGATGAAATTTAAAAAAATACATTATTCAAATCAGAACAGTGAGAAGTCCAGAAAAAAAATATTTATCAAATTTAAGATAAATGCAAATTCTTAAAGAGTAAGGAAAAGCACAACTAGAGAAATGAGATTAATGGTAATATTATGTCCTTAAGAGCTTTGTTACTAGCAAGGCCTAGATTTGGGTTCTTGTTCTGGGGTGTCACCTTCACAAATTAACTTTCCTAAGCCCCAGTTTTCTTCTCTGCAAAATTTGAGAAAAAACTATTATCTAATTCATAGGGTATTGTGGGGGTTAAATTAAATGGTCTACCTGATATGCAATGCTGTCAAATCCCATGTACAGTGATACAGTACCCTTTCTAAATTATCACATTACATTGGAGAGAACCAAGAGGAGGATGAGGAAGGGAGGGAAGCAAAAGCACAGAATCTTGTTCTAAACTATTTCTTTGACAGTACTTCTTTGACAATGCAATAAATATCAAGTGCAAGTTCAACTAAAGTACTTCAGAATTATGAGAGAATACTTCAATGGTATACATTCACTCAGTTTTCCTCAATATAAAAAAAATACAGTTTTGAATACTGGTAGTAAAAAGAAATGATGGGTGGATCAATCTACAGTCACATGGATCTCAAAGACCTCAAATCACTAATGGTAAGAAGCCATTCAACACCTGGAAGAGATGATGTCTGCTGGGCAGCATACCCAGAGTTTCTGATTTAGTAGGCTTAGGGTAGCACTTGAGAATTTGCATTTCTGATAAGTTCCCAGATGATGCTCCTACTGCCAGTCCCAGAACTGTACTTCAGGAGTTACTGGGAAAATTGAGGATTTCTTTTCATTCCACAACAAACCTGATAAAACTGGTAAGATACCACAGAAGATAAAGAAATCCATGGGTATAGATGGCATCTCTTCAAACCAAATTAAGCCTAAAAGTGAACAGTATCTAGGGATCATACTGAGGTCAACAGTATCTCAGGATCATCAAAACAGGAGAATTTGGAATAGGAAAGACAACAGGAAGCCAAGGGACTTTCATCATGGTAAATAAAATAAGCTAGAAGGCTCCCTAATAGATAGAAAAACAGTTCACAGAGTATAAGCCACAAGTGCAATAAAAAAGCCAGAAAAGTTTTTCTTTCCTCCAGTTATTGAAAAGTAATAAAGGTTTTGTCCTATTATCTGATGATACAGACAGCCTTCAGAGGATATTCACATAAACTTTAAACAGGGGCACCTGGTTGACTCAGTTGGTTAAGCATCTGCCTTCGGCTCAGGTCATGATCCTGGGTCTGGGGATGGAGCCCCACATGGGGCTCCCTGCTCGGTGGGGAGCCTGCTTCTCCCTCTCCCTCTGTTGCTCCCCCTGCTTGTGTCTCTCACTCTAATAAAATCTTCAAAAAAAAAATTAAAAAAAATTCTTTAAACAAAAGAGTGAAATATAGAAACACTTGCCTGGATGTTGTATATTTATATGTCATCCCCTGATCAAAAACAAAACAAACCCAAAAAACCTTCTTTCCTGCAAGATTATTAAATTGTTTTGACATATATGTTTTAACAGCATAAAAGACAATGTGTTTACAAATAGTTTTTGATTCATCAGTATTTCTTAGGAAAAATTAAAATCCCTGGACTAAAAAAATTTAAGCAAAAGCAAAAATCAGTACTTAAAAAATACTTTAGAAAATAGTTATCAACTTTAGAAAATAGTTCTCAGACTGGTATCAAACAATGTGAAAGACGCCTAATACAAAAAGAACAAAAAAGATATGTTTGATTCAATAGATGAGGACAAACACTTGCTCTGATAAAGCCAGCTAAATAATGGTGCTAACTGAAGATTACAGTCTCACAGTTCCAATTATAAGATGAAAAAAGCACTAATGGTATGGCACTTTTGGACAGGCTGTGTCAGTTACTGTGATGCCAAGCGGGTGGTCAGTTGCAAAGAACAAGTAGTATTTAGGAAGACATGAGCAAAATGGATTGATGCTCATTAAAAAAAAAATAAATAAATCCCAGGGCAACAGACCTGAATCTTTAGGGGTAGAAACCCCCTCCGCTACAAATTATTATTCTAATATGCAGAGTTGGAAAAAAAATTGGATTAGTCTCATACAACATGCCTACAGAGTCCTGGTAAATGACAAAATGGCTCTTTTTATAAAACCTGAGCAATTTAGGTCTGTGTTAGTTTACCCACTTCCCTGGACACTGGTCTCTTGAGCAGTTAAGTGTCACATATGAGATTATTATAACTGTAGAGAAAATATTATAGAGAAATTGATTGCTAATATCCACAGAAGGAAGATACTTTTCTTTGCCAAAGGCCAAGGGCTTTAAACACTGCCCAGAATGAGATGACTGCACCCAAAATCCAGGTAGACAATCACAGATATCCTGTTAAGAGCAGTAAAGTAGGAAAAAAATAAAACAAAAACCATACCTTTTCTTCTTATTTACTTTATGTTTCAATGCATTGGTCTTGGTGAATACATATTTAACCTAGTAAATTACCTGCCTTTATTTACTGTGTATGTTTATGTGAGAGTTAAAGTTGATTCCGAATTATATAACCTTTTCTCTATATATTACCAAACCAAATGGTTCAGAATACAAATATGGCAATGACTACTTACTTAAAAAAAAAAAAAATTCACATTTGGGGTGCCTGGGTGGCTCAGCCGGTTGAGCATCTGACTCTTGATCTCCACTCAGGTCATGACCTCAGGGTCCTGAGATCTAGCCCCACGTTGGGCTCTGTGCTCAGTTGGGCTCTGTGCTCACCGGGGAGTCGGCTTCTTTAGCTCGTTCCCCCTCTTCTTCTGCCCTTCCCTCCCCACCCTGTTCACATGCACGCTCTAAAATAAATAAATAAATCTTAAAAACAAACAAACTTCACATTTGGAGACATTAACTCTTAACCAAATAACTAAAAATAAACAATGCCATTTTACCCATGCATAAATATGAAACTACCCAAGCCAATATAGTCATTCACACAACAGCCAAGTAAAGCACATCATTCAATGAATATTTAAACTTACATATATATACAGTGGATATAATGTTTTTCATTAATGGTCTTTCTTCTAGATGTTCTTAATGTCCAGATCTAAGGCACTAAACTGAAAGTCTTCCTGGCTACACTATCAAAATATTTTATTTTCATTGGAAGTTACATCCAGGGACAATCAACGTGAATAGACTCCTGGGACAGCCCCTCAAATCAGATTTTTTTTTAATTGAACTATAGTTTGTACCTTATGTTACATTAGTTCCAAGTGTAAAATATAGTGATTCAGTAAGTCTATACATTATGCTTTGCTCACCACAAGTGTAGTTAACATCTGTCACCATACAAACCTACTACAAAACCACTGACTATATAATATTCTCTATGCTGTACCTTTCACCTCCGTGACATATACATTCCATAACTAGAAGCCTATACCTCCTACTCCCCTTCACCCATTTTGTCCATCCTCCCACACCCTTCCCTTTTGGTAACCATCAGTTTGTTTTCCATATTTCTCAGTCTGTTTGTTTTTGTTGTGGTGGTGGTTTATTTGTTTTGTTTTTTAGATTCTACATATAAGGGAAATCATTTGGTATCTGTCTTTCTTGGATTTCACTTAGTATAATGCCCTATAGGTCTATATATGTTGTTGCAAATAACAAGATCTCTTCCTTTTTATGGCCGAGTAATATTCCATTGTAGATATACCACTAATCTGAACAAAAAAGATATTTTTTTAAGTCTAGACAATTGACAAAATAACTCTCAGCTTGCTGATCAGCAACAGCATACATCTGCATTATAAGATAAAACCTGACTTTGAATATCACTGTCTTAAAGAACCTTAAAAAACCTCAAATTATCAAATCTTATAAAGGCACAGATTATAACACTAGCTTTGTTTTTTTTTAAATTTATTTATTTCAGAGAGAGAGCACTAGAGAGAGAGTGTGCAAGCATGACTGGGGGGTAGAGGGAGAGGGAGAAGCAGGTTCCCTGCTCAACAGGGAGCCCAACGTGGGGCTCAATCCCAGTACCCTGGGATCACGACCTGAGCTGAAGGGAGACGCTTAACCGACAGAGCCACCCAGGTGCCCTGATATTTGCTGTGGATAACCACCAGCTATGGCTGAGAATAAGCTGCTCAATAAATTACTGAACTGATTTAATGAATTTAATAAATATTTTAAAGTAAAAAACATACTGCTTTACCAAAATAATACTGTTGTTTTAAGTCACTTATAAGTCCTTTCATGCCACAAATTTTAGGCAATTTGTCAGCTGTGTAACAATTTAATATAAATTTTTGGTGATATTATATGGTGATAACATTTTATGACTAATTTGGCCCAATAAATTAATAAGATAGCTATACAACATATATTTGGAATATTTTCCAATTTCCTGTGTATATGTGTGAATTTCTGTATGTCTATGTGTATGGGTGACACATATGTGTGTGTCTGTGTATACATATGAGTTTATGGCTTCAGTTTCAGACACTGCTTAAAGGAATATATTCACCCCATTAAACACAAACTGTTACTGGGAATGACATAACAAATAAAATAGAAGACAAATGCAATCTAAAAGAGGATTAAATAAATATTTATTCATATAAATGTATAAATGCCTCCCTGTATGATAGTTAATGAGAAAACCAAGGAGCACAAAGCTGATAAGGATTCTCAATCAACTCAATAAACAAATATTTAGCTAATCAGTACTTATTACAAGGCCCTGGGAAAAGATGAGTATTAAAGTTGGTCTCTATCCTCAAAAGCTAAGTCTGATTGGGAATAAGATAAATGAATATAAAAGCAGAAAAGGCAGTAAAAGTACAAAACAAGAGCTAAAATCACAGATTTAGTAAAGAAAGGGGCCTTAAAGAACATAGAGGCTGCTTTTTATAAGAGGAGAAATTGGGCAGAAAGATTTTTTAAAACCTGCCAAGATCATACAACTTACATATAAGCAGCAGCTGCTACCTCTAGTGACACCCAATGCAGTGTTGTTAGTCTGAAGTGACATGGAAAAAAAAAAAAAAAAACCCTCTGTAAACATTAAAGAGCCATCAAGATCATCACTGGGCTTTTCTTTAAAGGAATAAACATACCAGAATGCATTCTGAAAGAAAATTGTTAGTATCCCAGATGTTCAAGACTGACAATCCAGTTTTTTTCCAAATGTGTACCTGTACAATTTATGTTAATAAACACCTGTATTTTTAAAATAAACTTTAACATTAGAAAGTACTATGTGTTTATCATATGAACTCTGGAAAGCCGATAAGGGGTCATGTGGCTAAGGATCCTTAAGCAAAATGAAATCAGAGAATCCCTGTCTCGCAAAATCTAACAAAACAAACAAATAATTAAAAAGAAATGTTCTAGGGGGATTACGGGAAGACGGATTATGGAAAGTAGGAAGCACCAGGAATCCATCTCCTCTAGAAAGCAACTGTACAGGACAGAATGTGATATAACTATTTTGGAACTCTAGAGTCTATTTAAGGTTTGTAATATCCAGAGGAAGGCTTGGAAAGCAAACTGCCATTAATTTTGGTTAATTTCAGCTCTTTGTTCAGTAGCAGCTATCCGTCCCCCACAACTGAGCCCAATGGGAGGCAGCTATGAACCAGTTACTAGAGAATCTTGCACACTGCTTGTGGTGACAGAATGGATAAAAGGGATCCTGTTGCCCAAATGTCAGGGATTTGTGCTGATGGTGGCTTCTCATCTCAGAGAAACATAGACAGGTTGCCATTGTTATTCCATTTCCTCTTATTGTTCTAAGTCCCTCTTCCTCCTGAGACATAACTTCCATGGGATTTAAAAGGCCAGTGCCCCTTTTCCCTCCCTTCAGTCTTCCTTTTCTTTTTGAGACAGAGTGCTTTTGGGCATGCAGGGGCAGGGGGTTGGGTGCTAAAGAGGTCAGAAGGAGGAAGAATCTCAGGCAGGTTCCATGCCTAGTGCTGAGCCCAGTGCTGAATCCTACATGGGGCTTGATCTCACAATCTTGAGATCATGACCTGAGCCTAAACCAAGAGTCTGACGTTTAACCGAATGAGCTACCCAGGCGCCCCTACTCTTCCTCTTTTTGGGAGCCAGAGATTACAGACTAGGATAAAACTGCATAAAATTAGGGTAACTAAAAAGTCATGATGCATGCCCAGGGGAGGGTACAGGCTCACAGACACCTGAGAGACCTTAATTTTATACCTCAAGCTGATCTTTGGCACAGACTCACTACAACAATTAAAAAAGTAAAGTAATAAAGACAAAAAAGCAGCAAACCCTGCATAATGGGGAAATCTGATTTTCAGAGCTACTAAATTACTAGTTTCAAATGACAGTTTTTAAATAGAAAATATCAAGACATACCAAAAAAAAAAAAGTATGTCCCCTAATCCTCATGTTGTTCAAGGGCCAACACTTCTATTTCAAGGGAATAGAGTTTGCAAAGTGACAATGTAAGGAGAAAAAAAATTAATGAAGCTTATACTAGTAACCATGAACAGAAACTAACACTGTAAACCAAAGAAAGCATTTACAAGAGAAAACAGGTGAGAATATGTCCTATTTATTCAGTTTTAACATTGTCCAAGTAGGTCAAAGATACAACAAAGAATTTTTCCTATCCTGCAGATGAATAAGCTCCAAACTAGCTGGTGCAAAATAATCCTCTCAGGTAAAACAAGTATTTAAAGGCTTTTCCTTAAAATAGTTACCTAAAAAATTAGAATTACATTAAACTTAGATAATATTTAATATATACATTGACAATATCTTCACCTGATCTCTTCATTAGCAAGTCATGTCATGTCACTAACAGCAATCTAGGAGCCCTAAGGAAAGAGTGGAAGGTAAGTAAACAATAGGGGTTACAAGCAGTACCACCATATGTTTATCCATGTTCAGCTTATTACCATACAACACAGGTATATGCGCCCAGTTGGGTGGAATTAATGAATTCAGCTAACTTCCAACTTAAAGGTATTATGAGGTTTTAAATGAAAGTGATATAATTCAGACATTCCAAAAAAACCTGTGGATCTTTCCTGGAATGAAAAGTGGCTGCCTGTCCAAAGCATATTGCTTACAAAAAAAAAAAAAAAAAAAAGGAAAGAAAGAAAAAAATACTTTATGTAGAACTTTAAAATAAATTTATGAAAGAAACTGATTTTTGAAAGAAACTTGTGCTATGGAGAGAGCATTTTGAAAATGTTTTTATCTCTGATTTTGTGGCTGAAAATGATGTATTACCTATAAAAAAATTCTCATACACAGGCACTTAAAACCAATTATAAAGAGGACTTTCTAAAATATATTCCTACAAAGAGCATGAATAGGCTTTATTATGTCCATTTGTTAAAAATATAAAGACACAACTTTCCAATCATTTTGGAAAAACAATTTACATGAGAAAAAATGAAATTTATTAACAGAATTCCTACAAAATGTGTAAAATTGGTGGATGAGACTGAAAATGAAAAACATACATACAAATTATCTTTACTTTTTTCAAGAGCCCTCTTTTGGACAAAACCCTAAAGTTCCAGCACAGAGGAGGTATGACGGAGTATGACTTTGTGACAGGAACTCTTGGTAAAAAAAAAAAAAAAAAAAAAACCTCCCTCTGATGATGACTAAAGAAAAGAATATATGCTATATACTATCAACCTTTGTTTAAATTAGGTAAAAGTGATAATACAAATTCTACTACTGTTTACTTAGTGTCTCAGTATGGCTGACATTTTTCAAAGAACAGTAAGAACGGACAAAACGTTAGAACACTGCCTCTCTTCGGTTAGAAAAATGATCTTGATTGGATAAACAGTCAAATAAAATGTAAAACGAAAGATATTTTAGGAGAAATCTGTGGGTGGTTACCACGTTTTGTTATTGTTCTTTGAGATGAAACTGAGGTAAGAATATATTTAAGCTGTTTTTCAGACAGCTAGAATTAGTTTCCACACTTATTTCTTGTCAGTTGGGAGTGTTTATACCAAGGGAAAGAGTAAAATAGAATTAAAATAAAGGCTGAAGGGAGACAAATAAGGGACAAAATAGGTATAAACTCCAGGTTTATAGACAAGCAAACATATTCTTAGTACTTTCTAGAAAGATCAGGTGGAAATGTTGTCTATAAAATTATGTGGATTTAGTTAAGTCAACTTGGGGCAGAGTCTCTGGTGAGATGTTTCCTTGAGCTCCCCAGAGCTGAAGAGTAATCCCAAATAATTGCTTTTTTGTATATGATTTCTAGATAAACTTGTCCACAGTGGGATAACCAGTAACTCCTGACAACTTTATAAAATCTTTTTTTCTCCCGTTTCTTCCCAGTGAATACAGAGGGAACACAATTTACTTAGAAACTCAGATCAAATGAATCCAAAGTTTTAGCATCTTTAGTTTACTTATATAATGACATGCTATTTTCTTCATTGTTATTTTATAATCTCTAATATTTTATAAAATTTATAACGTCTAATACTCAAAACCGACCAAATAATTCACACTGAAAAGTTTGTAATTCTCCAGAAGAGCCATGTTCTCTCTTACATCTTAGTTTTCAATACTACATAGCAATGTGCCTGGAACCACATATACACATGGAGACATATCCACACACATACAAGTGTATATACATGTATACGCACAAACACACATGTGCAGAGATATATACACATACATATCTTTTAGTAAATGTTATTTACTTTGTAAAGTACCTAACAGAGTCCTGACATTAATGAATATGCACCCAGAGTTGTTTTTAATAACACTGGTCGATCAGTAGTCAACAAAATAAGTAAACAATTTCAGTGGGAAAATCGTTAAGTTTGGGGCACCTGGGTGGCTCAGTCACTTAAGCATCCTCCTTCAGCTCAGGTCATGATCCCAGGGTCCTGGGATTGAGCCCCACATCAAGCCCCACATCGGGCTCCCTGCTCAATGGGGAGTCTGCTTCTCCCTCTCCCTCTGCCTACTGCTCCCCCTGCTTGTGCTCTCTCTCTCCCAAATAAATAAAATCTTAAAAAAATCGTTAAGTTTAATGACACAAAATCTTCAGGTAAAAAAGGCACTTGCTTATAAGTTATTACAGTATTTATGACTATTGACCATGAAACATCCCATGATGTATCTTATAACTATCAATTTTGTATTAGTGTAAAACAAAAAAAATTGAACTTCTTTAAAATACACTAAAATTTATTCACTTCTGAATTATATAGGCTAATGAAAGAGAGGACACATGTGCAAATAATCTGGAAATCCTTTCAGCTTTTGAAATGTATCATATCATTTTACTGGCACTGATTTATCTCATAACTACATCTTAAATGTCATACTAGCCAACAGTACTCTATATTCTCTGAGCACATGGTATTTGACTAGAAATATGCTGAATAGGAAGAGGAATGAAGGCTGTGATTCAAAGCTAATGTGTTTACTTGGATGGATAAACAGTATAAAGGCAACAAAGATCTGAATCAATGAAAATATCATTTTTTTGGATGGAGGAAGGTATCATACATCGGACCCAATATTTAAGACCTGGGCACTAAAGTGAGTGAGTAAGAAGAAAGCAAATATATATAAAGGTTTGTTTTTGAAAAATATATGAGTATACTTTGTACTCATAAAATATAATATTATTCTGTATTGTACTTATAAGAGCAATTACTCCAGGGCATATGTTCATTTAAGAAGAATAATGAATAGAATCCTCCCCACTATTTAGTTTTTTCCTTTTGACATGCTCACAGTTAACCATGTAAATGTAAATATTATATGCTACAACCCCAGTGAATCAATTAGCAAATGTTAATTAAACTACTTTTAGAAGGAAAAAACTGAAATTACTGCCTTAGACAGAAACTACTTAAGAATTTCTAGAAATTATCCCATGTAAACCCAAAATCTTATAATTTACCCTAGAAACTTTACGAACAGTTTGTTGTTTCTAATGAGACTCTTCAGCTTATGCAGGAAACATAAGGAGACCAAATCCCTACAATCTGAGTACTAGGGTCGAGATTATATTCTCCCATTGTGTCTACTAATGAATACTAATGCATACACACTCCCTGCCTCTCCATCAACATGCTTAGATAACTTTGTCATGAGAGCTGAAAAATCTCAGTTTAAACATTTATACTGTAATAAGATTTTTTAAAAGGGAGAGATTACCAAAAACGTTTTTTGCTTTAAAAAGACAGCTTAGAATTTTTTCTTACACAATGTTGTACAATACACAGGATAACTTTATCTTTTTGAGACTCCAAACCAGAATTTTCAGTAACTTACATTATTTCTTGTACTGCAGAAGAGCTGTTCATCATGACTTTAAGACAATAAAATACACAAAGTGTCTTCATAAAAGTTACAGACTCATTTATTTTTAGCAAGATCATCAAACATAACTCCCTCATTTTCACATATGAAAACATTGAGACACAAATTTACTTACAGATCAGTTACAGTCAGAGTCAGATTAAGCACTCAGGTGCAATATATCTACCCTTCTCTGCAACCCACCCCCATCCAACAAAGGTTAACTGATGATCAATTGTGAACAGACAGGTTCAAATATACTGTTTCTATACTGATGTCATTCTTTATACACCTCTTACACTAAATACCATTCTCTGTTCTGAAAAAACTGCTGTTCTTTAACCACTGAGGTAAGGAAAACAACAATAAAAACCACCCTCACTGAAACAAAACTCCCAACAATAAACAAAAGCACCAGTTTAATTAACTGGCTACAGGAGAACTAACACACTCTTCTAGATGAAAAAAGTTCAAATACATCCCACTACTTTCTTTCCTAATTCTCAAATAAGATAAAGCTAGCTCAATATACCCACATTATTTCCTTGAAAAAGCAGCAGGTAAACAAACACACAATGTCCAAAACTAAATCTGTGGTGCAATCTACTTAATAAAAAAAAGGGTCTTTTCTAAGTAAACACACAAGAAAGCACATGGAGGACTAGGCTTTTCTCCTTTTGGAGGCAGACCACACTGCGTAACTGTGAGACAAACGATTAGGCTCCTGTTTAAGAAAGCTCACTAAGCACATCAGTTTACCTTGACTTCCTTCAAAAATGTCACCGACGTTACAGAAAAAGACAATAAAAAGAACAAATCTATGCCATCAGCAAAGATAAAAAGATGAGATGACCAAAATGTTGAAAAACTTCTGTAAGATATAAAGCACACTGACTACACAAAGAATATTATAACCCAGTATTTGCAAGACTTCTGTAACACATAAGTTTTCTCAGAACTCCAGAATAACCATAAGATCTAAAGCAGGACAACAATCATAAAAGAGATGAGGAAAATGAATGGTAAAGGAGTTTACCAGTCTCTAATTTTGGATACTCAGCAACAGTTCCATTTATCCCAACTGAAGGCCACAACTATAGTTCTCTACATAAATGGACAGCTTCTTCTGAAGACACCTGGAATAGGCACTGAGGCTTGAGAAGGGGAAATGGTACCCCAGGTAACTTTCTGGCACTAATAAGAGGAGGTCTCATACTCAAAATTCAAGGTTTTCCTTACATCCTAAAAGAAAACTTGGTAATCCCACTTTATTTTAATTAGCTTCCAAAATGGCCCTCAGTGGTTCTTACCTTCTAGTATTTATATCTTTAAGTAATCCCCTACCACGTTACAGAGCTGGCCAGTGTAAACAAGAGGATGTTGTGAAAGTAATGGAGTGTGACTTCTGAGGATAGGCCTTGATTTCACTGAGACCACCTGTTCTGAGGGAAGCCACCTGCATGTAATGAAGACAGTCAGTAAACTCTATGAAGAGGTCCATGTGGTAAGGAACTGAGGCCTCTTACCAAGAGTCAGTAGTAACTTGCCAACCACCTGAGTAAACTATTTTAGATGCAGCTTCTCCAGCTCCTGTCAAGCTTTCAAATGACTGGGACCCAATTAACATCTTGACTATAACCTCATGAGAGCCGAAGAACCACAACCATCTCATCTAAGCTGCTCCTGAATTCATGACCCACAGAAACCCTGTGAAAAAATAAATGCTTGCTATTTTAAACCCCTACTGGTTGCAACTGTTCTGGAATAGTTTTCTACATGGCAAAAGATAACCAATACATCCTGCTTTAAAATTATATTAAAAAAAACACCCACTAATAGTACTGATAATCCAATTATTAATGTTGAGAATTAATCATAAATATTGTAAATTTTCTCTACCGTAAAGAAAAAAAAAAATCACAAAATCAAGAGAATGGGACCAAAGTAAAATTTAGAGGAAAATTTAGGAATATTTGTGAGATTAGTCTCTAGCCCTGGTTCCTGGCACATATTACTCCTGAAACTCTTATAACTTCCTCAGTGTGAAGAGCACCAGATGAACTTTTTGTTCAAATATTTGATTTCTGACTCTAGTTGCTACATAGGGCTCCTGAAATCCTTGTAATTTCCTGGTTGATAGGAGTGTCTTTTGTTCTAATGAGGCAACTCTTAGCGGACTCTTGGATAGGTCCTGGATAAGGGCTGGTTACCAGAAGAGTAAGCTATGATTAGAAGCTTAGAATTTTCAGCCCCAATCCCATTCTCTTGAGAAGGGAGAAGAACTGGAAATGGAGATGATGATAGATCATGCCTACGTGATAAAGCTTCCACAAAAATCCCAAAAGTACGAATTTCAAAGAATTTCTGGATTGGTGAACACATGGAGATTTAGGGAGAGTGGCATACTCGGAGAAGACATGAAATTCTATACCCCTTCCAACATTCCTTGCCCTATATATCTCTTCCATCTGGCTGCTTCTAAGTTATATATATCCTTTTATAATAAAGTGGTACTCTAATAAGTAAAATGATTCCCTGCGTTTTGTGAAGCACTCAAAAGGAGGGGATTGTTGGAACCTCTGATCTACAGCAGGATGGTCAGAAGAACAGGTGACAACTCCGACCTGTGAACTGGCACCTGAAGTGGTGAGAGCAGGGGAGGTTTGTAGGACTGAGCCCTTAACCTGTGGCATCTGATGCAATCTTCAGGTAAACAATGTCAGAATTCAGGTGAACTGTAGGACATCCAGCTACTGTCTGAGAATTGCATGGTGGTGGTGGTGTGGGGAACACTCCCTCCAACACTTTTGCTGGAATTGGGTACAGAACTACTTGGTATTAAACAAACTTACAAATTTATTATTAAAGAAATTAAATATGCAATTTGCAACATGTAACTTAGAAAACTAAAAACAGGGGCGCCTGGGTGGCTCAGTTGGTTAAGCGACTGCCTTCGGCTCAGGTCATGATCCTGGAGTCCCGGGATCGAGTCCCACATCGGGCTCCCTGCTCGGCGGGGAGTCTGCTTCTCCCTCTGACCCTCTTCCCTCTCATGCTCTCTATCTCTCTCTCATTCTCTCTCTCAAATAAATAAATAAATAAAATCTTTAAAAAAAAAAAACTAAAAACAGAATTAAAATGAAATCGTGTATGATGAAAACTAAAAGCAGAAAAATGACAAAATAATTATTAAGACAAACAGTAAGAAAAGTAAAGGCAGAAAACGTTTAAAAAAAAAAAACCAGTGATCACAAAAGAAATGGGAAGTGTGCTCAAAAATACACCAAAAAATAACCATAGCACCAAGGAGTTTTGAAATTTAATTTTTAACCAAACATTCAAAAAAGAAGTTGAAAGGGATTTAAACAATTCCAATATATAGAAAAAAAAAATACAAGCCTTTGGACTTTATTCTATGTACCTGATATAACCTTTGTTAATAAAACCAGAAAAAGGGCAAAAAAAAAAATCATTAGAGATATATGGCTCACACAGAATTCATAAACAGAATCAAGGATTCTGGATCAAATATTTACTAGATAAAAGCCTAATAAAATATAGTATCTTTTAGAAAGCTAAAAATCTGGTTCTTTAATTTATAATAGGATAGGTCTCAAAAACCCACCATAAATAGTGTTACAAATAAAACCATGAACAATATATCTGCTATTACTACTAATAACTAATATTATTCTAGAGAAATCAGGTAACAACAACAAAAATCCCACTAGTACAATTTTATGTGGTTCCTATATATTAAAGGAGTTTAAACTCTACTTTTCTTCAACATAAAAAAAGTTAAACTGCAAGATTCCTTCAATCTGCAAAATGCTAAGATTTAGTACCCCATTTTAACCATTGAAACAATGTGTTTACATACACTTTGTTAAACTACAAATGTTTATTGATGAAAATATACATATTTCTTAATCAGAGATTATTTTGTCAAGAATCTGTAATGAGCTCTTATTTCAGTGACCGACTGTGGCACCCTGTATCTGTATTAATATAGTGAACTAAAAAGTTCCATTATTTAACATCCCACTGCCTTATTAACTACCATAAATGGGAAAATTATTGTGTTATTCTAAAGTTAATACAAATTCACTTAGTGATAAAAGGAACAATCCAACAAGAGAATATAATAATTGTAAATATTTAGGCACCCAATACAGGAGGATCTAAGTACATAAACTAATAACAGACACGAAGAAGAAATTAACAGGACTAAGACTAGATGGACCTCACAGATATATACAGAACACTCCAATCAAAACCAGCAGAATACACATTATTTTCAAGTGCATATGGACTTTTCTCCAAAACACATCACATGTTAGGCTACAAAACAAGTCTCAATTCAAAGATTAAAATCATATCATGCATCTTTTCCAACCACAACAATATGAAAAAGAAATCAGAAGAAAAAATCTTGAGAATACAAATACATGGAGGCAAAATAACATGCTACTAAACAATGAATGGGTAAACCAAGAAATCAAAGAGAAAAATAATACATGGAGAGAAATGAAATTGAAAACACAACATCCACACCTTTAGGATGCAGCAAAAACTGTTCTAAGAGGGAAGTTATAGCAATAAAGGCCTATCTCAAGAAGCAAGAAAAATCTTAAGCAATCTAACCTTAGACCTAAAAGAGCTAGATGAAGAATGAACAAAGCCCAAAGTCAGTAGAAGGAAAGAAATAATAAAGATTAGAGTTGAATAATGGAAATAGAGACTAAAAACACAATAGAACAGATCAATGAAGCCAGGAGGTGGTTCTTTGAAAAGATCAATAATAATGACAAACCTTTAGCCAGACTCATCAAAAAAAGGAGACTCAAAATCAGAAATGAAGAATAACTGACATCACAGATATACAAAGGATTATAAAAGATTATGGAAAATTATATACCAACAAATTAGACTACCTAAAAGAAATGGATAAATTCCTAGAAACATATAATCTACCAAAACTGAATCAGGAAGAAAGACAATCTAAACAGATCAATTACCAACAATGAAATTGAATTACTAACCAAAAAAATCCCAACAAAAGTCCAAACCCAGGGACACACGCCTGGATGGCTCAGTCGGTGGAGCATCAAACTCTTGGTTTTGACTCAGGTCATGATCTCAGGGTCATGAGATGGAGCCCTGTGTCAGGCTCCCCACTCAAGGGCAGAGTTGGTTGGGATTCTCTCTCCCTCTGCCCCTCCTCCTGCTTGCATGCATGTGCTCTCTCTAAAGTAAATAAATAAATTCTTTAACAACAAAAAAAAAAGTCCAAGAGATCACTTCAGAGGTGAATCATACCAAACATTTAAAGAAGGCTTAATACTATTTTTCTCAAACTATTCCAAAAAGGAGAAGAATAACCAAATAAAGGCACTACAAAAAAAAGAAAATTACAAGTTGATCTCTCCGATGGACACAGTAACAAAAAACCTCAACAAAATAATAGCAAAACAAATCCAACAATACATTAAAAAAAATCATTCACCATGACCAGGTGGGATTTATTTCAGGGATGCAAGGGTGGTTCAGTATTTGCAAATCAATCAACATAATACTTCATATTGACAAGAGAAAGGATATAAACCATATGATCATCTCAGTAGATGCAGAGAAAGCACTTAACAAAGTACCACATCTAGTAATGACAAAAACTCTTAACAAAATAGGTTTTAATTTAACACATCTCAACATAATAAAAGCCATATATGAAAAACCCACACCTAATATACTCAATGGGGAAAAACTGAGAGCCCTCCCTCTCTAAGGTCAGGAACAAGACAAGGAAGTCCACTTTCACCAATCTTATTCAACATAGTGCTGGAAGTCCTAGCCACAGTAATCAGATAAGGAAAGTAAATAAAAAGGTATCCAAATTGTTAAAGAAGTAAAACTTTCATGATTTCAGATGAGGAAAATAAATAAAAGGTATCCAAATTGTTAAAGAAGTAAAACTTTCACGATTTCAGATGAGGAAAATAAATAAAAGGTATCCAAATTGTTAAAGAAGTAAAACTTTCACTATTTGCACATGACATGGTATTACATATAGAAAACCCTAAAGACTCCGCCAAACTGGAACTGATAAATGAATCCAGTGAAGTGAGAAAATACAAAATCAACATACAAAAATCTGTTGCATTTCTATACACTAATAATGAAGCAGCAGAAAGAGAAATTAGGAAAACAATCCTATTTACAAACACCAGGATAAATAAAATACCTGGGAATAAAGTTAAAGTGTGTTATGATGAAAACCATAACATACTGATGAAAGAAACTGAAGACAACACAAATTAAAAGATATTTCATGCTCACAAACTGGAAGAACTAATATTGTTAATGTGTGCATACTACCCAAAGCACTCTACAGATTGAAAATCCCTATCAAAATACCAATAGCATTGTTCACAAAACTAGAACTAATACTAAAATTTGTAGGAAATCACAAAAAGATCCTGAATAGCCAAATCAACTTTGAGAAAGAACAACAAAGCTGGAGATATTACATTCCCAGATTTCAAGGTATACTACAAAGCTGCAGTAATCCACAACAATACTGCACAAAGACAAAAGATCAACAGAACAAAATAGAAAGTCTAGAAATAAACCTATGCTTTTAGAGTGAATTAATCTATGACAAAGGAAGCAAGAGTATACAATGGGGAAAAGACAGTCTCTTCAACAAATAGTGCTGGGAAAACTGGACAGCTACACGCAAAAGAATGAAACTGGATCACATTTTTACACCAATATACAAAAATAAGATCAAAATGGATTAAAGATCTAAATGGGAGACCTGAAAGCATAAAATTCCTAGGAGGAAACGCAGGCAGTAATTTCTTTCACATTGGCCATAGAAACATTTTTCTAGACATGTCTCCTCTGGCAAGGAAAACAAAAGCAAAATTAAACTAGTGGGATTACACCAAAATAAAAAGCTTTTGCACAGCAAAGAAAACCATCAACAAAATTAAACAACAACCTACTAAATGGGAAAAGATATTTACAAATGATGTATCTGATAAAGGATTAATATTCAAAATATATAAAGAACTTACACAACTCAACACCAAAAAAACACAATCCAATCTAAAAAGTAGGCAGAGGACCTGAGTAGTCATTTTTCCAAAGACATTCAAATGGCCAACAAACACTGAAAAGATGCTCAGTATCACTAATCATCAGGGAAATGCAAATTAAAATCACAATGAGTTCTCACTTTATACCTGTCAAAATGGCTAAAATCAAGAACACAAGAAACAACAAGTATTGGAGAAGTTATGGAGAAAAAGGAACCCTCATGCACTGCTGGTGGAAATGCAAACTGGAGCAGCCACTGTGGAAACAGTATCGAGGTTCTTCAAACAATTAAAAATACAATTACCAAATGATCCAGTAATTGCACAACTAGGTATTGACCCAAATACAAAACCTCTAATTTAAAAAGATATATGCATCCCTATGTTTACTGCAGCATTATTTACAATAGCCGAGATATGGAAGCAATCCAACGGTCCACCCACAGACGAATGGATAAAAAAGATGTGGTAGACATATAAATGGGAATATATATACATATATAATGGAACATCACTCAGCCATGAAGAAAAAGTGAGATTTTGTCATTTGCAGCAACGTGGATGAACCTAGAAGATATAACACTAAGTGAAATTAAGTCAATCAGAAAAAGACAAATACTATTAAGACCTCACTCATATGTGGAATTTAGGAAACAAAACAAAGAAAAAAAGACAAAAAACCAAACTCAAGTACAGAGAACAAACTGGTGGTTGCCAGAGAGTAGGTGGGTTGGGGGAATGGGTAAAATAACGGAGATTAAGACTATACTTATCTTGATGAGCAACGAGAAAGGTACAGTGCTGAATCATGTTATACACCTGAAAGTAGTAACTATATGTTAATTATACTTGAACAAAAAAAAACTTAGGAAGAGAACAAAGTAAATTTCATCTTTAAAATGTAGTTCTTTCTCATTCAAACTAAATTTAAAAAGATCAAATGATATCATTTTTGGCATACAAAATTAAAATGCCTGAGTTAAGACAATACTCTGTATTGGTGAGGTTGTGGATAATGGAAGCAACACAGAATGGCAGTACAAACACATACTATTAGAAAGCTCAATTTTATACAGATTTCAATCCTGCAATTCCACTTCCAGGAATTTACTCAAAAGAAATAGTTTCAGACATACACAAACGTCCAGCTATAAAAATGTTTAATGTATCTTTGATTATAAAAAGGAAAATTAAATATCCAGTGGTAGGAAGCTATGTTATGATACACACACAATGAAAGAGAATTACTCTTCAACTATAATCTTGACTAATTTAATTTTAAAATCAACAACAAAAACAGGACGTTTGTTCAAAAAGGATCAAGGCTTTCTGTCCAGCATTTCAGGAGCTTGGAGGTTGAAACTCCTGTCCTCACAGCAAGAAAAAACCTGAATGAACTGAAAAAACAACTCTTCTTAGATCTGTAAGAATAAGGTCATAGGGCAAACTGTTTCTTCCAATATTAGACATACAAAGGCACATAGAATCACAGCCTATTGGAGAAGCCCAGGAACAGATACTGCACTGGAGGCAGTTTCAAAGCACGAAAACTTAAAATGCAACAGACAAATTGCTGGAGGCTCAATGTTGATTAAGAGTTAAAAACTCCAGGAGGGCCCAGTCTTAGAGAAGACTCCACACTTTTCTGAGTTTTACCTCCAGGAACCCTACTAGGTTTGCAACAAGGATCAAAAAAAAATTCCCTCCTGTTTCAACAGGGATAAGGGAAAAACAGTCAAACTGAAATACATCTAGAGCATTCTGTTCTCCTTAACAAGGTTTGCCCACAAAGCAAGTTATTTCACCAGAGTCAAACTGACCTGGGGAAGGGAAATACTCAACTCCAGCCCCTTCTTGCCTTCCTGACTCACCTAAAAGGGGTAATGTGTATCTATGGTGGGGGGAAGCTGAGAAGTACCTGTAAAGGTCATAGTCCAGGGGCACAGACTCTCTAACACACAAAACAAAACTGAAACATAATTATTGGAATTTATAATGCTTCCCTTCCCCCAACATCTTACTACCACATTAACAGGGCTCCTGTATTAAAGCAGCGGTTTACAAGTGAAAAGAACAATTCTCAGATCCTGTTTATGAAATCTCTAGGGAATTCCAAAGAAAACGATAGAAACAAAAACAAAAACACACGAGGAAATTTTAGCTTCTGACACCTATGGGTACAGAAAATAAACATGGCCTAACTTTAAGCTGAATAAACACAAAAATCTCCCATTTACCTCAGTTCTTTATATACAGTACATCATTTCTGGTTTTCAACATAATGTTACAAGACATACTAAAAGGAAAAAAAAACATGGCTTGAAGAGACAGAATGAGACTCAGATGTGACAAAGATTTTAGAATTAACAGACTGGGAGTATAAAACAACTATGACTAATATGTTAAGGACTTTAATGGAAGAAGCAGGTAACCTGCAATTACCGATGGACATTTTAAGCAAAGTAAAATTTCTAAGAACGAATCAAAAGGAAATACCAAAAATAAAAAAACACTAAAAGAGAAATAAAGAATATTTTGATATGCTTAACAGTATAGAAATGACTAAGGAAAAAAATGTCATAAGGAATAGGAGTAAGAAATTACAAATACCCTGTTACATGGTACTTGTACTAACCATTAAATGGTGTAGTGTTTTTTGAAAATGGGTTTGGATTGCTCATACATGTACACTGCAAACTCTACAACAACCACTGAGAGAAATAAAAAAGTATAATTTTTAGCCTGAGGAGAGAAAGAGAGAGAGAAAAGCCCTGAATGATGTAAAATGCTCAAAACAAGAGAAGGCAGAAAAAGAGTGGAGGACAAAAAAAGAAACAAAGAACAAGGGCAACAAAGGGAAAACAGCAATAAATCTGGTAGCTATTAATCCAACCATGTCAGTAAGGACTTTAAATATCACTGGTCAAAGTAAATACAACAAAAAGAGACTGTCAGAGTGGGTAAAAAAAACAAGACCCAATTATATGTAGTCTCCAAGAAACCTACTTTAAATATAACAAAACAGATGAAAATACAGAGACAGATAAAGATATACACTAATCAAAAGAAAGCTGAAGAAGCTACACTAATTTTGGACAGAACAAATTTCAAAGCAGGCAGACATATCAAAAATAAAGGGTAAAGGATAAAGGAGTTAATTCAGCCACAAGATATTAACAATACTTAATGTGTGCATGCCTAACAGAGAGTCAAAACACACAAAATAAAAAAGTGATAGAAATGCAAGAAGAAATTGATGAATTACTCTCATACTTGGAGATATCAATATCCCTCTATTGGTAATCGATAGAAAATCAGGAAAGACATGCCTGAATTGGACAGGACCATCAGTCTAATGGATCTAATTGGTATTTATAGAATACTGCATTCAACAAGAACAGAATACACATTCCTCTCAAGCTCACATGGCACATTCACCAATGAAGACCACATTCTGAGCCATAAAATACACCTCACATTTGAAAGAATAGAAATCATATAAAGTATGCTCTAACAGCATGATGAAATTAAACTAGAAACAAATAATAGAAAGATACCAAGAAAATCCCATAACACAGAGACTAAACAACACACTTCTAAATAACACATGGGCCAAAGAAGAAAAATCAAGAAAAATAAAAACTGGGAAGGAAATGAAAATGCATATAGAACTCAACCAAATATAAGAGATGCAGCAAAAGCAGTCCTTAGAGGACATCTTATAGCACTGAACACATATTAGAATAGAAAAAACACCTAAAAAAATCAGTAATCTAAGTTTCTACCTTAGGAAACTAGAAAAAGAAAAGCAAATTCAACCCAAACTATGAAAAAGAAATAATACAAATTAGAGTACAAATCAATCAGGAAAATCAACAATGTACCTGGCCCAGTTTAAATTTAAAATTTATTAACATCTTGCCAGGCTAAGAACAAAAGATTTTACAAAGACACAAATGACTAATATCAGAAATGAAAGCAACACCATCAGTACTGACCCTATAAACATGAAGATGATAAGAGAAAATTATGAACTATGCCCACAAATTTGATACCATGATGAAATGAACCTATTCTTTGAAAGATACAATGAAACAAAATATATAAAAGAAAAAAAAACAGATAATCTGAATACATTTATATGTATTAAAGAAAGTGAATCAGTAAATAACCTTCCAAAACAGAAATCATCAGGCCCAGATAGGTCCACTGGTAAACTCTACCAAACATTTAAGGAAGATATATCAATTCTTTACAAATGATACCAAGTCTCTTTCAGGAAATAAGGATGAAGGAATACATTCTAATTCATTGTATGAGCTAAGCATTACCCTAATAAGAAAACCAGACAATGACATTACAAGAAAGGAAAACTATATACCATTATCTTTCATAAATACAGATGCAAGAATTCTCAACAAAAAATTAACAAATTCAATCAAACAATATATAAAAATAATTATACACAAAAAATTAAGTGGGATTCATTCCAGGTATGCAAGGCTCATTGACCATTCCTAAAGCAAGTGATATAATCCGTTAACAGCAACAAGATAAAAGAATAACATTTTATCAAGAGATGCAGAAAAAACATTTCACAAAATCTAAAACCCATTCAAAACTACACTAGGAATTGGGACACCTGGATGGCTCAGTCAGGTAAGCAACCAACTCTTGATTTCAGCTCAGGTCATGATCTCAGGGTTATGAGACTGAGCCCAGCATCTGGCTTTAGGCTGGAAGTGAAGCCTGCTGAAGATTCTCTCTCTCCCTCTTCCTCTGCCCCCCTCTCTGCTCGTGCATGCCATCCCTCTCTGCTCGTGCACGCCATGCACGCTTGTGCACGGTATCTGTCTCTCTCAAAAACAAAAAAAACAAAAACAAAAACAAAAACACTAGGAATAGAAGGGAACTTCTTCAATGGAAAAAACATCTAAAAAAAAAAATCTACAGTTAACACCACTTTTAATAGTGAGAAACTACATGCTTTCCCAATCAGATCAAGAACAAGGATCACCACTGGTATTCAAAATGTTACTTGAAACCTTAGCTAATGCAGTAAGACAAGAAAAGGAAATAAAAGGTATACAGATAGGGAGAAAGAAAACTGTTTGCAGATGACAAGATCATGTATGTAGAAAATCCCAAAGAATACATACACACAAACTATTGAAGCAAAGCTGCAAGATACAAAGTTAATATACCAATGTCACTGCTTTCTTACACACCAATAATGCACTGGAATTTGAAATTAAAAACACAGTACCATTTATATTAGTACCAAAAAAGAAAACCCCCACAAAAAACTTACATAAAAATCTAACAACATACAAGATCTACATAAGGAAAACTCTAAAACTCTGATAAAAGAAAATCAAAGAGGATCTAAATAAATGCACAGATATTCCATTCACATGCATAAGAAGACTCAGTATTATGTCAGTTCTTACAAACTTGATCTATAAACTCAATGAAATCCAAATCAAAATCCTAAAGTTATTCTGTGGATATGATAAACTGATTTAAGGTTTACATGGAAAGGAAAAAGACACTCAAGAGCCAACACAATATTGAACCAGAACAAAGTTTGAGGTTGGAAACTACCCCACTACAATACTTACTATAAAGCTAGGCTAATCTATACAAGTGACCTTTGAACAAGAGTTTGAACTGTGTGGGTCCATTTATACACTTTTTTTAAATATATACAGTACAGTACTGTAAATGTATTTTTTCTTCCTTATGATATTCTTAATAACACTTTCTTTTCTCTAGATTAAAGAATACAGCATATATTACAAAATATATGTTAGCAACTGCTTATGTTATAGGTAAGGTTTCCAGTCAACAGTAGGCTATCAGTAGGGGGGGCAGATTAAAGGTTATACACTCATTTTGAACTGTACAGGGGGTTGCAACCTGGGTTGTTCAAGGGTCAACTGCATAGTGTGGCAATGGTGAAAGAACAGAAAAATAAATAAATGGAACATAATAGAAAGCCAGAGCCAGATATAGACGCACATAAATATCTTTGACAAAGAAGAAATGATAATTTAACAAATAAAGTCTAATGGTAGTGGAACAAGTGAAGATATGTGGGCAAAAAACTAAGTTGACAAAGAACTTAAAACTTTCACAAAAATTAACACTAAATGGATAAAAGACCTATACATTAAGTGTAAAGCTGTGTAACTTCTAAAAAGGAATATAGGGAAAAAAAATCTATGTTACTTTGGGTTTGGCAATGATTTTTTTAATTCTTTTTTTAAGTAGGCTCCAGGCTGGGCTCCAGTGCGGGGCTTGAACTCATGACCTTGAGATCAAGACCTGAGCTGAAATTGAATCAGAAGCTTAACTGACTGAGCCACTCAGGTGTCCCTGGCAATGAATTTTTAGATACAACATCAAAAGCACAATCCAGGAAAGAAAACACTGATAAACTGAATTTTATTTAAATTAAAAACTTTTGCCCTGCATAAGACACTGTTAAGAGAAGACAAGCCACAGACAGAAAAAAATATTTGCAAAACACATATATGATAAAAGACTGGTATCCAAAATATACAAAGAACTATGAATTCTCCTTAATGATAATGTATCAATACTGGTTTATCAACTGCAATAAATATACCACTCCAGGAAAGATGTTAACAATAAGGTAAACTAGGTTAATAGTAGGGGAGCTAGGCCAGTAGGAATATATGGGAATTTGTTGTATTATCACATCAATTTTTCTGTAAAACCTAAAATTGCTCTAAAAAATGAATCCATTAACTTAAAAATCCAAAATGGAAAAAAAAAAAAAAGGATGGAGCAAAGTGCAAAGTCACAATCTTCACTTTTCTCTGCTGTCAACTATGGTGATCCCAAAACACATGGGAAAATATAGACCCAAAAACTCTACTCTTTTTAATGACAATTTGTGAAAAATCCAGGTGGGAACACAAACTTATGGAAGATTTGTGAAAATGAAATGTTAAGTACAAAAGGCAGTCACTTTCAAGTCAGTAAAACAAGCAACCTATAAAATGAAGTAAAAATCTCTGTAAAATACAATATATGGGCAAAATCTGCTTTGGGAGAATATGACCCTATGAGAATGTTTGCAAAACAATAATGGTAATTCAAAGAAAATATTAACTACTTTAAAAATATTTTAAAACTAATTCATCTGTTTGTTTTTGTTCTTAAAGAAATCAGAATAGAATATTTACATATGAAAGTAAGAATACTTATATATGAAAATAAGAAAAATTTTTGTATTTTATTCATTCTTGTCAACACTGATCATGGCACTATTCAGGAACATAACTAATATATAATTTGACTATATAAAGTTATCAGTGCTGTGACACTAAACATTGTATTTTAGCTTCTAAACATATGTCACATACAAAATTTGTTTCAATATAAATTTTTAATACATGATGCCCACCATCAATCAGAGTGGTGCTATATATATCACATTAGACATGATTCAAACAAGAGGTCTAATGGCTATTAGTTCCAACACAGCTTTTAGAGGAAATATTTTTGGTTTTTAATCATTGTAAAGTAACTAAGACATACACAAACCTAGAAGTGATTATTTTAAGAAAACAATATAAGTTGACATTTCTAGGTCATCTATATTAAAAATGTGTATTCTTATAATGGTGTCCAGATGAAAGCATATGGGAGAAAGTGAAAATGTACATGTGCACCAAAAGAAAAGCTAACACACTTAGACCTTTAATATTGTCAAATCTGATCTCAATCTTTTGGTCAAAACTTCATAGGCATTTCATTGCCATGTTAATCAAAGAAGCAGTAAAATATCTAAGATTTTATTGTGTTTTTACTGAAGATAAGAAGGGACATTGAGAAAAGGATGTGATATTAAGGGGAAAAAGAGAGGAAAAACTAGCAACCCCAAGAGATGCTTCTTTGAGGATAAGCACCTAGGAAAGGATCTGGAGTGAAGAGGGGGAATAAGACTGAAATAGAAGGGGAAAAACTGTCAATTCCAGGTTTCATCTACCTCCTAATTTATTTTTTTTAAAGATTTTATTTATTTATTTGAGAGAGAGAGAGAATGAGAGATAGAGAGCATGAGAGGCAAGAGGTTCAGAGGGAGAAGCAGACTCCCTGCTCAGCAGGGAGCCCGATGTGGGACTCGATCCCGGGACTCCAGGATCATGACCTGAGCCGAAGGCAGTCGATTAACCAACTGAGCCACCCAGGTGCCCCTACCTCCTAATTTATAATGTTCAACTTATATCTCATTTTCCAATTTAAGCATTTCATAAAACATAGTCTCATCGGCCAATCCTGTTCAGATAAGATAAACACATAACAACAAGGTCACTTAATAACCACCAGTATTTTAATTTGGGCTAAAATTCATCTTCAAAAAACTGAAGTGCTGAAATAGTTAAAATTAAATGGAGGCCTCTATCCCACTCCAACAGAAGACAAGGTTCTATAGAGTAACACAGAAGAACTCTACATTGGGGAATACCATGCACAGCAGAAAATGAGGGTATCATAAAAAAAAATCAGGGGTGCCTGGGTGGCTCAGCTGGTTAAATGGCTGATTCTGGATTTCAGCTCAGGTCATGATCTCAGGGTCGTGGGAAGGAGCCCCATGTAGAGCTCTGTGCGTGGAGTCTGCTTGTCCCTCTCCCCTCCCACTGCCCCGCTCGCTCCCACTGCCTCGCTCGCTCACTCTCTCCACCACTAAAGTAAATAAATAAATAAAATATTTTAAAACAAAATCAAATGTTGTGATTCTTGTGCTGTTTTGACCTGGTTCTCAAAGCACTGGCAACCAGGCTTATGCCATGCACAAGGTTTCTCATAACAGACATTAATGACATTTTGAACTAATTCTTTGTTGTGGGTGGCTGTCCTATGCATTATAGGATATTCAATAACAACTGCAGCCTCTATCCACCAATTTTCAATAGCATTTCACCCTTAATAATCACGTATGTTTCTGGACATTGCCAAATGTCTCGTGGGGGGGCATAGTGTCACAGCTGAGAACCACTGACTTAAGACGCAAAAGACTGGAAAATTGTTTTCACCGGGCTCTTGTTAGCCCAAGAGAAAAGGCTTGCAAATAACACCAAAAAAGTGGATATCAGGGTTCCCCCACCAAATATGCTCCGGCCAAATCTTTCCACAGGGAGATCCATTAATATCTAGCAAGCCTCAGCCAAATTCACAGAGCATGAAATAGCTTCTTAATGCCCTTTACATAAATTTGAACACACAACAAAGGATCACACGATAGCTGAGGAAAGCCTCTAAGATGAAAGCCTTTAAAACATCCTAACAGAAAGGATAACTTGGGAGAAAAGAGAGTAAGCAGGGAGAAATAAATTTCAAAATGTAACTTTAATTAAATTCATAAAGGAAAATATCAGGATGCCATTTAAAAAATGCAGAGATCAAAAAAAGTATTGGAAATTAAAACCATAACAACAGAAATTAAAGTCTCAAATGTTTAAAAAATCAAGTAAGTTTTCAAGAAACTAAAACAAAAAGACTGGCAAATGATCAAATATGTGAGAAAAGAAATAATCTAAAAATATAATGTCTAATTGCAATTTCAGAACCAAAAACACAAGCAAGGAAATTACATAGAAGTATCAGAAACTTTCTCAGAGCTAAGGACTACAAGTTGCCAGACAGAAATAACCCATGAAATGCACAGCAAAGTGGATGCCTATAGACTCATAACTCCACATCACTGTGACATTTCAGAACACTAGGTACAACAAAGAGAACGTTCTATAAGCTTCAAACAAAAAGGGTGTAGGAGCTCCACTGGGAAGAAAAAAGTGAAATGCAAATTGTTGAAAATATGACTTCAGATTTTATATGAAACACTAAGGATTCCTTCACAATTCTGAAGAAAACCATTTCCAACTTAGAATCCTACACTCAAACTAAGTTAGGGTAATCTAAAAACATTTAGAGGTACATAACACCTCAAAACATTTGCCATTTAGCTACTGGAGATTGTGACCAAACAAAATGAGGATAACATTAACCTTAATAGATAACAATTAACTCTTTAATGATAACCTATATTAAAGAAATTCTAAAGCATGTACTCAAACAAAAGAAAAAAGATCCCCAAAGAAAATTCAGAGATGCAAACATTAACACAAGCAAAGAATTACATGGGATATAGGAGAGGATCCATAATTAGACAGAGAGAGGTTGCAGGGGCAACCATATCAAGCAGCCCCTAAACTGGAGATCAGAATGTCCTAGGAGAAATTTTCTCAAAGATGGTTAAACTAAGTAAAAAAAAAATATATATATACACATATACACGTATATGTATATATACGTGTACATGTACATATATACACACACATACACTTCTGAACCTATGGAGAGATGCTGACAACATGCAGATTTTTTAGAACTGAATTGATAAATATTGAGAAGCTATACAAACATAGAATCTTTATCTACCAAAAACTAAGGTATCACTGGAATGATGGGGGGAGGGCTTGGGTATTTGGGGGAAAAGCCTAAATTTACACCACCCATAGAGGACGTCAACCGATAGATAATGACTAAAATGGAAAAATCAAGTGGTAGCATATGTTACTTGGAAATACGGAGTTAAATACCAAAACAATCAGCCAAAAAAAGTTTAAAAAGTGTTTACCTCTAGAGATGGGGAAATGGGGGCTTTAAGAGCCACCCTGTCCAACATCACACCCTTCCTGGGGCTTAGCAAGATGTGAGGATAAAGGCCCAACCATTTCAGTCCACCATGGTACAACTCTGGTGGGCCACATTCTGGAGAATTAAACTTGTGATAAATAAACGTAAGCTGTTTTTAATTAGCCATGTAGAAGTAGTTAATATTTCAAGAACGTGTTCTTTTACATTTTAGACTATTAACTCAAAATCTGCTTGAAACTATTTTCTAAATTTTAACTAACTTGGTGGGGGGCGGGGGCGCCTGGATGGCTCAGGTGGTTAAGTGTCTGACTCTTGATTGCAGCTCAGGTCATGATCTCAGGGTTGTTAGATTGAGCCCTGCCTAGGGCTCCCCACAAGCAGGGAGTATGCCTGAATTTCTCTCTCTCTCTCTCTCTCTCTCCCTCTGCCCCTCCCCCCACTTGCATGCACATGCGCTCTCTCTCCAAAATAAATACATAAAAACCTTCAAAAAAATAAATTCTAATTAACTTGGATTATTATGCTATAGAGCCTTATGTGATTTAAAATTTTTTAAACTAATGTATGACTTAAGTTAAAACACACAAGTTTGGTTGGAAGTAGAAAGCTCTTGAAATCAATTCTCAAAAATTTTTTAAAAGGAAAAAAAGAGGATAAGGGTTCTATTTATGGTAATGGCTGATCAGATCAATCCCGCTGAAACCAACAAAAAATTCTTCACAAATAAAGCAGTATGAAATTGCACACCAAAATCTAGAAAGTAAACCAGAAAAATAAACCCTATACTCAGTTACTTCTTCCTGAGGCCTTTTACCTTTCCAGAAGAAAAAGCTGAGAAAATAGAAGAAAGGCTGAGCTGCTGGTAGATTTCCTGGGCTATGAGGGAAAAAAATCAAAACACAGGATCGACCAAAAGTGGGATGCAAATAAATCATCACCCAAATTAAGCTGAGATCCTAAAGGCAAAATCATCAGGTCAGGGAGAACCAGATGTAAAATAGAACTCATACAACTCATGACTTGTAGCCCTGCTTAATGTCATGTGTATGTGTATGTGTGTGTATAAATACAAATATATGTTTTATAGATTCATATATATATAAAACAGTAAGTTTTGAACATGAACTAAGTGACTTGGGACTGGTAGCATGCTTAATCATCTTTCCTAGGAAAACATGGCTTCTTGAAAAATATACCATTATCCTAAGACTTAAAAAATCCTATAATTTTTCAAATCCAATAACTAGCATGTAGGCACACAAGAAAAAAATCATGAACCAGCAGAAACAGACCCTTAAAAAATTAAGAAACTGAAATTATCAGTCAAAAACAAATTATGAATAATAAAAATAAAAGCCACAACTGTAATTTTTTAGCAAGTAGCTACAAACAGGAAGAACTGGGGTGACTTACTTCTTAAAAACCCACTGACCCAGAGATTCAAGCATCTCAGTTTACCCAAAACAGGAAAAAGAATTCTATACAAAACATCATAAAGTAGCAGAAAACTTAAGACAAAGAAAACATTTTTTTAGAGATTTCTTTCAAAGCAGCAAGTATTAGATTGACAGCTGACTTCTCAAATCACTAATGGAAGCCAAAAAAATAAATCAAAAAGCAAAAAACCCACAGTGGAACATTATCTTCAAGATTCCGACAAACAATCACAATCTACAATTTAAAAGACCCAAAACATTCTTCAAGATTGAAGATGAAACAAGACACTGTAAGGTAAGCAAAAAATTAAGAAACTGATCGTCAGTACATCTGTAGTAAAGATATTCTAAACAGTATATTAAAAGATCTTAAAAAAATTCTATAAAAAGTTCTTTAAAGAAAATTCAGAGATGGAAAAATTAATGAAGACTGAAAATGGTAAAAATAATAGGAATATGTAACTGAACATTGATGGTAAGAACAGTACTGTTCAAGTGAAATACAATACCACTCATATATATATATAATTTAAAATTTTCTAGTACCCACATTAAAAAAAAGTAAAATTAATTTATTATAGTTTCAACATGCAATCATAATAAAAACCTGAATTATTTTACACTGGTTTCATACTAAGTCTTAGAAATCTGGTATTTGACATTTACAGAACATGACAGTTCAGATGCTAAATCGTCATCAGAAATACTTGATCTTTATTTTTATAGTTTCAAGCTGAAAGGAACATTTACATACCCAAGTTGTTCCAGACATACTTAAGGGTTTTTCAACAACTGAATCAAGTTATCAATTTTCAAATTTAAATTAACACTACATAAAACTAAAAATTCAGTTCCTCAGCAATACTAAGCACATTTCAAGTGGTCCACGGCCAGCCACAAGCGGGCTAACAGTATTGGGTAGCACAAGTATAGAACCTCTTCCTTTGAGTTAAAATTACAAAGATTTAAAATAATGCTAATAGCATATAAGCCAGTAAGGAATGAAATGAAGATAAAATCACTGAGGATGCAAGAAATGCTCCAAGCACAGAGAAAATATTTGCCACACTGGTCTAATCTTTAAGTAAAACATCGACAACCCAAAAGAAACATTGTGAATAGGAAAAGACATTTCAAACAAGAAATTGAAATAGCCAATAAATTTTTTACAAAATGCTCCAAGTCATTAATAACCAGAGCACTGTAAATTAAAACAGTAACATAAAGCCACATTCATCACGTTGGCAAAAATGAAAAACATCAACTGTTGGTGGGACATTAGAAAAAAGTTATGTATCATACACTGCTGGTAGGAATAAATTGATATATCTATTTTGGAAAAGTCTGGCATAATCTACACTCTCCAAAAATGCATGCTATGTGCATAAAATACATGCATAGAACATCTATAGTAGCATTGCTTTTAACTGCTAAAAACTGGGCACAATCCAAATGTCCACTAATCTTAGAGTAATTAAATTAATTGTGGTTTATTCATAAAAGAACTTACTACACCATTTACTATAGACATTACCATACAAAAATGAAAAAATATGTACTACAGCTAAATCTACTGACAGGGTTAAAAAAATATTGGTGACCACAGAGGAAACATACACAATGTGTAATTCTTTTCTAATTTTTTTAAAGATTTTATTTATTTATTTGACAGAGAGACAGCAAGAAAGGGAACACAAGCAGGGGGAGTGGGAGAGGGAAAAGCAGGCTTCCCGCTGAGCAGGGAGCTTGATTCCAGGACCCTGGGATCATGACCTGAGCCGAAGGCAGACGCTTAAACAACTGAGCCATCCAGGCGCCCCCGTAATTCTTTTCATACAGGTAAAACACAGGCAAAATTCATCTACATCGTGTAGGAATGCCAACATTGGTGGTTAAAAAAAAATACTTGAAATAAAAATAGGAAATAATTACCTAAAAATTCAGTTAAGTGTTAACCTCTGGAAGTGGTGAGCAGGAGAATATTCAGGAATGGATGGGGGGGGGGAGGAGTAGGTCTCCAGTGCCAAGAATGTTTTAGTTCTTGACTTTGGTAGCGATCACCAGAGGGTTCACTTAGTAATTATTCATTATACTGCATACCTATGATTTGTGCCATTTTTTGCATATTTAGTATCTTAACATAAAAAAATTTGTTACCGAAGGCACTTAAATTACTTTGCTATAACTTTTTTTCTTTTATAAAGTGGTAAATGTTTAGCTGCAATACAAACAAAATTTTAAGGCACAGGAGTCTAATGTTTACTCCGTTTTGACAAAAGACTACTACACACAGAGAAAGAAGCACTAGGCAATGATGTATAAATACGGTCCATTGCCAAAACATAAGTAAAATGTAGAAAAGTAGCAACTTTGATAGTGTATCCTAAAGAACTCATTACAGAATTAAATAATACCAATACAACAAACATGAGGAATTTTAGATGATTGGTCTTAAAAAAAACCATAAAGGGTGATAATCTTTCAAAGTACTTTTACCAAAGGTAACTGAAAGATCGCAATGGTTCTAGTTAAGATTGTATGAAATGAATATGAAAAAGAAATGGTGATATTTTACTAAAAAAGCCTTACTAATGTAAATTCGTGAATTCTTCAATAGTTGGAATTACTATCTTATGAGGGAAACATTTCCAGCAAAAATAGTTGGTATTTGAGAAACCAGAGGCTCTAAATCCGAAACTAGTAACCAAAGAAACTTAAAACAAAATATCCATTTAAAAATCTCTAATGTACACTACAGAAAAGGAAAATTTTATGTCCCTTCTCTATAAACCGTACAACATCAAGGAGTACACAATCCCATATCCCTTTTTGAGAACAAGCATAGGCGTTGTGTTGCATCAACAACGCCAAGATACGGGAGGCAAATTCCATTCAGGACTTCTCAGCTTGCTCCCTCCTCCCCAAAACCACTCCAGAATTCCAGGGAGCATAGCAAAGTAAGGAATGATGGTCATAATACCCAATGCAAGTAATGCATCCATTGCCAGAAGTTGTCAAAATTCACACATGGAGCTTTTCTCTCCCCCTGCTCTGAGCTGAACAGTCAACAGAGTCATCTCTGATCCCGTTTCTCTTTAGAAGCGTGATCATCAAATTCCCCCCCAAGACCGGGTGCAGTCAACACCCCACCAGAGATCTACTCTCTTGAGGAATCCCTGCAGACTTCAGGGATTTGTCGGCAGCCTCACAGGAAGCCCACGAGATAGAAGGGGCCTGCCTGGTTTCTGGCCTGCCTGGCCTAGACGAGCCTGCCCTCTTCCCGCATTCCCAGTCTCCGCAACCTTCCGTTCTCATTCTTTTCGATTCGCCTTTCGTCCTGGCGACCTTGGCCTTCGTTTTGAGGCCAGCCTACCCCATGTTACCTCTCACAGAAAAGTCCGCCCTTAGCAGGGCAGAGTATGAATTTGGCGACCACAGGAATCGCTTCACAGGCGCCGCTCGCCGCGTAGTCGGCTCAGCTTCACCTGCTACGACCAACGGTACACCACTACTCCCGGCATTCCCCGCGCACGCACCGCGTCTCCCACCCCGCCCCACTCCCGCCCCAACACGTGACCTACATGCGTCTCCGTCCCCGCCCACTTCCGTTCCTCCACTTTCCCTTAGGAGAGAGGAGGGGCAGGGGGTGTTAAAGAGTAGCGACTTCCTCCTACTCCCCGCCCCCGCCCCTCTACCCCCTGCTACAATGTCTTCCGGGTCGCAAGTGCCTCGGAGCCTTCTGGGAAACCGTATCATTTCCTCCCCTCCCCCTCCTCCTGCCTTCAACCAACCAGCCTCCCGTCAGGGAGGGGCATGCGCAGTGAGTGCCTCCCGTCTCTTCTACCCGAACCCCCCCTCCCCCCCCCCACAAGGAAACCCCCGCAGCAGCAGCAGCTGATGATGAAGAGAGAGGCAGTGGCAGAGGGGGGGCACCTTTTATTTCTATTTTTAAAGGGACAGGACACTAATTTTACCCCACTTCAACCTTGAATTGAGGGGGGTGGGGGGAAGGCGGCTGAGTTCCTTCCCCCACCCTCCAGCCCTGAGACCTGAGAGGGGGATTGAGCCTGAGAGAGAAGAAGGAGTTTCTTCTTCTTCGAAAACCCCCATCCACGACTCCTACCCCCTCACCCCTCCACTAGCCTCCCTCCCGAGCCCCCTCCACCCTCCTCCTCTCTGGCCGTGAGAGGAGGAGAGAAAGAGACCAAAAGCCTCTTAGCAACACAGACCCTTCTCTGCTGCTGCTGCTGCCGCTGCTACTGCTGCTGCTGCTGCTTGGCCCTGGCTGGAGACATCTCACTACACCCAGGAGCAGCCACTTCCCCAGCTCTCCTCCTCCTTCGCCGCCTCCTCCTCCACTCCCCCCCCCCTTTATTACCCTTTGTGTCATCCTCCACAGCTCCAGGGAAGGCACTCAAAAGTGGGGGGCAGGAAAGGTAAGTGTGTCTGTTGGGGCTTCATTGCCTTCCTCTGGCTCTGACTTTAACTCCGGGGCAGCAGTAGCACCAAACCACATACGCAGTGGAGCTCCGGGGTGAGGAGGGGGTGGTGCTGGGGTGGGGGGGGGGGGGGGGGAAGGGGGGGTTGGAGTGGGGAGGGGTGTGTGAGGTGGGTGCCCATCCTGTCAGAGGAGGAAGGGCACTTTTATTTTTATTTGCTGTTGTCAAAAGTGGTTTCTCTTCTCCAGCTAACATCTGATTGTGTCTTGCTCCAGTGGGGGAGAATACAAAAACAACCCCCTCCTTCCTCCAATGAGGCGCCAGGGAAAGAGACAGAAAGAGGCACACTTTCTAGATGTCACTTGAAAAAATTCGTTTGGAGAGCTTTTTTCCTTTTTCCCCAGGAAAAGCTCCACTGCATTTGTTTCTGAGTGGGAAAATGTCGGGATCTGGATTGTATTGGAACTGCTTATCCATTTGTAGACCTGAGTGTTTTCCCCTTTTTGATTCTGTATGTGATTTGGAAATTGACTTCAGTGTTGGAACAGACTTGATTGGTTTTTGCTTTCTGGGTTTAATTTTCCTTTTTTTGTTGTTGTGTCTGACTTGCATGGGAAATTTCAAATTTTTAGTTGATAGAGGCCTTTGGTTAGGTTTTGACTTGTATTACTGCTTGTTTTGTTAAATGTTTGTTTCATACATCAGCATGTAAAGTTCAAAGCTTAAAATGCGCAAAGTTTAAATACCACCGGTATTATCTCTTCCTACAGATATTTATTCTTGATATTTATTTTCCACAAGACGAGAATATTAGCTATTTTCTAATTAATCTGGGTATTTTTCTAACCTTTGTAACTTGTCTGAACAAGTAATCCCCATTGAAAACTTTATGTTGTTCTGGCTTCATGGAAGGCCAAACCTCTCCATCAGTAGTTTGCTGGATTGGTACCACTTTCAGTTTTAACTGAATTATTTATTTTGTGTTGTAAATTGAGATGAGTTTTTCATCTCTTGGGGTACTGAACCAAATTGCTCACTGTACGTAAAAGGAGACATTTCTAAAATATATTTTCATGAGTCAAATCATGAAGTCGTAGTTAGTATATTCATTGTAGTTAGACATGAATTGAAAGATAAATCCGGGTTTAGGTTTATAGAATAAGGTCTTCATAAAAATCACTATGGCTTTCAAATTCAGTGCTGTATTTTATTTCACAAATGCTAGGAAGTATTTTTCCAATGTAGGCCTTTTACTAGGGCTTACATTGGAAAGTGGCATTTTGTTTCATACATACATTTCTTTATCCTTTCCTTGAAGATGGATGCACACATTCATATATACACTCTCTCACACACACCACTCTCTCTCTCTCTCTCTCTCTCTCTCTCTCTCTCACACACACCCTTTTTTGTAACTGCATTGGTATCTCTGATCCCATAATTTATGTCAGCAAAAAATATTCTTCTGTAAAGCAGCAATTTTATGATCAGACTGGTAGTATGAAAACAGCAGTTTGATCAAATAGAAAAGATTGAAGAAAAATAAATCTAGATGGATAATTGACATAAATATTATTAAAACATGGTAATACTTTTAATTTTTTATTTTTTGATGGTAAAGCCGAAACATAATGTGCTTCTATTTTAGTGGCAGAAACGCACTGCAAATGTAGAAACTTGTTCTGTAAAATTTTCATTAATGTGTGCAAAAGTAGACATTTAGACACAGGGGAAAAAAGCTGTGTAGCAGTAAACAATATGGTCTAGTTTCCCCTCCTTTCTGTCATCAATTTGAACAGTTCCTTACCTTTCTCTGAGGTGTAATTGGTGCACTTCAGCAGAAATCTGTGTCAAGTTCAAGTTTTTCTCCCAACATCAATGCTACTATTTCAGGTCTACCTAGGATTTCTCGTCCTCACCCTAATTCTTCAACAACATTATCATAAGAGGGAGAAAGTAGAACTTAGTGAAGAAATCAATTTTAAGGACAGCAAATTGTGTATATAATTGGATGGTAGTTGCCCGTCGGCAGCTGAGTGAAAATTTACAGGCTTGAGTATAATACCTTTACTTAATTTATGTCTGCTTTTCTTTTGAAAACATTCCTTTATCCCACCAGTCCTAGGGTAAGTCTGTATGGTTTGAGAACTCCAGACTTCTTCTAAGTTGGATAATGATTTATATTTAGAAAACTTTTTTTATTATGGCTTATTTTTTAAATTTTAATACATTTTAGGATTGTAATTTTCATCTATGTGATATCTTGGAGGTCACTTTATCCAGCTCTTCATTTAACATAATGCTGAATTTCAGAGAGCTTGAGGAACTTGCCTAGTTTCCAAGGCCTCTTAAGTGAGCAGAGTGTGGACCAGAGAACTTAGGTCTCTTAACATTCTCTGTGCTATACCACCTCATTGTCTTTTGTCAGAAATGAAACTCATTCAGTTTTGTGTATAGCACTTAGGGATTTTATATGGAGGCATATTGTTTTAAGAATATTTAGGTAAATTGCTTTAAGCCAAAATTTTGTCTATTTATAATTCAATTATTTGTTGTTGATTTAAGAGGTACTGATTTATCTCATTCTGGATAGTTACTATTTTGAGAATTATTTCAGCTTCCCCAGATGCTTATTTTTTCTCTGCACTTCTAATTAGTAAATATACTTCTTACTCTTGGATTAAAGACATATATAGATAGATAGATAGATAGATAGATAGTTAGATAGATGATGCATATTGTATTATAAATGTTTACCTATTAGTCTTGCTCTGTGAACCACTTAAGACTAAGGATTTTTGTCTTGTTAACATTTTATATCCCTCATAGCAGTGTCAGTGTCCCTCATAGCAGTGTGTGGTGCATAGGAGGCCCTACTGGTTGCTTATCATAATTGATAATAGAGTTAGGCATATTTGAATTTCTTTACTCCCATATGTAGGATTCTTTTCCTTTCTTCTCCTCCCTGCTACAATTTCTCCACTACCGTGAATTTTTAAATTTATTTTTACTGTAGCTCTCACTTTTTCTGTTAGCCAAATTAAATCCCATTAACAATATAGTACTTAGAGAAAGTAAAAACATATTCCCTTTAATCCTTGTACAGGATGCAATTTAACAAAATAATGTATTTTTAATAAGAGATTTCAAAAACATTCCAATTAAAATTAGCAAATGTTCAAGGTACACTTAAATTTCATTTCATTGAGTGACTAGTACAATAGGTTATTGGAATGATTAGGCCACTTCTGCCAGCTCTATAAAGCAACTGTTACTTAGGTGACATGTTTCCCTGACTTTGTTTTTTTGGTCCTTACCCAGACACTTATCAACTTTCCAGTTTTCTATGGATATGAAGATTTACTCCTAGTCATCACTGGGACCCCATGAAGTCAGCCAGAAAGCCTATGTCCAACTTATGTACCTTTGCAAACTTGTCTGGATTTTGAATGTATGTGCAAAATAGATTGTACTTAGGTATTCATTAAACATCTACTGAGCATCTACTGTCTTTCAGGCATTGTGCTAGGCATCTGAGAAACAAGGATGGTCCCTACAGTTTAATGTGAAGAGAGATTTTAATTGTATTCCACAAGTATATTGGTTATAACTATATTTTGATGTTTTTTCCTAAATAAATTTTATATTAACTAAATAGATACTGTTAGGTGGAAAAATGCGTGTTTAAGAAGGATATGGCTGTATTTTATTAAAATAGAAAAATATAAGGAAAAATTTTCCACTTAATACTGTATTCTGGGGATTTCTATTCTATATATAATTCATTAATTTTAGACCATAAAATTAGTCTATGTGGCTATCATTGCTAGTATTTTATTGATATATACTTTTATTTGAAGATTATCAACATTGTTCATTGAAGTATCTCATTAAATTATCCCCCCCAAAAAACCAAACCCAAACTCTCCAAACTTAAAGTTTTGTTTTTTTTTTTTCTCAAAAGTAACTTTTCTTTTTATATATTATATGACAGGTTATCTTTCATGGTTCTTTGGAAGACATGGAACATTATCATTTTGATCATTTAGTTAATTTCTATAGTTTAAGTTAACAGTATAATTTAATTATCATGGAATAATTACAGTATATACTACTTAGGAGTTTTGGAATTTTCAGTGTGCACTAGATAAATTCCTCCAAGATCCTCATTAGGAACTTTGCAGTTCTAGCTCTAAATTGGTTAGTTGCAATTTTTAATCTTGCTTATGTGATACAATTTCAGTAAAATGATTTGGAAGTTTCTTAGGTATGGATGTTTCAAAACCAAAGGATACTATCTTGTTTCCTATCATGGCCTTCATATATAATTTAAAAATATTAGAAATTTCCTGGATTTTCTTTTTCCCCCTTAAATTGTACTTTTTAGAATAATATTGATTCACAATTTGAAAGGAAGGACTCTTGCTGGTACAGTATCTTGTGAAGGTAAATAGACTTCTGAAGGTCAATTCTGATCTCTTTCAAATTCATTCTTAACTTTTTATTCTAGTAATAATTATAGTTACCATTTATTATAAGTGCTTAACACTGTCATAAATATATCTATTTACTGGTCCTGTGAACTTTGAACATTGTTCCCATGTTACAAATGGGGAAACCTATTAGTGACAAAACATCATTTTACATATAGCAGCAAAATAATCATAGTAAATTCATAACACTTTTTAAATTTAAAACATGGTCACTATAGCTTTTATCAGTCAGTAAGTAGTCGTAAACATTAGTAAAATCATGGCCGCAGTAGCTTATTAGTAGAGTGTTGGAAAATTTCTAAAAGCTTATAAGGACAGAAAAACAACAAACCCAGTTCTTTATAAGGAACATAGATGCAGACCAGTGTGCAACTTGAAATAAAATACACTTGACCCTTTAACAACACAGGTTTGAACTGCAGGTCCACTTATATGCAGAATTCTTACAGTACTGTAAGTATACTTTTTCTTCTTTAGGATTTTCTTAACACTTTTTTTCCTCTAGCTTATTGTAAGAATATAATATTTAATACACGTAACATACAAAATGCATGTAAATTGACTACATTATCAGTAAGGCTTCTAGCCAACAGTAGGCTTTTAGTAATGAAGTTTTAGGGGAGTCAGAAGTTATATGGGATTTTCAACTGCCCAGAGGTCAGCACTCTCATTGTTCAAGGGTCAGCTGTATACATAAAGTCAGTCTTCTCTCTGTATGGCATAAATTACATTTAGGCTTTCTACATATTGAACTTCCTTTCTCTTGCATGGATTACATTTAGCGTTTTGTTAGGTGAAGTTTGAAGGTTCTAACAATTTGTAACCCAATGAATATTTACTGTAAACATTTTAATGTAAATGTTTTAATGGAAAACCTTTACACAGAGGGGACATATATTGCCTAGTGGTTGGGTATGTATATATACATATCTTCTAGACCCTGTATCTTATAAAATTTTCATAATTACTACATTATACATATAGAATTAGGTTTAGTGTACTCTTTTTAGTACTACTTAAAGTCAGAAATATTTTTAGTATGAGAATGGACAACATGTTGGATTCTCTAGATACCTAAATTATTATATAGTTAAAGAGTCTCATGCTCTACTGACTGAGCTAGCCAGGCGCTGATTTATTTTATAGTTATTCTTTAAAGCAGCTACTGAATTAAAATACATTTTGACCCAACTAACCAGATTTGCTTTTACATTCTTTGCTTCTAGGAGAAAAGAATAATTTTTTAAAATTCTATGTTGTTAAGTAATTTTCATATGCATCCTAAGTAAATACACATTCATCCTATATGCATAAAATGAGTACGTTATTCTATAAATAATATGTCGATGCATTATGACCTGTAGAATTCAGATATATTTTTAAATGTAAAGAACTATGTAATCTATTATATTTCAGAGAGAAAACTTTATAACAAATTGGTTTTATTGCTTTAACGAATAATCTCAGTAGTTGGTGGGATAGAATAAGTCTATGGTCTCAAACAACTTCCTTAGATAACCTGAAGGTAATTCCTAAAAGGCAAAGGCAATACCTAAAGATAAGGGTTAAAAGTAAAGATTCTAACTCATCATTGTTTCTGTTTGAAGTATTTCTGTAATATCATGTAAGATTTCAGAAGTTGGAATGACTCAGTATAATTTTTCAGAGACCCAAGGTGAGAACTAGGCTTAACATATATTAAGGTATATCTTCTAATGTAGCTGTACATGATGGAAAAGAAAATCACTAATGATATCATACCTGGTGAAAAGCATATACTTCATTCAGAGTTGTATGTGACTAATTCTAATTTGAGTTCTGTTTCAGTTGACCTATATAACCTTTTCTTAGAGAACTTGTAATTAAAATCTGTGTTATTGAGTAATTTATTAGAACATATTGTTTTAAAGGACAAAAATGAGTTCTATAAATCAGTCACCCACCTTAAAATGGTGAAAATTTTTTCACATCCATGCTTCACTGAGTTCTTTGCCAACCAACCAAGATTCAGGAAATTAGAGGAAAAATTTCTGTATGGTGCTAGTGTTAAAATTTACATTATTGTGCTCCCTTTTTTTAAATTTCAAGTCTATATCTTGAACGTTGGAAGTAAACCTAAAATTAAAATGTTTCTTAAGGTTGATTGAATACTAAATTATATTAAGATTCATCCTTGTATCCAAAGCTATTGTTTTCTATATACCTTGAGTCCAGAAATGTCTACTGATTTGTTGGGCAATGATTAACTTAATCAATACATACATTCTTAATATTACTACTATCTAAAAATAATAATCTTGGCTGTATACATACAGTCACTAATGTTGGGGGAGGCAAGTATTCCATATTCAACAAAAGAAAAATACTGATTTTTAAAAAGCTTCTTTACTTGGGATATACAGATATAAAAAAACAGCTTTTATATAAGATCAAAAGGATTTTTACTTATTTGGAAAGTTAAATGTAAAGTTTATCGTTAACAAATATTAAACTGATATTTAGAAAGTCAAATACATGTTCCAGTAATGACAGAAATATAGAGGCTATTTTTTAGCATTATTCCAAAATCATTTTCCTTCTCCCACATTTGTCACACAGGAGTTTGTGCTGAAGGATTTCTTGGCCATTTTAGAGACTGTAATCTAGTTAAAAGGTTTGTTTATACTTCCCATCTCTGTTCTGCTGATGGTATTAGAATGCAAGCCAGAGCCAGACATCTAACTGTTTATAACATTCAAACTTCAATTAAAGCTGCAGTGTTCAGTTCACTATATATCAGAAAGCTTTATACCAGCTACAAATATCAGCAGTAATGATGGCAATGATTTTGTGTAGCCATAGACTTTCCTAAATCATGCCATTCCTTATGAATACTTTTTTCATTTAGGCAGTATTAACATTAATTCTTTCATAGAAGTCTAAAAATGAAGCTTATTTTCTACCAGAAGTAGTATAGCATTTCCTTCAGCAGTTTCTTTTGATAATAAAACCTAATAGCTTATATTATTATATATCTTATTTAAATGGCCCAGTTTAGTTTTTTTTTGATTAGTAAATTCTATAGTAGATTTGTTTGTTAGCTAATTGATTCAACTCCAGTTTCCAGTTTGAAGAGCATAGCAATATGTTGCCTGTTAGAAAACAAAAGTAACAATCACATTACTCCAGTGTTATATGTATGGGAGGAGACTAGACCTACATAATACAGATTTTAATTTAATCTTATGTTGCTTTTCTGGTCTTCTGTTCCTGCTGTTTGTGGTTTCTATGTTCTAAGTATGTTGGTAAACTATTTTAAAAGTTGTTTTCTTTTTGTAGCTGTTAAGAATTCTTTAAAAACATTTCTTCAGCAGCTTCGCTGTTTTTGTGCCATCTACCTCATTGATTTAGAAAATGAGTTATATGTGTATGTGTTTAATTTTTCTAATGAGTAGGCAAATTTGCTATATGATTTTGCTTTCTCTTTTTATAAAACTAAATTTTACTTTTTACTAATTTTGGACCTTGATTACTAAATGTGTACATTCTTTACATACATATACTTTTTATTAAAATACAAGTTTATAGGAGGTTTAAACATTTAAGGAAAGATGAAAAATCATATTAAATTTAATGATTACTTGCTAAAATGCTTTTAATTAAAATATATTATAATGGAAAAATCTACACTACTCATTTTCCTGGACACTGAAAGAAATGATTCATTATTTTGAAATTTTATAAGAAAGAGAATTCTACCTATGGTCTCTGAGAATAAGAACTAATCACGACCATGCAAAATTTGGATTTGTAAGTTAAAAAACATGGAAAGATCTCTAAGATAAGCTAAACTGAAAACATGTCACAAAAAATATGTACACTATGATCCCATTTATGTAAAAAAATGCAACAGAATAATATGTATGTACTATATAAGAATATATACTTATGTACATATAATACATATGTTATACCATGTGCACATATATTTATAAAATAAAAAGTTGTATAAGATATATGCCTTATGTTTATGTAAATACATTAAGAAAAAGTCTGGAAAATATGTAGCAAATTATATCCTTGGGTTTATAGAAAGTGTGTAAGTGGGATGCTGGAAGATTAAGAACTCTTATGGTTTTTATGCTTTAGCGTTACTTGGATCTATTTTTAACAATAAGTTTATATTCATGTAGTAATTTTATAATGGAAAAATATACTTATGTATTAAAGGAATGAGAAAACAAATGATCCAGGAAAATTGCCGTCATATCCCCTAATCGTCACATGAATATATCCCTTGAATACCTTGAAGAAAATTGAGTATTGGCTAATGATCATCATAGCTTGATACAGAATAAAGTCTGTTAGACTGATCTAATCTTATCTAACAGGGTGAAAACATAGTCAATTGAGGGAGGAACAATGGGTATAATCTATCCTGACTTTGAAATACTTTGCTTCTTATTGCAAAATGCGTTTGTCACTTACCTGGGAAAATATTGACTAGGGAACTGGTGGTGAAGAATGTCAGTCATAAAGTGGTGACAATAAGTCAGTTTTAGTCTGAGATAAGATATATGTTGGACCTAAGATAGACTTTTATTATTTTAATCAGTGTTCCAGATTATATGCTCATTCAAAATACAGATGGCATAGTCACTTAAATTTTTATAATTTTTCTGTATTCAGGTAGTGGTTTGAATAGAAGACAAAGATAAAGCAAGTTATTAAGATTAAGTCTTTTTAAAATTGTCTGAAACATGTATTTGAAAAACACTTCAGGAGCTTTTGTAAAATAACATCAAACTGAGTATGAAAATATGCAGAGTAAAGAAGCAATTAGAATTCTGTAGAGTTAATCACGGTGGGCTTCTTGGGAGGACATGAGTTAATCAGAGTTTAGGTAGAGGAGAAATCATAGGTTGGCTCAGGAGAGAGTAAATCAAATTAAGACAAGCTTCCAATGCAATGAGAGGATGGGGGAGCTTATTTTTAATAGTTTGAAGCTACAATTAAAATTCAAAATAACCTGGTAAATGAAGAAAGGGGTTAGAAATAATATACCTTGCATTTATGTTTTTAACGCTTTATTTCAAAGACTGCAGGTCAGAAAAGAAATAGGGAAAAAATAACTTGCATAAAACATAAGGAAGTGAATAGTTCTTTGCAATTATAACTGGAAAATTGTCAAGAGTCTAAAGCAAGTATATTCTGAATGAGTTGGAAATGAAACACTATGTAGTTAAAACAGGAAAATTTTATCCAAGGATACTAACTGAGGTTCTTTTTCCTTTTATAATTAAAATTAATACCCAAGTTGGTCCCTAGGATCAATAGGAAATAGTATACAATTAAAACTATGAATCTTATATAGAAATTCTAAAAATAACAAAGGAATAGCTTATGTTTTCTCCATTTACTTATCAAGTTGTATTTGCATCTGGCATAATTTATTTCCACCTGGCCCCATCATGTCAATTACCACTCTACCTATTCCTATCATCACAAATTGAACTTTTTTTCCTGAAAAATGTCAATTTTAAAGAGTTTATCAAATATGGCTCTGTGTTTCCACTTGAAAAATCAGTGATTTTTCTCTTATGTAGGGGTCATTGACTCCGTATTCATTATCTCTCTCTCTTTTTTTTTTTACCAGTGGCTTTGTCAGTGTCTTTTTTCCAACAAATATGTGTTGAAACCTATTATGTGCTCACTGGAATAGTGACCAAAATAGACATGGATCTTGCTGTTCTGGACTTATCCTAGAGATATGGATATTAATTAAATAATCATATAAATACATGCAAAGTTGGAACTATTCCAATTGCTGTAGAGTAGTACATGGTACTTAATATAAGGGCTTTAAGAAGAATAATTTAACCAATCAGTGGGATCAAAGGAAGTTTGTGGGTTTTTTTTGGAGGAAGTGTTTAGTTAGCTGCAATCTTGATATTAGTTAATCAAAAGGGAGAAAAGTTTTCTAGAAGGAAGGAATAGTATGTACAAAGGTATTAAGGAGGAGAGAGCATAGTACCTAACATTAAATGACAAAATGACAAATTTTAAGAACTAGAAAGTGCATGGTAAAAGGTAATGCTAGAGATTTATGTAGGAATCAAACTACAAGATGTTGTAGGCCAATGTTTTCTTTATCCTTAGGATTAATATTTATACTTAGACTAATATTCTTTATGCTCAGTGCAAAAACTTACTACTACTTATAAAAGGGTTGTGCTATAAGAGTTCATTTTTATTTCACTTTAAAAATCATAGTGCTTTATCCCATGGAATCATGGTTATAGTGGTCAGGTCATATAAAACCCCTTTAACACAAAAGAGTGGAAAGTAGTGACCATAACATTGTGCCTTAAACATAAGTAGGTAAAGGTTAGGAAAGAAAAGCAAGAAAGGGAATTAAAATGAATGTATTCAAGAGAATATCCTGGGTGTGATTGACTGAGTTGTAAATAATGAAGAAAAAGAAAAAGCCTGCAAGTGTGCTAGGCTGGTGTAGGATATCATAGCAAATGATCTTAAGGGATACATTCAGTGGGACAACTTGAAAAGACCTTTAACTGGCACCTGGATATATCACATTTTGATATCTAGAGCAAACCAAGACAGAGTAGAAGACAATATTCACAAATTGAATGTTCTGAATCTAGGGCATATTTGTGTTGATATTATTAGAATATAAAAATTTTTTTAATTCCTTTAAGAAAAGCAGAATTACAAACTAATCACAATACGATGCCAACTTTATTTTGGTTATTTTTAGATTTATATAATCAGAATTAATTATAAATTATTAAGTTGCATTAACTATTTCAGGCCTCAATATTAGCATTGAAAATATGATATATCTCAATTGGAATAGTAGTTTAAAAGACAAAGTTGAAGAAATTTAATTTTTAATTGTTTTCCATTTAACTTATATTGTTGATAAAATATATTCATGTTGATCTTTTAAGTTTTAAGCCTCTTTGAACACCAGTTTCTGTATTAAGTAATAATCTAATTAATAACCAAAAGTTCAAGAAATGCCCCAAATACTAAGAGCATTACAAAAAGTGGATTAAGTCACTTGAATTTTATTAAGACCAAAATGTCACAAAGACAAACAAGGATGATGTAAATATATATACAAGCGTTTATTGAATAGACAAGGTGCATCACATTACTGTTGGTTGATGAATTCTGCCAGTGCATCATCTATCAGTTGATCTTGAATTGAGCTTTCTGGCATTCTCAGAAATGGCAGACCATGCTTCTCAAGAGGTTAACATCTAAAATTAAAAACTACAGAATTGAGTTACTGCTTCTTTATTCACTTGCTTTTTTACTAATTTATAGAACAATCTTAATGAAACAATATCACTAGCATTGGTTTATTTTTCATACAGCGTGTAGCAGACCACCTATGATTTCATTCATAGAACGTAAGTGTTTGGGAAACTTACTAGTGTTTAAAAGGTGGTTTACTAAATTTATTTAATAACTCTATGGGGTCAGGATACCTTTTAAACAGAAATGAAAAATCACTTAGGAATTGTTTAGGGATTGATGTGTTCCTTGTTTTACACTTTCTTACTTGTCTTTCTATCCAAGTGTATTCCAGAGATCCCTAGTTCTGTGATAAGCTAATAGGTATGAGACAGACCCCACCAAAATTCCTTTATCAAATAAAGTTTAGAACATAACAATTATGATTAAAGAATGCGCGATAGGATTTTTTACTGCAGTAGTAATCACTAACATGTATTGAGTGCTTTTTGCCACTCACTTTGCTAAGCATTTTACATACATTATCTTATTTAATCCTCTTAACCAAAAAGAATTCAGAAGTATATTCTTCATATAATATCACTGCTTATAAGCACCAACACAAAAAATTCTGTTAAGAATGCAAAAGTGAGACAAATACCATTTTAAACTGTTATAACCTTATAACGTTGGAAAAGAATGATTATGAAATTTATGCTTAAAATTAAATATTGAATTTAATAGTATATTTCTATATGTTTTTTATATTTGGAGAGAGCTATTTAATTTTTTATCTGAGTGTAGTTGACACACATTATGTTAGTTTCAGGTATGTAACGTATTGATTCAACAATTCTATATGTTATGCTCACTGCAAATGTAGCTACCATCTGTCACCATGCAGTGCTTTTACAATACCATTGACTATATTCCCTGTGCTTTACCTGTCGTTCCTGTGACTTACTCATTCCATAACTGGAAATTGGTTGGATATCTGTATACTAATAATGAAGTAGCAGAAAGAGAAATTAAGAAAACAATTCCATTTACAATTGTACCAGAAAGAATAAAATACCTAGGGATACGCTTAACCAAGTAGGTGAAACACCTGTACTCTGAGAACTTATAAAACACTGGTGAAAGAAATTGAAGATGACACAAACAAATGGAAAGATAACCCATGCTCATGGATTGGAAGAATTAATATTGTTAAAGTGTCCATACTACCCAAAGCAATTTACAGATTCAGTTCAATCTCTGTCAAAATACCAACAGCATTTTTCCAGAACTAGAACAAATATTACTAAAATTTATATGGTTTCACAAAAATAAACCGCCCAAAATAATGAAAGCAATCTTGAGAAAGAAAAACAAAGCTGAAGGTATCTCAATTCCAGAATTTAAGATATACTACAAAGCTCTAGTATAACTAGAGTATTCACAGATGATCAATGATAACCATACTTTTTTTATTAATAGGGAACAACTTTTAGAGGTTCAGAAACAGTCCTGAATTTGAATACTGCCTCTGAGTGTATAGAATGCAACCTTTGGTGAGCTGTTAAGGTTCTGAATTTGGGATTATCTGTAAAATTTGTATAGTGACTCATTTCTCACAGAGTTGTGACTATTAAAGAGTGCATATGAGTTCCTAGCATGTTGTGGACATTCACTAAAATTTAATTTCCTTTCCTTTCTCTGCTTCTATTAGTAATAACCATGTTTCAGAATCTTTGTGAAATTATGAATTAAATTTAAATTTTTCCCTTTTTGAAAAATAAAATTATCCATTACTCCTAAAAATATTTTAAAACTTTCTCTGAAATTTTACACATGGACCTGATCTACTCTTATCTTTTTGCTTTCCTGCACTTAGCTAATAAAATCGATACCTATAAATATTGTGGAACTCAGATACTAGAGAAATTTGAATAAATGGTCACACTTTGCTAATTTAAATATTCTGCTCCTACCTTATAGCAGTGCTTTTGGTAATTCTTATTAAGTGAAATAAAATGTAAATAAGTTAATTTTCTTTGTCTAGTTTCCCCACATTAAATAAGCAGTATTAAAAAAAAGTTAAGGGCGCCTGGGTGGCTCAGTTGGTTAAGCGACTGCCTTCGGCTCAGGTCATGATCCTGGAGTCCCGGGATCGAGTCCCGCATCGGGCTCCCTGCTCGGCGGGGAGTCTGCCTCTCCCTCTGACCCTCTTCCCTCTCGTGCTCTCTATCTCTCATGCTCTCTCTCTCTCAAATAAATAAATAAAATCTTAAAAAAAATAAAAAAAAATAAAAAAAAATAAAAAATAAAAAAAAGTTAAGAGCCTGGGCTGTAGAGCCTGGCTGTCTGGATTCAAATCCTTATTCTACCATTGCCTATCTGTATGACATTAATTTCCTCCTTAGTAAAATAGGTGTAATAATTGTGTTCACCTCAGGGCTATTTGATAAGAGAGATATATATACACATATATGTATGTGTGTGTACATATGTATGTGTATGCTCCTTTAAAATTGCCTGGCACATACTTTTAAAAGTATTAATCGTTCTAGTGATTATATGTATTGTCCGTATATTAGTTGTAATATTCAAAAATTGGTGTCTTAAATGTTGTGGTGAGTGTCTAACTTAGTAGTTTCTCGGCAGAGTAAAACATTCAGTTTAATTGATGGTTCTTTGAAAATTATGTCAGACTTTTATTTTGTATTTTCCAAATTCTTTACATTCTTTTTAGATTTTTGATCTTATTGTTGAAAGGTACGGGAAAAAATCCTCATTGTTTCCCATAAAGAAGCAGAAATACAGAAAGTTCATACCTTTTAAAGCATGGCAGTAGAAAAGTCAGTATAAAGACTAAATTAGAATTCAGAATATTTCATGTGCCAGTATGTTGAGCCAAGCTATGCTACTCCTTTTTAAGTATTCAAACAACAAACCTATTAGTTGGCAAAATAAATAAAATAAATGTTAAAGTTATGTTACTCTGTTTTTCAAAACTTTTATTGGCTTGTGTTTCCTTTGGATGTGTCCTCTTAAGTTTTATTCACTGAAAACTTATATAGAAAAATTGTTTGAAATGGGATTAGATTAATTAAAGCTATCTCTTTGGATATTTAAGGATTGAGTGTTTTTTTTTTTAAGTTATCAGTGGCTTCTCACCCCATCCCCATTAACTAGTTCAAGAACTCCTTCCCTCATTTCTCATATTATCAGTGTTCTCGTATATTATATATTTTAGATTCAATGTGCTTTTCCAGCCATCCTAGAAACTTAACCATCATTGTTAATATTTAGTTTCTATGAAAAACAATTCCAAGTTTCAGAGAATAAATTATTATTTTACAGTTAACTTTTAAAAAGCACTAGGATTATAAGAACAGCATATTTCTATAAAGATACATTAGAGGAACATTAAAAAGCTTTTTCTTGTTTAAAATATTATGTAGTGTCTACAATTCATCAATTTAAGAAAGTGATTAAATAGTTTGGTTGGGATCCAAAAAATAACTGATGATGACCAAAAAGACTCAGAACCATCTCTTTGAGAGAGAATTGTAAATGATTTGTAGACAAATAAGTAATAGAAGAGTAATTTCAAATTTGTACTTATTGTTCATAGTTGCTTAGGAGGTAGGATTATTATGTAAAATAATTTATTATGAATTTTCTTTTTAAAAATAGTAAAACTTAAAATTTAGTATTCCAGCCTAATAATTTGCAAACATTTATGGGAATTTTTACCTAAATGCCACTTACATTACAGAAGATTAAACAAGAATAATTCCATATCTGTCTAAAATAGCAAGATATTAACTCAGAGGCACAATGGCCTTGCTACCTTCCACATGAAATAATGTTCAAATGTTGTAAACAAGTTCTACAAAATGTTTCTCTCTCTCTCTCTCTCTCTGGTATTTTGATATGTTCATTCTGCTGATTGGGGGCATAGACTCAGGGATCCTATCACCTGATAACCTAATCTGAAAACTCAAGTTATTTTGTAAATCCTGATGTGACACTTTTAAGTTTCTGCTAAAAAAAAAAAAATCAAGTTATGTTTAAAGTCTTTTCTTAAGTTCTGGCTTGTGAAAAGAATTATTCTCTTTAAATGAGATTGTTGTGGACCTTTTAGGTTATTAAGACTAACATCAACTGCTAAGGGACATCAAATCCTGGTTCAAGGGAGCAGTAATATTTTCAAAAGCAGGAATTTTTCTGAAAGAAAGCATACATTGTTGTGCTTATACTTATTATATATGTAGTTAGGTAAAGAGAGACCTAGGGCTCAAGAAACAATCTTAGGATTTTCACAGTGGTATAGAGAAGCATAAATATTCATTCATTCAGTTACTTGTTCTACAAATAATATTTGCTATACATCAGTTATTCAGCAATAAATAAGACAGGCAGGGACCATGGCACTTAAGAGTGATCAACATTACAAAGAGTAAACAAGTCTTTCAGGTACTTAGAGAATGGATATATGACTTGACTTGTATGACAGACATTTCTAGATGATAATAATAAAGTCATATAATTTTCAACCTCTTAGTTTTATTGATGAAGAAATAGAGATCCATGCCAGAAAAGGTAAATAATTTATCCAAGATCATATAGCAAGTGGTATATCTAGGACTGAGGTGCTTCCTGGTCTGTTTATATTTGCCACTTGGATTAAAACAGGAAGCTGAAAGAAAGTAAGGCAAGGTGTCTAGAAATTTGGACCAGCCACTTTGGGCTTGAATATAGTTAATGTAATATGAGAAATTATACTTTTTAAACTTATATATTTCTTTGTACTTTATTTGAATTTCTTTACATTTCTTTTGGTTCTCCTTTAACATTTACTAAATGGTTTTTCAGGGTTTTGCTATGGAACTCTGTGCCCCCAGAAACTATGTGTGTTGGTTCTATGGTTCCTGAAGCTGTTGTCCACTATAACTTTTTAGGGGTATATTTGGGTTTTTTTCTCAGTAAAGAAAGTTGCTTACTTTAATTGTCTTGAATTTGCTAAGTTATAGTATACTTGTTGCTGGATAAAAAGAAAAGGATGGTGTGAGATTAAAGACACAGTTTTTCCTGGGATACCTTTGATCTAACACTGGTTTGAAATCCTGTTCCCATAGACTAATCCTGGTTATGTCTGATAAGAAAGGCTTCATAATAAATTATCAAGGGTATTCCAATTACAATTAAGTTTTGATTAAACTAATAAATAAATTACAAGGATTTGTAAAAAAAGGGTATAAGATTTCATCTTTGTTTCCATTATAATTTTTGTATCTTTTTCAGTGTTACTGTTTAAATTCCTTTAGGTTAACAAAAAGTTTGAATTTTTTTATAAGGTTTTTTTTTTTAAAGATTTTATTTATTTGACAGAGAGAGACACAGCGAGAGAGGGAACACAAGCAGGGGGAGTGGGAGAGGGAGAAGCAGGCTTCCCGGGGAGCAGGGAGCCCGATGCGGGGCTCGATCCCAGGACCCTGGGATCATGACCTGAGCCGAAGGCAGATGCTTAACGACGGAGCCACCCAGGCGCCCCTTTTCTTAAGGTTATTAAATATAAAAACTAAGTACACATCCTAGTAACTTACTTTGACTTGGGGACAATAAAGCGCAATTATAGGATCACATTTGAGAAGTAAATAAAGTGTTTGAAAGTTGAGTCTGCAAAGCTAGACATAGTAACAACAGGAAGCATCCCACCTACAATGCATATGGTAAAGGAGAAAGATGGTGCAACAGATGACAGACAAAATAGCTGAGACTTAAAAAAAACACATATTCTGCTTTACAACCTTAGCTCTGTCATCTCAGAAATAATAATACTGTCTTTCATCCAGATATCATGATATGAACATATTTTGATTTATAAGAAAACTTTTTAAAATATCTACTTCATATTTATACATTATTTGTAGTTAGGTTATAATGTTTCCTGTATGTTTTATATTTTGGGGGGGTATATATTTGTGCTCTTGCCTATTAGGAATACATACTGTAGTCACTTTATTTTGCCAAATTTTAATAAATTGGTTACATGAAAAATTGAACCTATAAAGCTATAAATGATAAAAAGGTTTCACTGAAGAATTCCTTTAAATAGAAAGCTCTTCTAATGTACTTAAGTGTTTTTAAAATCACTTCCTACCCTGGACTAAAAGAGATACAAGAAAACTCAATGCTAAAATGTCAGAAGCTATTGCTGCTTAACTAGTCAGAAATGAGGGTAAAGCATTTCTGAAATTTTAATAATAAACTAATGAAAAAATATTATGCATACAGATTCCATTTCCCTCTAACTTCTGAATATATTCATTTTATTGAGCTACTACTGTATATTAATTTGTTTTTGAGATTTGTACAGTCTATATGAAAATAATATATGGAAAAAGGAGTCTTATATGTAAAAATGACATTATGTGAGTATCAAGTAAGCAGAAGAGAACTGGGCTGTTATGTTTCAAAATATTTGATAGTTTGGGTATGTGCTATTGCTCCTCATTTAATAAAAGGGAATCCAGTGGTCTATAATATTCAGCTATTGTCTAGTTCAATATTTAATCAGAGCACTCTACTGATAGGTAATAACTTCTTTAATTTTTTAAAATGATAAGTTCATGTCCATTAAATATGAGCATATGGTATATGCACAGTTAAGTACCCAGTCCTATGATTCTGTTTCTATATTTCTGTAATCTAATTAATTAAAACTAACATGCTTAATTTGTAAATTTAATGGTATTCATAATCATTGTTGAAATTCATAATTAGGCAAATATAATAAATTATTGCTCTAAATGACAATAATAGTGTTTTTTAATACAGCGGTTTTTTCTATTTCATTTGTCCAAACACCAGTATCAGTTTTTATAACACATTTTAATCTTTGTCGTGTGTGTGTGTGTGTGTGTGTATCCATTATTGAGTAATTGCTTATTCCATCCTTAACAGTTTGACCTTCAAAGCAATACTTTTTGATTTGCACACACTTCTTTCTCCTAGATTTAAGATAGTGTTTCTAATGGATGCATATTAAAATCATTAAAGACCAACCCCTAACATTTAAATCAGAATTTCTGAGACTGAGGATCCTGGTATTGTTATTTTTAAAAGTTTCTTAGATGATGCTAAAGTGCAGCCACTGTTTAGAATTATTGTTCTAGGGCTAAGGTCTGCTGGGTTAACATTTTCATGCCTTGCACTTGAGAGATCCTTAAACACTAGGTTCACAGGTTGCTAGAGGGCTGATGGCACTGCAGAATCTGGACTCTTAACTTGTTTTTGGACTGACACTAGAATGTGATGAAGAATTCCTGTGAGGGTGGCTTCTGGATCCTCAGCTCTAGTTGCTTAGAATAGGGCAGGGTAGCTGAGAGCACTCATCATAGCTTAGCCCAGGGAAGAATTAGGAGAGGGGCCTTCTGACTGGTTAGGTGAAATTGAAGTGAGTTTAGAAGTTCAGGAAAGTAATAGTTAAAAATAGCCAATTATATAGCCATTAATGACCTGAATCACCTTTAAATGGACCTCCAAAAGAGCTACCCCCCTGCCATAATGAATGGTCTTTCTTAGGGAGAAAGATGAGAACCAGGTATTAACAGACTGTCCTATTTAACAGTGTTCCCCCTCATCCCAGCGCACACATGCACACTCACACATATCATACACACTGCCACTGTTATTTTAAATCAAGTAAGGTCACACATGTTTTGATGCAGAAATTGATTACTGAGGCAAAAGAAGATTCTTCCTTGTCCCCACTGCCTTTCTTCTGCTTTCCCACTCTCTAAAAGCATAAACAAAAAACTTTTAATACCTGTTGGCTTGTGCTTGAAATTCCTTAAGGGGAACAGATTTTCTCCTTATACAGAGGTGAAGGAAGCATACACATTGACATCTTCTCCCAAGATAATGTAGTCTTTTAACAAGTTAAATGTGCCTTTATCCTTTCCTGTATTTTATTCTGAGAGAGAGGGAAAGGACAGAAAAGCTCTGGCCACTAAAGGAGATAGAGGGCTCACTTCCTGGTTTGCTGCTTATCTTTCATTGTGAACACATACATAAAAGATATGTACAAAAGTACTGTTAGCCTTCTCAACCTCAGGTGAGCAGTTAAGTTGCAGAGAAGTGATTAGCATATAGTATTCTTAATGCAGAATTTCTCTTTTATAAGAATCTATGTGGATTAAAAATAGTAAACACCATTATAATAAGAGCTATTAGGTGAATATTACCATATCTCAGAAAAAACATTTTCATCCTTTTTTCTACATAATAGTCATTAGAATAACTAAACACTCTGATGAACAAGGCACTGCTACTCCAAGAGTTCAGTGATTGTACATCTCTCTATACCCTTTCTTGGCAATTTTTCCTACCATTTATTTTTAGTGCCAGAATAACACTTTAAAGTTAAGGCTTCCTTTACATGACGGATGAGAAGCATATGCCTCTATGAGGAAGAAAAGGGGTTTATGACTTGGAGATAAAACATTTCTCACAGCTATGAGTAAGCATAGGGAACTTCAAGTAAAAAGCCAAAGAGCCCCCCCTTTTTTTAAATAATGCAATTGGATACCTAAAGCTATTTAGCCTCTCAAAAACGAGGACAATATTTAAAATTTTACATTATCAAGGCACATTACATTATTTAAAAAAAAAAGCAATTCCTTTAAAATCTATGTTAGAGTAAAATGAAATTTATTTTAACAAATCTGGGAAGATGAGGAAGGACCACACACACAAGAAATTGAAACCCTGCAAATGAGAGAAGTTGCAGATCTAAAAATCTTTTGGAAAGAAAACAGTGATGTTTGATAAAGTTTCTATACTAGCATTTGGTAATTTTATAAAAATCGCACAGTAGTGACTGCCTCTAAAGATAAAAATGGAAAAGGAGGCCAAATTATTAGCAAGGTGTAAGAATCCCATTGCTGGTCAGGGATTATTTTACTGGGGCTTCAGGGCTTCTGCAGGCAAGGTGGCTTTTACCCTCTTGTGGGTCTTGGCTCCTTTGCAAATTTGATAGAAGTATTGGACTCTCAAAGGAAGGGTGTCAATGAAAAACTCTGTATGATTTTTTTTTAATTTAAATTCAATTAGCCAACATATAGTACATCATTAGTTTTTGATGTAATGTTCAGTGATTCATTAGTTACATATAACACCCAGTGCTCATCACATCACTTGCCCTCCTTAATACCCATCACCCAGATACCCCATTCCCCCACCCACCTCCCTTTCTGCAACCCTCAGTTTTGTTCCCCAGAGTCAGGAGTCTCTCATGGTTTGTCTCCTTCTCTGATTTTTTCCCATTCAGTTTTCTCTCCCTTCCCCTGTTGTCCTCTGTATGACCTTCTTTATGTATCAGGGAGTTTATGACTCTCCTGAAGACTAAGTATTAACCCCCTAGACCACCTGCTGCAGAAGCACCTGAGTTGCCTATTTAAACTGAACACTCTACCCCAAATCTACTGTTTTGGAATTTCCAGTGACTTGGCTTCTGGAATCTACATTTTAAGAATTCCCACATGATAATTCTGTTCACTGTTAAACTTGAGAATCACTACTCCGGAGCTCTATGTATTATACGAGTTCTGCCTTTGGCCTAGGAACAAGGTTTTCAGTCCTACTTGACTTACGATACGTTACCTACTAAATTCTTGACTTACCTACAAAATACCAAATTGGTGCCATTAATGAGCACCAGGATTGTAAAGAAATGCAGTTATTTGTGCTGGGTTGATCATTTTAATTAAATAAGTTATGAGCAATAAACATTTTAGCCTCTGGGTCTGTAGGTATACATAATATACAAATTAATGTAAATTTTTTATTAAGACTTTAAGACTTATTTTAGTCTTAGTAAAATACACATATTTGCTCTTAAAATATATCTGTGGTTACTCAAGTGTTTAATAGACATCAGACTCGGATTTCCAATGATAGCAGCTTGAGAGTACTGCTAAATCAGAATAATTGAGGTTGGCTCCAGTGACTTTTGCAATTGGTTAAAAATATGTGCAGCTTTACTTCAGATGTATATAGTGATATAACTTTCCAAGAAGAATCTTGTCTATATCTGAATGAAACAGTCTTATTTGTAATGCAAATATTAAGTAGTGGTATGTAAATTAATGCTGCTAAAACAGTTTAAAGACTGCTTGAAAATAGTATTTAAAATTGGACAACATTTCCTTCTAAATCTTATTGTGGTCTTAATTTATTTTTGCTCGTTTCCTTCATAGATAAATTCAGGGTTGAACTTTAGACTAATAGGGACATACCGTTATCTCATTTCAAATGATTAAATCTGGATTAATGAGCTAGTATGCTCATGTTGCTGAACTATTTAGTATTAATGCATAAACACTTTTGCACCATGGCACTGAGAGACACGGTATAAGTCCAGTATTCTTAGGACTTTTTGTTTAAACACAGAAGAAAAAATTCCCTAGCCAAACATGTGTTTTAGTCAACTTTCTCATCAAACATGTTGTTTGGAGTCAAGGGAGACCAGATAATATAAATTGCTCAGTGAAGGATCTTTATTGCTAAGAGGAAAAAAAAACTATAAGGTGATCAGTGGTAAGTCAGAAATATCATTTCTGTGTGGGAAAAATACTTTTCCTATTGTTACGTTATTTATTGGTAAAATAAAAAGACCTATAAATGTTCATCTGCATGTTTCTTAAAAGCAGATTAAAGTTAGTCGGGTAAATATTATCAATGTAAAATCTGTTATTCCTATGGTCCTTATTTCTGGAAAATACATGAAAATACACTATAAAATTTTTTTCATGTCTCCTGTGATCATCCAAATTTACATAAAAATGGCAGTTATATAGTTATTGTACAAAGATTAAAATTTAGTTGATAATTTTATCACTGCATTCTTCTAACTAAAAATTCATTTATGTTTTCCTACAATATACAACTTTTTATGATATATTTTTGGTGTATTGAATTTAATTTCTTGGTTCCCTTTGATTTCCTCCTCACATGCATGAGGGCATACACACATGCATGTACACACACATGTATATATGTTATTTTATGTCTGCAATAAGAATTACATATATTTTTATATTTGACAAAATGAATTACAGTGGTTATAGTTATAATGGCTAATGTTTGGATTAGCATAGTAACTGGTACATAATATTACATACTTTATGTACATTATGTCATTTAATCCACACAGTCACCTTCAAAGTAGGTATAATTTTTATTCCCATTTTATAGATGAGAGAGCATATGTAAGTGAACTAATTCCATGAAGCTCACATGAAAATAGACTTTAAACTAGGTTTAATATCAGTATTTGACTTCTTAACCAGTATGCTCTGCTAACTTTGAAGATGACTTTAAAATGTAATATCCAAAGTCTTACATTAAAAACAATATTTTAAAAATGTAGAGTCTTCTCTCCAGTATGCACTCATGAAGAACACATTAAGGCAAAATATTAACTTGCCTGCTTATTATATGTCAGGAATAGTTATAGACACTTTTATATATAGCATTTAATCCTTACTTATGAGATAGGCCTTGTTATCCTCTTCTACAGTTTTAAACTAAGGGTCCACTTTTTAACTTGCTCAAGGTCATACATGATCTGGCAGAGCCAATATCTGACACCATAGTCCTCATGACTGGTGAAAAGACTCTACTTGGATCACGTCATTTTCTCAAGTAGACTGGATACTAATTATTCCAGGATAAAGAGCAGATAAACCAGGAGTTAGAGAGGAAAATATCCTTGGCTACTAGTAAATGTGAAGAAATGTCATTTTTCTTTCTTCTTTGCCTTCATGCTACGAAAATACATTAGGATTCTTTGTACATACCAATCTAGAAATTTTGATGACTTTTGCTTCTTAATCCTATAATGGATAATAAAATTATGTCTGGATTTATGTACAGAATCATGGTCCATATAAATCAAATCAGTTCACCAGGGATTTGTTGTTATTGTTGTTTTAATGAAGCCTTTCTATATGCTAGCAATGTTGCAAAGGAAATAAAATACAAGGTCTTCAAAGATTTTAGCATTGGTTGAGAAGTCTACATAAACACATCAAATTAATTCAACAACGTATGATTAGGTCCTAGACTAAGTGGTTAACATTATATCCCAAAAGTCCTTCAGAATCAGCATTTATGTAATTTAAACTCGTTAACATCTCTGACAAACTTCTCCTCTGCTTATATTTACTCTCTTGGTTGGTGTCATTTTGTTCCTCCCCCCATTCCCAAGTTAAAATGTCATAATCTTCTGCTACCCCTTGCTTTTACCTCCATAGTCAACTAGTTATCAAATCCTATAGAACTTGTCTCCTTCATAACCCCTAGTCTATGCAGTTCCTTCTCATATTATGCTTATTTCTGTTACTTTAGCTCATTCCTTTGCTAGACAATGATAGTAAGTAGCCTTGTTAGCTAATGAATCTGCCTCTGGCCTTCCCTCCTCTACTTCATATTCTATCTTTTGCTGAAGTTAGTTGTTCCCAAACATAAATCTAGTTATGTCCTTACCCTGATTAAAGACCTTCAGGGGTGTCCCTTCAACTCATTTATATAAAATCGTATTTTCAGTCTGGCACATAAATCTTTATTTTACTTATTATCTTTATTTTACTCCACTTAGACCTCCAGCCTCATCTCCTATTACTTTTCCCCTTGTCTTGTTGCAGCTCACCAAATTGCTTCCTCTTCAAGATTGTGTTGTGGTTCTTCAGGTCTCCTTGCCTTTACACATGTGCTGTCTTCTATACAATGCCTCTTGCCTTACCCATTCCTGCCCCCCCCCCCTCTCACACACCAAATGAACATGTTTTACTCTAAGGCCCAATTCAGATGTCACATCCTATCAAGTCATCCTAACCCTCCTCAAGCAGAATTAATTTGCTTCTTCTTAGTTAAGGGCACACGCATTTATCTTTTTATCATCAAAGTTTCTCTACCTTTAATGTCTACCAACCACCAAGATTATGAAGTGCTTACTTTGTTTTTATTTGTGCTTTTAAATCTAGCCCAAGCCATAATAGATGCACCCATGTCCTAGGTATATTGTAGTCATTAAAGCCATGGCCTTTGCAAAGAGACAGACCTGAACTGAAGTAAGGGCTCTGCAGCCAAAAAGAATGGAATGCATTTTGTGTGGAGAAAGGGGAAATTTTAAGAAGGAAGGAAAATGGGCAATGGCAATTCTAGATGTTTTTCACATCCTGCTTGGCCAGAGTTAGGGGCAAGTAATACCTCAAACCTACCCAAGGACCAAATGGAGACATAGAAATGCAGTTAGCCAAGATTTTTACTAAGCATCTCAATGTATGTGTGGTTTTGTGTTACCAAGCACTCAGGTACAAAAACGAGTAAGAAATGGACTCTACATTTGAAAAAAAATCAGGGTAAATAGGGAAAATAGGTAAATAAATATAATGTCTAGAAATGTATGTTAATAAACTGATTCCGAGTTACAGAAACCCCTTATGATGAGAATATATTCTTTGGCAGTAAAACTTCAAATCCAAAGTGATGCCCTCACGAAGTTTTAAAGTGTGAATTGGAATTCTACAGATGTATAAGATGGTAAGGACTTAGTAGACAAAGAATGGCATGTACTAAAGTATGAAATAGAAAAGCAGCAAGACCAGAGAAACCATTGTTTGCAAGCATTCATACATATGGTGATTTGTTTTAGAAAGCCTCACAAAGAAGCTTCTATAAAGATAGCTTAGATAATTCCCAACTTAAATGTTTAAATATGCTCTCTTGAAAAAATACTTTTGTATCAATTTATTTGTTTTCCTTTCTCTTTGAGTATAAAGTGGATAGGAGCATGAACTTTGGAGATCAGATTTTAAGTTCAAATCCTAAAATAGTTTCTCTAAGCATCATTTTATCTATTCAAGAAAAGGGGATATTGGGGCCCCTGGCTGAGTCAGTTAGTAGAGCATGTGACTCTTGATCTCCGGGTTATAAATTCAAGCCCCACCTTGGGTATAGAGATTATGTAAAAATAAAATCTTAAAGGGGGGTGCTGAGTAGCTCAGTTGGTTAGGCATCTGCCTTCAGCTAGGGTCTCGGGTCATGATCCCGGGTTCTGGGATCCAGCCCTTGTTCCAGCCCTTGTGGGACTCACTGCTCACCAGAGAGTCTGCTGCTCCCTCTCTCTCTGCCCCTCCCCCTGCTCATGCACTCTCTCTCTCTCACTCTCAAATGAATAAAATCTTTAAAAAAATGTGGGATATTAACTCTACTTACCTCTCAGTGTTTTTAGGAAGATTCAGAGAGAGAATGCATACAAAGTTGTTGGCACAGTTCCTGATCTATAAGAAGGTCTCAGTAGGACTCCTGATAGGCTTTTTTTTTTTAACTCTCATATTTAAGAAATGATTTATTGAGTGCTTACTATTTATTAGGTGGTGGAATTACAAAGATGAGTAAGGCACAACCTCTGCCCTTGAAGAATTTGTAGTTTAGTAAGGATACGTACTATATTCTGCTATATATTGAGAATCAACAGTTATAACCCGACACATGCTTTAATGGGGTTTATAAGAAGGTAAGAACTGAGAAAGGAGCATCTGAAACTACTTGAGGGCATTAGAAAAGTTTTCATCAAGGAAGACTGTGACTTGGAGAATGAAGAACAGTTTGCTGGTTTGGACTTGGAGGATGGAGAGGAGTGAGGCTTTCCAGGGAAAAGAGAGAGCATATCCAAAAGGAAGGTTAAAGTAGCATAACTTGTTCAGAGAAAAACAAGCAATGTGAAAACCTCTAAAAGAGAAGGATGGAAGTAGAAAACATACAGGGTACTGAATCTTCTCAGGTGGAATTCACTGGTTGAAAAGTCCCCCAGAGTGCCTGAAGTTCCAGCTTTGCGTCCCTGAGAAAAGAGAAGTGATAAATCCCTCAGGGTGAGTATAAGAGAAACCTCTTTGAAAAATTGCCCTGTCATAGCCGGGAATGCTGGCATGGTCCACTCATAAGGCATGGAGTCTTGCCTAGGTCTAAGAAAACACTGGCAGTGCTCCAAACAGTGAGCATTGAGCACTGAGTCAATGGGTGAAGCAAAGGAGGAGCAAAGGAACAGGATTTCATTAGTGATGCCACTTTCTGAGGTGGTGCCAGCAGCAGAAATAAAAGTGACCATGTTGTAGAGAGCTGGTAAGAAAGAAGTCTTTTTCTGTGGTTGCTGAAAGTTTCTGAGGTGATAGATTGACTGACTAGACTGTGGCTTGACTGGACGGTTATATATTCACTGGTTCTCAGCAGCCCAGTGATTTGTACCCAGAAACTGGACAGCCCCTTAGCTCTCTAAAAGCAAGAAATCATGTGACATGTGGATGTGGTGGGATATCCCAGGGAGTCAGCTATTCTTTACCTTTCTTTTGAACCAGGGGAGGAATTTGGATAGCACTAGAAATCCCTGAAAATCTTTGGGTATGCACTGGCCATAGAATAATCGTGCTATGGTTTTATATGCCAACTGTTTCCAAACTATGAAGCCTATGACAATATCTTTTAAACCAGAAAGCAACGAAGAAAAAACTGAAGTTTGTTGAGCATTTATCTTGCTTTCTTGGTTGGTTTGGGGGTTGGGGGTGGAGGAGGATTTATTTTTACTTTTTTTAATTGAGATAAAATTTACATAATGGGCATGTCACCACTGTAACCGTTTTAGAGTGTATTCAGTAGTTTGGGGTATAAAAATGATGTTGTGGAACCATCACCACTATCTAATTCCAGAATATTTCTATCACTATAAAGAAACCTCTTAACAGTCACTTAAAATTTCCCTTCACCACCCCTGGCAGCCTCTAATCTACTTTCTGTTTCTATTGATATGCTTATTCTGGACATTTCATATAAATGGAATGATATCATTCTGTCTGGCTTATTTTATTTAGCATAATGTTTCATCCATGTGGTAGTGTGTATCAATACTTCAGCCCCTTTTATGGTTGAATAATTTTTCACTTATGGATATAGCACATTTTGTTTGTTCATCAGTTGATAAGAGATTTGGGTTGCTTTCACTTTTAGGTTATTATGGATAATGCTGCTGTAAACATTTGTGTACAAGTTTTTGTGTAAATACATGTTTTCAGTATTCTTAGATATATATACTTTGAAGTGGAATTGCTGGTTCATATGGTAACTTGATGTTTAACATTTGAGGGACTTCCAGACTGTTTTATAAAGTGGTTGCTCCATTTTACATTCCCACTAGTAGTATATGAGAGTTCTAATTTCTGCACATGCTTGCCAACATTTATTATGTATCTTTTTTATGATAGCTAACCTAGTTGGTACAAAGTGGTATCTCATTTGATTTTGATTTGACTTTCCTGATGAGTAATGATATTCAACATCTTTTCATGTTTTTAATGGCCATTTACAGATCTTTTTTGCAGAAATGTGTATTCAGATCTTTTGCCCATTTTTAAAATGAGTCGTTTATCTTTTTATTGTTGAGTTGTAAGAGGATTTTTTATATATACTTTGGACACTAGACTCTTATCAAATATATATATTTGCAAATATTTCTCCTCTTCTCTGTGTTGTCTTTTCACTTTCTTGATCATATCCTTTGATGCACAGAAGTTTTTAATTTTACAATTTAACTATTTTGTTGTTGTTACTTAATCTTTTAGTATCTTATTTAAAGAATGCCTAATCCAAATCCAAGGTAACAAAGATTTATACCTCTGCTTCTAGGAGTTATATATTTTTAGCTCTTGCATATAAGTCTTTGATCCATTGTGTTAACTTCTGTGTATGGTATGAAGTAAAGGTTCAAATTCATTCTTTTGTGTATTCAGTTCTCCCAACACCATTTGTTGAAGAAACTATTCTTTCCCCATTGAATGATGTTGGCACCTGTATCAAAAATCAATTGATCATAAATGTATGGGTATATGTCAGACTCTCAGTTCTTTTCCATTGATTTATATATCCTTATGTCACTACCACAATGTTTTGAGTACTGTAGCTTTGTAGTAAGTTTTGAAATCAGGAAATGTGAATCCTTGAACATTTTTTTTTTTATTTCTAAGACTGCTTTGGCTATTCAAGATCCTTTAAATTTCCATATAAATTTTAAAATCAGCTTGTCCATTTCTGAAAAAGAAAAAAAGAAGAGACTGTTGGAATTTTTATAGAAGTTGCATTGAATGTATAGATCAATTTGGAGACTTTTACAGTCTTAATAATATTTACTTTGCAATCCATGAACATGGGATGTCTTTCCATTTATGTCAGTCTTCTTTAATTTCTTTAAGCAATGTTTTGTAGTTTTCAGTGTACAAGTCCTAAACTTCTTGGTTAAATTTATTCCAATATATTTTATTCCTTTTGATGCTATTGTAAATGGAATTATTTTCCTAATTTCCTCTTTGGTTTGTTCATTGCCAGTGTTGAAAAATACAACTGCTTTTTTATATTGAGCTTATGTTCTATAACTTTGCTGAACTCATTACCTCTAGTAAGTTTTTTACAGACTCATGGTTTTATATAGATAGAATTATGTTATCTGCAAATAGAAATAGTTTTGTTTTTTGTTTTACTTCTTCCTTTCTCGTGTAGATGCCCTTTTCTTTCTTTCTTTTTTTCTTACCTAATTGCCCTCACTAGAACTTACAGTATCATGTTAAATAGAAGAGGTATGAGCAGAGGTCCTTTTCTTGTTCCTGATCTTAGGGGGAAGGCTTTCACTGTCTCAACATTAGGTATGATCTTATCTGTGGTTTTTGTTGTTGTTGTTTTGTTTTGTTTTGTTTTGTTTTTTAATGCTCCTTCAGGTTGAGGAAATTTCTCTTCTATTCCTAGTTTGTTGAATGGTTTGTTTTGTTTTCTTTTTGGTCACGAAAGGTTGTTGGATTTTGTCATAGGCTTTTTTGCATCTATTGAGTTGATCATGTGGTTTTTTACTTTGTTCTATTAATATGGTGTATTACATTCATTGAGTTTCAAATGTTGAACCCAGCATGTATTCCTAAAATAAATCCCACTTAATTACCATTTATAATGCATGTAAATGCTGCTGGATTTGATTTTCTATATTTTGTTGATGATTATTGCATTTATATTCATAAGAGGTATTGGTCTATAGTTTTCTTGTGATTTATTTTTTTGGCTTTGGTATCAGGGTATAATCGTCTCATAGGATGAGATAGGGAGTATTCTTTTCTCTTCTGTTTTGTGGAAGAGCTGGAGATAGATTGGTGTTAATTTTTCTTTAAACATTTGGTGTAATTCGCCAGTGAAGCCATCTGGTCCTGGACTTTTATATTAGAAATTTTTTGATTATTGACATAAATCTTTTAATTTGTCACAGGTACATTCAGATTTTCTATTTCTTCTTCAATCAGTTTTGGTAGTCTATGTGTTTCTAGGAATTTGTCCATTTCATCTAGGTTATCTAATGTGTTGGCATGCAATTGTTTATAGTCTACTCTTATAATCCTTTTATTTGTATAAAGTCCATAGCAATGGCCCTGCTTTCATTCTTGATTTTAGTAATTATAATCTCTTTTTAATGTGGTCTATCTAGATAAAGGTTTGTCAATTTTACTGATCTTTTCAGAGAACCAACTTTTGGTTTTGTTGATTTTTCTCTTTTGTTTTCTATTCTCTATTCTTTATCACTGCTCTAATCTTTATTATTTTCATCTTCTTTCTTTGGGTTTACTTTGCTCTGTTTCTCATTTCTTAAGGTAGAAGATTATGTTACTGATTTGAGATCTTCTTTCTTAATGTGAGCATTTACAGCTATAAATTTCCCCTTTAACAATGCTTTTGATGCAGGCTGGCTAGGTCTGAGGACCCAGAGAGGCATCTTACAGGACAAGCCAAGAGGGTCCTTGGCTTAAGCAGGCTGGAAATCAAACATGAGCCAGAGAACGTGGAAACAAAGTTTCTTGAATAGTCTAAGTAGAATGTAGAGAATAGCAGACTAAGTCTCTGGGAGGCTCAGAAAAGAAACCAGAATGAGTCTCATTGTCATTTAGGGCTCGAGGTTTATGTCGGGAAGGGGTCTAGGGTATGTGTTCCTTCAGGAATCCAGAGTAGGGTCCAATCAAAGATGAGTGTCAGGTGAACAATAGGTGTTACTCCATAAATTACTGAAGGTAGGAAGTATTGATGCTAGCCACAACTGAAGTTTGCTAGAAGCTAATGTCCTGGAACATGTTGGTGATCTGGTTCTTCTGGTGTTATCAGGTGTTTGGGGCCTAGGACAAAACTGAGAGAATAATTCACTTTCTTTCTTTCCCCTTGAAGTGGGAGCATAGCTTCTTTGGCTCATTAACAAGCAAACTGTGGAACATGAGTAAATGGGGCCTGACAGGAAAATCAGCAGAGATGGAGCCTTTCTAAAATGGAAACCCTTCACCTTCCCTAGTTCACTTTCACTGTATATCATAAGTTTTCATATGTTGTACTTTCATTTTCTTTTGTTTCAAAGTATTTTCTCTTTTTTCTTGTGATTTCTTTTTTGACTTATTGGTAATTTAGAAGTGTGTTATCTAATTTCCACACGTGTGAATTTTTCAAATTTCTTTCTGCTGTTGACTTCGAATTTCATTCCAGTGTGGTTACAAAATACACTTTGATTTCAGTTTTTCAAGCTCAGATATACAACATTTCTGTTACCGGAGATTTTCTTGAATAGCACTGCTCTAACATAGTGCTTTTTAAAATGTGTTTCACTGGGGCACCTGGGTGGCTCAGTTGTTAAGCATCTGCCTTCAGCTCAGGTCATGATCCCAGGGTCCTGGGATCGAGCGCCGCATCAGGCTCCCTGTTCCGCGGGAAGCCTGCTTCTCCCTCTCCCAATCCCCCTGCTTGTGTTCCCTCTCTTTCTGTGTCTCTCTCTGTCAAATAAATTAAATCTTTAAATAAATAAATAAATAGTTAAATAAATGAAATGTGTTTCATGAACCAGTACTGATCTTCAAACTGTCACTGTTTTGTGACAAAATAAGTACAAAAGTTGAAAATGTTTAGAAACTTTAAATGCTGCCACATCAAGTACATAACTAGTTATCTAGCAATTCATTTTTATTATATTTTACATGAGTATTGATCTGTAACAGATTGGAAATTTTAACAAGTTCAGTGGGTTGTTCACAATGGATAGTTTGAGGAGCACTACTCTAAGGTGGGCTTACACAGAATTGCAGAATCACAGTCTATGCATATGTTCAGCTTTACAAGATCAGTTCATTCTGTTTTCCATAATCATTGTATCAGTTTATTCTACCACCAGGTTATGAGAGTTTCCATTGCTCTGCTGTTTCTCTGACAGAGAATTTCCTCCCCTGACCCCCTTTTTTTAAAGTTTTGCCGTCTGATAGGTGTGAAATGGCATCTTATAGTTTTAATTTGCATTTCTTAAATTACTAATGAGGTTAAGTATATTTTCATATGTGTATGGTACATTTGTGATTCCATTTTCACATCTTAGGAATTCTTTATATGTCTGGATATTAATTTTCTATGCATTTAACAAATATCTTCTCCCATTTTGTGTTTTGTTTTTATGGTGCTTCGATGAAAAGTTCTTTTTTTGTTTTGTGTTTAATAAATTTTCCTGTAACATTTTTTTAAGTTTTAAACTACTGTCTTTTACATTCTTTTTTTACCTACCTGCACCTGAATTTGATTTCTGTGTAGACTTTGAGATAAGGATCTAGTTTTATTATTTCCTTTAGTGGCTAAATGTACCAGCATTGTTTATTGAATGGATTCTCCTTTACCATTAATTTTCAATGCTCCATTGGTTTTAAACTGTGTTTTAATATATGTATGGGTCAGCTTCTGTACTCACTATTGGTGTTCATTGGTCAGTTTGTCCTACCCTTGCCTTAATTGTTACACCTTTAAAATAAATCTTGGTAGCTGATAGCGTAAGTCTTGTCACAGTGCTTCCATGGAAATTTGATGAGTATGTCACAGTCTATAAGAAACCTTATGTGGATTTTTATTAGAATTGATGTCATCACTATAACAAGTCTTTAAGTCTAGGACTGTAAGATGCTTCTTATATTTTACTCTTTAATGTTTCACAAAGTTTTGAGATTTTCTCAATAAATTTTTTTGTATAGTTTTGGTACTTTAAAATACATTGTATCTTATTTTTATACAGAAATGCAGTTCTCTTGTATATTTGCTATTTATCCAGGTAGCTTACAAAGCACTCTTTTTCATTCTAATAATTTATTTGTACATTCTCAGAATATTTTTAAAATAATCTTTCTCAGCAAATAGTAAAATTTTGTTTGCTCCTTTCAAAGCTTTATGCCCATTATTTCTCCTCTTTGCTTTTATATGGGGACTAGAATGTCCAGTGCTGATGATAATGGGCATCCTTGTAATGCTGCTTTTTTTAAAAAAGTGCTTTCCACATGTCACCTCTTAAGTATGACTTTTTTTTGTGGATGGGTTTTAGATTTTAAAGTCCTTTTCTGTTACTAGTATTAAAAGTTTTTATCACACACAAATACTGAGTCATACTAAATGCATTATTGAGTTGTTTATATGATTTTTCTTCCTTAATCTGTTAATGTTAAATTACATTTAAGTGATTTTCTAAATTAAACTACTTGGCATTCCTTTTATAAACCAGCTTAACTTATAAACCAAACAACTCATGTTGTAACACCTTTTTTTTACATCACTGGATTAGATTTTAAAATGTTCAGTTTGGGTGTTTTGCATCTTTGTTCAGGAAGCAAGACTGCTCTGTGTTTGTCCTTTTTTTTTGATTAGTTGATGTTTACTCTTTTTTTTTATTCTCTGGAAGTGTTTTTTTAAGATTAGAATTTTGTTTGAATGCATTCTGAAAAATACCTGTAACCCATTAGAGCTGTTGTTTTTGTGTGTATGTGAGAGGTGTTTAACTTTAGATATAATTACTTTAGTGGTTAAAGAATATTTAGAGTCTAGTTTATTCTTTAGATAATAACGTTAAAGTTTTCTAGGAATTCATCTATGTTTTCTTGTTTATAGGCATAAAGGTGTTCCTAATCTCTTATCTGTTTAGTATATGCATTATTTGTTATATTCCACTTTTCATATATGACATTTTTATTTATGTTTCTTTACTGTACATGATTACCCCTGTAGTGGCATTATCAATTTTGTTCATCTTCTTGAAGAACTAGCTTTTGGTACTACTGATACTATTGTGTGCTTATTTTCTATTTAATTTATTTCTATAACTATCTTTTATTATTTTTTCTTCTACTTTTTAATTACTTTATTCATTACATATTCTGCTGACTTGTTTACTTTAGATGCTTTTTCCTTAATTTTCAGGCTTTTATTTTTTTTAATATAAGCATTTTAGACCATTAAATATCCAGTAGATACTGCTTTAACTGTATCTCACAAATTTTGAAATATAGGATTTTGTTACTCTTTTCTTATAAATATATTTTGATTTCTATTGTGATTTCTTCAGTGACTTCTTTGTTCTTTCAAAGTGTTTTGTCTTGTTTGCCTCAAGTGCTTAAGAATATCTTTTTTTGTTACTGATCTCTATATTTTAAAGGCATGTGGTCATGGGACATGAACAATATGAAGACCTTGTTAGTCAAAAGATCATGATTCTTAGAATCCCATACTGTACTACTGGGATCGACTTTTGGGAATTTTAAATCCAATGTGTTAAAAAAAAAAAAAAGTACATCCAGTGTGCTTTAGGGTTTGTAATTTAGTCAAAATGCATTTGTTGTACTATCATTACTTGGGTTTCTCTCCTAGAATCTCAGATCCTAGATATTAGCAGCAGCATGAAGGGAATGACCACAAAATTATTCCCATGCTTTAAAAAAATTGGATTCTAAAAACTATATTGACTTGTGCTGTTGTTTTATTTTTTAATTGGTTTGTTTTGTTTTCTGGACCCTGAAATAAGCACTAGGGTAAATGTGGCTCAAATTTATTGATTAGAAAGAACAGACATTAAAATCTTCAGTGTTACTCATAGTTCATTCCCAGAGACATTATATCAATGATGACATTTTTCACCCTGTACTTTAAATACTTTAAACTCCACAGTGAATATTGTTCTTAGAGTGCTGTTTTAAGGGAGGGAATGTATAACTCTTATCTCCCTACTTTTTACCTCAGAGTTTGAGTCAGCATTTCTTTCCTTTTCTTCCCCCTACTCTGTCTTATAATATATATATCATTTATGCATCATTTATGCATCATTTATTTATCATTTAACAGTATCATGAACTATTTTCCCTGAACTATTTCTTGGATGCTCACAGACACCCTACAAATTAGGTAGTGTCTATATATTCCAGATAATGAAACCGGACTGAAATAGTAAAATTAATTGTCAATGTTCCCTAGCCAGTAAGTGGGAAAAGCCAGAATTCAAACCCATCTACCCCCAATATTGTCAACTTTTATGTTTGTATAAGTTTTATTCTGTAGATCTTTTGTAATGTGTGTGATCTTATTAAGAAACAACTCTAAATTATGAATGGCTTAACATGTTCCAATATATGAATATTTATTTTGACTTTCTAATTTGCTTTTATTTGCATTGCAAATGCCTTAAAAAAAGTTTTCAGAGGCTCTTACTTGTTTACTACTAAAGATTCTCCACTGTCATTTATCTTTAGTTTCATTACTTCATTAAAAAAAAATGAGCAAAGTGTAAGCACAAAATTTGATTCTGTCTCCCTACATACTTTTCCGCTTATCTCTAACATCTGTATAGGATAGACACAGTGCTTGAAGTTTTCCTCAGGTAGATTTCATTACTTCTGTCTGACTTTAAAAGTTTTGTTCAAAGAATATCTGTTAGGCAAAAAGTATGACTGAGTTACTAGCTTAAAAGCTTCCTGCCAGAACACTTTTTTTTTTTTTTGGTACATTAAATATGGCATTGCAGAAGAACATAATAGCCTATGTGAGCTTGGTCAGAACTTCTGGCTATTTCAATATTTAAATTAAGTCATTGGAACACAGTGAAAGTGTTTTATAGAGTGTATTGGATGGATGGGTAGATGGATGGATGGATGGATGGATAAGTGAGTAAATAGATGAAACATTTGCATATAAGTTTTTATAGTATCTAGTCTCCTGTATGTGTACATTTGTGATGTTGCTAATGTTATAGACACAACAGAAGGAAGACTTATGCATGAAGATCCCTGGCAAGAACTTACAAATCCCTGCTGGTGGTATTATTTGCTTGTATAAAAAGTTATGTATCTATTTCTGTAGTTTGCATATTTGCATCTTAGCATCATTTATAACTACATATTTAACTGAAGAGTTGTCAATGGCTTTTTTATTATGAAATGTTTGTACATGAATGAAAGCTGGTTCTGACAACTGAAGAAAAGTATAATTTATTATTTGCTTTCTATATTTACAATAAGCTACAGCATTTACACATTAGTAATAGAATACCCAGTAAGCAACTTTTTTACCCTATTGGCATCACCGTGGCTTTTTTTTCCCCAGCTTCATTGAGGTATAATTGGGAAAATAAAGTTTAAAGTGTATGATGTGATGATTTGATATACATATACATTGTGATAGGATTTCTTCCATTGAGTTAACTAACATACCCATCACCTCACATATCTGTCTTTTTGGTGACAACATTTAAGTTCTACTCTCTTAGCAAGCTTCTGTTATATAATACATTGTTATCAACTGTAGTCATTATGCTATACATTAGAGCTATCAGCATACTATTAGGTTTGGATGAAGGAGTTTGACTTGATACTAGTAGAAACGTAATTAATATTAAGTGAGCTATGCAAATATACTAATATAATTAAAATGTTTAATAGTTTGAATTTAAATAAATTTAAAATTACTTTTCAATTAAAAAAATAATTAAAGGAGGGCACCTGAGTGGCTCAGATGGTTAAGCGTCTGCCTTCAGCTCAGGTCGTGATCCCAGGGTCCTGGGATCGAGTCCCGTGTCGGGCTCCCTGCTCCTTGGGAGCCTGCTTCTCCCTCTGCCTCTCTCTCTCTCTCTCTCTCTCTGTCTTTCATGAATAAATAAATAAAATCTTTAAAAAAAATAAAAAATAAAAAATAAAAATAAAAAAATAATTAAAGGAAATTCTTCTAATTCCTTAAAGGATTTCTCTAGCACAAGGCCAGGAGGAATCTTGCTTCTTGGTGATTGGTGAGATGCTTTAAGGTATTTGGAGGCCTCAAATGCATAGAGCCATGCCTTAAAATGCCCAGTTTATAAATCTTTTAATTATATGGTTTATATGAAACCAATTTTTGTCATTCATTCTTGTGGTACTTGGTAAATTTCTACATTATGTTTTCTTTCTACAGTAGTGAGGGTTAATTGAACTGGTCTGTTTTTTATGTTGCATATACTTTTAAACTGATTATTCTAGGGCCTAAATAAGGTATGGACTGCTCTCAAATATTCCAAAATTCATTGAAAATTTTTAAGTTAAAAATGTTTATTTTAGAGGCACCTGGCTGGCTCAGTCAGTTAAGCAGCTGCCTTCGGGTCAGGTAATGATCTCTGGGTCCTGGGATCGAGCCCTGTGATGGGTTCCAAGCTCGGGGGGAGTCTGTTTCTCCCTCTGCCCCTCCCCCCTGCTCATGCTCACTCACTGTCTTTCTCTTTCTCAAATAAATAAATAAAATCTTTTTTAAAAATATGTTTATTTTGTTGTTAGTATCCTTAGTAATGCCTAGAATTTTGTTAGCATGTTAAATAGAAGACTTCACAGAAGAAATAGAAAAATGTACTTCCAAGTTTCTTTTTCTTATGACTGATAGTACATGATTATTTGTTCTATAAATATATTTTTGTCATTTCTCCCTTAATGACAAAACCTCCTTAAACTCGGTCAAATCATATGTACCATTTTTTGCCTCCTTTCGTATACTTTGGTATGATTCTGCTATTGCTTATCCTGTTACTTTGGTATTTTACCATTTGTTTATTACTTAACCAAAGAGGCTCTGCACATTTCCAAGATTATAAAAAGGTTAGATAGGACTAGTTTCTGATGCTGATATTCTTTAACCCTCCCTTTATTCATTGTATTTTACATATTTTCTTCTCCATTGCAAAAAAGTTTCCAAATCTCAATTTTGAAATAGTCGACTCAATTTTTGAAATAGTTTTTGAGGTTTGATTTTGTCAAGATTTTTAAAAAATAAAATAATATAAATAATTTTTACTAGTTTTCCAATTTTTGGACATATTTGCAATCCCTTAGAATTTTTATTTAGAATATTACTCTTTTACAAAATGCTCTTCCCTATATCATACATAATTATGCTTGCCTACTGGAGATGTAGATCTGCCTAATCTGTAATTATAAGATTATTGTAATTATAAGTAGCTAGTAATAGTATTTAAATGATCAGTGGCACAGTGGCAAATTTGTTTTTTCTTTTTATGTTTCCCTTTCTGTTTTTAAGTGTACTTCATGCTCACTCTGGTAAATCTAGGAAGTACATACAGTTAGAAAGAACCACTGTTAAGACTTTATCATGTTCTTTTCTTTTTTGTACCCATTTCCCTTTCATAATTGAGATCATATTGTGCATCTAGTACTTCTTACCCAAAGAAAGCAGAAATCTACCCCAACATAAATATATTTTCATGTTATTCAGAACTTTTAAATGTAGTATTTTTTATGTGTACATAATAATTTACTTAGCCATTTCCTTAATGTTAGACCTTATATTGTTTCTAATATTTCATTATTATTCCGTAGGAGTAAATGCTTTATTGCATAAGACTGTCAACATCTCAATGTCCAAAGACTAAAATTCTTGAAAATGAACTTTCTGAGTCAAAATCTATGAAAAACTGTAAAGCTGTTGACTCATGTTGTCAATTTACTTAAGAATGATGAAACTGATATATATATATCGCATCTGGTAATATATCAGAATGGATTACTGTACAATTGAGAGCTTTGGATTTTCTCCCCTTAAGATCTTCAATTTTTGTTTATTGGTTCTCAGGATGTTAAGCATTTTTCCTATGTTCTTTACCATTGGTGCTTCATTTTGTTTTAATAACATATTTATTCATGAAATCCACTTTGTTCTTTTCATTTATTCTATTGAGGCCTTAATTTTTTAATTTATGAATATGGAAGAGTATATTATATAGTATGTATATTAACATTTTGTCATGTTGGCTGAAAATATTTTCCTAGTTTGTACGGCTGATCCTTGAACATGTGGAGATGAGGGGTGCCAGTCCTCCACATAGTCGAAAATCTGCATATAACTTTTGACTCCCCAAAAGCTTAACTACTAATAGCATACTATTTACCAGAGCCTTACCAATAACATAAACAGTTGATAAATACATATTTTGTATATGTATTACATACAGTATTGTTATAATAAACTAGAGAAAAGAAAATGTTAAGAAAATCGTAAGGAAAATACATTAACAGTACTGTACTTTTAAAACTGTATATGAGTGGACTTGTGCAGTTCAAACCCATGTTCAAGGGTCAACTATATGTTAGATTGAAATCAGAATTACCATAAAATTGTTCTACAAATTCCCTTTCTTTTGGCAGTCTTAACCTTGAGATGGGATAGATTTAATTTTATATTATATCATTTTAGCTTTTTTTTTGGAGAGGGGAAATTTGCAAAATGCAAAAATTTGACATTATTTTCCTAGAATCTTAATTTGTAAAAAGTAAACTACATGGTTCCTGCTCTTAAAGCATTTATAGTCTCTATTCAAAATGTGCGTACTTTTATTTTTTTATCATTTCTCTTTTATTTTTATTTATTTTTTTATTGTTATGTTATGTTAATCACCATACATTACATCGTTAGTTTTTGATGTAGTGTTCCATGATTCATTGTTTGCATATAACACCCAGTGCTCCATGCAGTACATGCCCTCTTTAATACCCATCACCAGGCTAACCCATCTCCCCAAGCCCCCTCCCCTCTAGAACCCTCAGTTTGTTTTTCAGAGTCCATCGTCTCTCATGGTTTGTCTCCCCCTCCGATTCCCCCCCTTCATTCTTCCCCTCCTGCTATCTTCTTCTTCTTCTTTTTTTTTAATTTTTTATTGTTATGTTAATCACCATATATTACATAATTTGTTTTGGTGTACTGTTCCATGATTCATTGTTTGTTCATAACACCCAGTGCTCCATGCAGAATGTGCCCTCCTCAATACCCATCACCAGGCTAACCCATCCCCCCACCCTCCTCCCCTCCAGAAACCTCAGTTTGTTTTTCAGAGTCCATCATCTCTCCTGGTTCGTCTCCCCCTCTGACTTACTCCCCTTCATTCTTCCTCTCCTGCTATTTTCTTCTTTTTCTTTTTTCTTAAAATATGTTGTGTTATTTGTTTCAGAAGTACAGATCTGTGATTCAACAGTCTTACACAATTCACAGTGCTCACCATAGCACATACCCTCCCCAATTTCTATCACCCAGCCACCCCATCCCTCTACCCCCCACCTCTCCAGCAACCCTCAGTTTGTTTCCTGAGATTAAGAATTCCTCATATCAGTGAGGTCATATGATACATGTCTTTCTCTGGTTGACTTATTTCGCTCAGCATAACACCCTCCAGTTCTATCCACGTCATTGCAAATGGCAAGATTTCATTCCTTTTGATGGCTGCATAATATTCCAGTGTGTGTGTGTGTGTGTGTGTGTGTGTGTGTGTGTGTGTGTTTATACACACCACATCTTCTTTATCCATTCATCTGTCGATGGACACCTTGTCTCTTTCCACAGTTTGGCCTCTGTGCACATTGCTGCTATAAACATCAGGGGGCACTTACCCCTTCGGATCCCTACATTTGTCTCTTTGGAGTAAATACCCAGTAATGCAATTGCTGGATCGTATGGTAACTCTGTTTTACACTCTTCAGAGCTTACACTAACCATAGAAAGTGTGAGATCCTCAACATGTTTTCAAAATGTATATAGCTTTGGATGTTGTATTTAGTAATTTAAACATTTAACACTTAACTGTCTATATTCTACAGGCTCAGAGTAATATATAAACTTTTGCTAAAGTCTTTTTGTTTTAATTTCATGTAAATAATGTGTTGTTTTACAGATGTGTGATTACTATTCCAGGCAAAGAAATCTAGTTTCAGCTTTAGTTTAGGAGTCTTTATTAATTAATGGTATTCAAATTATAAAATCATTCCAGTTTTAACTATGTTGTTATGATTTTTTAATGTCATTTTTCCTTCCGCTACTGATATACTCTGACAAGGATTTTTCAAATATTACTGTTGTATATACAACTGTAAAAGGGAAAAAATTATTGTAGACTCTTCTAGAAAATTTCTTATATATATATATGGGGGGGCAGGTATGAACTCAGTTGATTATCTCTTTGCATAGCTGTAAACTACCACCTCCCACTAACAAAACAAAGTACAAACAAAAGTTACACATAGTCTTGGAGAACACAAGAATTTCTCTGAATATATTCACACGTTTCTTGGGACTTGTGACCCAGTTTGAGAAGCAGTTCATTTAGGCTCTCTCTGTCTCAGTATTCTAATACAATTTTTTAAAAGATTTTATTTATTTATTTATTTGACAGAGAGAGAGATAGTGAGAGAGGGAACACAATCAGGGAGAGTGTCAGAGAGAGAAGCAGGCTTTCTGCTGAGCAGGGAGCCCGATGCAGGGTAATACAGGGCTCGATCCCAGGACCCTGGGATCATGACCTGAGCCGAAGGCAGATGCTTAACGACTGAGCCACCCAGGCGCCCTTCTAATACAATTTTTGAAAATAATTATCTTGGTCACTAATAGGGAGAAAAACCACAACTATTTTTAAAGAAATTTGAGGTACATATTACTCTAAGAATTTAATGTAGGGATTGCGGATGGATTGAGCACCAGTGTTGCTTTCATTTGTTTAGAATTTATTATTCAAGTGTTTTGTATTTGTGTTTTTCCTGAAATTTTGGAACCTTTATACATTACTTGTCTCTCTTTAGTATAAATCTTGCCTTTAAAAAACATCCAGGTTTTAATTACCTGAGAAATAGAAGTAAAATAAATTGCAGGGATGGAAGTTGGAGATCCTTTGGATTTGTTCTAGGTAGTATTACCCTAATGCACGACTCAATACACTTTTTCTGTAAGGCCCTTTCTGCTTTCTGCTTTATGAGCCAGATTGAACATTGCTTTTGTAGTGTGAAACCAGCCATTGACAATACATAAATGAGGAGGCCATGCCTGTGTTCCAATACAACGTGTTTTGGGGTTTTTTGGTGTGTGTTTGTTTTACAAAAATAGATGATGCGCTTAATTTGCTGACTTCTGTGCTAATGTACATTTTGGATGATACTGCCTATGTGTAAACAAGGGCTCACTTATTTTTAAAAATTACAGATCTTGATAGGGTCCTCTCTAATGCCACCAGTACAGTTTAGACATCCTGAAAAACCCATGAATATACCAATTATAATATTGATACTTTCTTATTTATCAGGTCTTTAGACTTTTTACCCTCATCCTTATCCAGGTTATTACCTACATCCCTGCCCAGATTCCTGAGCCAGGGTATTAGTTATCTCATTCTTTCATGAGCATTAATCTTTCTGGTTTTAGCCCAGTATCCAGGTGCTGGTTGATTCCATAAGTGCTCTACTGTCAACAGGCTATATAGCCTTCTCCCACCATTGCCACCCTGATTGCTCAGACTGACTTGATAACTCATTTAATACTAGTAAACTTCGTATTCTTGAGATCTGATGGGACTGCAGCCCCTTCTGCGCAGGGAGAGAATCCTTATGCCTCTGGCTTTGCTTGTATATAGAGTAGATCTTGAGGAAACTTACTGCTGCTACCAATTGTCTTCAAATGTCACCACTACACAAAGATTCCTTTCATATTGCTCCTCCTACCAGATAAGATCATTTGGAAATTGGTACTACCCTGGATCAAATCTACCTTCTTTTCATAACACCTTGGACACTCTAATTTGGCAGATACTCACCTTTCTCTCATGATAGCCAATGCCTCCAGCCCCAACTATTCCCAGCAGTTTTGCATAGGGCCCATCAAGTGTTCCGGCTGAACTCATCTTCCTTCTCTTACCTAATGACAAATCTATTAAAGGAGCTATAATTTTTAGGTAATACTGCAAATAATTAGAGGCTATTTATATTAACCAGTTTTTCCAATTTCCCATGCCTTCTTGCTTCCTTCTTCCTTTTTTCTTCTCCTCTTTCCTTCCTTTATTCCTTTGGTAATTGATGTTTGAAAAACAGAATACTTAAGATATTGACAGCAATTCATACTTACACGTAGCCGACTACTTTTATATTAAAGTATTTCTTTTTTTTTAATTTTATGATGTTAATCACCATATATTACATCATTAGTTTTTGATGTAGTGTTCCACGATTCATTGTTTGCGTATAACACCCAGTGCTCCATTCAATACGTGCCCTCTTTAATACCCATCACCAGGCTAACCCATCCCCCCACCACCCTCCCCTCTAGAACCCTCAGTTTGTTTCTCAGAGTCCATAGTCTCTCATGGTTTGTCTCCCCCTCTGATTCCCCCCTTCATTTTACCCTTCCTATTATCTTCTTCTTTTTTTAACATATAATGTATTATTTGTTTCAGAGGTACAGATCTGTGATTCAACGGTCTTACACAATTCACAGCACTCACCATAGTTTTCTAGCCCCAAAACTTCCTTTTGGAAAGTGGTGATGCCTAAATCAGAAATACAGTAATATACCATATATATTACATTATATACCATATATACATAATACCATATATATACATTATATATACATCATATAAATGTATTTCTGATAACCTACATGAGAGCTGAAATTCTACCTTATGGTCGATCACTTCCTGATACCTAAAATTATGGTTCATCTTGTCTTACTTTCTTCGGGCCCTAAAACCCAGTAGGCCTGTGAGTAGGCAGGTGAGATTCTTCACTGTTTTGGAGTCTAACAGAGGTAGAGTTGCATAACCATCATCTGAGACAATAAATTTAGGCATCACCACTTTCCAAAAGGAAGTTTTAGGGCTAGATAACTCCCAACCTCATCCCCAATTTTTTTACATGTATAAGCCCCACTTGCTTGGAGCAGGAATAGGGGAAGGTTAAAACATCTTTGCTCTCCTCTGGAACATACACCAAGAAGGGTGTAGAAGGCCTCTTTCCAGCCATATAGACCTCCATGATGAGGTTTTCCTATTTTCAGATAGCCTCATATTTCCCAGCATTATTAAAGTAGGAGGGAGAATAAGGTGAAATGAGAATAGCTTTAAGATTAGAGGGAGCTGGAACCAGTAGGCTGTGTGGACCAGATGTTCTAGCTATCAGTTGAGAAGGGCAAACCTATGAATTTGTGAGGTGTTTCTGTGTTTTTCTAGCCTGTGAACATTCTGTGTCCCATGGTTGAAACCAGCCTGTTTCTATAACAGTAACCATTATGAAGCAGTACCATGATCATTTGAAGTCATCATTCAACAAACGATGTAGGAAAAACCAATCTCAGGAAAGGAAATTAATATAGGAATATCACAGTACAATGTAATAAAATATGAATTTTTTCAAAGTTGAATGTGTTAATGACTGTCAGATAAACCAGAGATGACATGGAAAGTGGGGAATGGGAATGTCATAAAATGTAAGTAAGAGTTTTGTGGGTTTTTCAGTAGAAAACACTGTAAACTGAGCTTTGTGTGAGTTTTCTTTTTTCTTTAGAATTTATTTTTATTCCAATTTATTTTAATTTCACGTTTTTATTTAAATTCTGTTAGTTAACACACATGGTAAAGTTGGTTTTAGGTGTAGAATTTAGTGATTCATCACTTGCATATAACACCCAGTGCTAATCTTGTGTGAGTTTTCTTAAAAGTAGGAAGATTGTCTATGTATGCTCATTGCCTGGAATATATACAAAGCAAAGCTAACAATGTGAACTTAGCATTTAATTGATAAGTGATTGCTAAAATATATCAGTTATTTGTATGTTCCAAAATTAATTAGGTGCTATTGTTAAAACTTTGGGGGTGGGGAGGGGGCAAGAGACATGTGCAACATTATTTTCATTGGGTACATTGATAGACATTTGTCTTAAATGCCATGTGTTAATAGGCAAATATTTTATGTTCATCTCATGATGAAGCCTCATCTCTCACTACCTCCTCACTTTAGTATTTAATACTTCTGTATTAAATTAATTAATACTGTAATAAATTAAATTAATACTTCTGTATCAATACTGTTTATAGATCTACTACATATACTATGTTTTTTCTCACCTCCAGACCTTTGCTGAAGCTATTCCTTCAATGAAGAATGCATTTCACTTATCTGTACTTGTTTCTTTCTTACTTAATATTTAAGATTTGGCTTAACCTGTGACGCTTTGTAATTTTCTGTCATGCTAGCTTTTTCTAGGAATATGTAGAGAACAAAGATGGTGTTTCCAGCAGCTAGCACAGATCATGACACATAGAGATTCTTGATGAATATTTGTGGAACTGAATGTAGATTTAAGAATATTTGTACCTATTCTGGTTAATGCTAAGAAAACACTAGTTAATGTTGACAGAAGTTTTGACTATTCATAGTAACTATGTAAAATAGAATGCAAAAGATATACTTTCTGAATATTCATTAATTCAGTACAGTTATTGAGCACTTACTTTGAAGGAAGCACTATGATGGACATTATATGTCTAGGAGCTTTAAATGTATCAACATCAAAGAAGTATTTTGAACTCCCCATTGTTACTCAGTAATTATTAGGCATTTTTGTTGTATTTTATTTTCTTTACAGATTATCATTAGACATAGATGAAGATACAATTTTCAGTAATTCAGTAAACATCTTATTTCATTTGCCAAGATATAAATAAATTTTCCTTAAGTTCCAGTACTTCTAAGACTTGAGATGAATCTGTATTTTGTAGAGTTATTCCAGATGACTTGTTACTTAAGTGAATATAGTTTAGGATCTCACTCTATCTGCTTTCCTACAAAATAAAAACATTGAATTTAGATTCTGTTTTTATTAAAATGCTAACTAGAATTAAAACAAATAGAAATAGATGGTGTTCAGGATTACAAAATAATTTCATTCACTTCTTTTCCCCTATCTTACACTACTCCCTACTTCTAACTCTTCCCATCCCTATTCCCCTCATCCTCCAAAGATGACTTTTAAAATTTCATGGTAACTGAATGGGCATTCTTACCGTCATCTCTCACCAGTGCTACAAGAAAGTATCTTGCCCTATATGGCAGAGGTTTAACAAAAACATTTTTCCCTTAGGCATGAGAGTTTGACCTTCTGTTAAGTCTGTAGCTCTGTTTCCTTGGTTACATGATAAGGGTAGTATATCAGCTGTGTCAGTAGACAACATTACTTATGGTAAAAATGCCCCCTAATTGATAAACTTCATTTGTACTATTACACTATAAATACTTGGCAGGAAGCCATACCTTTGGGTTTCCTTGAATGTGGTGACTCTTATAAATGGATGTGTCCCTTGGAGGAATCCTGGAAGCTGTGCCTACGAAGTTGTTACAAGAGATACTGACTACAGGTGGTGAGGAGGCCTCTAAGTCAGTGTGACTTTCACATCTGTTGGATGCGGGTCTCATCTTATACCAAAGTTGTGATCTAGGAGGCCAGGAAAGGCTCCCAGATGGCTGTATGAACCACTGTGTGGATGCTGCAAGGACCCTGCAGAAGAAGAACAGCTGACTCTGCCCTGCTGGCAAGTGCTAGTGCTTATCCTGTAACATTCTGGATAGACTGGTGTTCAGAGTAGCCTATGGTTATCCTGAGTCTGCATCTTCAGTTGAACCTAAGATTTCTTAGTGGCTACACTTTGTTTCCAGAATTGCGCTAAGAAGAGATTGTATTGAAAGAATAGAAGCAAAGATCTTGAGTTGGTTATTTCGCAGTGATGCTGTCAGTTTGTGCTCATAGTAACCGTATCTTCCCAAATCTAAGAGTTCTTTCCACAGTAGATTGTAGAATACTTACAACAAATAACTTCAATTGGAGAAAGTCTGATGTAGTTGTACACTGCAATGTTTGTTTATTTATCAAGTATTCCTACTGATAGTGCATTGTTAGGTTCTTTTTTTGTTATTTTTATACTTCAGGGACCATCTTAAGAGGTGAAGGATGATGGGTGATAATTGTAACTAATTAGCACTTTGTGGGTACCTTATTTCACTTTTCACTATATCATTGCTCTCTGTACCATAATGATAGATTCTTCATCTAATTTTACTAATGGGGTTATTTCAGTTATTTTACTTAAAATTTGATCTTTGAAGTCATTTGTAAGAAGATTTTCAGTCCTTGGTTATAATTTTAAGTGATGTGCTGTTACTAGTAGGTAAAGGAAAATATCACAAATTTTTAGAAATTGGAAAACACTAGACTAAAACCCAAATTTTCAGCTAATGCAGGATTCACTCATTTAATTTTTTTTAATGATATGGAAACTATGTATGTTCTCTTTTGAACACTTGCCATGTCTGGATAAATAAGAGAAAAGTTTCAAAATGTATATAATTCCATTGTTCAGAGATCTCTACTGGTGAGCATTCACATTTCTTGCTCCAAACTTTTTATATACATAGAGAAGTGGGGAAGAAGGGAAGAAGAAAGTGAGAGAGAGAAAGAGAGGTGTATCTGTTTCTATTTTAATGGGATTAAAATTGCATACTGTTATACAGCCTGTTTTCAGTTGATACATCATGAATATGTTTCCATGTGAATGGAACATCAACATAATTTTAAAATACAGAATAGAGTTCTAAATGGAAGAACCATAATTTACTTGACCAATCCACTGTTGTTGGCATTTATGTTTTTTCCTTAGTGACAGGAATCTCTCTTAATAACTCACAGTAAATGATCATCCAACCAATGCTTTTTGCTGGATTTAGCATTTATATAAATGTCACCTTATAGTATGTTCCTGTGTTTAGCAGCTGTGTTGCAATGCTGGAAAATAAGGAGCTAATGGGGAACTAGAGCAGTCAGTTCCCATTTTTACAAGGTATTGCTAAATGATTTTCCCCCTTTTAGTGCCTTCATTAATTAAATAATAAAAATACTGAATAAGATAAAAGGACAAAGGTATGTGACACTTCCCTAAAGACCTCTCTCTACATTAACATAGCACTCTACTTTAGGGGTAAGTTTATTAAGACAGTGGTGCTTCTATATGATTATATATGTAATATCCATTCTAGTAATTTGGTATCAAGAGTACATTTGCTATATACTATTTAATCACAACAGCACTATCTGAAAATAACACTGGAATTGTTAGAACTTACATCATTAAGAGATGTCTTGGAAAAACATCAACAAAAATTCCTCAGGCAAATGGTCATTCTTTTTTATCATGGTGGGACCATGGTTCTTTGATGGAGAGACATTGGTGGGATACAAGATATGAAAGTTTGAGGACCATATCTCCAGTTCACATTTCACCATTTTGTCCACAAGTATATTTTGGGAATTTTTTGCCCATTTCATTATGAACTTCATGCCATTCTTCTGATACTACCTAACGAATTCTGGATTGTTATAGTTATAGAAAAGCCTGGCAACTTCACTAGTATAAAAATTGGAAATACAGAAATAACATTAATCAAGATCTTAATACTATTTTATTTATGCAACAGCCTTTTAGAATATAAGTGTAAAACTAAAGTCTAATATTACTATAAATTGATAATTCTGAGTAAGTAGTAATTTAACAAATTAATAGACATACATGCTAAAATATTGAGAAGCATTTTCATTTAAAGTCAAAATCAATAATTTTAGCCTAGTATATGATTTTTCTCACTCTGACAAACTCCAACTGTCTTACATATGTGAACATACATAGATATTTATTTATAATGTATATTTTCTCTATGTGTGTGTATACATGTAGGTGTGGATTTATGTATTTGTGCGTGTAAATATGTGAATAGTTAGCAGAGAACTGGTTTAGGGAGGTAGACATTGCTAAGTCCCTTTATATTTTCATTTAATCCCCCTAATAAGCCAATGAAATAGGCACTGTTCTTATCCCCTTTCTTTTGAGATAAGGAAACTGATATGTAGAGAGAAGTACCTTGTCTAAGGTTACACAGTCATCAAATAATAGACCTCGGGACTCAAACTCAGGTCTCCCAGGGCTTTCTGGTATGGTAGCTAACATATACATATATGCTTAATATGTTCCTACCTGTTGGGGGAATCTGTTCAAGATGATCTGAGACATTTTCTCTCTGATAACTTAGCATTGCCCATTTCTCTTCTGAGCCCTCTCAGGCTGGCCTGTGTCTTTAAAATGCCTTTTGTTTTAAACATTCTTAAAGAACAGTTTATTGTTTTTCTCCTAACAATTTTGTATAGATGTTATGTTGACTAACTGTCTTTTTAGTTGAAAGTGGAATAAAACATTAGCATACTCTAGTTTTGGAATCATTAAGTTTTAAAATAATGTTCATGGTGAGTTCTAATACTAAATTTGAAAGATTATATGAAGAAAATTTTAAAAGTTCATTGGACACTGCATTTTTACAAAATGTCTCACATGATCAGGTGTTATCGTCTGGAGTAAATCATAGTGAAGTGTACATGTCTGTACTCCATGTTTTAATCATTCTTTGCCAATGTACATTCACCTAGAGAATTTATGCTAACTGGAAGATAGGTTCTACCTTACTCATACTCTCCAATATAATAGCATTTATTGTAGTAGATATAATGTCTTGAGACCTACTGAAAATTCTAATAACAAACACCTTTAAATAATGGGACTGGGTAAACATACGTAGTTACCTGAAATTTGCATAGTGAAAATGAGTCATCATTTAGTTAAAAATAAGTTTACTAAATTATACCATCTTACACAATGTCATTCCTCAGGATAATATATTTTATATGGCATAGGAGACGAAATGAAGTGATAGATGGAGTAAATACTCCATCTAGTTTCTTTGCAAACCCAAGGCCTGAATATATATTCAGATTTCTGTTTTACCAGAAATCAAACATTTAAAAGATGTATAGGCTAAAATGCAAATTTTAATCTTTATGAGTAAAATTTCTATTTTTTTTAAAGATTTATTTATTTATTTGAAAGAGAGTACGAGCAGTGGAGGAGTAGAGGGAGAGTGAGAGAATCTCAAGCAGACTCCTGGCTGAGTGCAGAGTCCATCGCTGGGCTCAATCTCACAACCCCGAGATCATGACCTCACCCGAAACCAAGAGTCAGATACTCAACTGACTGAGCCACCCAGGCACCCCTAAAAATTTTATTTTAGAAATTATCAACATAGTTTGCTCTGTATTTAAAAAAACAAAACAAAACTTTTCCAGGATCCTGGGTGGCTCAGTCAGTGTCCCACTCTTCGATTTTGGCTCAGGTCATGACCTCAGGGTTTTGAGATTGAGCCCCACCTGAGACTGTGCTGGACGTGGAGCCTCCTTAGGATTCTCTCTCTTTCTGCTCCCCCACCCCCCCAAAAAAACCTTCTGAAGTGTGGGTGTGTGTTATACATCAAAATAAAGAAAAATACTAGCTCTTTCTATTAGAGTGATTTATTTAGGCTTAGCATTATATTTTTCTGGAGACATAACCTATATACATACCAACCAAGCATTTGATTGAGTGGTAAGTGGAATACTTTTAGATTTAACATACCACTTTAATTCCGTAGGGGGTACATGAATTTGGTGTTTGAAAACTGAATAAAATGGCATTCAATTACTGCTGACAATAGATTATTACTTATCATGACAGGCTCTTGAATTATGAATGTATCAGATTTATTTATTACCTCAAAAGTTTTATCATTCCAAATTTTCATATCCCATGAAAGTTAGATCAGTTGGATCTGACTGGGGGTAGTATTTCCTTTCACAGTGGTAAATGGTTATGTACATTTTCTTTAAGCTTTCTAAATAACAGTGATTTGATTGAGATACACATATTTCTGTTTTATTTTGTTAATATTCTGGGGTACACATTTGCAGCTCTGAAGTGTATCCTTTTAACAAAAATGGCATAGGAGATGAAATGAAGTGATAGATGGAGTAAATACTCCATCTAGGTTTCTTTGCAAACCCAAGGCCTGAAAGCCACTCCCATAGAACTGACCAAGAATCCTCACAAAGAAATATTTTAGTTTCTTAGTACCTGATGTAATCTAAATATCCTGCACTACTCAGAAGTGTGAGATTCTCACAGTGATGATTTTTTGTTACTGTGTGACAAGTTATATAAGATTAAGACCCCTGTGGGGGTGATGGAGTCGGTTTAGAAGAAAGAAAGGTCACCATTTTCTTAATTTTAGATTTACTGGGTTTGGGGGGCAGGTGGGTAAGGTAGAGATAAGTCAGACTGCCCATTAAACCTTGTATCTTGATGTACAAATAAAACTCTTGGGAGTTAAGGGGAGGGTACATTGCTAAAATTGGTGGATTTGAAGTTAATGTTAAAATTCAGTGTCCTAATTGTTTTTCATGAATCAAATTAAAACTGTGTAAATGACTTTGTTATCCCTCTTACTTCCTTGCTCTTACATCTAAAAACATTGCTTCAGTGGAAGCAACTTAAATGTCCATTAATAGGTGCGCCTGGGTGGCTCAGTGATTAAGCACCTGCCTTTGGCTCAGGTCATGATCCCAGGGTCCTGGATCGAGCCCCGCATCAGGCTCCCTGCTCCGCGGGAAGCCTGCTTCTCCTTTTCCCATTCCCCCTGCTTGTGTTCCCTCTCTTGCTCTGTCTCTCTCTGTCAAATAAACAAATAAATCTTTAAAAAAAATGTCTATTAATAGAGGATAGTTTGAATATATATGGTACATTAATATAATGGCATACTGTGTAGCCATTTAAAATGACAGATGTAGACTAATATTACAATAACCAAGACATGGAAACAACTTAGGTGTCTATTGACAGATTAATTAAGAAAATGTGATCATATATATATATATATATAATGTCTACATTTATGCTAAAAAATATATAAATGTATATACACACACCAAGAAAAATGAAATATTATTCAGCCATTAAGAAGAAGAAAATTCTGCCATTTGTGACAACATGGATGGACCCTGAGGGCATTATGCTAAGTGAAATAACTCAGACAAGAAAGTCAAATGCTATATGATCTCACTTATATGTAGAATCCAAAAAAAAAACCCCAAACTCCTAGATAAAGAGGACAGATTGATGATTGCCAATTGCAGGGGGTGGGGATGGGGCCGTGAAATGGTTGAAGGTGATCAAAGGGGCCAAACTTAATAAGGTACATAAGTTCTGGGGATGTACTATACAGCATGATGACTATAGTTAATAATACTGTATTATATGTTTGCACATTGCTAAGAAAGTAGATCTTAAAAGTTCTGTGAGGTGATGGATGTAAACTAAATTATTGTGGCAATCACTTGTAGTATATACATATATCAAATCATTATAATTATTAATATGAAAATGACATTTAAAAATAAAAATTAGTAGTTATTGAGCATGTATACTTAATATCTAGGTACTATTCTAAGCAATTAGCATGAGATATATCTCATCCTCAGAACCCCATGAGATAGGTACTATTTTTATCATTATTTTAAAGATGATTTACCTTAGACAAAAATAATTTGCCGAAGATCACCTGGCTATTAAGAAGAAAAGCTAGGTTATGGATCAAGAAGTCTGATTCCAGAGCCAGTGCTGTTAACTATATTATATAGATCTTTGTTGCTAATATGGAAGTGTGCATTATTTATAAAGCAACAGGTAAAAATACAAAATATAGTATTCTATTTGCATAAAATTGTTGACCCTGGTTATTCTTGGCTTATAAGATATCAGATAATTTTTTCTTCTATTAATTTTTTATAGTTAGTATTTATGATTTTTCTAATCAGAAAAGGTAAATAAAGCTTTCTGTTTTAGAAATAAATAAACCATTGCCCAAAGTATCCTCTCTTCCATTTCCCCATTTGTGTTTCTTCCCTTCGCCATCAATTTTGGTGCTTTAACTTCTACAAAGCAGCAGTAACACTGCTTAGTCTGCTTACCTTCACGTCTGTCATTGTTACAAGGAACTTTTATTTTTTAAAGATTTTATTTATTTATTTGACAGAGAGAAACACAGCAAGAGAGGGAACACAAGCAGGCAGAGAGGTAGAGGGAGAATCAGGCTTCCCGCTGAGCAGGGAGCCCGATGCGGGCTCGATCCCAGGACTCTGGGATCATGACCTGAGCCAAAAGCAGACGCTTAACTGCTGAGCCACCCAGGCGCCCCAAGGAACTTTTATATTTGTAATTTGTGTATCTTATTTCTTTCTTCTTTCCTTATTCCTTATTGCTTCCTCTTTCCTTTGTAAAACTCTGTATAATTTAGCTTGGTGTTATTGGACTTCTAATAAATATTGAAGAGAAAAAAACACTAATGTGAGCTTTCTGATTAAACAGATATATAGGTATGCTATTTCCTTTTAAAAAGAGTAGTGGGTATAACTGGAAAATAATAAACCTCAAAGGAATAGAACTTTTTATGTGAGGATATGGCAGTAACAATTTGAAAATGATCATGAGTGGATTAAGGAATGCTGACCTCCTACTTCCCCCAGACTCTATTACAGCATTATACAAGGGTATTGGGAGAATAAAGATTTCTTCCTTTAGAAAGGTCCACCAGAGAAAGGCGTCCTGTGGGTTTCTACTAAGGCAAATAGGTCTCTAGAGGGAGCATTTTGTCAAGAAGATGAGGCATAGGGGATTGTAAATTGTTAATTAGTAATTATAGTAGCAGGAATAAAGGTACAATAGAAAAAGCATTATGGGAAGGAATTATTCAAAAGGTTGTTCAGGGAAGAAGCCCAGAGTAGAATGAGGCCACTAAGGAAGACTATAGATGACTCTAGAAGAGAGGTTTATATTTCAGGGGGTAACAAAAGACGACGGCTATAAGGCATACTGGAATAAACTAGATTTAGTCAGGTTTGTTTCTTTGGTTTTTTGTTGTTTGTTTGTTTGATAATGACAGTCAAAAATAAAAACTGATGTACTCTGTTAGAAATCAGAATGGGAGTCTAGAACCCTGCCCACTATACCTCTTTTCCTTGTCTAATCTCTGTCCCATTGCCCTTAATTCCTAAAGCACTAGACTAAGCTAAGAGAAATGGGAATAATTGTCCTGAAAGGGTTATAACATTTGCTATAGGACTTTTTTCATCTATAGATACTTTTATGTGTATATCTAAAAGACAACTCAATTTAAAAATAACCGCAATACTCTTACCACACTTTAAAAAATTGGACACAGTCCTAACTATCATTGTACATCAGTCAGTTCTCAGATTTTTTTCAATTGCATTATATATTTGGTATTTTTATGATTTTTTTTCTTTTTTGTAGCTGTTCATTTGAATCAAGGTCTAAATAAGATCCATACATTACAATTGTTTGAGGTATCTCTTAAGTGTTTCTGAATCTATAGGTTTTCTCTCTCAGGATTAATAATTGATTAGACTTACTTTTATATGTACAATTTCTCTAATCATGGAAATTTTAGAAGGTAGGAATCTATATTTTAAGAATTAAATTTATTTTTTTAAAATTTTTTTAACAATTCTGATTTTTTTTTATTGTTTATTTAAGAGACAGAGAGAGAGAGGCAGAGGGAGAAGCAGCCTCCCCCACTGAGCAGGGAGCCCAATGTGGGACTCGATCCCAGGACCCTGGGATCATGACCTGAGCCGCAGGCAGACGCCCAACCGACTGAGCCACCCAGGCACCCATAAATTTATAAGGAAGTACTTACTCAGGTTTTTATGCAGTCCTCACATAAAATGTCTTAAGAGTGAAAATAAGTAGTTTGCAAGAAATCAGGAGCCACTAATAATTATCCAACTTATTTAATTGTAAATAATATCTATATAGTTGTTTTCTTAATTTGCCCTATAAGTGTGTTCTTAGAATATAAATATTATCCTCATTATACTATCCTGGTTAGGAAAACAGGTCACAAAAATGAAATAATTGCTGATTATCCCAGATCACCCTTAGAAACTAGTTTGAAAATTCAGAGCACTTGATTTTTTTTTTAGCAGAGTGATAAAAAATGCTTTTGTTCTTCTGCTGTGTATTACAGACAGGTGTGAGTTTTAAAATAGGTTGCATGTAGCCTGAACATGAGAGCATGATTGGTAGTGTATCAGTCAGGATAGGCTATATTATGAGGTAGTGAGAAACAACCACAAAACCTCAGTGGTTTGAAACAATAGAGGTTTATTTGTTATTCTCCTTGCATGTCCATCATGGTCAGAGGTATCTCTGCTCATAATAGTCACTTAGGGACCTTATGGAGCAGCCACCATTCAATCATTGCTGATCATCACATTGGAAAAAAAGGAAAAAAAAAAGAGTCCTGGAAGATCTTGCATCTACAATTAAATGTTCCAGCGCAGAAGTCACAAATCCAGTCACAGAGAGGCTGGAAAGTTAGTCGTCTATCTGCCTGAGAGAGAAGAAACCAACCATTGATGAATAGTACAGTACAGATACTTAACGCTATAAGTAATAATGTTACTGGATTGCTAACAGATTTATTCATTTATTCACTCATTTATTTGTTCAGTAATCAAGTATTTATTGAATGGCTGCTATGTGAAAGTCATGTACTAGACTAGAAATATTAAAGTGAATGAAATACATTCCATCCCTCCTCTCCAGAATCTCAGGGTCTAGTAGAGTCAAGAGGCAAGTAATTCTATATAAGGGATCAAGAGACTAGTGCCCACAGGCCAAATCTAGCCTGCAGCCTGTTTTTATATGGCCCTTTAAACTAAAAATATTTTACATTGTTAAAGGGTTGAAAAAGCAACTGAACGAAAAGAATATGCAACAGTTACTGTAAGTGGCCCACACAGCCTAAAATATTTGCTATGTGAAACCTTTTACTGTAAAAAAGTTGTCTGACATCTGTTCCATAACATCTGCATTTAAATTTGAAGCTCCTCAAACTACTTGTTATCTAGCCCATTGTCAGATAAAACACACAATTATATTGTAAGCTCTGGATATCTCTTAATAGAGTGCCTTTTGTTTGATCTGATACTGCATTTCTTTTTCTCCCCCTGATTTATATTTTTACCTTAATTCCAGTGTAGTTAACATACAGTGCTATATTCAAGTGTACGATATAGTGATTCAAGAGTTCCATATATTACTCAGTGCTCATCAAGATAAGTGTACTTTTAATCCTCTTCACCTATTTTCACCCATCCCCCTACCCACCACCCCTCTAGTAACCATCAGTTTGTTCTCTTAACAGTCTGTTTTTTAGTTTGTCTCTTTTTCTTTTTACTTTCTTCATTTGTTTTATTTCTTAAATTTCACATATGAATGAAATCATATGGTATTTGTCTTTCTCTGATTGATTTATTTCACTTATCTTTATACTCTCTAGCTTTATCCATGTTGTTGCAAATGACAAGATTTTGTTCTTTTTTACGACTGAATAATATTCCATGGTGTATATATACCACATCTTCTTTATCCATTTATCTATCTGTAGACACTAGGGCTGCTTCCATAATTTGGCTATTGCAAATAATGCTGCAATAAGCATATAAACATAGGGGTGCTGCAATAAACATAGGGGTGCATATAGGGATGAATTAGTGTTTTTGTATTTTGGGGGTAGATACCCAATAGTGCAATTACTGGATCACAGAGTAGTTCTATTTTTAATTTGTTGAGGAATCTCCATACTGTTTTCCACAGTGGCTGCACCAATTTGCATTCCTACCAACAGTGTAAGAGGGTTCCTTCTTCTATACATCCTTGCCAGTACTTGTTATTTCTTGTGTTTTTAATTTTAGCCATTCTGACAAGTGTGAGGTGGTACCTTATTGTGGTTTTGATTTCCATTTCCCTGATAATTGAGTGAAGTTGAGCATCTTTCCATGTGTCTGTTGGCCATATGTATGTCTTCTTTGGAAATGTCTGTTATGTCTTCTGCCCATTTTTAAATCGGAATATTTGTTTTTGGGTGTTGAGTTGTGTAAGTTCTTTATATATTTTGGATACTAAACCTTTATCAGATATGTCATTTGCAAATATCTTCTCCCATTCAGTAGTTTACCTTTTAGTTTTGTTGGTTGTTTCTTTGTGCAGAAGCTATTTATATTGAAATAGTCCCAATAGTTTATTTTTCTTTTGTTTCCCTTGCCTCAGGAGACATCTCTAGAAGGATATTGCGACGATCCATGTCAGACATTACTGCTTGTGCTTTCTTCTAGGATTTTTATGGCTTCAGGTCTCATTTTTAGGTCTTTAATTGATTTCAAGTTTAATTTTGAATATGGTATAAGAAAGTGGTCCAGTTTCATTCTTTTACATATAACTGTCCAATTTGCCCAACTCCCATTTCTTGAAGAGACTGTCTTTTCCCCATTGCATATTCTTGCCTCCTTTGTCAAAGATTAATTAACCATATAATTGTGGGTTTATTTCTGGGCTTCCTATTCCGTTCCATTGATCTATGTGTCTATTTTTATGCCTGTACCATAATGTTTTGATTATTACAGCTATGTAATATAACTTGAAGTCTGGAATTGTGATACCTCCAGTTCTTTTTTTTCTTTTTCAAGATTATTTTGACTATTTGGGGTCTTTTGTGGTTCCATACAAATTTTAGGATTATTCTAGTTCTGTGGAAAATCCTCTTGGTATTTTTTTTTAAAGATTTTATTTATTCATTTGAGAGAGAGAGAGCATGCACAAGCAGGGGGAGAGGCAGAGGGAGAAGCAGACTCCCCACTGAGCTGGGAGCCTGACATGGGGCTCGATCCCAAGACCTAGAGATCATGACCTGAGCTGAAGGCAGACACTTAACCATCTGAGCCACCCAGGTGCCCCTCCTCTTGGTATTTTGAAAAGGATTGCATTAAATCTGTAGATTCCTTTGGATAGTATAGACATTTTAACAATATTTGTTCTTCCAATCAATGAGCATGGAATGTCTTTCCATTTTTTGTGTCATCTTCAGTTTCTTTCATTAATGTTGTAATATTTTCAGAGTACAGGTCTTTCACCTCTTTGGTTAAGATTATCCCTAGGTATTTTATTGTTTTTGCTGCAGTTGTAAATGGGATTGTTTTCTAATTCTGCTGCTTCATTATTAGTGTATAGAAATGGAGCGGATTTCTGTACATTGATTTGTATCCTGCAACTTCACTGACTTCCTTTATCAGTTCTAGTAGTTTTTTGGTGGAGTCTTTACAGTTTTCTATATATAGTATCATGTCATCTGCAAATATTGAAAGTTTTACTTCTTCCTTATTAATTTGGATGCCTTTTATTTTTTTGTTTTCTGATTGCTGTGGCTAGGACTGCCAGTACTGTGCTGAATAAAAGTGATGAGAGTGGAATCCATGTCTTATTCCTGACCTTAGGGGAAAAGCTCTCTGTTTTTCCCCACTTGAGGATGATATTAGCTGTGAGTTTTTCATATATGGCCTTTATTATGTTGAGGTATGTTCCCTCTAAACCTACTTGTGGTGTTTTTTTTTTTAATCATGAATGGAGGTTGTACTTTGTCAGTTGCTTTTTCTGCATCTACTGAAATGATCATATGATTTTTATTCTTTCTTTTAGTGATGGGATGTATCATGTTGATTGATTTGCAAATATTGAACCACTCTTGCTGACCTGATATTACATTTCTGTGGAAATATAAATCTTTTCCTGTGTTGTTTGAATGATGATTTTTATTGGGATCTTGAGTGATCTTGTTACTGGGCTTTGGAGACATTTAATGATGCATGGTTGACCACAAAATGGTCAGACTCCTAAAATGTGTATATGAAGATATTAAGCAATGATTTGTTAGGAACAGTAAGTAAAACAATCATGAATATCTCTGTGTCTTCAGAGAAATAAGACCTTAATTTTATGGACTTCAAAAATCAAAATCAGTAAATGGAAATACACATAAAGTAGATTTTTAAAATTTTCTCTACTATGGACTGGACTACTGTATTACAGAATATAATTTTAGATATTTCTGAAAATGAATAAGAGGGTGTGGTTCAGAGTATATAGAGTTCAAAGACTAATGTAGATTCCCTGCTATGAATGAGGCACCTGAGATACAAGGACAAGTGAGAATCACTCCAGATACTCAAGTTTGGAATGAAGGAAGAGGGTATTCTGATTCAGTTTGAGAGGAATAAGGTTGTATAAAAATAAATCTGGTTTATTCTAAAACAGTTTTGTAGGAAGAACATCCACAATATGTAACTTTTATAACATGTGAGAAAAGATGCCTTAAGCTTATACTTGATACAGTCTTGTACTGACCATTAGAGCTCAATTCCATTATATCCCCACTTTTTTTTTTCTTGCATTATACAGACTTTACCAGATTCCACACCAGTTTTAGGATCCACTTAAGGTATTCTGTTATGTGGAATGTAGATTGTCAGTGCCACAAACACCTGTCTAACAACAGTCTATGGAACTCTAATCTTGGTCAAAGTCAGCTTTTTTCCTGTTGGGTCATTTATAGGAATTTTTATAGATTTGGGGAAAATCCTCCTTCAGAACTGGTGCTTCAGAGCTTGAACTCTTAAATGTTACTCTCAACTATTTTACAAGCACTGGAGATGATTTTTGAATAATGGGCAAGCATATTTTTCCAAGTGCATCCTGGGATTCTTCCTAGTGTTATGACTGATTATGACTAGATGACTGATGTGGCTCAGATCTGTGGATTCAAGTAACTAATCAGATTCTGGGCTTGTATACTGAGTAGCCTGTGGTATCCACTGAGTGCTGTTTACTTATATGTCAGGTTGGCATAGTATTTTACCAGCTTTCTATTTATTTTAGGATGGGCAGATTACTCTAAATACACTGAATGCGCTAGTGTTTACTATGTATTTTGTATGATCCATTTCGCATGGTTGTTGACTGCTGCTATATATAATTCTGAGATTGTCATTTAAAATCACTTTTTCCTTATGTAGTCATTTTGTTGTTAATTTCCATAACGTGAACTGCCCTACAGCTTATCTATTGCAAATGTATCGTTATATAATAGGGTTATGTGACTGACTTCCCTTTGTGCTGTAGCTAAAAATAATCCAGTTTAAGTATATATTATCCATTGATACTTCTTTTAACACACATTCTTTGACCCTTTCAGATCTCTGATTTCTACATTACAAGTTTAGTGTTTTGTTGGTAATTGTGAACTTCCTTTGGTCAATGCTAATAACAAATGTAATTTTCACATAACTGGATATCATAGCTATAATTTGGAATTAGCCAGTAATCCTGCCATTATGTTGGAAAATTTAATACCATAAAAGAATAAGTTGTTAATTATTTTATCATTAAAATATTTTATTCATGGAAATGAGTGCTACATAGACTGAAGCAAATGACCCCATAGCTAACCTTCTTGGATATGTATATAGAAAAATAATGTTTAATATTGTTAACTCATCTCTCTCATCTATTCTTGATGTATAGCTTTTCTGTCTTCATTTTGAGTGATCCACTGAAATATATTTCCAGGTTAACATCATTAAAGTTTTTAAAACAAAGTTGAAATGATCATGTGTCTGAAGTTATTCATTACCACTTATGCCACTTCTAATTCATGAAATGCTGACTTGGAATCTCAGCGGAATTGTGAGTAGTTTGGCTCTATCATCGAATCTCAAAACCACTGCTTTCTTATCACAAACATTTTGGGTATTGGGTTTGGCCCAGCCTCATTCAGCCTGTCTTAAATCAGAGATTTTCAGATGTTTTAGAGGGTAACAGTAGTGTTGGCGGTAATAACAGCCTCTCAGGAGATTGTTGGAGTTAGAGAAGCATAGTCAGTTTTGCTAGTATAAACTAGAGAAAGTGAAGCTTCATAGAATTTTCTTGGTGAGTAAGTACAGAAAATACACCATCCTCTATGTGCCTGAAATTCTCAAGTCAGAGAGGCAGTCCCTGCCCATTCACTGCATCCCCATCTCAATTATAGTTGTGACCACTCTGTTCCCTATTAAAAACTTGTCTTTGCCTATTTTCCTTAGTGTCCAGATCCTGAAGGTAGTTAATTTAATTAGTCATGTTGTCATGTTAATAAATACTACTTTATGTCTAGTGGATCTTTTAGAATTATTAAAATAAAGTCAAAATAGAAAAAAATATCAATGCATAAAGGAAGTTTAGAGTCAAGGTAAAGATGCAGTCAGCAGTCTGGAGGTATGGAATTAGGGGCGTGATTAATCTATCCCTCAATTAGAGCAGACAGATATCATATGCAGGCGTACCTATTTTATTGTGCTGTGCTTTCTTGCACTTTACAGATACTGAGTTTTTTACAAATTAAAGTGTGGCAACCAGGAGTTAAACAATTCTATTGGTGCTATTTTTCCAATAGCATTTTCTCACTTTTCTGCGTCTTTATCACTTTTTGGTAATTCTCACAGTATTTCAACCTTTGTCATTGTATTTGTTATGGTAATCGGTGATTACAACTCACTGAAAGCTTGGATGATGGTTAGCATTTCTTAGCAATAAAGTATTTTTTAATTAAGGTATGTACATTGCTTTTTAGACATAATGGATTGCACACTTAATAGACTACAATATAGTGTAAACATAATTTTAATATGCAGTGAGAAACTAAAAAATTCATTTGACTCACCTTATTGAGATATTTACTTTATTTCCTTGGTCAGCAACCAAACCTGCAATATCTCTCAGGTGGGTCTGTACTAAATTTATGAGTAAGTTGTGGTCCAGCTGAGGCATTTATATCATGTAATATAAGAGATTTATTAAAATCATAATTCTTCAGTAAAATCAGTGTATATGGAAATTCATTGTATTCTGTATTTAGTTTTAAAGACGTCTTACACAGATAACTTCAAAAAATGATCCAGAATGTTGAGTCATGAGAGAAGCAGAGTATTTAATTTGGATAAATATTCTTTTCTTAAAAAAGTGTGATTCTTTAGTTTTCTGAGCTTTCAAATTATATGTTTGGAACCTGATATTTCACTAGTTGCTAAATAACTTTATTATTGAAAAATTATCTCATGAATTTTCTCACTAACTTTATTCAGTAGCAAACCTAAGGTAGAAATTGTGGTAATGTAAATGCAACATTTTGCCATATATAATAATGCTTTTTTAAAAAATGTGTAGCATCAGATTTTGAACCTAGCGTTGTTTAAGCTTAAAACCTTTAGTATTGGGCCTCAATTTAAAGACTTAAAATAGACGTTTTAGTTTCATTCTTAAAGTTTTTATATGGTCTGGAAGAATGATAAATATATATATGCAGTTCTTTTGCTAATTTGTGGATCTACTAAGTTTAAAAGTAAGAAATTATGAAGTAATGAAAAATGTTTAAAACAAAAAATCAAAATTATATAATATGATTGGAACTATGTAAATATACAACTATTTAAACATTAAAAATATTAGAAGAAAAGGTATCAAAATGCTATATTAAGGTGCTAATATTAGAGCCTTTTTTTCTTCTTCTAGAGTCCAGTATTTCTGTAATATGGTTGTTACTTTTATGATGAGAAGAATAAATATGTTTTTATAAAATGCAACAAAGGAAGCTAAGATTAAATATAGAAAAGCATTTGCTACTTCTAATTATGGCAGATATTTCAAAGGCACTTATATTAACTATAAGGATAATTCATGTACCCAAAAGACTATACTTTCTTTAGAGTATATTTCAGCATAAGAAGCAGCTCACAATGTCAGGGTGCTAGGCAATTTTCAAAATTAATATCAAACAAGTTTTAATGTAAAAGGGCTTAAATAAATGTTAATTTATTTATTGTCTCCTTCAACCCCCCCCCCCCCGCTCCTCCAAACACCTTGAATAAAAACAAGGGTAGAATTCTTGTCTGTCATTTCAAATTGTTGTATTCCTAGCATTTAGAATAATTTCTGGGATATAGTAGGAGCTTAATAAGTGTATGTTGAATGAGTAAATAAATAACAGATGAGAGAGATATGCAATTAACTCCTAATTAATTATGTACAGAAAGTTCCAGTGTAAATTACTTATGTTCCATTCCCTCACCATCTCACTTGGTTTAAGCTGTAAAACCAGAGGAATGTGAAACCTCTGACAAGGATTAAAGATGTCTTGAACTATAGAGTATATAGCAACTTGGAGCCAAGCAAGATCAGCCTTGATAAGGAGATATATCCCCATCACTCATAGGAAAAGATGTGGCTCTAAGGAGGAGTGAGGTTCAGTAGGTAGGGCAGAGAAGTGATAGGTATATCCCATAATCCTAGTCTGCTTTCCATAAAAGGACGCTGTATTGCAGCACAGTACAAGGTGGCCCCAATTCACGAGGCTTCCCAAAAGGTTCTATGCCTGCTTAGATGACCTGATGCAACCTACTCTTGGGTCTACCCCAGAATCATAACTTTAACCCTTTTGTTTCTTCTACATAGTGCTTACTGCAGTGTAACTCTTAGTTTTGTGGGTGAATTCCTGGTATCTTAGAGCACTATATAAAATATCAGTAGCTGCTCATTTTGAATGTGATTGCATTAATTTAATTGGTAAATCATATAATCTTGCTCATGACCAGTATACTCATCATTTCCTTTCATTCACTTCAGCATGATTCTATTAAATGATTTTTAGACTCTTTTGAATCTTCCTGCTTTAATTTATTCTGTACCCTCATTCTTTTTGGTTGTTGTGTCCTTCCATCCTTTCCCTTTTGAGAAAATATTTCACACTTTATATGCAAAATTAGAGGCATTTCTCATGGATCCTTTAGACTCTGAAACCCTATAATTTCTTTCTTTAGCCCTAGACCTCTATAGTCTTAAGCTAAAACTGCTCTGTCCAGACCTGTTTGAATGTTTATGTAATAGCATCTCTTACTTTGAGTTCTGAGTTTTCCAGTTCTTGTCATTCAGTGTCTCCTGTGGTATCCTCCTTCTTCTAGAGCATATATCCATCTCTCTGTCATGCTTTTTTCAAGTCTATTCCTTTTGGTTCTGATGGATTCTTTAATCTCCGCAGGTCTCTGCCATTTGCCCAGGATCACCAGCATTTCCTTCTGGATTATTCTTCATCTCAGATGGTTATGTTTCTCATTATTTTTGGACCCTTTTATATCTTCTCTGAGGGACATTAACACATTCACTTATTTATTCAGTCATTCAGCAGATATTTTTTGAGTCACTACTATGTACCAGAGCTGTTCTAGGTGTTAGGATAAATTGTAAACAAACATGGTCCAAACCCTTGTGGAATTTTCTATCCAGTTGAAGCATAAGTCATTACTCTCACACATCTACAACTGTTACACTTCCATTACTGAATTTGCATGTGAAATCAGGGGAAGGAAGTTTTTATTACAAAACTCTCTGTATATTTGCAACCCAAAAAGGAATATAATAATCTTACCTTTTTGCTGGTAGCTTTGGTACAATTTCAAGACCATTTGGCATGTTTCCAACAAAATGAGTTGGTTATCCTCTATAAAAATCTTGTTAATAATTAAAACCAATATTTATGAGGCATTGTGCTTCTCGCCCATTATTGGCATTATTTCCTATGATCCTCATAACAAACATGTGAGGAAACAAGCACAAAGAAGGTAAGTCACTTGCCCAAAGTTATTAAGATACTAAGTGAGAAAGTGAGATTTCAAATCCAAGTTGTTTGTTCCCCAAACCTGAGCTCTGTTATCTCTCCTGTTTGCTGGTTTCCATCACTAGTAAAATTAATCAAAAGTCAAATGTGTAAAATTTGTGTTCCCCTTTCACTTATTAACCATCCAATATTCTGCTCTATAAAATGTTAGGGAATCTTAGTTTCAAAAATCAGGATATAACCATATTCCCAAAACCACTTTTGGGTTGGTTGGTTTTGATTATGAAAGAGAGTATGACTTTTGGGATACTGGGAAATATTTACTATTAAGTGAAAATGTTTTTGTGAAAAGATTGCATTTTAGTATTATATGTGATTTTAAATCATAACTTCTGCTTAATTGAGAGTCAGCAAACATAACTTTGTTACCAATGAAATTTTTTAAAATGAGACGATGAAAAAACACCATATATGATTTCCTCTGAACTATATTATGTATATTTTTCATTTTTTAGACATTTGCTTAACATATTTCTCCAAAAATAAGAAATAGAGCATCTCAATAAAGGCTGTATATTTCACCGTGCCCCTACTGAAATTTCAGGTTCCCTTTTTATCCATTGTTTGTATCATCTATAAAAAATACTTTTGTGTCCTTCACATTTTCACTACCAGGAGACTTTTCCTCCTAGATAAAGATTGCTGCCCACCACCCCCACCCCCCCGCCAAAGGAAAACCTGGCATAGAAATACTATTATATCAGGATGCCTGGGTGGCTCAGTCAGTTAAGCATCTGCCTTCGGCTCAGGTCATAATCCCGGGGTCCTGGGATCGAGTCCCACATTGGGCTCCTTGCTCAGCGGGGAGCCTGCTTCTCCCTCTGCCTGCCACTCCCCCTGCTTGTATTCTCACTCTCTCTCACTAGCAAATAAATAAATAAAATCTTTAAAAAGAAAAATACTATTATATAGTCTCTTATTTTGTTTCTTTGCAATTTAATACTTAGTTTTATGTTTTAGAATATAGATTTATGTAGTATTTAAAAACATTGGACTGGAAATTAAACAAGATCTCTGCCATGTTTTACCATTAATACTGGGCAAATTACTTAATTTTTTGCATGCTTTTGATCCATATGGGATGTCACCAACTCACTGTGACATGCCTAACTAGAAGCTTCATCTTTTATGTTTGGATTATAAAATTTACCCAACTAGAATTTAATTCCAAGGATAAGAACATGTAATACAGAAAGGTAATGTATTATAATAGCCATTGAAAAAATAATACAATTTTGACACAGACCTAAGGTAATACCTACCCTTATTTTCTACCTTTTAGAATAGAGTTTAAACATATTTAGATATTTCAGTACAATGTTTGCTGACTTCCAAGTCATTTTTTCAGTATATATTTTTCATCATTGCTACATTGATCTTTCATTGGAAACTTGGGCCTATCGAAATCTTTGTCTCAGAAGAAAAACAGATCTTTGATATCTTTAATAGATTCTGCTTTTCTTTTTAGGACCAAGTAATTAAATCTTCGATATGCAAATATATAATTTAAGATTAATTCAAGTTAATCCTATATTGGCTCATCTTTTTTTAAAAAAATTGTCTTCGCTTTAAAAATTACATCACCATGAATTCTTTGGAAGACAGCCATTATATAAATACAGGGTATCTTGTTACTATTTACAAAATATTTTTGCCATTTCTTTTAATGGTGGCTGATTTTTCTTCCTGGGGCTTTTTTTTCCCATTCTTAAGCAATCCACTCCCCTATCCCCTACCCCCACCCCCAACTAATATTTCCTTGTTGCCATCATTTTTCCTTATTTACTTGGTTGGAAATTATATTGTTAGTGACAATGGGTTTTTAAAGAGTTGTATTAAATAGTTTTGATTATCTTTACATTTGTCCCTTACTTTTTTTTTCTAATATAATAGCCTTTTTTCAAAATACTGGTTTCCATTTTATTTGATTAAGGAAATTGATGGGACACCCATAAAGAAGAGAAAATACAGAGGAAGACATATTTTATAACTATAAACCAATACTTTCAGAAGAGTTAACAGTGCTTTTATCACTACCCATGTTACAGGATGAGGCAAGCCAAGAGAAACAAAGGATTAAAGTTGATTTAGGCTGATAAGAGGTTACAGAAAATGAGGGTCTCAGCGAACACAGGGCTTCAGTCAGAACATGAGCTACTCTAGAAAGGAGAATATAAATTCTTAAACAATAGAAGGTGGAGTCTAATCTGAAGTCAGAGAAGCTCCTGACAGCAGAAATGAGTAGATTCCAACTATGGAAATAGAAATTGGCACAAACGGGGTCAGTAGGAAGGAGAGAAGGAAACCCTGGTCTGGTTGACCCAGGGATAGCATCTGTTGTGCCATGTAAATGTATTTTGTCTGTGTAAGCAACACAGCAGGTCATGACCACTGAAACAAGAACAGGGTTGAGCAACACTGCCTGCCTAGGTTTAGGGCAATCCACTTGAGTGTGAGGAAACAAGGAATGGCAGGTTTTGTTGGCAGGCGCTATAGAGCAAGGTTTCCCACATCATTATTATCATCATTATTAACAGTAATTATTGTTGATTGTCCAGAGAGGCTAATCTAAATCTCATATTTTGGATAATGGCATTCTTAACATTCAGTTCAAGAGAAACTGTTCTCCTCCTATTACCTGAGGCCTTTTGAAACCTTTGCAAGAATCCTTGGACACTGGAACAATTACAAGGGTTTTCTTAGAGCTTTTTGTCTATTGTCAATTAGTCTTCAGTTAGTTAGGAAGCCCCCAAATATTCTTTTTCAAAGGTGACAGTGGATCATCCATGCAGGGATGTTGAGAGAATTTACAAATACTGATGTAAGTGTCCATAGTCCCTTATCTGTAATAAAGAGCTTCAAAAAGCTCTTTGGAGGGAAAACCCCATACTTTTTTTAATAAGAAAAAATTAAGTAAAAGTATTTTTAGTTCAGGCAGCAAATTCAGACTTGAACTTATTTGGTGGCAAATTCAGAACTGAACTTATGTGAGGCTATTAATAGGCTTTGTATTTCCCCTATATGAATATTCCTATATTTCACATGTGTTTGAATCCCAAGTGCTGCTCCAGCCCCCTCTGGGGATGTTATATAATATATAGTATAAATATATAGTATATATATTTCTTAGTTTAAATTTCTAAAATTAAAAAAAATGTATGTGTATATCAATTCTGAAATTTTACTGGCCCCAGGGATTTTGAGTGACAGATATTGTGACCATTAGTAGTTTTAATCATGTGACCTTGTAATCACATATTTAGTAACTGTTAACTATGATAGGCCTCATCATCCTGAAGAGACTAATACAGGTAGTCTCTAATCAGTTTTCTCAGAATTTTTTTATCACAGAAATGCTGTTTTACATGGTAGTTATGCTTGGTGGTATTGTGTCCCTTTAACCAGTCCATAATGTATCTAAGACATAATATTAACAGTTCTGTGGATCTTAGGCAATGTTTCTCTGAAAATATTTTTAGAATGTACCTATCTCCTTTACCCTAGCCTGGCCCATCCTCAAACATGAAAACAGCCCTACTGCAGTATTCACATGACTTCTGAGGCTCACTTACCCATCACACAATGAGTGAGAATTTCAACAGGCTGAGTCCATTGCTAAAGGCTCCTTTAACCGACAGGATGCAGGCTGGGATGAATTGTTTTTTTGTCTGTTTTGTTTTGTTTTGCCTCTCATAATAGCTTCACTATTGTTTGCATTCTTTTCTTCTGTAGACTCTAAGAACTGCCCTACCCAGATCCTTTTTCATTTATACCATCTATAATTCTATTTTTTTGGAAGTAATGGGGCTAGGTTCCCTTCTTTCTTATCTACCCTTTCACTTTATCTTTAATTTTGAATTATCCACTTAACTCTTCTCTAAGTCTCTCAATTTTCCTTTCATAAGGAAGGCTAATAGTTTTTACTCAAAAACACATGATAGATGATTAGAGCTATTAAGTGACTGAAACTGGGTAGAAAGAATACTGGAGTACTACTTCCACGAAGTTAGAAAAGCTGGAAGCATGACTTCTTGTCTATCACGACCTTTTATTTTCTTGCAGATTATTAGTTTATAGGACATTCAGTTTCCTCAGGGATACATTTCCTGTAAATGATCTTTCAATTTCACTCTATGCTACCCACATACAAATAATGCACACATCGGTAGATTGCTTTTAAACAAATATCCTAGAAACCATCCATGCAAACAAATTTCTTAGAAAGTAATTACATTGGAACCTATGTACTTATTTCAGTGCTGCTGCTTTGCTTAACTACTTTTGGAACTCCTTGGGTTGTCTTCACAGTCTATGCCATTATTTTGAATATTAACTATTATTAGTCACTTTTTGAGAATTAATTTAGCATTTACAGACAACTGTCTTTCTGAGTAATGTCTAATGAGGAAGGTTTTGTGTTTTGTTTGTTTCATTCTCGGTCAAAAACAAGTGAAAGCTAAAAAGCAGATTTTGGGGGGTATCTCTTAAATTGATTCTTACACTAGTTCTAGAACAAGAGGTTCAAGGCTATTTGGAACAATTGTAGCTCTGTAATCCTATACTTGAATGGAGCAACATTTATTTGGTGTATAGATTATTGAATGTTGATTTAAAATACATACTCATTATTCTCAGGCTTATTGTACAAGTATATGTAAAATTCAGATATAGACACATATATGGGATCATTGGGAAATTGAAGCTATGAGAATTCAGATACAAAAGAAGGTTTTCTAGGGGCAGCTGGGTGGCTCAGTCGGTTCAGCATCTGCCTTCAGCTCAGGTCATGATCTCAGAGTCCTGGGATCGAGCCCCACCTTGGGCTACCTGCTCAGTGGGAGCCTGCTTCTCTCTCTCCTCCCTGCTTGAGCTCTCTCTCGCTATGTCTGTCACTATTTGTCTCTCTCTCTCTCTCAAAAAAATAAATAAAATCTTTAAAAAAAAAAACAAAAGAAAGTTTTCTTGAAAACCTAGCATGTTTCAATCATTCTTTCATTGTTTTGAGCTAATTAATCTATCAGGAAGAGCAGAAGAGACTGATCTGGAATAACATTTTTGTAAGTTCTGTTTATGAAGTACCCAAAAAATAACATAATTATTGGGTATTCATTATCCTATTTAATATTTGTAACAATCATTGTTATGAATATTGTTTAAAAGAGAAAGTTTAAAAATATCTCTTGTTCTCTTTTAAAGATTGAGGAAAGTAAGGCCCAGAAAACTGAAGACTACCATGCCTTTGATCACATGGCTAATAAGTAGCAAAGCCTTCTGAGCGTCTAACTTTTTTTGAAACTGCTCTAAATTACTTAAACCATGCCTACTGCTATGGGCATGATCCTTTGACCAATTAGAAGTGTATTCTATTATTTATATGATACAGCTACAGTGCCAAGAGATTAATTGCAGTATTCATTGTTTGTATTTTAATGGCAGACTTTTTCAGTATTGTATATTGGAGCTCTCAAAATTTGTTACCCTGGCCCAAATGACCCTACATGATTGATTTGACTTCTGAGTATCTCTCCACCCTCATGTGTAATCCAAATTAACCTATCTCTTGACACACCAAATTTATTCCTCCTTTAAGACATTTACACAAGTTGTTTCTTCTGCCTAGAATGTTCTTGCCTTCAGTCTTTCATGGCTGACTCTTGTTAGTCAGGTCCAGCTTAAATGTTAACTATTCAGAGAAATCTTCTCCAACCACCACCAAAGCTTAAGAAATCACTCACGTCGCATCACCTTGTGTTAATTCTGTTGATGGCACCTACTACTATCCAGTATTTTCCTGTTTACATGTTTATGGTCTCCCTTACTAGGAGAATGTAAGCTCCATGACAGCAGAATCTTGAAATAACCTGGCCAAGAAATTGCTGTAGGAATAAATGAATAAATTGGGTCAAGAAAATTGCATAACAGATTATTCAAATTAAAGAAGACTAGGAATAAAAAAGGTTTAGAGATATTTGGAATAGTGGTTCTCAAAGCTTGTTAAACAAGCCATCAGCAGCAACATCACCAGGGAATATGTTAGAAATGTAATTCCAAGAACTTTACCATGACCTCTTGAATCAGAAACTCTGGAGGTGGGGCCTTGCAGTCTGTTTTAATCTTTCCAGATAGTGATTCTGATGCAGAACCACTGAATTAGACATTTCTTTGTACCAATCAATTATCAGAATTACCAGTTTTGTTTTGTTTGTTCTTAAGCCAGATTTAAAAAATTAAATTTTAAATTTAATTTAAAATTAAACTAAAATTTTTAAATTTTTTAATTTTCACACATAGAAATTTCAAAAATGTACAACCCTAATGAGAGTCAATATAGCTGATTCATTGAATTAAGGACGTAATTTTGTCTACTTGAGTATCATAAGACTTGGTTTCCAAAAGTATTTTTTTCCAAAAGTATTTTTTGAGTTAAATTTTGCTAGTTTCTAAATAAGTTTGGAATTTCCTTGAATCTGCTTTGAGACCAACTGCAACAAAGAATAATTAATTAAATTTTTAGTAAGTTGTAGACAAAGCTTGATCAAAGATGCACATTGGCATTCTAAGGATTAGTATAGTCTAGTATCTCTTATAGATCTTTAGAAAGAAAATTTAATACAGAGCCCTGTATTTGAAACCCACTGCTCTAAAATGAAGGTTTACTCAGAGACTTTAAAGTATTTTCAAAATCCCACTTATATTTTATCTCTTGAAATATTAGTGTACACTGTCATTTTCATATGTACCCTTTAGGTAGTATTTAGCTACCTTTAGTGGTATGAGTACATGATAAGTGGTTCACAAAAAGAATGAGTCCAGAATGGCGTCTGCATTAATATTTTGAGGTATTGATGTTTTTCCTATCAGGCACCGTACCAAAGCCTTAACTTTTTTGATCTAGAAGAGAATACTGTGAAAACTAGCATGTTTAATTTTCTGAAACTCTAATTAAACATTTTTGAGGAAGAAGAAATACAACTTATGGAATGCTGGCCACAGACCAGTTACATACAGGTATTAGAGCTAATAGTTCTAGTAGCTATAGAATCTGCTATTCAAAAAGTAAGATAAGTGACTTGACTCAAGTTCATGGGGACTATGCCACAGAAACAGGATTCAAACCTAGTGTGTCTGATTCCAAGGCAGTACTTTCTCTACCATTCAGTGCTGCCTTATAACTCCAGCGTATAAAAAACCAGGTGAATCATCTTAAATCATTATTGGAAGCTAGTAGGGTATAAATAATAAATGAATAAATAAAATTATGGCAAGTGATTGCTCTCTACTCATTAAATGTGGTTAAAAAGTTGACATTACTCCAGCACATGGCTAATCACTTGAAAATGTTGGATCACAATTAAGAAATCCAGGTTCAGCAACTCTTTTTAACAAGTGGAAAAATGTTATTTGTCATAGAAATGTTCATTTTTAAATTCCTAAAAGAACACGGTGAATATTAAGATGTCACTTTAAAATAAATATTTGAAAGTGAAAAAATTTTCTCTCATTCTACTGCTTTAGAAATTAAAACTATAGTACTTCCTTATGTTACTTCTACATTAGATCTTGAAGGGAATATAAAATTAAATGTAATTGCTGGGAAATGATGTATAGTTGACTCCCTGTCATACTGTATATTGTTGGTTGCATAATACCTTTAACATGTATATAATCTGCATTTAAGTAAAAGTGCCTGATTTAACTACCATTAAAGTACTATAGTAATATAGTGTGTATTTAAGAGATACTTTTGTTTGAAGACTCATTTTCAGATGCTTAAAATTTATTCCCCTCTTATAAAAGGTGGGAACATTTAATTATTAGATTTAACATTTATAATGTGTTTTGAGAGTGTGTGGTGTAGTATAAATACAAATTACTATGAGTAATACATGTCTGTATGCATAATACTCATTTTTAAATTAATTCCATTACTATGAGTTAGGTTCTTTTTGGATTGTTCTTGCTACCTTCAACAGACTTGAAAAAAAAATTCTGAATGAAGAAGCAGTTGTTGTTCAGTGTTTGCAGTGTTAAATGCTAATTGGAATCCCTGAGCTCTAATGCCACCTTAAATGATCTTATGTGTGGGAGAGGGGAAATCGAGGTACTGTTTTATTCTTAAAAGAGAATAGAGAAAAAAGTAATTGAAATACTGCTAAGAGTTAAAAGAGCAATACTACCAATATTTAATTACCCCAGGACAAATCAGTTTAACATTTACACTTTTCCATTTTCTTTCTTTCTTTGATATGCTTTTGACTATTTAAAAGCAAATTACAAGAGAGCAGAGAAAGGAAAAGGAAATTACAGAGAAAGAAAAGGAAATACTGCAGACAGACTATAAACATTTAACCTAGTAATTTGTTAGGAGTTCTGAAAAAATTTGAGGGATAAGTTGCTGAAATAACAAAGCTAAAGAATTAAAAAGTATTGTTCTTATTTTAGAGCAGTAGTTCTCCACTGCGGTTGATTTTTGTCCCGCAGGGCATATTTGGCAGTGTTTGGAGATATTTTTGATTGTCCTCACCTGAGAGAATCAGGATATTGCTACTGGCAGCTAGTGGGTAGAGGTTAGGGAAGTTACTAAACATACAGCGCACAGGACAGCTCCCAACAACAGTTTTCCAGTTTAAAATGTCAATAGTGTTGGGTTAAGAAACCCTGTCTTAAAAAGAGACACACCCCTCTTATTTAAAAAAAAAAAAATAGAAATACAGGGGGATATGCATAAGGCCACACACCTACTAAATGAAGTAGCCAAAACTTGAACTTGGACCTCCTGACCCCAAGCTATTGTGCTTTCCTTGTTTCTCATTGTTCTAAGAATCAAAACTTCGGTTAATTTTGGAGAATTATGGAGAACAAAAAGGAGAAAGAGAATTACCAGTCAAAGCTGAGTCTCCATTTCCATTTCTCTTAACTGTAGTGTAATTGGGTTTATATTCTGTTTGTTCAGATGTCTTATAAAATCCCTAAAGTACCTTTTGTTTTGGAATTGGTAGCTTCAGTTTTTTCTCCATTAAAAGTTAATCAATATGTATTATCTGTGTATGTTCAGTCCCAGGCATCTAGCAAGGCATACCAAAAGGGCCTAAGAGTTTAAAGATGAAATTCTAGTTTTCAGGGAAACTACAGGGTAAAATAAAATGAGACCTTTAAAATATGGGAGAAATTATTCAAAATGTAAGTTGGGGACGCCTGGGTGGCTCAGTCTTTAAGCGTCTGCCTTTGGCTCAGGTCATGATCCCAGGGTCCTGGGATAGAGCCCCACATCAGGCTCTCTGCTCAGCGGGAAGCCTGCTTCTCCCTCTCCCACTCCCCCTGCTTGTGTTCCCTCTCTTGCTGTCTGGCTCTCTCTGTCAAATAAATAAAATCTTTAAAAAAAATGTAAGTTGAACAAGGATAGAAACTGTCTTGCATCTAAAATTGTTTGCAGGAAACCTCCTAAATGTCCAAGAATAGGAAATGTTTGGGTATATGACAGTATTTATATATAAAGGAATATTATGTGCTTATTATAAATGATGTTTCTGAAGAATGTGTTATCACAAAGATAGATCCTTAAGTGAAAAAAATAAAAGATACAAAATAGAAGATATAAGATGCAAAATTTATATTGCTGCTTTTAATGAAAAGGCATAGAAAAATACTGGCAGATAAAATATCTGGTGTATAGTATTATTTATAAATTCAGAGAAGAAGTACTACAGCATTCTATTTAATGCAATAGATTATACTGATCCATTTATTCATGTAGCAGATAATTCCTCAATGTCTTCTGTGTTTCAAACACTGTGCTAGATTCTAGGGACAAGGCACTAAGCAAGAAAAGCACAAAACTTTTCCTTAAAATGCTAATAGTCTTATCAGGGAAAACAGATAAGCAGTAACAAATTATGTTAAGTAGTAAAGGGGTCCAGTGGGAATATATAGCTGAAGCCCTGTATTGTTATTAGTAAGGGTAAGCTAGGCCAAACTTGCTAACAAATTAAACTAGAAATCTCCATAATTTCTCATAAAAAATTTTTTCCCACTTAAGTAATGTCCAATTTGTATCAGGTAGCCCTCCACTATCTTGGAGAAACATGTGCCTTTTCACTCTGGAAAACGGTTTGGAGGTTCCTCAAAAGTTAAAAATAGAACTACCCTATAATCCAATAATTGCATTACTAGGTATTTACCCAAAGAATAAAAAAATACTAATTTGAAGGGATACCTGTACCCTGATGTTTATAGCAGCAGTATGTACAATAGCCAAAGTACGGAAACAGCCCAAATGTCCATTGACTGATGAATGGATAAAGAAGATGTGGTATATGTATACAATAGAATATTACTCGGCCATAAAAAAGAATGAAATCTTGTCATTTGCAATGACATGGATGGAGCTAGAGAGTATCACGCTGAGCGAAATAAGTCAGTTAAATACCATATGATTTCACTCATGTGGAATTTAAGAAGCAAAACAAACTAGCCTAGAGAAAAAAGAAGAGAGAGAGAGAGAGACGCAAACCAAGAAACAGACTCTTAACTATAGAGAACAAACTGATGGCTCTCAGAGGGGAGGTGGGTGAGGAGAATGGGTTAAATAGGGAATGGGGACTAAGGAGGGCACTTGTAATGAGCACCAGCTGTTGTATGGAAGCATTGAATCACAAAATTATACACATGAAACTAATATTAAAAAAATAAATAAACATGGGTTTTTCAGTTGTCATGACAGTGAAAGGGAGAGCTGGAGAATCCCATTGGACATTTTTAAAGACCAGTCCTGAATGATTTAAATCTTTTTCCTCCACATCTTCCTGGCCAGAAATCAGCCTCATTCCTCCATCCTAACTAGAAATGTTAGAAAATGCAGAAGTGATACATTTGACTATTTGTTGAGCACCAGCTTTGCCCCTGTTCTTTACCACAAATTGGGCTAGTCAGGAAAGGCTTTCCTAGAAGCTGTGGCATCTAAATTGAGACCTGAAAATTAAGAAGCAGTTAGTTACACCTGGAAAGAGAGGTTATTTCAAGTAGACATATTTTGTGCCAATGCCTAGAAGAGAAAGAAGGATGATTCTTCTAAGTACTTGAAATTTAGTGCTTGAACATTGAATGTGGGGGCAGGGCAAGCAGGGGCACAGTCACGAAGGACTTTATAAGCTATTTTAAGGTATTTTATTCTGAAGGCAATGAGAAGCCACTGCAAGGCTTAAAGTGTGACAAAGTTTAATGTGAGTAGAGTAATGTAATAAACTTTGCATTTTAGAAAGATCATTCTGGTTGCAAGGAAGAGTGTGGATTGGAGGAAAGCGAAATTATAGGTGGGAGGCCAACTGAGAAACTCTATAGTCTCAGTCCAGTTAAGCAATGATGGTGACCTGTATACCGAAGGGGGAGAAAGAAATAGATTGGGGGGGCGCCTGGGTGGCTCAGTCGGTTAAGCGACTGCCTTCGGCTCAGGTCATGATCCTGGAGTCCCGGGATCGAGTCCCGCATCGGGCTCCCTGCTCAGCAGGGAGTCTGCTTCTCCCTCTGACCCTCTTCCCTCTCGTGCTATCTCTCATTCTCTCTCTCTCTCAAATAAATAAATAAAATCTTTAAAAAAAAAAAAAAGAAAAGAAATAGATTGGGGGTGATATTTAAGAGGCATAATTATTGGAGTATAGTGTTGTTGGGTGGGCAGTAATGAGGAATGGGTTATATGAGGGATGAGGAGTGATTGCTTCAGTTTGGAACATGCTGAGTTTGAGATGTAGAAGACATCAAAGTGTTTATGTCCAAACAAAAGAATACATAGGTTTGGTGATCAGAAGAGAAGTCTGAGCTGAAGGTACAGATTTGGAATTTATCAGCATATAGATCATAACTGAAGCCACAAGAGTAGGTGAGTTTGTATACAGCAAATTCCTACTGTCCAAAGGGAAGAGGGCCTGTGGCAGAGCCCTACAGACAAGATTTAAGACAGGTTCTTACTTTCACAGTGCATCTGAAATGATGAACTTTCTGAAAACATGGTACATGGTTTCCACAGTCTGGGGATTGTGATTCAGTTGGTCTCAGTGTGTCCTATTTCAGAAGCTTCCTTGGTGATGTTAATGTCAGCCAAGATTGAGAACATGCATGTAGGGTTAGCCAGAGAAAGAAGAGAACACAAAGGTGACTAATAATCAGTGAGATAGGATGAAAACTATCTGTTGTCTCCAAGCCAAAGAAAGAAAAATTTTAAAGAATGAGCTGAATTGGAATTGCTGAGATGTGATGAAAAATAATCAAAAAGTATCATTGGATTTTCCAATATGAGTAAGAATTAATGACTTTAAATAATGGTCATGGAAGCATAATTGCTGTAATTTGTCAAGTGAGTGGTAGAGAAAAGGATACTTAATGTCTCCCTTCTTTCATGGAGTTTGATTATGAAAGGGAAGAAGGGGAAAAAAAGCATAGTAGCTAGAGAGAATTTGAGGTTGGAGGAGGCCTCTTTTTATAATGGGAGAAACTTAAGCAAGTTTAACTGCTAAGGGCTGTAGGGAGATGAACAAATTAGTATCAGAAAGGAAAACAGGTAAAGGGAGTGGGACTAGAAAAGCACAACACAGGAAGAGAAACACCTTTCTGTTCTAAGAGGAGGAGAGAATTGGAAATCTGGCAGTTTTTAGCAATGGTGGTAGAAAATTGAGGGAGTTGAATTCTCATCTCATCTAAAGGCAATTATTTTTTTCTGTTAACCAGCACTTTATATCACCTGCTAGGAGTGAAAGAAAACATGGTAAGGACAGAGTTTTTGAGAAGTGATTAATATTTAAGATGATCACAGTGGAGGAATAGAGAGCTAAACAGAGAAAGCTAACAGGATTATCTGGCATCATTGGGGCCCAGAGGATATTGACCAAGGATTTATGGTGGCCACTGTCTGTAGAGTTTTATATTTTGTTATTGTTCTCTCGAAGCACTCAGGACCCAGGTACAATGGAAGGACAGAGGGCAGGGGATTGAAAATATTGACAGGCAAGTGGTTGAAGTGATGAACAGTGTGTTAAAGCAGAGTAGGAAAGGGACTCTGAAGAGAAAGGACAAAAGGTAGTTATAGAGAAAGCCTCTGAAAGTAAGCAGTTTTTTAAAACACACACTACCAATGTATATATGTAATTATAAATTATGTGTATTTATCTCTATGCTAATATACTTTATATAAGCTTATGTCATCTTGTACATCCTACCTTAGAGAGTACTTGCCTTGAGAATCTATATATTGGATTGTAATTAGAAGAGAACACTGGACAGTTGGGAGGTCATGGTCAGAGTAAAATGTCTGAATGTATTATTTTAAGTGTATAGCAGTATGACATCTGGGCATGTCTATGGAAATGCTTGATTGACTCACCAAGAAAAATTAAGAAATGGAAGATAAGTATGGGATCATTCGTGTAGCACACTGAAATGATTCTGGTTGATTGCAATATCTGGTTAGGAAGGAAAACCTTTGAACCAAGTGCCAGAGAATAAAATATGAAAGGGGTTTTTGAAGAGGAAATTACCTAATGGGTGACAGTAAAGAAGAGAGGTAAATACAGGAACCTGGAAAAAAGCATGGGTTTGCACTCCCTGAGAGACTTTTTGTATAGAATACCAGGAGTAGACAATGAATACTGACAGACCTTCCTAACTCAAAAGTAATTATTCACATCTATTGTAGGTGTTTCATTTAGGTAAACAAGTCCCTCATCTCCTGTTGATAACCCCAGGGAGGGATAAAGTGATTTGTACTCTAGAGTTAATTGTTATAATGAAATCAATACTTAGTTTAAATCAGTATTAAGGAGTAGAAGTAAAAACTTACAAGAATTGGAGAGAGTAATTTTATAATCATTAGTTAAATGTCCTCATTTTCTTTCCAGAAAATTAGAATCCATCTTATACTTTTGTTGACTCATGAATGCATTTATGTGATAGTTTTTATAAAGATATTATTTCATGTTGATTGAGGTTTAACTTAATGGAGAGAAAAGAAATGAATGAAATCGGTATTGTCTTGAATCCTACCAGGTGTGTGATCCTAAGTATGGAGTACTTATAATGACAAATCTGGATAACTTAAGAGATTTTGGGTTTCTGGAGGTGATCGAGAGTCTACAGACTAGGGTAACATGAAGAAGTGAGAAGAGTGTCAGGAGAGACAGGAACAGAGGGAGAACTGTGTCTGATTTGCAAAATTTTCTGGAACCAGAATGGAGATTGTTTTACCTCTGATATTCATCACACATGATGCCTTTGGTATATTTTGGGTGCCCTGAATTAGAAAGACTCATTTGGAAAGTTGCTAACTTCAGCATCTCTTTGTTCATTCTATCTAACCTACTGCAGTTTCTCACTATCCACTTCCAGTTTCCTAACGTCTTCCCTTTCATGTGCTTTTACAGCAGGGTTGAGGTAGAAAAGAGCATTAATTCATTCATCAAACTGATATTATTGGTCATGCAGTACTATTTCATGCTTGGTAAGCAGTAATAAGAACATGAATGCCCTCAAGGAGCTTATAGGCCAGTGGGGTGAACAGATAATTAAACAACTGGAATATGATATGATAAAATCACTATAATCACACAGAAGTCACCCAAACCCATTCCTTAGCAGTTTGGTGCATCTTCTGGGAGAATGTGACATTTCATGGGAGACAGAAGACTCTAAGGAGAGTAGGAAATTGCCACGCGAAGATCAGAGTGAGTGTTGGGTCACTGGGGAGGATAAATGTTCAGGTTCAGGGAATAGAGTAGAATGTTCTTAAGACAAGAGAAAGCAAACAGCCATCTACCAAGAAAATTTGGTCAGATGTTAGCAACTTTCCAAATGAGTCTTTCTAATTCAGGGCACCCAAAATATACCAAAGGGCATCATGTGTGATGAGTATCAGAGGTAAAACAGTCTCCATTCTGGTACCAGAAAATTTTGCAAATCAGACACAGTTTTCCCTTTCTCTAAAACCAGTATAAACGGTATAAACCTCCACATATAGCCCTCAAATGTCAGGGTCTAAAACTTGTGTGTATAGAAACACCTGTCCCAGTTACCTAATGCTGCACATCAAATTACTCAATGGTACAGAATAAGCATCTATTACACTCACAGATTCTGGATCAGGATTTCAGACAGGGGCATAGTGGGGATGGTTTGTCTCAGTTCCATAATGTTTGGAATCTCAGTTTAGGGACTGGCAGGCTGGGAGGGCTAAAATCATCTGCATTATTGTTCATTCACCTAATGGCTGATTCTGGCTATTGGCTGGGGGATTTAATTCTTCTCCAAAAGGGCCCCTCCATATGGTCTTTCCTCACGGCCTAGTTTGAGCTTCCTCACAGCATGGTGAACAAGATTCAGGAGCAAGTATTTCAAGAAGGAAAACTAGGTAGAAGCTTTATCCTCTTTATGACCTAACCTCAGAAATTACATAGCATCATCTTTATCATAATGTATCTACTGCAAGTGGCCGGTCATAAGCCCTTACCCATGTTCAAGGGAAGGGACATAGAACATACCTCTCAGTGGGAGGAGTGTTGGTCTCATTGTAAGAAGAGAATATGAGAAAAGATTGATTGAGTAGCATCTTTGGAAAGTACAGTCTCACACACTCCTCACTTAAGAATGTTCACAAATAAGAATGAATCTATGTTCCACTGCTGTAATAACAGTCACTAATTGCCCTTTATAGCTTACATGTTGGTTATTCATCCATGATGTCTTTGACATTATTTTTGAGGTATTTTATAAATGTTAGTAGCCCCATCTTGTCCACTATGTACAAAAGCAGAAAGAAGGCTAGACGTGGTACTAAGAAAAATTGTATGATTCCATTGGAAATAAAAATTTTTAATTAAAACTGATAAAACCATACTGCTTGTGTGTTGTCACTTTCAACATATAAATAAATGTAATTCAATGAGCATCCTTTCAGAACCTAAAACAATTTTAGGTATAAAGGAAGTTCAGTAGTACTTTATCATTTTTATAAGTCTGCTAGCTAGGTAAGACAGTTCCAAGTTTGTTTTTTTAACCTCATTTCACTGCATTTTCTGTTTACTAGCCTCAGTATTATAAAAAAAATAGCAAACTTCAAAAAAAAGTGTGTTCTTTCACTAAAAATAGATGTTAAAGTTAAAACTACAACTCATTACATTTGTTTGTTTTTCTTTGATTGATCCTGATTTTCTCATGTGTTTTATGTATGTGTTTCTGCAAGATGTGTGTGTGTATGCATGTGTGCACACATGTATGTATATATACACAAATATGTTGAACAATCTCTATATACATACATAATAGCTGTAAACCCCCAAATTATCCCTTTCTTGTTTCACTTGCCTATCTTAACCATCCACTTCATCCTCTGATTTAAAATGATCCAGGATGGGTGCCTGCATGGCTGAGTCAGTTAAGCATTGGACTCTTGATTTTGGCTCAGGACATGATCTCAGGGTTGTGAGATGGACCCCTACCTCTGGCTCCATGCTCAACAGAGTCTGCTTGAGATTCTCTCTCTCCCTGTCCCCCTACCCCCACTGTCTCTCTCTCAAATAAATAAATAAAATCTTAAAAATACAATACAATAAAATGATCCAGAAATAGGCACCTGGGTTATTGAGTTGATTAAGCACCAAACTCTTGATCTCAGCTCAGGTCTTGATCTCAAGGTTGTGAGTTCAAGCCCTACATTGGGCTCCATGTCCAGTATGGAGCCTACTTAAAATTAATTAGTTAATTAAAATAAAAATGCTCCCAGAAGGTCTGAATTAAATTGGAGGAAAAGGTTTAAAAAATCATGTCTCTATTCTTGATGTCAATTTTGCTTTCCTAATACATGTCATCCTCCCTTCTTCTGCATCAAAAATATTGTATGAACAAGTTTAAACTGGGTGTGAAGTTAAGCAAGATATCACTTTCATTTACTTAGCCAAATTTCAGACAACCTCTGACATAAAAAATACCTTCTGATCGGTCTACTTTGATAAAAATTCAAGTGGAAAAATTGTGGTGTCAACTATTTTTGCCGGGTACTGTACATTTGTTACCTCATTTAATCCTCAAAACAACTCAAAATAGTATGTATTATTTTCTCTATTTCTCTGTAAAGAAAGCAAAAGACTGGAAGAAATGAAATAGCTTGTCTGTTACATAGCTGTGGCATAGTGGTGACAGTAAGATTCTAAGCCAGGTTTAAGTCCAAATACTGTCTTCTTTCATTTTGTATCAGTACCTTTAGTTTTTCTACATTTCTCAGGTGAATACTACTTTGATTTTGGTTTAATATTTATGTGAATGATCAGGATTATATTGCTTGTTTTATCAACTAGATATGTGTATAAATCTGGATTATTTATACAGGGCTTTTGCAGGAGCAGTAAAAGACTTAGAAGAGCAAGACCATTGGCCCTACTAGGAGCTCAGTCTGTTCATTGGCAAATCAAAATTTTAAGGTCTTTTTTATGACCAAAAATTTATACAAAAGAAACTATAAAGAGCATAATTTAATATGTTGAACAGGACCACAACATTCCAGCTCACCAAGAAAAGATAGATGGAAAAATTTAATCAGAACATAAAAAGTTGACTGTAAGAAAATATAACATTCTGTGAGAAATCAAACCATTGCCTTAGAATAAATTCCTCACATATCCATGTAGGCAGCATGAAGAAAATAAAAAGTACATTATCCACATGTATTATGTTTTTCTTTATTGTGCCAAAGCCAAACACAACCCAAGCTGTGTTGCTACTTACTGCTTTCTTTCTATTATTTTTGCTTTCCATCAGTGTATTTTTTCCTCTTCGGAGTAACATATATCCTTAACGGTGGGGTTGCATTTCTTACAGAGATCAAAATTAATGTAATTGAAAACATTTCAGCCTTGGAAATATTTTAGTATTTAATGTAGTGGCTCATGGGTGAATATTACTGAGTCATAGAAAAGTTAACATAGAAATAGTGATATAAAAAACACTCTCCAAAGCCAATCACTGCTGGAAGAAGAGCCAGGACAGTGGCCTTAGTTAAGAGAATCTTTTTAGGAAGCTATATAAGCCTATTGATGTTGTGATACGTGCTAAAGTGGCAAGTTAGTAGATGGATTAGTTTGGAACATCAGCCCAATTCAGGAAGTGTCCTTTCTTTATTTCTGGACCAGAAATATGACTCATTTTCCCATCCCACTGTAGATCCCCTGACTTCCTTCTTATAATTTCTAGCTATGCCAGTGCATGGAAAAATGAAACAAGATGAACATTATTTTTAAAATTTCATCATATTTTGGTCAAACATAAATCCCTGAAGTTTGATTTCAAAATAAGTTTAAGGTATCTTGTCAGAGTTAGAATAATTTAAATATACTATATAACTCATATCATTAAAACCCATTGTTAACATTATTCAAGGGTAAATTTAAAACCCTGTTCTTTATGAAATAATTTTTGTTACAGGCACCATGCTTGACCAATGTAGTATAGCATTTATGTGCATTATGAGGTTGTAGGAAGGAATATGAGGAGCAATGACAGCAATGACCTGAGTTTCCTCCTAGAATGGCCATCCAACTCCTCCCTTTCCCACGGCTAACTCTAATTTCTTCTTTAATATATGGCTTAGAAGTCATCCCTTCAGGAAATATTTTATGAACGCTTCATTTTGCAGTAAGTGTACTCCTCTGTGAACATCTACAGTACTCTTGCATACTCAGGTATTTTGTCTCTCCCTCCCTCTCACTGCACTGTAAAATGGTTCTAAGCCTCACTGTTTTTCATCTTTTTATCCTCATCAACTAATCCTATCCCTCTTACCTGGTAAGCACTAACATCTTTGATGAATGAATGCATACATGAAAAAATGGATATGAATAGATTTACAGGTATTTTATGAAGCACACATTCATAGAAGATTGTGTTTCAGGGGGAAAAAACATTAACTCATTACCCATGAAACATTGAACTAGTGTCTTTTTATGCTGCTGCTTCCCATCCTGCAATATTGTTTTTGTGTTTTGGATCTTAAGCCTATTGCACTAAAAAAAAATTGCTGTTATTTATATTTTATAACTTAGATCTTAAGACACAATAGTGAATTTCTGAAAACATGAATTTAAAGTTTTTTTAGCATTCTTAATTTGTAGTTGTATTATTTTGTGGCCAGTTTTCCTCCCAAAGAATATGCCTGTAGTTATTTAGTGGATACAGTAGCAAAATAAGATTTGCCTTATGGTGAAAACTTGACTTTTTGGTGGGTTCTTTGGAATGTATCTATTTTTAAAGTTACAGGTCTCCCGACTTAAATCCAAAGCTAGATAAATAATACAGTTTTTATAACACTTTAGAGTTTGGAGATTGCCTTCATGTACATTCTTATATAATCCTCAAATTAAATGTTTGTGAGATAGTATAGTAATTAAGAAATAATATAATGGCATATTATAATATCCCATTTTATAATTAAAGAAACTAAGACTCAGAGATTAACACCTTAGATTATACAGCTGGGCCTGGAATTTAATTTGTGGGAAGATTTTTACTATTGATTCAATTTCTTTAGTAGTAATATTCATATTTTTTTATTTGAACATGAATTAGTGTTAGAAAGGTATATTTTCCTAGAAATTTGATCATTTCATCTGTTTTCAAATGGCACAAAGCAATTTTAATATCCTCTTATGATTTTAATGTCATAAGTATCTATAGTTATGTAGTTTCTGTTAATAGCTATTTCTACATGTGCCTTCCTTCTTTTCTTCCTTTCTTTTTCTCCTTCCCTTTTTTTCCTTCCTTTCTTACTATTGCTAAATCTCTCCAGATGTTTGCAGTTTTATTAGGCTTTTCAGAGAGTCAACTTTTAGCTTTGCTGTCAGGTCTATTTTATTTTTATTTTTTATTTAATCAGTTTCTCTTAATTATTTCTTGTCCTCTGCATTTTAAATTTTTTTAATGAGATATAATTGACTCATCTGCTTTTTTAAAGTTTATTTTGTTTATCAAACCCATTTTATTGGAATCTCATATCACTAATTTTCATCCTTTTTTTCCATGGTAGGCATTTAAGGTTATAAAATTTTCTTCTGGGAGCTCCTGCGTGGCTCAGTAGATTAAGCGTCTTCCTTTGGCTTAGGTCAGGATCTTGGGGTCCTGGATCAAGCCCCGCATCAGCCTCTCAGGTCAGCAGTGAGTCTGCTTCTCTCTCTCCCTCTGTGATCACTCTCGCTTTCGCTCTCTCTCAAATAAACAAAATCTTTTAAAAACAATTTTTTTCTTCAATTATTGTTTTTGCTATATACACATTTCATAGATTTTGTTATTTAGTTCTGAATATTTAGCGCTAATTTCCATTTTGAGTTATTTAGAACTATGCTTTTTATTAAATTCTATCTTAATCTTATTTTGTTAGAGAATGTGTTTTGTATAATGTCAGTTATTCAAAAGTTTCTGAACCTTGCTTTTGTGGCCTAGTGTGGTCAGGTTTTTGAAATGTTCTATTCTGGAAATGTACTTGAAAATAATGTGTATTCTGCAATTATTGGTGCCATTTATATATATATGTCCATTAGATACGGGTAATTGTTCAAATGTTCTATGTTATTTTTTTGTTTTTTGTTCAGTTTTTTTTATTTAATTTACATTCAATTAATTAACATATAGTATATTATTAGTTTCAGAGGTAGAGTTCAGTGATTCATCTGTTGTATGTAACACCCCGTGCTCATTACATAATGTGCCCTACTTAATGCCCATCACCCAGTTACCTCATTCCCCCACCTCCCTCCCCTCCAGTAACTCTCAGTTTGTTTCCTATGGTTAAGAGTCTCTTTTGGTTTGTCTCCCTCTCTGATTTCATCTTTTTTTATTTTCCCTCCCTTCCTCTATGCTCTTCTATTTTGTTTCTTAAATTCCACATATAAGTGATATCATATGATAATTGTCTTTTTTCTGATTCATATCTTCTATGTTCTTATGACATTGTCTTCTTGACCTTTCAGTTATTAAGCTATATTTAAAAGCTTCCATTTTGCAGTATTTAGTTCTCCTTGTCAAGTTTGGCTTGATGTATTCTGAGATTATGTTATTAGTTACGTATAAGTTTGATATTGTTCTGTTGTCCTGGAGAATTAAGCCTTTTATCATTTAAACATGGTCCTTTTTATTTCTAGTATTATTTTTTGACTGAGAGTACATTTTGATTGATATTAATATAATTTTTGGTAATATTTGCTGTTACTATATATTTCTACTTTGTACTCTTATTTATGTCCTATATCTTTTAAAAAAGAAAACAATATAGCTAAAAACAAAAAACCCTTAATGAAACTGACAATTTTATTTTTTAATTGGAACATACACTCCATTTACATTTATTGTAATTACTAATATATTTGGGTTTATTTTCACCATTTTATTTTGGGTTTTTATTTTCCCACCATTTCTTTGTTTCATTTTCTTCCTTTTATTGCCTTTTTGTATACTTCATTATGTTGTTCTCTTCTGTATTTTGTTGTTGTTTTGTTGTTGTTGTTCTGCTAGTTTGGAAGTCATACTCTCTACTTTTACTTTGTTACCCCAAAAATGTTATCAGCTGTCATTTCAAATTATGTACTCATCCTTACTCTCTGCTCAAACAAAAAAGAAAAATCTTAGAAGAGAACATTTTAGGGTGCCTGGGTGGCTCAGTCAGTTAAGCATCCAAGTCTTGGTTTTGGCTCAGGTCATGATCTTAGGGTCATGGGATCATGTTCTGCATAAGGCTCCACACTTAATGGGAGTCTGCTTGAAATTCTCTCTCTCTCTCCCTCTCTCTCTCTCTCTCTGCTCCCACCACACACACCCACTCTCTCTTTCTGTAAAGTAAATAAATCTTAAAAAAAGAGAGAGAACATTTTAATTCTGTTCACCTTTCCCGATTTATATAATTTTATTTTATGTTATGCCATTTTTAATTCTCTAAGAAATAAATATCATTGTTTTATGATGTTAATGTTGCTCATATTTACCACTTTTTCCCCCTCATCATTCTTCTGGCATTTCAGATCGTCCATCTAGTATTATTTTCCTTTTGCTTGAAAGTATATTCAGTCAGATTATGAGAGTGACAAAACCTCTCAGTCTTTATCTCTAAATAACCTAATTTCATTCTCATTGTTAGAAGAATACTTTTGAGGATAGAATTCTAGGTTATTAGACAGTTTCTTTTATCCTATAGAGGGTATTATTTCACTGTCTACTATTTTCAAAAATTTAATTATTGGTTTGTCAGTCCTTTGAATATAATTTATTTTTTCTTTGCTTTTGAGATATTTTCTTTTCCTTGTATTTTCTGTAGCTTTGCTTTTCCGGTATAGCCTCCACTTCCTTCTCTTTTTGTTAGAACTCCAATTCAGATACATGTTAGGTCTTTTCATAGTATTTCCCATGCCTTTTACCTGTCAGGACTACATTTGACATGATATTCATTTCTCTATTAACAGTTTTCTGATTCTCATTTCAGCTATATTAAAATTATTGTCTAACTTACTGATTGATTTTTTCCTTTGATTTGATTATCATACTTTGCATTTTTATTTTTATTTTTAAAGATTTATTCGAGAGAGAGAGAGAGAGGAAGGACAGAGGGAGAAAATCTTTAAGCAGACTCCCCACTGCGCGAGGAGCCCAATGTGGGGCTCAATCTCAAGACCGATGAGATTATGACCTGAGCCAAAACTGAGAGTCGGACACTTTACCAACTGAGCCACTCTCACGCCCCTTGCTTTACATTTTTAAAAATTCTGCTTTCTTTCTCTTTTTCAGAGTTCATATTCTTATATTGTTAAATTTTTTTTAATCTCTTGAAACATATTAAGCATAGTTATATTGTGTGTATACTAATTCTAATACCTGGAAATTTTTTAGGAATGATTCTGGCACATATTTTTGTTTGTTTTACAATATAGTGCTTTGTTTTTTAGGCATGTAAGTGATTATTTTTAAAATCTTGGACTACCTGTGATGAAAGTGGATTTTTCAAGGCTTACCTTTGTTTCCATCAGATGCCTGAGAACACTATGAGTATGATACCAGTAGTATAGGACCACTTTAAATCTTGGCTTGAGTTTTTATGAAGCAAGAGTAGTGAGTCTTCAGACTGCAGACTTAGGTGAGGGTTAGCTTATGGTTGCAAATTCTCAGAGATGACTTATTTTTCTCATCTACCCAGTGCCAAAACTCTATATAGACTATTTCCCTTGCATTTCCTCTGGGTGGGATTGGGGGGATTGGTATGGCATAGTGCTTAAGAGCATTGTCTCTGGACCCAGACTGTCTAATGTGTTTTGGCTCTACTAGTAACCATGAACAAATTCCTTAACTTTTCTGTGCTTCACTGTCCTGACCTTTTAGAAAATGTTATAATGGTTTTTGTGAGGATTAAATGATTTAATGTCTTTGAAGCACTTAGAACCCAGTAAGTTCTATATGTGTTTGCTACTTTTATCATAATCATCATTATCCTATTTTACTCATACTGAGTAGTGCTTTATGGTAGCAGCACTATAGTGGATCTGCTGTTGAATACCCTACCTTTTGAAGCCACAAAAATTAATACTCAGGTTCAGCTACTTCAGCAAATATTCTCAAGATAAAAGACAATTTAAATGCTTGCCTTACCACTCTGAATATCAGTCTTCACTTAATCTTGTCAGAATTCCTTACTTTTTTGTTAGCTCATGGGAATATTTGAGATATATTTTATATATTATTTTATTTTAGTTGTTTAAGTTGTTTTCAAGTGGTACTCAGGTTGCAGGATATATAGAAGTCCATTATATAGCTTGTAAATGGCAAAGCCAAGACTAAAATCCAAAATTGATTCTGAGCATGTGCTTCAGGAAATAACTGAACAAAGGACATAAACAGACACAAATGTTTCACATATTCATGATAACTAGTAATTCAAGAAATACTGATGGAACTAACCAAACAATGCTACTTTTCTTATCAAGTTAGAAAAGTAAAGAAGAAAAGGAAGGAAGGAAGGAAAGAAACAATTTGAAACCACAAATTAACAAGCATTCAGGAATCTAGATACCTTTCTATCTTACTGGCAAGAAGTTAATTGCTACAGCTCCTATGCAGTGCAATTTGGCAGTGTATATCCAAGTTATTAAAATATTTATATTTGTGACACATAAATTTCACTTATGAGAATTTACAAAAAATAATTAAAGTTATGTGCAGAGATTTAGCCACAAGGGTGGTCATTACATCATTTTATAGAAAATTAAAATATTGGAAATATGTAATTGCCTCACAAGAGAATGGGTTGAGTTGGGTGCGAGTTATCCTATAATAAGATCCTAAATAGGAGTTTTTAAAAATGTCTTTGAAATATATTTATGCAATCAAAAGAAGTTCATGATAATTTATTGAGAGGAAACTGAGATGTTTGCAAGCTGAGATAAACAATCTAATTTTGTTAAACAATAGAGTATATATAGCCATTATCAATCTCAAAGTTTAAGATTAATAGCTCTTGGGAATGAGGTTTTGGATGATTTTTAACATGTTTTCTTTTTACTTTTTTGTATTTTCTACAGTGATCTAAACATTACTAAAAATAGATAATACGCCATTAAATAAATTCTTAAATAAGCATAATTTAAAATTCCAGTACTCTATTTTTTCATGTGGACTTTCCAATTCTGTAATGCTTACGCACTGCATTTTTCTGTAGTTAAAACTATTCTGTACATATATTTTGTGATCTCCCTTTTTCTTTGGCATTTTCTAATTTTTTTAAATTTTATTTTATTATGTTATATTAATCACCATACATTACATTATTAGTTTTTGTTGTACTGTTCCATGATTCATTGTTTGCGTGTAACACCCAGTGCTCCATTCAATACATGCCCTCTTTAATACCCATCACCAAGCTAACTCATCCCCCCACCCCCCTCCCCTCTAGAACCCTCAGTTTGTTTCTCAGAGTCCATAGTCTCTCATGGTTCATCTCCCCTTCCGATTTACCCCCTTCATTTTTCCCTTCCTACTAACTTCTTTTTTTCTTTTTTTAACATATAATGTATTATTTGTTTCAGAGGTGCAGGTCTGTGATTCATCAGTCTTACACAATTCACAGTGCTCACCGTAGCACATGCCCTCCCCAATGTCTATCACCCAGCCACCCCAACCCTCCCATCCCCACCACTCCAGCAACCCTCTGTTTGTTTCCTGAGATTAAGAATTCCTCATATCAGTGAGATCATATGATACATGTCTTTCTCTGATTGACTTATTTCGCTTAGCATAATACCCTCTAGTTCCATCCACATCATTGCAAATGGCAAGATTTCGTGTTTTTGATGGCTGCATAATATTCCATTGTGTATATATATATATATATATATATATATATATATATATATATATACCACATCTTCTTTATCCATTCATCTGCTGATGCACATCTTGGCTCTGTATTGTGACACATAAATTTCACTTATGGCTATTGCAGACATCGCTGCTATAAACACTGGGGTGCACGTACTCCTTCAGATCACTATATTTGTATCTTTTGGGTAAATACCCAGTAGTGCAATTGCTGGGTCCTATGGTAGCTCTATTTTCAACTTTTTGAGGAACCTCCATACTGTTTTCCAGAGTGCACCAGCTTGCATTCCCACCAACAGTGTAGGAGGGTCCCCTTTCTCCACATCCTCACCAATATCTGTCGTTTCCTGACTTGTTAATTTTAGCCATTCTGACTGGTGTGAGGTGGTATCTCATTGAGGTTATGGTTTGGATTTCCCTGATGCCAAGCAATGTGAAGCACTTTTTCATGTGTCTGTTGGCCATTTGGATGTCTTCTTTGGACACAGGTCTGTTCATGTCTTCTGCCCATTTCTTAGTTGGATTATTTGTTCTTTGGGTGTTGAGTTTGATAAGTTCTTTATAGATTTTGGATACTAGCCCTTTATCTGATATGTCATTTGCAAATATCTTCTCCCATTCTGTCAGTTGTCTTTTGGTTTTGTTTACTGTTTCCTTTGCTGTGCAAAAGCTTTTTATGATGAAGTCCCAATAGTTCATTATTGCCCTTGCTTCCCTTGCCTTTGGCAATGTTTCTAGGAAGAAGTTGCTGCAGCTAAGGTCAAAGAGGTTGCTGCCTGTGTTCTCCTCTAGGATTTTGATGGACTCCTATCTCACATATTTCTTTCAACTATTTTGAGTCTATTTTTGTGTGTGGTGTAAGGAAATGGTCCAGTTTCATTCTTCTGCATGTGGCTGTCCAATTTTCCCAACACCGTTTGTTGAGGAGACTGTCTTTTTTCCATTGGACATTCTTTCCTGCTCTGTTGAAGATTAGTTAACCATAGAGTTGAGGATCCTTTTCTGGGCTCTCTATTCTGTTCCATTGATCTATGTGTCTGTTTTTGTGCCAGTACCATACTGTCTTGATGATGACAGCTTTGTAATAGAGCTTGAAGTCCGGAATTGTGATGCCACCAGCTTTGCTTTTCTTTTTCAACATTCCTCTGACTATTCAGGGTCTTTTCTGGTTCCATACAAATTTTAGGATTATTTGTTCCATTTCTTTGAAAAAAGTGGATGGTATTTTGATAGGGATTGCATTGAATGTGTAGATTGCTCTAGGTGGCATTGACATCTTCACAATATTTTTTCTTGCAATCCATGAGCATGGAACGTTTTTCGATTTCTTTGTGTCTTCCTCAATTTCTTTCATGAGTATTTGATAGTTTTCTGAGTACAGCTTCTTTTCCTCTTTGGTTAGATTTATTCTTAGGTATCTTATGGTTTTGGATGCAATTGTAAATTTGATCAACTCTTAAATTTCTTTCTTCTGTCTTGTTGTTGGTGTATAGAAATGCAACTGATTTCTGTGCTTGATGTTATATCCTGCCACTTTACTGAATTCCTGCATGAGTTCTAGCAGTTTTGGGGTGGAGTCTTTTGGGTTTTCCACATAAAGTATTATATCATCTGCAAACAGTGAGAGTTTGACTTCTTCTTTGCCGATTTGGATGCCTTTGATTTCTTTTCGTTGTCTGATTGCTGTGACTAGGACTTCTAATACTATGTTGAATAGCAGTGGTGATAGTGGACATCCCTGCCGTGTTCCTGACCTTAGGGGGAAAGCTCTCAGTTTTTCCCCATTGAGAATGATATTCGCTGTAGGTTTTTCCTAGATGGCTTTTATGATATTGAGTTATGTACCCTCTATCCCTATAGTCTGAAGAGTTTTGATCAAGAAAAGATGCTGTACTTTGTCAAATGCTTTTTCTACATTTATTGAGAGGATCCTATGATTCTTGTTCTTTCTTTTGTTAATGTATTGTATCACGTTGATTGATTTGCGGCTGTTGAACCAATCTTGCAGCCCAGGGATAGATAAATCCCACTTGGTCGTGGTGAATAATCCTTTTAATGTACTGTTGGATCCTATTGGCTAGTATTTTGGTGAGAATTTTTGCATCCGTTTTCATCAAGGATATTGGTCTGTAATTCTCCTTTTTGATGGGGTCTTTGTCTGATTTGGGGAATCAAGGTAATGCTGGCCTCATAAAACAAGTTTGGAAGTTTTCCTTCCATTTCTATTTTTTAGAACAGTTTCAGAAGAATAGGTGTTAATTCTTCTTTAAATGCTTGGTAGAATTCCCCTGGGAAGCCATCTGGCCCTGGGCTCTTGTTTGTTGGGAGATTTTTGATGACTGCTTCAATTTCCTTAGTGGTTATAGGTCTGTTCAGGTTTTCTATTTCTTCCTGGTTCAGTTTTGGTAGTTGATACATCTCTAGGAATGCATCCATTTCTTCCAGATTATCTAATTTGCTGGCATTTAGTTGCTCATAATATGTTCTTATAATTGTATTTCTTTGATGTTGGTTGTGATCTTTCATTCTTGATTTTGGCATTTTCTAATTTTTCATGTTTCTACATGGCTTTGCAATTATCAATTTGATAACCATGTTATACTGTATTTCATTAATTCTAGAATTTAATATGTTTTCTCCAGTTGTTTAAATATTTAGTTTTTGAGCATTTCTCTTATGACTGGGACATCAACTAAATAATAAAAATGATTATTCTGAGGATAATAGTAATAGCATTAATTTGTTAAGTACTTTTTGTTGTTTTGTAAAAGTTATATTTAATTCTTAGGACAATTCTTTGGGTTAGGCATTATTATTTTTTATTAAGGATGAAACAGGTTTAAAGAAGCTAAGTAACTCACTGATTACAAAGCTAGTGAGAGGTTGAGCAAGAATTCAATTCAGGTTTGTCTGATTGTTTTTCTTATTTGTCTGAGCTTTTTCTGGTAGTATTTTTAAACTATTATATAATTGTTAACAGGAAATATTAACAGGAATGAAAATTGGTTTGCATTAGTTCCTGAATACCATGTCTATTTCAGAATTGTTAAGACCATTATCTTTTAGTTTCCAGTGTTGTTAAAAAGACCAGTAACTTTCAGATTCTCATCTTGTACATAGGAGCATCCCCTTCACACTCTCTGGAAGCTTTTGGAATCTTTTCTTTTTCCTCAGTGTTTTATACTTCCTTAGTGATTCACCTTGCTGTTTGTTCTATTTTCATCCTTTGACCTGGGTGAAATTTCTCATATGTTATTTTTTTGATAGTTTCTTGTCTTTTAATTTTACTGTTGGTAATGTTGTTTTTTCATCCTTCTGGAACTATTATTTGGATATTGGACCTCTTAGATGCTAATTGTCTTATCTTTTGTTTCCTATTGTTCATTTCCCTTATATTCTTCTACCTTGTGGAAGCAGTCTTGGGTTTTATCTTTGAACCTTCTTTTTATACATTCATGGTTTGTTTTTTTTTTTCATTCCTGTTCTTTGTTCTCTGAGAGTTTCTTTCCTATAGCTTCTAATTATTGTTTCCTGGATACAAGGTTTCTAAATGTATTTTTTGAAGTTTCTTCTGTTTCCTGAATTGTATCAATTTCTCTGACTTCACTGTTCTTCTTTCTGGATTTGAATCCTGTCTCTGCTGGCTGTAAGCAGAGTTGTTGACTGAAGGGCTTCCCTAAGAGTTGAATGAGCAATGAAGTGCCCTGTTTGTTGGGAGATCACCAAATGTCAGTAACTGAAGGTATTTATTCTTGGGTAGTTCAGATTATACTCGGGAATTTTCTAGTCCCTTGCCTCTGGGTAAAAGACTGGATGACAGCGTTCTGGGAGGCAATCAATGGAAAGGTAGTCATGGAAAATAAACCTTTACCTAAACCCACTTATTAAACAAGGCACATTATTCCACTCTCAGCTCTTCTGGGTGTCTCACAGTGAAACCTCTCTGATTCAACCTTCTAGAGACTAAAACTCCTACTCCAGTAGTCACTTGGCTTCAGATTAGGGAAGGAGATTAGTTTATTTGGCATCCTCTTTTAAAAAATTGTGAACAGATCCTTACACTTAAAGCCTGCCCTATTATATACTTATATCCAGAAGGACAATTCCTAAGCTTTTCTGAGGTTCTGCAATAGAATTGCTTTCTCTCCCTTCCTTATCCCTTCTTCCCTGTCTCTTTCTCTCTCTCCCTTCCCTTCCATACCTTTCTTATCCCTTGGGTTATCTTTCTTTAATTAGTTCAATTTCCAGTTTCCAAAATTGTACTGATATATTTTATCTGTTTTGTCTTGTTTTTTCTTATAGTATTATACTCTTTCTAAAAATATATTTACTGTTATTTAAATGGTGTTTCAGGAAGGAGTGGAGATGAACACATGTGTAATCTACTATGTTTAACTAAAAAACTCATTTTATAATATTATGGCCACCCATTCAAGAATATGACATTTTCTCCATTTATTTAAAAATCATAATTTAAATCTCCTAATTAAATTTAATGGTTGTCTTTATAAAGATTATATGTACCTCTCATTAAATTACATTATAAATAATGCAGTTTTTCCTTGTTATTTGGAACGAAATCTTTTTTTCCTTTGTATTTTCTAGCTAGTTATTACTTGGTGATATTACTTTATTATATTTAACTTATATCTGGAAAATGTATTAAACTCATTAGTTCTATAACTTCTGTGCTGCTGATTCTTTTAGATTTCATAGCATACAGTCATTTTATCAAAATAATATTTTGCCTTTTCCTGTTATATTAATTCATTATGTTTCTTTTTCTTTTTTTGCATTTGTAAAAATATTCAAAACCATTTTAAATAATATTGGTAATAATTCATATCCTTATTTTATCCCTCGGAGGAATTTTCTAGTTTTCTAGTTTGGAGGGAATACTTCTAGTAGGGTTCTACTATTGGATATAATATTGACTTCTGTTTTGAAAAAACTCATTATTTTTAAAGTGTTTTTTAGGACAGGCTCAAAAACTGAGGAGACATGTCCAAAGGGCACAGACGTCAGCTTTAAAGGGGCTCCCTCTGGAGAAATTTGGGACAATCGGACTATCAAAATAAATAATGATAGAAATGGATTATGACACAGTGAATTAAAGATAGCAATGAATGAGTCCACACTAACACCTAAAAGAAATTAGAATAAGGGTGAATATAAAGTGCTTCTTTGTAGACAAATGCCATCTAATAAGTGTAGAAAGAATAATAGAAATAGGAAATCACCTTTATTTACAACCATTGTAATAACTGATTTGAGCAACAGTCACCAATTGGTGCTAAAATTTTTGGGTAAAAGACTATTTGCAAACATGGTCTCAGGGTGTCACCTCACAGATTACTTATAAATTAGAAAGGAATAGGTACCTTTAAATTAGAGAAATTTGGCAGATATCATCTTAACTAAATTAAACTTCAGAACACCAATAAAAGATGGTCTGGCATCAGGTGTCTCCTAATAAACACTTAAGAAGGAAAAGCTGCCACTTTTTTTGTAGTCCTTCTAATTATGTTTAACCTAAACCTAATCATGAGGAATTAACCAGACACATTCAAATTGAAGAAGTCTGAAAAACAATTGACCTAGACTCTCCAAAATCTCAGTAATGTGAAAAGCTACACTAGACTGGAGAATTTGCTCTAGGTGAAAACAGAATGAATATTGATTGAATCCTAATTTGGAAAAAAAGAAAGGCAAAAATAATAAAAGTTTAGGATATTTTGGAGGTAAATAGCAAAATACAAATGTGGATTGTAAATTGTATCATATTAAATATCACTGTTTAATGTCCTGAATGTCATAATTATATTATCACAATTGTGTAGAGAATATCATTGTTCTTAGGAGATATATACTGAGGCATATATGGGTCGAATACCACATTTATACATACAACACTATATATATATATATATATATATATATATATATATATATATACACACACACACACACACACACATACACACATATATATATACACATATATATATATACACACACACAATATGCACACACAAGCAGATATTCAAGACAGAGGAAGTGCTAATGTGGCAAGAGGTTAAAAATCATTAAATTAGGTGAAAGGTAATTGAGTGTTCTGTGGGGATACTATTATTGGAACTTTCCTTAAGTTCGAAATTTTACAAAAGGTTGGAAAAGTAGAATATATTTTGGTAACTTTTGTATATAATGTCAAAAAATTTAAATTTAGCTATCTTAAACCTACAGCTACATCACCTTGGTAATAATTTCTCTAACAATTTGTTTTAGTTCATGTTTTTTCATAAGAAATTGTGCATGTGTGGGCGCCTGGGTGGCTCAGTTGGTTAAGCAACTGCCTTTGGCTCAGGTCATGATCCTGGTGTCCCAGGATGGAGGCCCGCATGGAGCTCCCTGCTCAGCAGGGAGTCTGCTTCTCCCTCTAACCCTCCTCCCCTCTCATGCTCTCTCTGTCTCTCATTCTCTTTGTCTCAAATAAATAAAAATCTTTAAAAAAAAGTTTTATTACAAGAAAAAGAAATCGTGCATGTGTATGTGCACATATGCACTTGTGAGAACCTTTACTCTCTCTACTGAAATCCTATTCACCAAGGAATCTCCTCCGCATGTCTATTTTTTATTGGAGGTTTTGCTCTGTCATAAATATCCTGAACTAAAATACTCTTTCCTTCTTTAAAAAACTGTACTTTTTATTAGCTTTTCTTGAAATGTTTTCCAAAATGGCCTAAGAAGCCTTTGTACCAGATACTTTCTACTTGGTGCAAAATGAATGTCTTTGTGAATTTTTCACACATTGCAAAATAAAATCAGCATGAGAAGTTGTCACATGAGCCTCTTTGCAATTCATGGTTTCCAGTACTTAATTTAAAAATAATCTAAAATGCTATTTCTTAACAAATTTACGATTTTTAAATGCATATCACTGAGTCATTATCTATTTTCTCTTTATTTACTTTTCCACCCAATTATACTCATTTTTATTTAAATCTGATTCCCATCATATTCTCTTTATGGCTTGTCAGTCTCATTTAGTCTATTATTATAGGGCTGAACTTGAAGGAAAAAATCTTTCAATCTGACTCAAATCTTAGGAGGCCCAGTTCTGCCACTGACTCTCTCTAAAACTCAGGCATCTCTTTGGTCATCTAAATGTCTGGGTCTGCTTGGTAATCTGAAAACTTCATTAGACGAGATGTAGATAAGAATCACCGATGTTACTTCTACTTAGTGAGTTGGTCATGCCCCCTTTATTATGTGGAGTCTGCAGCTGTTCACTCTCAAACCTTACCTAAAAAAATTGCTCATTTTATTACACAAATCCTCTCCAACTCTAACGCTTGAGGTGAAGTTGGGCTTGAACAATAGGTGGTATGACTTGCAGCTTCTTACATTTTATAATAATTCATTCAGTGATCTGGTAATTGGTGCTTTTGCACATAAAGTTTAACTCTTAGATAATGGCAAGTACATTGCATCTCATCTGCTGGGAATATTACCTTGTAGAACATTTTTTTTTGAACTTTTTTATTTGTAATTCCTACTCTCAAACTTGTACTGCTGATATTTTTTGTATTTACTGTTAACAGCTTCTAATCTCTAATGAAAATGTTGGCATCACCAGTTTTGTTAGAGGCTTAGAGAAGCCCAAAATGGAATCATTTCACTACCTTCCCCTGTTGTGGAAGAGGGTGAATAGCTCAAATGCACCTTACCTTACCCTGTTGTGAGCAGCCAGTTTTCAGCGTGGAAAGGCTGCCAGGAAAAGTAGAGCAGGACGGTGAAGCTGGATTAATAAAGGATTGCCCATCGCTTTGCTCCATTTTTCTTCTCTCCATGAATAACCTAAAGATGACTGTATACCATATGGTAAACATATCACAACACATGATTTTGATTTTTTTCTACTTTTAAGCTAACTTTGTTATTACAAAGTAATGTTTATTTCTTTTAGAAGATACAGAAGAGGAAAACAAAGATCACATGTAATTACACGGTGCCGAGATAATAATTTTGGTTCTTATCCTCTCACATCTTTCTCTTTTTAGGGATTTTTGTTTTTTTAAATGAGTTCATCTTGTATATACCATTTTGTTACTTGAATTTCTTTCATTAATGTATATAGTGAACATCTATCCCTGTTACTTAGTTTTCTCCTGCAGTGTTATTTTACATGGCTGTATGATACTGTGTAGTTGTACCTTGACTGACTTAAACAGCCTCCCATTGTTGGTTTAAAATTTTTATTAGACTAGTGCTCTGATGTCATTGATGAAATAAATCTTTGGGCAAATTTCTTTTGAATAAAAAAGGCAATGGCTAGATCAAAGAAGATTGAGATTTTAAAATTTGGGGTACATATGGCTCAACTACTTTTTCAACTACTTTTTTAAAAGTACTCAGTACTGAAACAGCTTAATATTTTTAGACAAAATCAATAAGGAAGGTGGCTGGTTTAAATACTGTCTGAGAACTTTAGATAACCTCTTAGCAAGCTGGTTAACCAGATTGGTTAATGATCTGGAGGTGAGAATAAGTTACTACCTGCTATCATTAGGAATAACGTATTAGGAATTTCCAAGATAAAATAAAAGTAATACCTATATGACAGCATTGGACATTTTACTAATATATAAAAGCTATAAGCTTCTATAGGAAATGATTTAGTTAATGTAGTTTTCCCTTATTTTTTTCCAATATGGAGGTGTTTTTATTGCCCCATTATAAATAATAAAATGTAAGTATGCTATTTTAAAAAATCTAACTCTACAAATATAAAACAGTGGAAAGTAAGAATCCCTATCTAGAATTATATTCCTTAGAGATATCTCTGAGTTTATATATGTAATGTATACACATGCATAAATATTTACAATTATATATTTAATTTTTAAAATTACACAAGTGAAATCATACTCTAATTCTGTTGTGCAAGTTGCTTTTTAAAAAATCTACCGAGTGCCCCTACTGTTTCATACAGATATCTATGTGCTTTATTATTAATTCCATAAAATTAATACACCTGCAGCAGTGAAATTGTCTTACCGGTAGAGAGCAATGATATGACTCTGGGCTGGTATTAGAGCTTGAATCCCAGCCTCTACCACTAACGTGGTATGTAACGTTAGAAGCTAATTGACCTTACTGTAAAATTGATGTGAATCTAGAAACTACTTTAGAGAATTGTTGAGAATTCTATATCCTCTCCTAATGAGGAAATTCATGTAAGGTAGCTACTAGGTACTTGTTGTACTGGCACATAGTAAGAGTAATATTTCTCTATAGTTCTAAATTTCCTTCTTTAGTGAATTTCCTATTCATTTCTTTTGTTTATTTTTCTTTTGGATAGTTTCCTTTTCATTGGTTTTATGAGAGAATTTTTTAATATGAAGAATATTTACTAGTCTCTTTTGAAAGTATAAATATTTTTTCCCAATTCATCATGTCTTTTGATTTGTTTTATATATTTTGCTGCATTTAAGTTTTACATTTTAGTTTAGCCAAGTGTGTTAGTCTTTTATGATTTCTGGTCTTTATGTCATGGTAAGAAAGGAAATCACTACGGAAAGATTATAAAATTATCTTCCTATATTCTGTTTTAGAGATTTTTTATCATTTTTATTTTCTACTCTTAAATATTAGCTCCATTTAAAAAAAATATGTCCAGTATTTTCTTCCTCTACTCCCCCAGGGGACATATTGGAAATGTTAGGATCCTTTTTAGGTTTTCCCCGTGACTGAGAAAGCACTACTGGTATTCACTGATCAGGAGCCAGTGATGTCTGCCAGACTCCTTTAGTGTATAGGACTTCCTTCCCTCAACAAATAATTCCTTATTTGATTTTGAAATGCTCTACTAGACCTCTGAATCTTATCATTGCTTTCTGCCAGCAATGAACAACTGAAAACTAAACATTTAAGAATTTTAAATAAAAATAACAATGGATTTAGTCTATTGACTATCCGATTAACGGAGTTTAAATAATAAGACCTGAGTATATAGAGAAATACTAACTTTCAAGTACCAGGGGAATATGTAGATTATATAACTTTTTTTGCTGTTTTACTGTTGATTGTTCTGCAAACTGCTAAGATATATGTGGTCCAAGTTTGTAGCCTTTTGGGAGTTGTGTTTTATGCAATTATAGAATTTACAGTACATAGAAGAATGGAAAAATTACATGACCTTCAAGTAATTTCCTACTAATCAATTTTTGTTGCTAGACATTGCACAGAGGCTGGATTGAAACCAATTGTACATAGTTGCTAGTTCAGGTTATACCATATATTTTTGAAAGCCAGATGAATAAAGGATGAAATTTTGTGCTTTTATAAATAAATAGAGAGCTGAACCAGAACACAGACCTGCAGGGAGATAGAATTCACCTCTGTACATAAAGGAACACCTATATTTAAACTACCACCATTGCCACTGCCACCACCATCATCATCATTATCATCATTATATTTATTGAGTCTTTACTCGGGTGCATAGGCAATAATCTATGTGCTTTAAATGGATTATCTCATTTAATTCTCATAAGAACCTAATAAGGTAGATTCAATTATCCCCATTTTGTGGATATGGAAATTAAGACACAGAGAAAAAATAAAGCCATGCAATCTGAATTAAAATTCATGTTTATAGCATGTTGCATCTTTAGTAAAAGTAAAAATATTAAAAAAGAGTTTTGGATCTGCTCTACCACACAGGAAAATGTTGACTGAGTCCTGGGAAATTTTCACCATAAAACACCATAAAGCATCTTGTTTTGCTTTCTATTAGAGTAGGCATTACGACTATTCCACTATAGCCCTCAAAAAAGGTCACCATCAAATACCTAGCACTTATCACAGTACCAAGCTCATAATCAGTACTCAGTAAATGTTCACAGAGAATGTGTGAGTCTCTGTGATAATGTTCCCATGGACTTGCTAAAAAGATGTGTGATATAATCTCATTCTATCAAATAAGTTAGTTTTAAAATGTGCCCCCAAATTGCAAAAATGAATTAATTTGGCATATTAAATTATTGCTATAAATCAATTATATTTCCAAGAAAAAGTATTAAAAGTTAATAATTTTAGTTTCACATTGATTAATATTAAACTATTTTATTTGATAATAGTTCAATACTAGGATTGCTCTTGCTTGATTTTGGTCAATCTAGGGAGCACATGACAAAAAGGATTTAAACTTTTTACTCTCTTTCACAAAGGGAGCATTTCCCTAGGTCACCACCTAAGGTAGATTTTATTCACAAGTAGTTTATATAAGGTAAAAAGATGATATTTAAGTTATTTTAACAGCTTATTGAGATACATAATCTATACCATGTATTTCATCTATTTAAAATGTACAATTCAATAATTTTTAATATATTCATAGAGTTGTGTGACAAAACAATCAGTTTTAGAATGTCTTAATTAACCCCCAAAAGTCCATGTACCCATTAGTGGTCATTCCTATTCCCCCCACCCCCTTACCTCCCAAACTTTAAGAAATCACAAATTTACTGTCTTTTTCTATAGATTTGCCTATCCCGGACATTTCATACAAATGGAATCATACAAGATGTGGTCTTTTGTGATTGACTTCTTTCATTTAGCATGTTTGCAAGTTTGTCCATGTTATAGTATGTATCCTAACTTCATTCCTTTTTATTGACAAGTAATATCCCAATATATAGATATGCCACGTTTTGTTTATCCATTCACCAATTGGTGGACATTTGGGTTGTCCCTTATCACTTACATGATCTACAAAATATTTCTCCTGTTCCATAAGTTGTCTTTTCATTTTCTTGATGGTATACTTTACAGCACAAAAGTTCCTAAGTTTGGTGACATCCAATTTTTTTTTTCTTTTCCTGTTTGTGATTTTGGTGTCATATTTGAAGAAGGCTTTGCCTAAGCCAAGGTCACAAAGATTTTATTCCTGTGTTTTCTGTTAAGAGTTTTATAGTTTTAGCTCTTAGACATTAAAGTCTAGGATCAGTTTTAAATTAATGTTTGTATGTGGTGTAAGGAAGGAGTCCAGTTTCATTATGTTTCATGTGGATCTCCAATTGAACCCATCACGATTTATTGGGAAAATATAATTCTATTCCCGTGAATGGTCTTAGTTTCTTTGTCAAAAACCAAATGACCATAAATGTAAAGGTTTATTTCCTGACTCAGTTCTGTTCTATTAATGTGCATGTTGTCTACCTTATGTCAGTACCACATTATTTTGATTATGTGAAGTGTGCATTCTCTAACTTTGTTCTTCTTTTGTGAGGTTGTTTTGGTTATTCCTGCATTTCCATGTGAAATCCTAATCAGTATGTCAGTTCTATAAAATTAACAGCTGGAATTTTATACAGATAGTGTTGAATCTATAGATAAATTTCAGGAACATTATCATCTTAACGGTGTTAAACCTTTTGATTCAGAAATATAGTATATCCTTCAACTTATTTGGGTTTTCTTTAATATCTCACAACAGTGTTATCAAATTTTAAGTCTTATACTTTTAAAAAAGTTAATCTCTAAGTATTTTTCATGCTATTGTAAATAGGATTGTTTTCTTAATTTCATTTTCAGATTGTTTATTGCTAGACATACAATTAACTTTTGTATATTGGTCTTTTATCCTGCTATCTTACTAAAATCTTCTATTCTAATAGTTTTTTAGGATTCTCTCTCTATAAGATCATGTTCTCTATAAATAAAGGTCAGTTTACTTTTTGCTTTCAAATCTGGCTTTTCTTTCTTTTTCGTGCCTAATTGCCCTGAATACAAGTGGTGAAAGTTTTGTTCCTCATCCTAAGGGGGAAAGCATGCAGTCTCTCACTATTATGTATGATGATAGCTGTGTGTTTTTCATAGATGCCTTTTATCGGGTTGAGGAACTTCCCTTCTATTTCTAGTTTGTTTCATGTGATGTTTAAATTATTGAATTAAAAATGCCCATTATTCCATTTTTACACTGGATTCAATATTTGTATTTCAGAATTCACACCATATAGAGACTGTACTAAGATATCCTTAAGTTATATTAATAGCTCTTCTATTATCTATTAAACAGTGCCTCTACTTTCTAGTTGTGGGATCTTGGGCAGCTTTAACTTCTGTGCACCTGAGTTTCCTCATCTGCAAAATTGGTTTTGACTATGATAGTACCTAACTTAAAGGGCCTTTTAAAGACTGAACTATTTACAAGTAAAACATTTAGAATATAGCTAGCCCCATTGTAAGCACTAATGTATCTGTTGCTGTTACGAATATGCTTAATTTGGGGCGCCTAGGTAGCTCAGTTGGTTAAGTGACTGCCTTCGGCTCAGGTCATGATCCTGGACTCCCGGGATGGAGTCCTGCATCAGGCTCCCTGCTCAGTGGGGAGTCTGCTTCTCCCTCTGACCCTCACCCGTCTTGTGCTCTCTCTCATTCTCTCTCAAATAAATAAAAAAATAAAATCTTCTAAAAAAAAAAAGAATACGCATAATTTATGCCAAAGTCACAATATGTTTTTTCACATGTGTAACATACGTAGAAGGCATTCGTTTAAGAAAATAACATTTTATTCAAAGCTTTACTTTATTTAGTCTTTTGGTGTTTTGTTTTTTGTTTTTACAATGATATGCACATATTCCTCTTGGTAGAAGATTATTCAAGCAAACTTTTCTAAGGCTACATACTTATCACCTACAAAATTAGATAATAAAAGATTCAGAAACCCTTGTTCAATTTTTGGAAAGTTTTTAAGTAAGTTTGTTTTGTATTTGTGACTTGCCTATTATTACAGGTGACTTCAGTTCTTCAGATCATGTTTCTTTTAAAAAGCCATGTGCCATGTCTGTAAAAAAGCTTCAGAGGCATCTTCCCAGTTTTGATACTTAGTTTAGCTAAGCTACTTCTTTAGAGAACATGAATGAATAGCTGTGAAAAGCAACACATCTTGCCATGAGGGACTAGATTCATTAAAGACATCCTAAAATTTAAAGAACTAAGTGTCTAGGCTTTTTATATCAGAGTAAAAAATACTTTGTATTCTGAGAATTCCTTTGGACATAAATTGAAAGAAGACAGATATGTTTTCTTATTTCCTGTTGTGGAGTTAGACATATAGCTTTGAAGTTTCAAAATGAAATTCTTTGGATTTCTTTGGAGTCAACTATGAAATCATCATTTCAGCATGTTAATTTCCTTGTGAACAACACTTGTATATGATTTACTCTCATCTTATGAAGTTTGAATCCCATTTTGTAATCATTCTTTTAGCTACCTTGGAAAATTCTAGATTTAACTGACCTCCCCACTTTTTATAAGAAATAAACTTTAGCACAAGCAGGCATTTGAATACAACTCCTAATACAGAAGTAAAATAATATAAAGATCCCGAGCACTGAAAATACTTATCACAAGGCTCTTGTATTAAAGCAACTCCTGGGGCGCCTGGGTGGCTCAATCAGTTAAGCATCTGCCTATGGCTCAGGTCTTGATCCCAGGATCCTAGGATCAAGGCCCACTTCTTTGGGCTCCCTGCTCAGCGAGAGCCTGCTTGTCCCTCTCCTCCCTGCTTGCGCTCTCTCTCACTATCTCTGTCTCTCTCTCTCAAATAAATAAAATCTTTTTAAAAAATAAAATTAAAAAAAAGCAACCCCTCTTCTCCTTAGACCTTCACTAACCTTATTGACTCCTAACATACTTTTCTAGTTTTTTAGAACAAAAAAGAAGAAATACCTGAATATAGAGAAAGTATTTGGATAGAAAAGAAATGACCTCCATTTAAAGAGGATTCTAAAATAAATAGAGACACAGAATTATACGAATATAGGGTATCATTTTAGATGTACTGGAATTATTGAGTAAATTTAAAATTTTTCTTTGCTTTTCTACTTAGAAAGGCAAGAATGCATATGGTATACAGGCATATATGTGAACTGAACAGGGTTCAGTTGCAGATCACCACAGTAAAGTGAATATTGCAATAAAGTGATTCAAATGAGTTTTTTGGTTTCCTGGTACATATAAAAGTTATGTTTATACTGTAGTCTATGAAGTGTGCAATAACATTATATCTAAAAAAAACCCAATCTACATACCTTAATTAAAAAATACTTTATTGCTAAAAAATGCTAACACTGAACTTTCCATGAGTTGTAAACTTTTTGCTGGTGGAGGATCTTGCCTCAATATTGAATGGCTGCTGAGTGATCAGAGTGGTGGTTGCTGCAAGTTGGGATGGCTATGGCATTTTCTTAAAAAAGGCAATAATGAAGTTTACCACATTGATTGACTCTACCTTTTATGAACAATTTCTCTGTAGCATGATACACCATTTGATAACATTTACCTACAACAGAACATTTTTCAAAATTGGCATCAATCTTCTCAAACCCTACTGTGCAATCAACTAAATTTATGTAATATTCTAAATCCTTTGTTCTCATTTTAACAATCTTAACAGCATCTTCAGCAGGAGCAGTTTCTATCTCAAGAAACCATTTTCTTTCCTCATCCATAAGAAGCAGCTCCTTATATGTTAAAATTTTATCATGAGATTGCAGCAATTCAGTCACATCTTCAGGTTCCACTTCTAATTCTAGTTCTCTTGCTGTTTCCACCACATGTGCTGTTACTTCCTCCATTGAAGTCTTGAACCCTTCAAAGTCATCCATGAGGGTTGGAATCACCTTTTTCCAAGCTCCTGTTAATGTTGATATTTTTACCTCTTTGCATAAATCATGAATGTTCTTAATGGCATTCAGGATGGCGAATCCTTTCCAGAAGGTTTTCAATTTACTTTACCCAGATCCATCAAAGGAATCACTGTCTATGGCAGCTATAGCTTTATTAAGTATATTTCTTAAATGCTTGAAAATCAAAGACTTGAAAGTTTTTTTTTTAAGACTTAAAAATTAAAATTACTCCTTAATCCATGGGCTGTGCAGAATGGATGTTACATTAGCAGGCATGAAAACATTAATCTCATTGCACATTTCCATCATAACTCTTGGTGACCAGGTGCATTGTCAATGAGCAGTAGTATTTTGAAAGGAATCTTTTTTTCTGAGCAATAGGTCTCCACTGTGGGCTTAAAATATTCAATAAACCATATTGTAAACAGATGTGCTATTATTCAGGATTCTTTGCTTCATTTTTTGAGCACAAGCAAAGTGGATTTAGCATAATTCTTAAGGGCCCTAGGATTTTCTGAATGGTCAGTGAGCCTTGACTTCAACTTAAAGTCACCAGCTGCATTAGCCCCCAACTAGAGAGTCAACCTATTCTTTGAATCTTTGAAGCCAGGCATTGATATCTCCTCTCTAGCTATGAAAATCTAGATGACTTCTTCTTTCAGTGGAGGGCTGTTTTGTCTACACTGAAAATCTGTTGTTCAGTGTAGTTACCTTCATTACTTATCTTAACTAGATCTTTTGGATAACTTGCAGCTTCTGTATCAACACTTTCTGTTTCACCTTGCACTTTTACGTTATGGGGAAAGCTTTTCTTAATCATGAACCAACATCTGCTAGCTTCAGACTTTTCTTCTACAGCTTCCTCACTTCTCTTAGCCTTCATAGAACTGGAGTGTTAGGGCCTTCCTCTGGGTTCGACTCTTCTGTTCAGATTACTAAAACTTTCTTTATATCAGCAATAAGGCTGTTTCACTTATCATTTGTGTGTTCACTGGAGTAGCACTTTTAATTTCCTTCAGGGCTTTTCCTTTGCATTCACAATTTGGCTGTTTGGTGTAAAAGGCTTAGCTTTTGGCCTATCTTGGCTTTTGACATGCCTTGCTTACTAAGCTTAATCATTTCTAGCTTTTGATTGAAAATGACATACATGTGACTATTCCTTTCACTCAAACACCTAGATGCCATTGTAGGGTTATTAATTGGCCCAATGTCAGTATGGTTGAATCTCAGGGAATAAGGAGATCGGAGGAGAGGGAGAGGGATGGGGGAGCAGCTGGTGAGTGAAGCAGTCAGAACATAACGCATCTGTTGATTAAGGTTGCCATGATGTATGGGCACACCTCGTTGCATCCCAAAACAATACAATAGTAACATCAAAGATCACTGATCACAGATCACCATAACAAATATGATAATAATAATAATATAATAATAATAATAATACTTGAAATATTGTGAGAATTACCAGAATGTGACACAGAGACTTGAAGTGATAAATGCTGTTGGAAAAATGACACTGATAGACTTGCTTGATGAAAGGTTACCACAAATCTTTAATTTGTAAAGAAACACAATATCTGCAAAGTACAATAAAATGAGGTATGCCTGTATTTTAGAATGCTTCTCTTCAAAAGTGGTTAAATTTATTTAAAGTTTGACATTTGAAATGGTAAATATCAGTTACCTAGAAAATTAGTTATGTCAAATACTTTGTTTCCTAAAACCTGCATAAATTAGTTATTTTATTAACTTTTTCTTAGGATGACTTGATGAAAATAAGCTTTATGCTTACCTATTCATTAGGCTGACTATCTTTTGTCTGTAATTAGTGAACTATGCTATGTTAGTCTCTAAATGTCAAGTAAATGGTCAATAATTATGTTAAATGCAGTGAATGTGAAAGCAGCCTTTGTAAATTGTTAAGTGTTATATAGAGTTTATTAGCCATTTTCATCACCTTTAAAGCTATGTTTTACTCTTCTGTATCCCTTAAAGAAGGATATAGGTGAATACAAGAGGCCATATATAAGCCAAATGATTTGGCCGAAGGCAGAGAGGACTAAGAATAGACAGATGGAGGTGGGCAGTGGAGAGTGGGGTAGGATGCAGTAATAGCTAAGAATATGCAATTTGTGGTCTCATCAAGTGCTGCTCTTCTCCTTAGCTTTTACCTCAATCCCAATGTTTTTTTGAAGTCTTTCTCCTGCTTGTCACCTACACAGGCACATAGTAAATATTTACTAAATATTTGTGGAAATATTAAAAACTGGAAAGATTGAGCTTTATAGTGTGGGAAGCTTTTTCAAATTTTTAAGTTAGGAGTATCAACTGAATAGGTTTACTATGTTTTAGGAAAATGATTTAATATGAATTGACATGGAGAGATTAGAAAGACAGAACTCAGAAAGCTATTATAATCTAAATGAGAGATGTGTGCAAGTTATAGGACTTTGAAAGGGAGAGACTGGTAGAAACAAGGTAGATATAAATTCAACCTTGTTAGTTGACTGATGACTACCTCAATAGGGACCTTGTAAAAAGGACAGGAGTCAGGTGATTCTGAAGTTTCTAGCATGAAAGTTTATGATTCATTAACCAAGATGTAAAGCAATTGTCAGAGTAGGAATGAGAATGAATAAAATGGGTTATGCTTGAATATGTTCATTGTGTGTTGACTATGGGATATCGACTTGGAAATCTATCAGACAACTGGTAATAGACTATTTCCAATTTTATTTATCTACTATTCATGTGTGAGAGGTGAGGCCTAAGGAACATATAGATATGAGCTGACATCATTAAGATAGATAATGTCTCCAAGGGAGGTATCTGCAGGAAGAAGACTGCTAAGAACTGAAATGTGGGGGAACATATAAAATTGGGCAGTAAAAGGGGACCCAGTGAAGGAAATTGGATAGAACACTTAGGAAAGTAGGAACTCAAGAGTGAAGAATCCAACAAGACAAAGGACAGGTAACTTTCAATGATAGCAATTAACACAAATGTCCCCAGTGAATTTCATGAGTAATGCATTGTGTTATTTTTAAAAATTACTAAAAGGTAGGAAGTGAAAAATAAATGCCCCTCTCCTAACTGCATTCTTCCCTGTAGTAGTAAATGTTAAGTTTCTTTTGTATCTTTCTAATCATTTTTCTTGCATATGCAAGTATTACTGTATTCCTCCCATCTCAGATGCAAAAGTTTTCACATTTTAATGTATCTAAAATTAAGATGTCTTACAATTGATGTTATGTTAAATTTAATGGATTTTTTAAATAAGTGAGTAAATTTAACCATTCCCAAAACACTTATTTTGATTCCAATCTTCCCATTGATAGATACAATTCTTATAAATCACAACTCACAAAACTCAGTCATGCAATATGATCAAAGTCAAAGAGCAATCTATGACACTTAAATAAATTTTTAAAAACAACATTTTCTTGTCTTGGGCTCCATGAACAATATTTTAGAAATACTTACTACAATTCCCATTATCAGTTTTTATATACATTCCTCAAACACTGCACACATCACAGCTGTCTCTATAATTTCCCCAGATCTTTCCATTTTGCATTCACCTACCCTCACCATATGTACCTCTATTTTCTTCCACCCAAATTATTTTCATCTTAATCACATTACTGGAGGAACTAAGTGACAAAAGAATATCACCTGTATGAGTTTCATGTTCTATAATGTTCTTTCCATATGTATAATATATCTCTGTATCTCTCTGTATAAACAAATATAAATTTCTGGCATGTAATTCCATTAAATTACAGTAAAAAAATAACCTGTAAGAATTTCTTTTTTTGTGTTGCATATTTTGTTTTACAGTGTGTGTGTGTGTGTGTGTGTGCACACACATACACGTGCATGTGAATAGTTTATAACTGGTCAAATTTGTAATATGATGTATATATATATACTGTTAGAACATGATTTTAAAGTCAAGATGCTTTGAAATACAAACATTTATATATATACACACATATATAAAATTAGTATGTTTCATCAATATGAGGTACTTTTTTATTTTGACATCTCTGAATACAGGTTACATTTGACCATTTCTAGCATCTTAGACTCTATGAAAATATAGTAATTAATTATTTCTCTTAGTTGCATTTCATAATTTTTTAACTATTCTCTTATTTATATGCTAGGGTTTTTTTGTTGTTTTTTATGATTTTGGGGGAAATTTTTTTGTTTTTAGCTTTTTACTATTACCAAACATGGCTTGGTGAACATTATATTCTACCTTAAATGTTGTTTATTTCACTTTGTGTAAGTTCTTATAAGCTATATTGTGAATTTGAATACATTATGAAAATGGAATAATGGTTAATATATTGTTTTTGCTTTTTTCAAATCTATTCTCTATATTGCAGTTATAATCATCTTTCTAAAAGGTAAATGTGATCATGACAAGTAAGTAATGGAGGATGTAAATTCTTATGATATTCCCTCTGCTTGAAATACCCTTTCTGAATTTTCACTTTCCCACTCAGACTTCAGGACTCAACTCTGGTGTCATCTTGAAAGACTTTCTTCAACCTCCAAGATGTCTCCAGCATAGCTCAATAGCCCCCTATGCTTAGCTCCTTTCAGCATCTATCATATTTTACTACAGATGCCTTATTAATTTTTCTATCTCTTGTATTAGGCTTCCTTAAGGTCTGGGACTCTGTGGGTAGTGGAAGTAGTATCTGCCACTTAATAGGTCAGTAAATATTGAAAGAATGAATCATGCTGTGAAATCTTTTTTAAATATTTCCAAATATTTTTAAAAGATTGACTATGAAAAATTTTTTGCTATGCTGAAAAAGAAAGTAAAAAGAAATTTAGCAAGGTATATGACTAGCTTAAAAGGAAATGAAAAATGTGTTGACATTACATGTACATGCTTTCTTCCGTTTTGAGGCATCCTAAGAGGAAGCAGTAACTAAAATAAAAATCTGTTCAAGGGATTTGTTATCTACTCAACCTGGGTATTGAGAATTATAGGTCAAGAAGTAGGTACCTTAGAAAGGAAAAATTACTAAAGGTTTTGAATGGAGAAATATAATTTTAGTTATTAGATGGCTAAATATTACTTTCTGTATTGATAACCAGAGTGTTTATGGTATCTCTGACTATACATAGTCGGTGCTTTATCCCAGGTGTTTCCTTCCCATGCTCGACACATGCCAAAAGGAGAAAAACAGACAAAGCAGTCCTTTGCACTTATATTTCACTGAATGTATGAATTACATTGCATGAATTGTATAAATTATAGCCTTAAGAGGAGACCTCTAACCTGGGCTGTTTTAATAATAGGAACAATGATAATACCATCTTTTCCCCCTAGCTGATTATATTTAAATAACAGTTGACAGTCTCTTATTCAACATGGCTGTGTGATGGATGGGCAGTCACATGTACAACACATTCCTTACGCAAAAAAGCATATCAGAATGCGCTTACTTGAAAGGGAGTGAGAGAGAGAGAATATGACTTATAGTATAAGGGTATGTTGAATGCTTCTTACATTAAGAATAAATAAAATTATTTTGCAAACTTTCATACCTAATTATCAGTAAAAAGAAACAAACTGAGAGTTTTAGAGGGGAGGGGTGTGGGGGTATGGGTTAGGCCGGTGATGGGTATTAAGGAGGGCACGTACTGCATGGAGCCCTGGGTGTTATACGCAAACAATGAATCATGGAACACTACATCAAACACTAATGATGTACTGTATGGTGACTAACATAACATAATAAAATAAAATTTAAAAAAATTATTATGAAATCTTAGTTGAAAAACCATACCTTAAAAAGCATGTCTATATATATTACTTTACATAAATATAATATATACAATACTTATATTATAAATCCTTACAATAACCTTGTATTTTTGGTAGAAAAAGTCCTGGTATCCTGAAGTTCAATGACAAACAGTTGTCTTAGGTTACACATTACATAGGCTTGGAGCAGAAACTAAATCCCGTTTCTTGCTTCATGGGTTTGTCCTTTTTCCTTTATACCACCTTGCTATGTAATGGACTGAAAATGACAATCAACACAAAATGTAATGCATAACTTTTCATATGCATACACACAGTTATGTACATATATGCATGTATTGCCAAGTCATTCTAAATATCTAAAAACTCCTCTACCAGCAGCAAATATGTGAAGCTACACTTCCACCTCTGTCTTACAAAAACCTTATTTAAAATTAATGGATTTCATGTGTGTAAAATGTTTGCACTTATTTATTGTACCAGCACAATTCCTATTTCTTTAAGAAAAAAGTTCCAGCATGAGACTGAATGTTTCCTATCAGCACAATTGTAAGATTTAGCACAAAGTTTTGATCTTAAAAGTTGAATCTTTAGCTCTATTTCTTTAGCTAGCAATTTCATATTGCTTTTTGTCAGTTTTGTAGTGATTTCCAAAATGTCTTTACTCATCCAACCCCAATTTTAAAGACCTTCCTCTTCAGAAGAATTAAAATTAGCAAAGAACTTTTAACAGTCCTTAACAAGAAAGTGGAATATAAACTATGGCTGAAGGAAACTTAAGGGACTTCTTAAACAAAATAGTGACTCAAATCATAGTCTTATGTCTAAAAAGATAGGCTCAGTGGAAATACAGCTGATACACTGTATAAAAAAGGTTGTCAGGGGGCACCTGTGTGGCTTGGTCAGTTGGGCGTTCGGCTCTTGATTTCAGCTCAGGTCGGGGGGCTTCATGCTTAGTGGGGAGTCTGCTTGAGATTCTCTCTGTCTGTCTCCCTCTGCCCTCCCCGCTCCTCTCTCTAAAATAAATAAATTTTTAAAAAAGAATGTTGTCAGTGTATTTAAAATATCAGTGTATTTAAAATTTTACATTAGCAAAAAGGAACATTTCATTGTTAATAAGTCTTAAGCATATGGCAATTGATGAAACTGTTGAAATTTGGGGGAATAACTCATTAGTTCTAATCCACTTTTTTGTGGCTGTATACTACAAAAATTGATAACTCAGGCATTATAAATATATTTTACTGGATAATTGATTAGGTAAATGCAGAATATGGTATCCATACTTAATTTATTGTTAAATAATATAAGACTTTAAATTCTTTTTGCTTTCTGTACTAACTTCTGTCTATAGAATAAGTATTATTTAATACCGTTTTGAAATTTGGGCTACCTTCCTAATTGACACTTCCAAAAATTTTAAATTAATAAGATTTTTTTCATTGTTGAAATGTTTGTGATTCAAATACAGTTTTCAAATTTAATTTTGCGGCATTGCAGACATTTTGGTGGCTTCTATAAGCTTTGAAATAACTTTGTTACAGAACCATGGGTCTGGAAACAAAGTCTCTAAACGTATAGGGAAAAAATAGTTTCAGATCTCATGCATTTATTTATTTATTTTTATTTTTATTTATGTATTTATTTGAGAGAGAGAGCACACAAGCAGGGGTTAAGGGGAGGGCCAAGGGGAGAGGGAGGAGCAGATTCCCCACTAAGCATGGAGCCCCCTGACCTGAGCTGAAATCAAGAGCCGAAGGCTGACTCTTAACCAACTGAGCCACCCAGATGCCCCCCATTTCTTTGTTATTGAAGTATAGTTAATACACAATGTAACATTAGTTACAGGTATACAACATAGTAATTCAAGTCTCTACATTATGCTATGCTAAGCACAAGTCTAGCTACTATGGCCATGCAACACTGTTATAATACCATTTACTATTCCTTATGCTGTATCTTTCATCTCCATGACTTATTCATTCCATACCTGGAAGCCTGTATCTCCTACTCTCCTTCACGCAAAATGCCCATACCCCACCCCCCATCCCTCTGGCAGCATCAGTTCTCTGTACTTAATGGGTCTGTTTCTGCTTTTTGTTTATTTATTTGTTTTGTTTTTTAGATTCCCTATATAAATGAAATTATATGGCATTTGTCTTTGTCTGACTTATTTCACTTAGCATTATACCCTCTATGTCCACTCCTATTGTCGCAAATGCCAAGATCTCATTCTTGTTATGGCTGATTAATATTCCATTTTATATATACACACATCTTTATCCATTCATCTACCAATGGACACTTGGGTTGCTTCCATATTTTGGCAATTATAAACAATGCTGCAATAAACAGGAGTGCATATGTCTTTTCAAATTAGTGTTTTCATTTTCTTTGGGTAAATACCCAGTAGTGGAATCACTGAGTCATGTGGTATTTATATTTTTAACTTTTGAAAAATCTCCCTGCGCTTTTCTACAGTTGCTGCCCCAATTTGCACTCCCACCAATGATGCACAAGGGTTCCTTTTTCTCCACATCTTTGTCAACACTCATATTTCTTGTCTTTTTGATTCTAACCATTCTGACAAGTGTGAGGTGATATCTCATTGTGGTTTTAGTTTGTATTTCTTTGTATAATGATGTTGAGCATCTTTTCATGTGTCTGTTGGCCATGAGTATGTCTTTTTTGGAAAAATGTCTGTTTGCGTCCTCTGCCCTTTTTAAAATCAGATTTTTTTTTTGGTATTGAGTTATTTAAGTTCTTTATATATTTTGGATATTAGTCTCTATTGGATATATTGCAAAAACCTTCTCCCATTCAGTCGGTTGCCGTTTTTGTTTTTTGATGGTTTCCTTTGCTGTTCAAAAGCTTTTTATTTTGGTGTAATCCCAATAGTTTATTTTTGCTTTTGTTTCCCTTGCCTTAGGAGACATACCCAGAAAAATGTTGTGATGGCTGATAGCAAAGAAATGACTGCCTGTGTCTTCTTCTACAAGTTTTATGGTTTCAGGTCTCCCATTTAAGTCTTTCGTCCATTTTGAGTTTATTATTGTATGTATGGTGTAAGAAAGTGGTCCAGTTTATTCTTTTGCAAGTAGATGTCTGGTTTTCTGAGCGCCATTTGTTAAAGAAACTGTCTTCTCCCCATTGTATATTCTTGCCTCTTTGGTAGATTAATTGACCATATAAGCGTGGGTTTATTGCTGGGCAAAGCCCATACTTTTTGTCCTAAAAGAGAGGACTATAACCATTATTACTATTTAAAAAAATGTTAATACACAATTTTGGTAAAATGTTAATATAAGTTTTAGCTAAATTGATTAAATAAACTTTATCTTCTGGTTTCTTCTGACAGCTCTTAATTCCTGTATAGTACATTAGAAGCACTGTACTTCTTGATCTTGACACAGTATAGCAATGACCCTGTAGACCTCAAATGACTCTAGAGTATCATTATTTCATAGAATGGTACATAACTGATGAGCAAGGTTAATTAAACCATGCAAAATTGTTTTTGATATATTGCTTAGTATGACAGGGTTGTTTCTGTTTGTTACCATACAAACATCTAGAAAAAGCATGTAGAAATTTTCAACAAATTTAAAATGCTTGTTTGAGACTGTCTAACTGAAAACATGAGATATGTAATATAAACAAAATTTACTCTGGAAACTCCTGATCAAGAGAGAGAAGCATGTGTATTAAGACAGAAAGTAGTGGTGTTAAATGTGAATCTCCAATCAAAAGTTCCAAGGATGGACCTGCTAAATTGCAGACTTCTTTTTGCTGTCCAGCTCTTTCTCATGTAGCATGCTGCTGGGTGACTAGCTCAGGAATTTACTCACTTAATGTTGGTTATTGATTGGCCTGGCAAGGTTGTGGAGACCAGGTAATACGTATTAAATTTTAGAAAGCTCGCCAAAGCGATGAGAGTCCAAATAGTTTGGGTACTTTTTAAGTGAACTTCACTTACCTAAAAACTGCATTCATCCATAACATCTCATAAGAGATAAATGAGAAGTTCTTTGTCCTAAAATGCAGTATAGAAGTCATTCAAAAGGACTTATTTTGTTGCTGTTTTCTTAAAGAGGATTTATAGGTCAAGTTATATTAACTAATTGCAATTATCATTTGTTCATATTCTATAATAGAACTTAATTAGAACTTATTCGGTGAAAAGACTTGATTTTACTATCCTTACAAACATTAGATGGAGCTTTTTGAGTTCAGGGACTCTCTCTTTGTGTTACCAACATCTAGATACACTGTGTGACATGTAATGAGTATTCCATAAATCATTAATGAATGAACAAAAGAATGGCCTTTGTATGTAGATAAGATAGAAAATCTATTTTAACTTCTTGTAAGAGTATTTTATTTCTAATGTAGCTTCCAGTTACAGCTGTTTATTATAAAAGATGATTTTTAGATACTTAGAATTGAGTTCCTTAAAAATGCAGATTCTTGGGCTTAGGCCCCAGTTTCTCTAATTCACTAGAGGGATAAGGCTGAGGAATCCATGTTTAATTAATAAGCACTGTAGGTGATTATTTTACAGATAGTAAGTGAACCATACTGAGAAACACTGCACCCAAGACAGTGCCCGGGTCATACCAGAACTACCACAGCCATTTTCTTTTTCAAATTTATAGAAAACCTTACGTTTATTTTTCAAGTACAATATTGATATTATTTTTACCCCAGTGTCGTATAGTATGGTATTGAACAAAATGTGGATGCTGGACCACCAGCACAGCATCAGCTGAGTGATTGAATAAAGCATTCCAATGCAGAATCTAAGACAGCTGTGGAATGGGGCCCAGTAGTCCAGTGATCTGACAGACTAGTGCATGTGGCTTCTGACTTACCTCTAGAATATATTAGAAGTCTATGATTATATAAGATATAATCATAATCATAGACCTCAAAGGTTTCTCTTTTTTCCTCTCTCTCTCTTTGCTTTTGTTTACATAAATGCCTTTATCTTACTTGTACTCTTATTTGGGGCTCTTCTGCTTGTAAGCCTTCACATGCACCTTTTACATGATCACAGTGTCATTCTTTCTACCTAGAAGATAACATCTTCCTTACACTCCAGAAGTGTAAGGCCTAAGTGGAGACTTTATAGACTTATCCTGCCTGGTAGCTGCTTTCTCACTGTATAGGGTACTCTATATATTGTTGAGCTATGTGTCCCAAAGGCAAAAGAGTTAATATTATAGAGGAATTGTTTCTCAGTCATTTTCATGGTTATTATAACATAAAATTTAATTTTAACCAGCATCTAACACAGTGCCTTGGACCTAAAACAGCAACATTATATTTGTTGAGTGAATAGACAGAAAAGAGGACAGAAGTTAGGAGGGTTGAAAGATGAGCTTGTTTTTCTATTTCCCAATCTGCAATTGTTTCGGGATTTTTTTTTTTTAACGGACTCAGGAATATACTGGGCAGAGGTAGGAATGCTTATAGTAGCCAACTAATAAGAGAAAATAGGAAAATATTGGAAAAGATTTAAAAAAATCAAAAAGCAATCCAGGTCCTATTACAATAAGGGCAAATAGCACTACACGCATTGACAGCTAGGGTCATCACTGTAATTATAACACATTCACTAAATTTGTTAACCAGAAGAGATCCCAATTTTCATAAGAATAAGCTTGCATTATCAAGAAAAGTTATGTTGTTCTTCAAAGTTCATTCTGTTAAGAATATAGGAAATATATTATTAGTATTTAGAAAAATTTTCTTAAATATTTTAAATATTAAGAGTGCTATGTTTTAATTATCTGGAAAAATCTCCTTTACTTAAAGTTTCTAATTCCTTAATGGTTCTAGATGAATGAGATATTGCTGTATCTTTTCAGCATGCTGGCCTCTACACCTAAGGAGAAGTGTGTGTGTGTGTCTATGTGTGTGTGTGTACACGCGCACATGTGCACATGGGTGCACATGTTCACCTTTGGGTACTATTCACTAATGACTACTTTGCACGTTGTCATCTTAGAGGTAAATGTCTTTGATAATAACCTTTACATTATTTTAGATCAAAGAGCTTTCAAGTCAGACTTGAGCTAAGATTCTGCCCATGTGATCTCTCCAGTTTTGTTTCCTTACTTAGTAAAGTGGGAACAATTATGCCTGCCACATAGATCTGTTATGGGGATTAAATGAGATATTCTACAGGACAATGCCTGGCACATGGAAAGTTCTCAATAAATAGTCAAAACTATTATTAGTGAATTACAAAAAGAATTTTATGTGATTGTGGTTTTTTAGGATCTGCTCTTTTGTGTTTTTATTTTTCTAGAGACTAAGTCTACTTAGTCTGCTGTTCAAAGTCTACTGTTTAAAAACTGGAATGGAAATAAAATATACATAGACAATGTATAAATTATCCTCTGTTGCTCTACCTCTTGTTGTAAACAAAAGTTCTCCAGGCTTTCAATAGGAATGGATCTTCAGTGAAATATATCCATATGGCAATTCTAAAATGTAAAAATGAACCGCTTTTTTAATATTGAATAAGCATAAAAATCAAATTATGTTGCTTAAAAAAGAATACTCATATATCTTTTCCCATCTTGCATAACACAAAAATAGCTAACTGCTTTTGCTCATAAAAATCATATTTGGAGGGTGACTAAGCATGAGACAGTTTCCAAACAAATCTTTGAGAAAGTTATGCAGGAGTGAAAGTGAGATTTCAGCTGTAATCAGTCTCTTCATCTAGGTTAGTTCAGTGAGGGTGGACTGGTAAATTTTTTAAATCTTCAGTTAGTCATACATCATTTTCAAGATATTTTGGATTTCACTGGAATATTAAAATCTAGTATGATTTCCTTTTAATCAGAACTTGTTTTTGTAGGGTAAAGCTGCTATGAATTTTTTTACAGAGACATGCACATATTTACATAAGAATATTTGCTCATTTACATAAAATGCATGAAGCAGTGAAACCTTATCTGAAGGTAACTTAGTAATGTAACATATCTTATGTATTCATATACTGTTCTTGCTACCTAACAAGAATTGGGTGGTCCATGCTTAACAACATAGTTTTAATTGGAAAGTTGGGATAGTACTATACCAGAATGTTACTTTAAAGAAAAAAAATTGACAGTGTCTCAGAATGCATAATTTGAAGGGATTATGTAATCATTTATAAAGGAAACCAAAAAGTTTACTTCTGCCATTTCTGAGATCCAATAATAGCTTAATTTCTGTTTCTTCATCTCTTAAAGGGGCATATCTATCACATTTTTAGAACAATCTTTGTATACATTTTTCCTGGGGTAATTAAATGTTACTTAAGGTAGGGTATATTTTCTTTTTTCATATTTCAAGAGATTTGTTATTGCTGTTTACCTTATAAACCTCAGATTTACAAATTATACCATCCCAAATAAGTTATTCTCAGAATATTGAGGTATGAATTTGCCCTTGTTTACCCTCAAGTTTTTATATCCATTTGGATAAGTTTTCCTTGTCTGACAGTTTTACCTTCATTTTGTTTTCTTCTTTGTTTTTCCTGTCATTCTGGTTGTCAAATATAGAAAATAGCATGTTTAAATAAAACCATACCGTTTTCAGGAAAAAAAGCAAGTTAAACATACTATTTTTAAGTTATTTTGAAAGAAAATAATTGTTCCCAAATTCACATTACACTAAGGAAAATTTATTTGCAGAGCAATGGTAATGAAGGTAGGTATCCAAATTGCCATGAATATCACAAAGAAAATATTCCTGTAGAGTATTCTGGAATATTAAAAAAAAAATGTTTCTATTAAATGTCCAGGTGTCATTTGTCTTTGTACAGAAATTGATTTTACTTAGTACTTACCATGCCTACCTCTTAGTTTATCTTTTTTAGTTAGATGAATAGATAGATAGATAGGTATAGAGATATACATATATATGTTTACATTTATATTTTGACATTCTTAGCACTAAACCAAGAAAGATATTTAGTAATTTAAGTGTGTTTTTTTGTAAAATGCCATATAGCTGGATTTTGCTTTTAACCCAGTCTGAAACTCCCTATTTAAGAGGGATCCTCTTATCACTATGGACAGTGACAACTTATATACCTCATTCTTTCATGTTACTTTGTGTTCATTATTTATTTTATTGTTTGCTCTTTTCCCTTTATTTTTACTGATTTGTTAAAGCTATTATTAATTTCATTTTCAGTGCATTATTTTTCTTTGTGCCTTATTAATCTGGAAATAATGTGCTTTTTTATTCTGATACTTCTGATGCTCTTTACCTAACACATATTTCTCCACAATTATATAATAGTATATGAAAACCAAAAACCAAATAAACTCTCTACCAATCCACTCTATTCCCTTCTCCTAGATGAATGCTTTACAATGTTTTCATTCTCCATTCCATTCCCCGTGGCCTTTAGGGTGCTTTTACTTTCCTTTACCCCCTTCCAACTCCTCGATTTTCCTGACAGAGTTCAATACATTTTGTTCCAGATTTATTAGATTTTTCCCTTGCCGTATGTCTCTTCTATTTTAAGAATCCTTACTTGGCAGTTATATTATCAATTCCCAGTCAGACAATCATTATCCATTTAGTTTTAACATGTATTTTGCAAGGCTTATTACACTGTTTTCTATTCATCGTCTTCCCTATTGAGATTTCTATTCTGGTTCTTATATTATTTGGTTCATGTGTTTTTCTTGAGTATTTTCATCAGATGGGGTGAAGAACTCATCTTTGCATATCCAGAATTCTTTCCTTTAGCCTGCAAGATGAACGCTAACTTGAGTGGGCATATAATGGTTTGTTGGCAGTCTTTTCTCTCTCTCTCCTCAGTATTGTAATATCTTCCAGCTTCAAGTGTTACAGGTAGAAAGATGTCAATCTAATTGTTTTCTTTGCTAAGTAACTTGTTCTTTCTGGAAATTTGTAATGTTTCCTTTTAATCATAATAAAGGAATTTTACCAATATATTGTTGGTATAATATACAATATTATAGTTGTATGCCCTACTCTGATTAATCTACCTAGAACTTAGCCCTTTCATTTGCAAACTCAATTCTTCTTCAAACCAGGGAATTTTACTTCTGTCATTTCTTTATTCCTAACCTTCCTCTGTTATTTTTCTCATTTTCTTTTATGATTATTATCTTCCTTACTGGAAATTTCTCTTGGAGTTATTTTCCAAGTCTGTTTTCCCTGAAGATTTCCCTCTCTTTCTATATTTGCTCCATATTTTGAAATGTTTCATCTGGTTCTAGGTAGTCTCACCTTAAGCATTTTTGCCACAAGCATTTTTGCTGTAAGCATTTTCACTGCAAACATTTTTGCTACATAACTAATTGCCCATAAGGCAATTTTGCCATAAAAGGTAGAAAACTAATTGGTTGACAGTTTGGTTTGACAATTGGTTAGTTTCATCAATTGGTTGACAGGTTGGGTTTTTTTCTCCATTGATGCAGTACTCCCATTTTTATATTATATAAATCTAAGCCCTCACACCAGTCTATATAGTGGTGCAGAGTTTTGAACCCACTTTACCATGGAACTTTGGAATATCTATCAACTGACATGTAGCAGTATGCCAAACACAAACAGTGCAGAAGGTTTTCATAATGCAATAAAAAACTCAGTTACAAATATGCATCCTTGTATTTGGAAACTGATATCTCTCTTAATGAAGGAAGAAATTTTAGTGAAAAAAAAAAAAACCACTGCCGAACAAGCAGGTGAATCAACTAGCTAAGAAAAAAAAAACAAAAACAAAAACATATAATGCTATGAACAAAAGAAATTGAAGACAAGTGCTTAGATATAATCCACAAAATAAAATCAATTATTTGCACAGTATTGCCATGAAATTATACATTTTGAATGTATTCAAATATTTTGTATTTCACAACAAAACCTTTTTATTCATTTTTCATGTTACATTGTGTCAATGAATGTCCCTCTTCTGTTTTTCATGATTTTATCTTTTATAGCAAAACTGCTTTATAGCTGATTAGTTATGCAACAAAAATGTCGATGGCAAAGATGCTTATGGTGAAAATGCCAGACAAAATTTCTTCCACTTGGCCTTATAAGCCAGTAATTCTGGGTTCAACAGGAACACACCTTTTTTCAATTATTTTATTTTTAAATTTAAAAATCAGATTTCTGGGGCACCTGGGTGGCTCAGTCAGCTAAGCATCAGATTCTTGATTTCAACTCAGGTCATGATTATAGGGTCATAGGGTTGAGCTCCACATTCCTCAGTGTGGAGCCTGCTTGGGATTCTCTCTCTCTCTCTCTCTTTGCTCCTGCCCCTTCCCACCTCCACTCATGCCCATGTTCACTCTCTATCTCTCTCTCTCAAAAAAAAAAAAAAAACTGTGACTTTGAACTAGGTGAGGCAGTAGGAATGCAAAAGAGAATTTGAATGTTTGAGATATAGAAGTTGAATATATATATCCTGATATTTGAATGGATGTGAAGGGCAAGGAAGAGAGAGTACCTAATTCAAATCCTCAAATTTTTTGTCTGCTGAACTCCACAAAATAAACCCTTTTAGGGAAAATTGCATTTAGCATCGGGTTTGAAATTTCAAAAAAAAATTTACCTTGGAAGAATTATTATTTGGGTTTCAGGGTGAGGCAACAGTTCAAATGCAGCTTCTAATGTTTTGTTATTTTTAAAAAACTAAATTAATACTTTGTAACTTCATTAACACATTATTTGAAAAATACTTTTATATGTTGTTTTAGAGAAACTTTTTCATTTTTGAGTTATGATTTTTAGCAAGTTTGAGACTAGCTATACTCCTCATGGATTATCTGTAATTTATAAAATTAGAGACTGAGCTTAGGGGATGCATTGGTACAGGGGAAATGTTTGATTTCATGAGCATTTTGTCCCAAAATGTTTTCTTTAAACTTTTTTTTTAAGATTTTATTTATTTATTTTGAAGAGAAAGAGAGAACATGTGAGCAGGGTGGGGGGAGCAGCAGAGGGAGAGGAACAAGCAGAGTCTGTGCTGAGGGCAGAGCCCAACACGGGGCTCCATCCCACAGCCCTAACATCATGACCTGAACTGAAATCAGGAGTCAGATAACTAACCAACTGAGCCGACCTCAAACTTTTTTTTTTAAGGCAATATGTAGATGCCATGATTGTTAAGTTTCTCATGCAAGAATAATAGAAAAAGGTAGTGTGACATCTAGGCCTTGCTATATGCAGAGAAAATAACCATAGATAGTGTCTTTTTTATGTCCACTCTCCTGAGGAAACCTAAAGTGCAGACCCAGTCATTTTTGTACCCTTCCCCCCAGGATGGCTTGTTTCTCTAGTAGACTATTATGACCCTTCTGCTCCCATTGTCTCTTGATATGTTCATTGGACATGTGCGGATATATTCACCTCTGAACTTTGGTTCCTGCTCTTTGCTGACTTGCTGGGCCCCAACATACCCTGTTTTTTGTTGTTGTTTGTTTTTTTTTTGTTGTTTTTTTGTTTTTTAACCAGCCTTTAAGGTCAAGTTCCTATTCCATGGTGATGGCAAAACGAATAATTAGACAGAACTTAAACATGAAGTAAAACCAAGTCCATCACTCATTATCAATTAGCAAATAATTTTGTTGCTGTGAAAATAATTGCATTGCAGTAATGAAACTTTCAGTGATAGAGAGGCCCTAAGAGAGATTATCTAGTCTCACACTTTTATACTTGAGGAAGCTGAGGCCCAGAGAGGTTAAGTGATTTGCCCATGTTGAAAATTCAAGTAATGAACTAGAACCCAGACTCCTTTATTCCCATTTCAGTAATCTTTTACCATATCATACTGGACTTGTGATTTAAATATCATCCCAAACACATTTCATTTCTCTGTGTATAACAAGAATAAATTTTTGCTTTAATTTAGATTTAAATTTAGATTTAATTTAGATTTAATCTAGAAAAAGAGGGTACCTTTTACTGAGGTGGCTCAGTTAAGTATCTGCCTTTGGCTCGGGTCATGATCTTGGGGTCCTGAGATCGAGCCCCATGTTGGGCTTCCTGCTTTGATGGGGAGTCTGTTTCTCCTTCTGCCTCTGCTCTCCCTGCCACCTTGTATGCTCTCTCTCCCTCTTTCTGTTTCAAATAAATAAAATCTTTAAAAAAAAATTTTTAGAAAAGAATGTATTTTTTACATAACTAAATCAAAAGCACTCAACACCACTAAAAAACTTTGGTATTGACCAAATTCTGTAAGTATGTATGTTGTTTTAGACAAAAGGAGGTAAGAGAATCTTTCATTGAGCATAACTTTAAGTGTATGACTACCTTTTTGAAAGTTTATTTACATCTTGGCATCTCATATAAAGATAGGTAACTAGTCATGATTCTCTGTTTTAGTTAATCTACTAAAGGAAGGATCCAAATACTCTTCCTTATTCTATAAAATAAGATAGTTTATTTGGAATGATAGCTCAAAATCCTTTCCAGTTCTATATTTCTCTAAGTGCCGTTATCTAAAACTTGAATTTTACAATGCTGTGTCATCCTTTTTTTCCTAATGCATTTAGAGGTAAGAAGGATGTATAAAACATGTCTAACAAATTGTGAAAATCTGTGAAGATGTCTTAAATAATTTGAACTTCATTTTCGCTAAAGCATTTTAAATTGATAAATTACTTAAGCCTGTATTCAGAATTAATTATAAAATAATTTTTATAATGCCAGATTAGATGAATATATTTATGAAATATCTTTGAGATTGCTGTAGATTTTAGAAAGCCTGCTCAAAGTAGAATTTCAACCTGTATAGTAAAACAGAGTAAGGAAATAGTACTTTACTGTTGAATAGCACTTTAATATCCCCAGAGCAAAAGATTTTCAGATCCTGACATTTGGAGATTCTCCTACTAATAGGACACTTTGTCTTATTAACCTGATTAACTCGCAGTGAAAGCCACCAGTTGACAGGTCCTACCCACACACTTCCTTTTGGTGCTTCATTCTTAATATGAGTGAATATCCAACAGTTCACTCCAACAATTGTCCATTAATTTAAGGAAAGCTTCCAACGTGAAAAACATGATAATCTGAATCAAACAGTATAATGTGATCCAGAGGAAACTGACAATGAAATTAGCTAGAAGATTAAAATACAAGAGCAAAAAGAAAAAGAAATATATATATGTTAGAGACAAACTATATTTTCAAAGAATCGATGAAACATATTGAGTTCATTAAATAAGAATAAGGTGCTATTTAAATTTTTCAAAGTAGAAAAAGCAAAACTTTGAAATTAAAAATATGATAAATAAAATTTAATTATAAACTTAAATAGACTGGAAGAGAAAGTTATGAAGAGCCCCTAGAAAATAAAACAGGAAGCAAAGAGGTTAAGAGAAACACAGAAGGGGAAGGAAGAAAAAAAGAGGGGGGAGGCAAATCATTAAAGACTCTTAACTATAGAGAACAAACTGAGGGTTGCTGGAGGGGAAATGGGTGCGGGATGGGCTAAATTGGTGATGGGTATTAAGGAGGGTACTTGTAATTAGCATTGTGTGTTATATATAAGTGATGAATCACTAAATTCTACTCCTGAAACCAATATTACCGTGTTAACCAACTAGAATTTAAATAAAAACCTGAAAAAAATAAAAGGAACAGAAAGCAGAGATTCTGCATGAGATTCAAGGCTTACCCCAGGAGACCCATCATATTGTAAGTAAGACTCCCATAAAGGAAGAAAAGAAAAAGTAGGTGAAAAAGAAATTATTAAAGAATTAATATGTTTATTTTTTCTCAGAACTGAAGGAAATGAGTCTCCACATTGAAAAAGCCCACTGAATATCCAGCACAATAAATGAAAACTCATACCAAAGGAAAAAATCAAAAAATTGCAGCATACCAAAGATAAAGAAAAGGTTGTAAGAGCTTCCCAAATGCAAGGAATGGGGATAGTTCACATCCAAAAGAGTAGAATGGCATTGGACTTCTCCACAACTAGAAATTGTGAAACAATTTCTTGAAAACTGTAAGGGAAACAATTTCACTAGTTAATTCTGTACTCAGCCAAATCAAGTGTGATGGTAGAAAAGAAAGAGTAGTCCCTCCTTTCCCTAAAAAATACTTTCCATGGACTGATGCCTATGAAATTATTAGAGGATGTGATTTGTCCAGTTGATTAAATAAATTAAGAAAGAGAAAGATATAGACGACTGAAAAAAAAAAAAGAATCCCACTCAGGAGAGGGATAAAGAAGTGTCAGCATGGCTGCTATTCAACAGACCAAGAGGGCAATCAGTTCTATGTTGTAGTCTCTAAAAGAGAACCTTAGGAAGGAGCTCTCCAGGAAACAAAGGAAAGTGACATGTGTGAACATATAGAAAAAATATTAATAGGCATGTAGCAGTGATGTTGGAAGAGTATGTAATAATTGTATTAAGTACATAGAAAACTAGATGGGTGAAAAAAATCAGGTAGTTATTAACTCCAGGATAAATAATAAATATGGTCCTAGTTCACTTCTTTGCTTATAATATTTACAACTCATAATAATGTAGACATTAACTATTTATATTTATATTGGCTATTTTTATAATCCCACATTATAATGTTATTCTGATATCAGAGATGGGTAGAAATGTGGAATAAGAATACAGAAGGGTGAAGTCTTCATATATGATTGGGAGTTAACCAGTAGTGTTTTAAATTGATAAATGAAAAATAAAGTATAAGGAGTAGCATCTAGACCCACATTTATATTAATCTGTGACAAAGGAGGCAAGAGTATACAATGGGGAAAAAGTCTTCAACAAATAGTTCTTGGAAAACTGGACAGCTACATGCAAAAGAATGAAACTGGACCACTTCCTTACACCATCCATACACAATACTAAACTCAAAATGGACTAAAGACCTAAATGGGAGACATGAAAGCATGAAACTACTAGAAGAAAACATAGGCAGTCATTTTGACATTAGCCATCACAACATTTTTCTAAATATGTCTCTTGAGGCAAGGGAAACAAAAGCAAAAGTAAACTATTGGGACTACACCAAAATAAAAAGGTTTTGCACAGCAGAGGAAACCATCAACAACACAAAAAGGCAACCTACTGAATGGAAGAAGGTATTTGCAAGTGATATATCCAATAGGGATTAATATCCAAAATATATAAAGCATTTATACAACTCAATACCAAAAAATAAAAGGAATAATCTGGTTTTAAAAAGCACAGAGGACCTGAATAGACATTTTTTCAAAGAAGACATGCTCATGGCCAACAGACACATGAAAAGATGCTCAACATCACTATACAACGAAATGCAAATCAAAACCACAATGAGATAGCACTTCACACCTGTCGGAATGGCTAGAATCAAAAAGACAAGAAATAACAAGGGTTGGAGAGGATATGAAGAAAAAGAAAAGAAATCCTTGTGCACTGTTGGTGGGAATGCAAATCTGTACAACCATTATGGAAAATAGTATAAACGTTTCTCAAAAAATTAAAAATAGAAATTTCAAAAAGGAACCTTTGTGCATTGTTGGTGGGAATGCAAATTGGTGCAGCAACTGTAGAAAACAGCATGGAGGTTTTTAAAAAAATTAAAAATAGAAATACCATATGACCCAGTGATTCTATTACTGGGTATTTACCCAAAGAAAATAAAACACCAATTTGAAAAGACATATGCACTCCTGTGTTTATTGCGGCATTATTTACAATAGCCAAAATATGGAAGCAACCCAAATGTCCACTGATAGATTAATGGATAAAGAAGATGTAATATATATCTATCTATATATATATATATATATATATATATAGAGAGAGAGAGAGAGAGAGAGATAGATATATCTATATATATATAGGTATATATAATGGAATATAGCTCAACTATAAAAAGAATGAATTCTTGCCATTTGTGACAACATGGATGGACAAAGAGGTTATACTGCTGAGTGGAATAAGAGAAAGACGAATACCGTATGATTCTCCTCATATGTGGAATTTAAGAAGGAAAACAAAGAAAAAGACAAAGAAACCCAGGCTCTTAAATAAAGAGAACAAATGGGTGGTTGCTAGAGGGGTGGTAGGTGGGGGAATAGGTGAAATAGATAAAGGGGTTTAAGAGTACACTTACAATGATGAGCACTGAGTGATGTATAGAATTGTTGAATCATTGTATTGTATACCTGAAACCAATTTAACAGTGTATATTTATTAATATATATATGTATATATGTGTATATGTATATATATGTGTGTGTGTGTGTATGTGTCTATGTGTATATATATGTATATATGGCTTCATATATACATATATATGTAAAGCCCTCTAAAGCGCAGAGGAAAAAGCCAGAAAAGTTGAGGACAATTGCTTCCAGAGACTGAATAGAGAGGGATGTGGCAGAAGAATGCAGTTTTTCACTATAAGACTTTTAATATAATTTTACTTAATAAACTACATACATGTGTTACTTTGATAAAAATAAAATCAATTTTAAAAATACAATATCTCACCTTTTATGAAGGCAGGAGTTAATTGTGTGTTGATTTGACACTTTGGAGAACTTATGTTACAAACATTTAAAAACAACAACAAAAACACTTTAATAAATGTGCATTTTATCTAGGTTTTCTGATTTATTGAAATATAATTGTTATTAGTATGCTTTTATAATCTGTGTGGTTGGTAGTAATATTCCTCTTTTGTTCCTGATTTGACTTGAGATTTTCTTCTTTTTTTAATCTGCGCATTTATTGCTTTAAGCTTCCCTCTAAGCACTACTTTAATTGAATCCCATTAGTTTGGGTATATTTTGTTTATGTTTTTATTCTTTAAAATATTTTCTAATTTCTCTTGGGGTATTTTGTTTGTTGATTATTTAGAAATGTGTCATTTAATTCCCACACATCTGTGAATTTCCACGTGCGTTTGAGAAGAATTATATTCTACTGTTGTTGGGTGGAGTATTCTATAGATCTCTGTTAGGTCTAGTTGATTTTTAGTACTATTTCAGTCTTCTCTTTCCCTGTTGACCTTCTGCCTAGTTATTCTATCCATTATTGAAAATGGAATACTGAGGTCTCCAGCTATTATTGTTTAATTGTGTATTTTTCCCTTGGGTTCTGTAAGTTCTTGCTTCAAGTATATCGGGGCTTTTTTGTTAGATGCATATATGTTTATAATAGTCATTACTTTCTGATGGGTTGATCCTTTTATTACGATAAAATGTTCTTTGTCTCTAGGGAAAATTTTTGTCTTAAAGTTTCTTCTGTCTGATATTAGTATGCACACTTCAACTTTCTTTTGATTATTGTTTGTATAGCGTAATCTTTTCATAGTTTCATTTTTAACCAATTTCTGTTTTTGAATCTAAAGTATGTATCTTAGAGACTGTGTATATTGGATCATGGTGTTTGTTTTTTTTTATCCATTCTACCAGTCTCTGACTTTTGATTGGAATCTTTATTCCATATACATATAATGTGATTACTGTTAAAGTAAGAATTACATCTGCTGTTTTCCTTCTTGCTGTCTGTGTTTCTTGTGTCTTCACCCATTTTTCTCATTGCTTCATTTATTGCCTTCTTCTGTATTTGACACATTTCTTTTTAGTATACTTTTTAAATTTCTTTGTTTCTTTTACTATATGTTTTAGAATTGTTATCTTAATGGTTGCCCTGGTGATTATTATTAGCATGTTAACATAAGACAATCTAGTTTAGATTAATACCAACTTAATTTCATTACAAAAACTTTGCTCCAATATAGGTCCATTCACTTCCCTTTACTTTGTGCTATTATTGTCATATATATTACATTTTTATACATTGTAAACCCATCAACACAGTTTTAAAATTGTATAGCTGTCTTTTAAATCATTTAAGAGAAGAAAAGAATTGCAATGAAAAAATCTATCTATACTTTTATATCTACCTATGCAGTTGCTTTACTGGTGCTTTCTGTTTCACTATGTAAAACAGTTACGTCTAGTATTAGCCTGAAATATTCTCTTCATTTCTTGGGCACAACTACTAGCAACATATTTTCTTAGTTTTTGTTTTTCTAGAAATATCTTGATTTCTCCTTCATTTTTAAAGAATGGTTTTGCTGATGTAAGATTCTTGTTAACAGTTGTGGGTTTTTTGTTTTTTTTTTTTCTTTCAACACTTTGGATTATGTCATCTCAATGCCATTTGGCCTCCATGGTTTCTAGTGAGAAGTCAGTCTTTACTCTTATTGAGGATGATATTTTCTATTGCAGTTTTCAAGATTATCTCTTGTCCTTGTCTTTTGACATTTTGACTATGAAATGTTTGAGTGTGGATCTTTTTGAGTTTATTGTACCTAAGTTTATTGAGTTTCTTGGATTCTAAGATTAATGTTCTTTTTTTTTTTTTTCAATTGTATCTGGAGAGTCTCTAGTCATTATTTCTTAAGATATTCTTTCTGTTCCTTCCTCTCTCTCTTCTCTCTCTCTTTCTGCCACCTTCCCCACCCACTCCCTCCCTCCCCATCTTTTTCTGGTGCTTCCATTTTGCATGTGTTGGGATGTTGGATGGTGTGCCTCAGGTGTCTGAGGCTCTGTTAATTTCTCTTTATTCCTTTTGCTGTTTCCTTCTAATACTGGATAGTCTCAATTGACCTGTCTGTATTCAGTTCATTGTTTTCAAGTTAACCGATTCTTCTGTAAGTTTAAATATGTTATTCAGACTAGGGAAGTTTTTCATTCTAGTTATACTTTTCAACATCAGATTTTCTCTTTGATTTAAAAATAATAGGGGTACCTGGCTGGCTCAGTCAGTAGAGCATATGACTCTTGATCTCAGGGTTGTGAGTTTGAGCCCCACATTGGGTGTAGACATTACTTAAAAATTAAATCTTTTGGGGTGCCTGGGTGGCTCAGTCGTTAAGCGTCTGCCTTCGGCTCAGGTCATGATCCCAGTGTCCTGGGATTGAGCCCCGCATCGGGCTCCCTGCTTGGTGGGAAGCCTGCTTCTCTCTCTCCTACTCCTGCTGCTTCTGTTCCCTCTCTCGCTGTGTCTCTCTCTGTCAAATAAATAAATAAAATCTTTTAAAAAAATCTTTTAAAAAATAAAAATAATGATTTATATCTCTTTATTGTTATTCTCTATTTGGTGAGATATCATTTGCATACTTTCCCTTAATTCTTAGACATGATTTCTTTTAGTTCTTTGAACTTATTTATTATAGGTGATTTAAAATATTTGTCTAATAAGTCCAACTTTCAGACTTCCTCAAGGACAGTTTCTGTTAACTGCTCTTTTTCCTGTTTATAGAGGCTATACTTTTCTGTTTGATTATATCTTTTTTGGGGGGGGTCAAAACTGGACATTTAAAATAATTTAATTGTCTACTCTAGACACCAGATGCCCTCCTCCCCAGGGTTTATTATTGCTGTTTGTTTTTGTTGTTATTGCTATTTGGGTTTTTCTTGTTGTTGTTGTTGCTATTTATTTTTTAAGTGATTTTTCTGTAAAGTCTATTCTTTGTTGTGTGGCCACTTTTAAAGTCTCTGTTCTGTTGCCTTAGTAGTCAGCAAATGATTGATGGGAGATTGAACTAAGAAGTCTCTCAACCTTTTCTGAGGGGCTCTGTATATTTGTTGGGGCATAATCTTAGCACTCCACCAGGCAGTTTACAACTCTCCCTTAGCCTTAGCCTTCACTTTCTGCTTGCGCGGAGTCTCAAAGTCAGCCAGAGGTGAGACCTTAGAGCCTTCTCAAGTCTTTCATGGTCATGAGCTAAGCTCTTTGCCATGTTCATGACCCTCTAGAATCCCAAGAATATGTTGGAGTTTTTCATACTTCCATGTGGACATTAATTCATCAATTTTCCCTTTAATTTTTGTTTGTTTGATCAGCCTCTAGTTAGCCCCAAGTGTTAAAGCCCCCTCCAACAGTTTCAGTGTTAAACAATTGCCACTGATTTTCTTCAGTAAGTGCTCAGAGGTAAGATTGTTTGCAGAGAGGCAGCTCTGAGTCATGAAATAAAATGCCTTGAAAGTGGAATCATTTGGTGAGATGCTAGATAAGGCAAATAGTGACAGTTCTTTAGGTATGGACATTTCGGGGAATTCTAAACCTACCCTAATCCTTTATGTGTTGATTGGCCACTAGTTTATGTAGCTACCAGAGTTGTGAGGCTCTTGGTTTTCAAAGCTACTCCAGAACCTGAGAGGGGAATGGAATTAAGAGAAAAATGAGATAATTAACTAAAGTTAATTTGCAGAATTTTGAAAAAGATGATTTTGACAGTTTTGCCAGTGTTACCATTGCCTTTATTCCACTATTCCAAATATTAAGCTATGCTTTTTAAAAGACAGATACCATATGATTTCACTTATATGTAGAATTTAAAAAACAAAACGAATAAACAAACAAAAAGCAAAATCAGACCTATAAATACAGAGAACAATGTTGATTGCCAGAAGGGAGGGGCTGTGGGGGGATGAGCAAATGGGTGAAGGAATGTGGGAAATACAGGCTTCCAGTTATGAAATGAATAAGTTATGGGAATAAAAGGTACAGTGTAGGAAATATAATCTATGATATTGTAATAGCAATGTATGGGGACAGATGGTAGCTACACTTGTGGTATGGAAAGCATAATGTATAGAGTTGTTGAATTACTATGCTATACACCTGAAACTAATGTAATGTGTATCATCTATACTGAAATAAAAAAATTAAAAAATAATTCAAATAGAAATAGAACAAAAGAGTATAGTAAATAAGGTTTCTACCCTAAACACCTCAACCCTGGATTCCAACCCGAATATTAATTAGTGTTAACAGTTACTGTGTATCCTTCATAAATACATGCCTAGAGAAGCATGTATACATATAGATAAAAGATCTATATTTCCTTTTATACATATAGAAATATACTGTATACTCTATTATTCACCATTCTTTTTTAGAACTATAGGACTAAAAGACTAAACAAGGCATAATTCATGTGAGCTTGAGAACTGATGAATTCATTGGGAAAATATTAAACATTTCTGTGTAAATAATAGAGTATTAATGAGAGGAGTGAATAAGACCTGTAAGTGTTTTCTAACTTATCTGTAAGTTACCATATAATAAGTTTATAGTATTAACGTTAGTTACAATCTTTCAGTATGGGGATTCAATTAGCTTCATGTATTTTCAAGGTGATTTACACTGAATTCCAGCTTTACCACAGTCTAACTAATGTAAAGCATGTGTTATGCTAGAAGCCATTATAGGTTTTCTTAATATGGCATCCGATTTACTGAAAAAAAAAAAAAGATACTGATAGAGAAAGGACAAATTGGCAAAGATATTGATACATGGAGCTATTTCAGTTTGTTGTTGTTGCAGCTGTTTGGTATTCCATGGATGGAAAATCCATTATTTACACATTCTCTAGTAACAAATATTTGGATTGATCTACTACTTTGTTATTTCAAACAATGATGGGATGAACACTGTTGCATTTACATCTTTTTGACCATGTGTGCTTGTATTACTATAGCATAAGTTCCTAACTATGAAATGTAAGGTGTGTTTGTTTTCAGTTTTTGATGGATGTTGGAAAATTGCCTCTCCAGTGACATTTCATCAGTTTATACTTCTGTTTGTGGTAAAGGAGAATGCTGTTTCTCCTCACTCTTGCCACATTGGATTATCAAGTATATTTTGCCAATTTCAAAGATGAAAAAATTCTCCGTATTGTTTTAATTTTCTTCTCTTATAATAACTTTTCACATATTTGTAAGTCTTCCTTCACTCACCACACACACCACACCTAAGAGCACCTCTTTTCATATCCTTTTCTCCTTTTTTTATTGAGTTTTGATTTGTAATAGCTCTTTGTGAGTTAGGGTAGTTGGATTTTTGGTCTGTTTTATGTATTACAAATATTCTTTTCTTTAGCTGATTGTCATTTGGCATACTTTGTAGTACTTTTTTCTTTGTTAATTTTTTTTAAGTAGTCAGATTTTCCAGTCTTCTTCCTGTCTTTATGTCTTGCTTAGAAGGGCATTTCTTCTTCTCAGTTTATAACAATTCATCTCTTACTTGTTCTAGGAACTCATTGTTCTATTTATTTATTTATTTGGCTGGTTTGTTGTTTGTGAGTGCTAATCAGTTGTCTCTGCATCATTCTCCTCTGATTTAAAATGCCACTCTTGTTAGGTACTAAATTCCTTTATATAGAGAGAATATTTCTGGACTCTTTATTCTTTTCCATTGATTTCTTTGCCAATTTGTCCTTTCTCTAGTGCCAAAATTTTAAAGTGTATTTTTCCATATGACCTTTAGAATCAGCTTGCCTAGTTCTACTTCCCTCTTGAGGAAAAATTTCTGTTGTTACTTTTGTTAAAATTACACTAAGACAATAATCTCAGATTTTTGCATGTATCAGTCAGGATCATGTGGAAAGCTTGTTAAAACATAGTTTGCTGGGCCTCACCTTTAGAGTTTCTGATTCACGGAGTCTGAGTTGGAGCCTTGGAATTTGCATATCTAAAAAATTCATAGGGTGATGTTGATGCTGCTGGTCTGGGGCACCCTCCTATTGTGAAGTAAAAATGTGTTAATTTTAAGATAGTTGTCACCCTTTCAATATTCATTTTAACAGCAAGGTATGTTATTCCATTTATGTCCTATTTTCCTAGTAGAGTTTCAGTGTTTTCTTTGTATTGATACTACTTACATTTTAAATTTATTCCTATGCAGTTTATCTTTTTTGTTGCATTGTAATAAAGATTAGTTTATAATTATTATTTAATATCAGAGACACCCTCCCCTTATTTGGCAATTTGTGAATTATTATTTTAAATATTTATGGTTAGCAAGTCTTCCTTGTTCAATTTCTTGCAATGGAAGTGGGAATAATGTTAGGTTACTCTCTGAGAAATTGGAAGAAATATTGGGGAAAGAGGAAGGTGAGCTTTGATAAGCAGATGTTACTAAAACTTTTCCCACTCATGGCTTAAAAATGTGTCCTTCATGTGATTCTACTGCTGGAAAAATTAGTTGGAATAATTAGCTTTTCGAAAGTATAGTAAAACCTCTGAAAACTGTAGGCTTCACTCGCATGTAAGAGGAATTACTAATATCAAAGATGTGTTACATTCATATAGCTTGAATTTTGGTTATATATGTAAATTTAGAGGCCAATTTCATTCCCAGGAAGGATGAAAGTGTTTGTAAATTGCGAGGGCAAAGGATGAAGGAATGGATGAAGACTAACAAAAAAATACACTTACTTTTATAGAAAGTAAGCACCTTTCAGGACCATAGCTTATGCCCTGTGTTTTATTGCCTAGACTGAGGATATCTGAAGATTATTTTTAAGATCTGCAAGATAAGCTTTAAAAATTCAAGATAGTATAATCCAAATTAGTATTTCCCAATCAGCCTAGTATCTTTTTCCCTCTCCTTCTGTTAGTAAAAAAATAAAAAGAAATGGAGAACACATGTTCACCATCCTATTCTTCAAAAATAGGAACATACTACGCTATAGTTGAGAATTTTCTTACTTACTGTGGTATGCAGAATACTAGTTCCCCAAAGATGCCCATGTTTTGATCTCCAGAACTTGTGAATATGTTACTTTACACAGCAAAGGGGAATTAAGTTTACAGATGAGGTCAAAGTTGCTAATCAGCCAACCTTAAAAGAGGGAGAGTATCCTGGATTATCCAGGTGGGCCCAGTGTAATCACAATGGTTCTTAAAAGAGGAAGAGGAGGGCAGGAGAGGAGGTGAGAGAGATTTCACGTGAGAAAGACTCATTCTGCTCTTGTGGACTTTGAAAATGGAGGAAAGGAACCATAATAAGCCAAGGAATATGGGCCATCTCAAGAATCTGGAAAAGGCAAGACAACTGGTTCCCCCTAAGAGCGCACAGAAAGGAATGCAGCTGTGCCCAACCTTAGCCCAGTGAGACCTGTACAAGGTTACTGAGCCTATAGAACAACAAGGTAATAAAAAGCGTTGTTTTAAACCATAAGTTTGTGGTAATTTGTTTTGGTAACAAGTAGGAAATTAATCCAGTTATTAAACAATTATGACAGAGCACTCAAAAATACTGATGCTTCCTCTTTTCTTTTTTCTTAAAATGTTAGAATTTATCCAGATATCTAAAATGTTAACTTTTTTTTGTCCAATTAACAGCAAAATATTTGGAAGTTGAATATCTCAGAGTTCATTTAGGGCAATACTTATCTGGAAATCTGGTCTATCTGCAAAGTGACTAAGGACCTCATTGGCATATCACCCTGGAAAACAGCTGAGTCAGAATTAAGATTGAGAGCTTTGGAGTTGGAGGCTCAGAGACCTAAAACCTCTGCTAGGACTGAATATGTGACATTCGATAAGTTATTTAACCTCTCTATGCCTCTTTTTCCTTATAATAGAACTTAAATCATATGGTTGTGGTGAGGATTACCTGAGAAGATATATATATAGCACTTAGCATGGTTCTAGCCCATAGGCAGAAAAATTATAAAATGAAGACGCAGATTCTCAAAAAAAAAAAAAAATCATCATAGTGACTTTCATCATAAAAGCTAAAAATCTAGACTCAACTGTTCCTAAAGGCATAAATACAGCAATTGATACTCATAATGGCATTCATAAGTTATCAAGTATAAGGTTTTTTAAAAATTATTTTGAAGATTTTTAAAATATGTGAGTGTTGGTGCTTAAAGTGGCAAGGTTTTTGTACCTGGGAAATTAATTCATGTGGAATTTATATCAAGAGTGTCAAATGAACAAACGTATATAAGGTATATTTTTATTATGACTCAAACCTTAGTTCCTCCACATTTTGTTCATCTGTAAGCCATGAGCCACTTCACCTTACTTAGCCTAAGTTTTCTTCTATAAAATTTAGATAGTAGAAGAGCTACTTGGTAATGTGGTTGGGAGGATTAGCAACAGTATATTTGAAGCACCAACCAGCTTGCATAACCTGTAAGTGAGTGCTCAATAAGTGGTGGTCATTCTTGATTATTATTTTGTACTCCTCTAAAACTGCATTGACTGAAGTCAGTAGTGACCTAATTATGAAATACTATGGGTCTTTCTCTTCCTTTATTTTAGTTTCTATTACACTTGATACTACTGAACCTCTTAAAATTCTCTCCTTTTCCCTTTTCCGGTGTTCTTAGCCTTTACTGATTTTTTTCCAGATTTTTTTGCTTACTCTTCTTCCTTTGCCCAGTCCTTAAATATTGGTGTTTCCCAATTTCTATAGATTTTTAAAATTTTCTTTTTCCCCTGCACATTGTTTCTGGGTATGATATGCTTACACCAGCTGAAACCTTTTCCCTGGGCACCAGTTGTATATCTCAGAGACCTCTTTTTCCCTCTCTCTTTTTTTTTTTTTTTTTTTAGGTAAGAAAAAGGAATGCACTTTATTTAAGAGTTTGCTTCATTTATAGCCTTATATTTATATGGTATGTGGGTATGCATTTGTATTGTGTTTTTAACCTGCAAACATTAATTAGGTGGGTCATTTCCAAATTTTTAATCTCTACCAATCTGTTGGTTGAAAACTGGTACATGTAACTGTGATGGGCATGTCTTTAAAATTAAACACATTTGCAAGTTTCTTAATGATTTACTTATTTTTCTGTGCACTACTTCTTTATATCCTTTGTTACTTTGCTTGTTTCTTTCCTTCCTTCCTTCCTTCCTTCCTTCTTCCCTCCCTTCCTCCCTTCCTTCTTCCCTCCCTTCCTTCTTCCCTCCCTTCCTTCTTCCCTCCCTTCCTTCTTCCCTCCCTTCCTTCTTCCCTCCCTTCCTTCTTCCCTCCCTCCCTTTCTTCCTCCCTCCCTTTCTTCCTCCCTCCCTTTCTTCCTCCCTCCCTTTCTTCCTCCTTTCTTTTTTAAATTTCAAGTTAGTTAACATAGAGTGCAGCCCTGGTTTCAAAAGCATAATCCAGTTATTGATAAACCACATACAACATCCAATGCACATTTGAACAAGTGCCCTCCATAATGTCCATCACCCATCTAGCCCATCCCCCTACCCACCTTCCCTTCAGCAACCCTCAGCTTGTTCTCTATATTTAAGAGTCTCTTGTGGTTTGTCTCCCTCTCTATTTTGATCTTATTTTATTTTTACTTCCCTTCCTCTATGTTTATCTGTTTTGTTTCTTAAATTGCACATATGAGTGAAATCATATGGTATTTGTTTTTCTCTGACTGACTTATTTCATTTAACATAATATCCCCTAGTTACATCCATGTCATTGCATATGGCAAGATTTCATTCTTTCTGATCACCAAGTAATATTCCATTGTACATATATACCACATCTTCTTTATCCATTTATCAGTCGATGGACATCTCGGCTCTTTCCATAATTTGGCTATTGTTGATAGTGCTGCTATAAACATTGGGGTGCATGTGCCCTTTCAAATCAGTATTTTTGTATCCTTTGGTTAGATAACTAGTAGTGTAATTGATGGGTCATAGGGTAGTTCTATTTTTAACTTTTTGAGGAAACTCCATACTGTTTTCCAGAGTAGATGCACCAATTTGCCTTCCCAGCAACAGTGCAAGAGGGTTCCCCTTTCTCTGCACCCTCATCAACACCTATTGCTTCCTGAGTTGTTAATTTTAGCCATTCTGACAGGTATGAGGTGGTATCTCACTGTGGTTTTGATTTGTATTTCCCTGATGATGAGAGATGTTGAGCATCTTTTCATGTGTCTTTTATTTTATTTTTTTTTTTTTTAGATTTTATTTATTTATTTGAGAGAGAGAATGAGATAGAGAGCACGAGAGGGAAGAGGGTCAGAGGGAGAAGCAGACTCCCTGCTGAGCAGGGAGCCCGATGCGGGACTCGATCCTGGGACTCCAGGATCATGACCTTAGCCGAAGGCAGTCGCTTAACCAACTGAGCCACCCAGGCGCCCGTTCATGTGTCTTTTAGCCATCTGAATGTCCTCTTTGGAAAAGGGTCTATTCAAGTCTTCTGCCCATTTCTTAACTGAAGTATTTGTTTTTTAGAGTGTTGAGTTTGATAAGTTTTTTATAGATTGTGGATACTAGCCCCTTATTTGATATGTCATTTGCAAATATGTTCTCCCATTCCATCGGTTGCCTTTTAGTTTTGTTGATTGTTTTCTTCACTGTGCAGAAGCTTTTTGTCTTGATGAGGTCCTGATAGTTCATTTTTGTTTTTGTTTCCCTTGCCTCTGGTGATGTGTCTAGTAAAAAATTTCTATGGCTGGGGTCAAAGAGGTTGCTGCCTGTGTTCTTCTCTAGAATACTGATGGTTTCCTGTCTCAGGTCTTTCATCCATTTTGAATTTATTTTTATGTATGGGGTAGGAAAGTGGCCCAGTTTTATTCTGCATGTTGCTGTCCAGTTTTCCCAGCACCATTTGTTGAAGAGATTGTCTTTTTTCCATTGGTTATTATTTCCTGCTTTGTCGAAGATTAGTTGACCATACAGTTGTGGGTCCATTTCTGGTTTCTCTATTCTGTTCCATTGATCATTATGTCTGTTTTTGTGCCAATACCATACTGTCTTAATGACAACAGATTTGTAATATAGCTTGAAGTCCGGAATTGTAATGCCTCCAGCTTTCCTTTTCTTTTTCTCTATTACTTTGGCTATTTAGGTTTTTTTCTGGTTCCATATAAATTTTAGAATTGTTTGTTCTAGCTCTATGAAAAATGCTGGTGTTATTTTTGATAGGGATTGCAATTGAATGTGTAGATTGCTTTGGGTAGAATAGACCTTTTACCATTACTTTTTCTTCCAATCCATGACATGGAATGTTTTTCCATTTCTTTGTGCCTTCTTCAATTTCTGTCATAAGTGTTCTGTAGCTTTCAGAGTACAGAACTTTAACATCTTTGGTTAGGTTTATTCCTAGGTATCTTATGGTTTTTGGTGCAATTGTAAATGGGATATCTCTTTCTGCTGCTTTATTATTATTGGTGTATAGAAATTTACCCAACAGATTTCTGTATGTCTATTTTATATTCTGCGACTTTTCTGAATTCATATATCCGTTCTAACAATTTGTTGGTGGAGTCTTTCATGTTTTCTACATAAAGTATCATGTTGTCCGTGAAGACATGTCTTCCTTGCTGATTTGGATGCTTTTTATTTCTTTTTGTTGTCTGATTGCTGAGGTTAGGACTTGCAGTACTATGTTGAACAACAACAGTAAGAGTAGATTCCCCCGTCATGTTCTCGACCTTAGGGGTAAAGCTCTCAGTTTTCCCCATTGAGGATGATATTAGCTCTCGGTCTTTTGTATATGGCCTTTATGATGTTGAGGTATGTTCCTTCTATCCCTACATTTTTTAGGGTTTTTTTCAAGAAGGATACTGTATTTTGTCAAATGCTTTTTCTGCATCTATTGAGAGGATCATATGATTCTTATCCTTTTATTAATGTGGTGCTCCATGATATTGAACCACCCCTGCAGGCCAGGAATACATTCCATTTGATCTTGGGGAATAACCTTTTAATTTACTGTTCGATTCATTTAGCTAGAATCTTATTGAGAATTTTTGCATCCATGATCATCAGCGATATTGGTTTGTAATTATCCTTTTTAGTGGGGTGTTTGTCTGGTTTTGAAATTAAGGTAATGCTGGCCTCATAGACTGAGTATGGAAGTTTTTCTTCCATTTCTATTTTTGAAACAGCTTCAGAAGAATAGGTATTAGTTCTTCTTTAAATGTTTGGTAGAATTCCGCTGGGACGGCATCCAGCCCTGGATGCTTGTTTTTTTGGGGATATTTTTGATTATTGCTTCAATTTCTTTGCTGGTTATGGGTCTGTTCAGATTTTCTATTTCTTCCTGTTTCAGTTTTTGTAGTTTATACATTGCTAGGAATTTATCCATTTCTTCCAGATTGCCTTATTTGTTGGCATATAATTGCTTATAAGATTCTCTTAAATTATTTGAATGTCTTCATTGTTGGTTGTGATCTCTCCTGTTTCATTTGTGATTTTATTTATTTGTATCCTTTCTCTTTTCTTTTTGATGAGTTTGGCCTAGGGATTTATCAATTTTGTTAATTCTTTCAAAGAACCAGCTCCTAGTTTCATTGATGTGTCCTACTTTTTTTTTTGACTTGTATATGATTTATTTCTGTTGTCATCATAGTTATTTCCCTTCTTCTGCTGATTTTAGGTTTTATTTGCTGTTCTTTTTCCTGCTTCTTTAGATGTAAGGTAAGGTTGTGTATTTGAGACTTTTCTTCTTGAGGAAAGCCTGTATTGCTATAAACTTCCCTCTTATAACCACCTTTGCTGCATCCCAAGGGTTTTGGACTGTCGTGTTTTCATTTTCATTTGTTTCCATGTATTTTTTTTATTTCTTTAATTTCCTGGTTAACCCATTCATTCTTTAGTAGGATGTTCTTTAACCTCCATGTATTTGTGGTCCTTCTAAATTTTTTCTTGTGGTTGACTTCAAGTTTCATAACATTGTGGTCTGAAAATATGTATGCTATGATCTCAGTCTTTTTGTACTGATTGAGGCCCGATTTGTGATCCCAGTATGTGATCTATTCTGGAGAATGTTCCATGTGCACTCAAAAAGAATATGTATTCTGCTGCTTTAGGATGAAATGCTCTGAATATGGACTTAAGAGTCCATCTCATCCAGTGTGTCATTCAAAGCCATTGTTTCCTTGTTGATCTTCTGTTTAGATGATCTGTCCATTGGTGTGAGTGAGGTACCAAAGTCCCCTACTATTATTGTATTATTATTAATAATACAAATAAGTTTGTCATTAATTGATTTATATATTTGGCTGCTCCCAAGTTGGGGTTATAAATATTTATAATTGTTAGACCTTCTTGTTGGATAGACCTCTTTATTATGGTATAGTGGCCTTCTTCATTTCTTATTACAGTCTTTGGTTTAAAATCTAGTTTGTCAGATTTAAGTATGACTATTCCAGCTTTCTCTTGATGTCCATTAGCATGATAGATGGTTCTCCACCCCCTCATTTTCAATCTGGAGGTGTCTGGGTCTAAAATGAGTCTCTTGTAAGCAGCATCTTGATGGGTCTTGTTGTTGTTTTCTTTTTTTTTATCCATTCTGATGCCCTGTGTATTTTGATTGGAGCCTTGAGTCCATTTACATTCAGAGTAATTATTAATAGATATGAATTTAGTGCCATTGTATTACTTGTAAAGTTGCTGTTCCTGTAGATTGTCTCTATTCCCTTCTAGTCTTGTTGTTTTTGGTCTCTTATTTCCTGCTCAAAGTATCCCCTTTAGTATTACTTGCAGAGCTGGTTTAGTGTTTCATGAACTCCTTTAATTTTTGCTTGTCTTGGAAACTCTTTATCTGTTTTTCTATTCTTAATGACAGCCTTGCTGTATAAAGTATTCTTGGCTGTGTATTTTTCCATTCAGCATATTGAATATATCATGCCACTTCTTCCTGGCCTGCCAAGTTTTTGTGGACAGGTCTGCTGCTAACCTTATGTGTCCACCCTTGTAGGTTAAGGACCGTTTGTCCCTACCTACTTTCAGAATTCTCACTTTATCTTTGTATTTTGCGAGTTTCACTCTAATATGTCTTGGTGTTGAACTGTTCTTGTCAGTTTTTGAGGGGAGTTCTCTGTGCCTCTTGGACGTGAATGCCTGTTTCCTTCCCCAGATTAGGGAAATTGTCAGCTATAATTTGTTCAGATAAACTTTCTGCCCCATTTTCACACTATTTTTCTTCTGGGACTCCTATGATACAGATAGTATTGCACTTTGTTGAATCTCTAAGTTCCCTAAGTCTACATTCATGATCTAATAATCTTTCCCTCTTCTTTTCACCTTCATTATTTTCCATAATTTTAACTCTATCACCTATTCTATCCTCTGTTTCTTCCATCTTCATTGTGATTACATCCATCTGGTTTTGCATTTCAGTTATAGCATTTTTATTTCAGCCTGATTATTTTTAAGGTCTTTTATCTCTGTAGTGAGGACTTCTCTGGTGTCTTCCATGCTCCTTTCAAGCCCAGCTAGTATTCTTATGACTATTGTTCTAAATTCTTGTTCAGATTATTGCTTATATCTGTTTTGAGAAATCCCTGGCTGTGATTTCCTCTTGATCTTTCTTTAGGGGAGAATTCCTCTGTCTTATCATTATGTCTAGGTTTCTGTCTTTTGCATGTTATGAAAGTATGTTATGTTTCCTGCTCCTGAGAGTAATACTACATTAAGAAGTGATCATACACTGTCCAGGGCCTCACTCCTCAGGCAGTGTTTCTGGTGTATGCTCTGTGCACTCTGCTGTTTTGTTTTGGCTGCTCTTTTCCACAGGTAGTCCTCTGCAGAGTTCCTCTTTGCTTGCAGCGGGGAGCATTTGGACCTTTCACTAGGTGTGCTTTGATTTGTTTGTTAAGATAAGCCTAATTAAAAAAAATAAAACTAAAAAAAATAATAAACATAAGGGCTGACCCAAGAAAAGAGAAAAGGAAAAGGAAGAAAAAAAGCAAAGAAACAAACAAAAAATTATAACCCTGATTCCAAAGAATGAGAAAGAAAGAAAGAAAGAAGGAAAAAAGAAAAAAAGGCTGATCCACAAAAAATGACAAAAGGAAACAAACCAACAAATGAACAAAAAACTGTAAGCCTGATGCCAAAGAAAAGAAGAAAATAAAGCATAAAGAAATAAAAGAATAAAAAAAAGAAAACCTTGTCCTATTTCTACTGGAACTGAAGCTGATTCTTTAGAGCACTCTGTGATTAGCAGACCTGTTACATGTGGGTCAGCCTATGTTCTTCTGAGGGGGAGATCCCCTGTGCTGGCTCACAGTCAGACCTGCCCCGGGTGCACGAGGGTGAGGTTTGGTGTAAAGGACTCCAGCCTCCCCTGGAGATGCTGTGTTTCTCTCTGAAGTCCAACCATGGTGGTGGTGAGGGGAGGGGATGTGTGAAAGATCACATCACCCCACCCTCTCACCCCCAGGGAGAACTCAACAGCTGCTGCTGTTCAGGAGGCCCTCAGAAAAGCAAACAACCTCTTCTCCTGTGTCCCGGGCTTTCGTCAGATCACTACCCCTCAACCTGTCTGTGCCTAGCCATGCCACAGTTCTCCTGTGTTTTATCTTTGTACCCTGGCTGGTATTCAGAACTCCAAATATTGAAGGACCCAGCAAGGTGTAGACCTGCTTCTCTCCCTAGGAGGAGAGGCTTGCGGCATGCCCAGCACCATTCTGGCCCAGAAAAGCAGTCGCACAGAGTGTGCACACATGGTGGCTGGAGTCTGTTGTGACCCACGGTGGAAATCTGTGACCAGCATATCTGCCTTCTGCACACGCCTCTGTCCCCTGCTGCTAAACAGTCACTCAGTGGCTCCCAGGGGGTCTTTGGTCCTCAGAAAAGCAAAATACCCTCTTCCAGAAGTACTCCAGGTGGGGGAGCGATTCCTCGCAGTGCGACTCAGGGAATCCCCTCACCCCAGCATATTGCAGGAACCCTATGCGCTGTTCTTTCTCCTGCGCTCTCCCTCTCTCCCTGTCTTCACTCTACAAAAATGGCTCCCTCCCCTTCCCAGCACCTCAGCTTTTCTCTTCCCTAGTTCACCGCTCCAAACCTCACATCTGCCACATTCTCTCCTTCCAATTGTGCAGATTATTTTCTTAACCCTCAAATCGATTTCTTAGTTGTTCAAAATGATTTGATGTTGATCTCTGTGTTTGAGGGATGAGGCAAGCCCAGGGTCCCCGTACTACTCTGCCAACTTTATCTTTCTTCTCAGAGACCTCTTCTAATTGAGCATATTTAAAAGTGAACATAATCATTTTCTACATACTTTTTTCCCCACTCTGTACTGATGTTGGTATACTGTTAATTCATTTGTTCACTCATCAATTAAACATATATTGAATGCCTGTGTTCTAGACCCTGAGGGTACAGAGGTGAAGTAAACAAATTAACAAATATTTACCCCTCAGGGAACATATTATAGTGAAAGACAAAGCAAATAAATATGTTGTGTGTCTGATATAAATTCTGTGGGGGGAAAATAGAGCAGGGAACAGAACTAAGAAGAGCCAAGATGTGGATAGGGTTATAATTCTAAGTAGAATGCTTAGGGAAGTCATCACTGTAAAGGTACCTTTTGAGCAAAGACCTGATGAGGTGAGGGAGCAAGCCATGGGGACATTTGGGAGAAATTGTTCCAAGATGAGGGAACAGCAGCTGCACATTGTGAGGCAAGAGTGTGTCTGGCATTTTGGGAAAACTGAGGTAGGAGCAATAGGAGAGAATCAGAGAGTTTATAGGGAACCATGATTGTGTTGCCCTGCCTACCTAGTTTCTGAAAAATTGGTAACCATCCTTCACTACTTAATCTATCATTTTCCTTTTTTTTCTTCCTCTTTAACCCTGGTAAATCACCAAGTTTTATTGATTCCAACTCTCCTGTTTATCCTGTTCATTCTTCCTGCCTTTGCCTCAGTTCAGGCCTTTATCATTGGTCACCCAACTGATGTGCTGTTAGCTGCACACTTCTCATTCAGCACCCATTCAAGAGCTATTTCTGAACAACGTCTGTATTGTGGGCCCTGCACTAGGTATTGTGGATATACAGGCCATCAAGCTTGCCCTTAGAAAATTCACAGTAACTGGAGAGAAAATCATATAGGCAATTAGTCACATGACAGTGAAATAAGCACTTTGAGAAGGGCATTACAAGCAGCCTTAATAGCACATGGTGGGTGGGTAGCTCCAACTTATGAGGGTTACTGCAAGCTTTCCAACAGAAATTATCTTCCTGTTAAGATCTAAAAGATAAGTGGAGGAGTTAGACCTTCAAAAAGAAAAGAAAGTGTTTCTAAGCAAAGGGACCACTTGTGCAAATGCCCAGAAAATAGAAATGAATGTGGTTTAGTGTTGCTGGATGGAGGACAGACGAGGGTGACTCAAAATCAAGTTGGAGAAGCACAAAGGAGCCAGATCATGTATGATATCTTCAGGGCCTTTTAGGGTATTTGATTAATCCATCTGTTACCAAAATCATCTGTTTCAAACTTGAATATAATACATAGTTTATCTCCCAGAACTAAAACCCACTAACCAGAACTCATATTGGCTTTATATTAAATTGAAACTCTGCAACATGTACATGTGAGGTTCTTTAATCTGACTTTTGCCTCTTCAGCATCAGCTCCCTCAGGCCCCACTCTTAACTTTATACACTAGCAGTGCAGGACAGCTTATAATTACACTCCAGAAGGGAGAAGTCTCCAGGCCCTACCAAATGCTTGGAATGCTCTCTGGCCCTTCCCAACTTCATGAATTCATTTTTATCTTTCAAAAATAACCTCAGAGGTCATCCTTTTTTTTTTTTTTAAGATTTATTTATTTGAGTTAGAGAGAGTGAGCAAGAATGAGCAGGAGGGGCAGACAAAGAGGGAGAGAGAATCTCAAGCAGACTCTTCGCTTAGCGCGGAGCCTGACACAGAGCTCCATCTCTCAACCCCAAGATCATGACCTGAGCTGAAACCAGGAGTCGGGCACTCAATTGACTGTGCCACCCAGGTGCCCCTCAGATGTCATCTTCTATAGGAATCTTCCCCAGAAAATTCAAATGAAGTTAATCCTTTCCTCTTCCCTGCTACCACCCCACTTCTGTGTGATCTTTTCATTGCAGTTGTCTCAATCTATAACAGTTTGTTTATATATTAAACTTTTCCATTAGTTTGAGCTCTCTGAGGGGCTATCGGTGTGGTTTTGCTTTTGTCTGTGTATCCTTAGCCTGGCAGTTAGCCCCAATTAATAAGGCTCAGTTAATTTAGACTAAAGAACAATGAGAATTATTTATAGGAAAGAATTAACACTAATTTATAGCTCATTTAAGTCCCACAATTGTGATAAGGCTCAGCACATCTAGGAAGGAATCACAGACTTTTTTTAATTCTTCACTTAAATTCAATTTAGTTAACATATACTGTATTATTACTTTCAGGAGTAGAATTTAGTGATTCATCAGTTGCATATAACACCCAGTGCTCATTACATCAAGTGTTGTCCTTAATGCCTGTCACCCAATTACCCTTTCCCCCCACCCACCTCCCATCCAGCAACCTTCAGTTTGTTTCCTAGAGTTCAGCGTCTCTTATGGTTTGCCTCCCTCTCTATTTTCATCTTATTTTATTTTTCCTTCCCTTCCCCTATGTTCATCTGTTTTGTTTCTTAAATTCCACATATGAGTGAAATCATCTGGTATTCATCTTTCTCTGACTTACTTCACTTATTATTAATACACTCTAGTTCCATCCATGTCATTGCAAATGGCAAGATTTCATTCTTTTTGATGGCTGAGTGATATTCCATTATGTATAATATATATTCTGCCCATTTCTTGACTGAATGTTTTTGTTTGATGGGTGTTGAGTTTGGTAAGTTCTTTATAGATATTAGATACTAGCCCTTTATTTGATATGTCATTTGCAAATACCTTCTCCCATTCCATAGGTTGCCTTTTAGTTTTATTGACTATTTCCTTTGCTGTGCAAAAGCTTTTTATCTTGATGAAGTCCCAGTAGTTCATTTTTGTTTCTCTTGCCTTTGGAGACATGTCTAGCAGCCGTGGTGCTGCCTGTGTTCTCCTCTAGGATTTTGATGGATTCCTGTCTCACATTTAGGTCTTTCATCCATTTTGAGTTTATTTTTCTCACATTTAGGTCTTTCATCCATTTTGAGTTTATTTTTGTGTATGGTGTAAGACAGGCTTTTCTCAGAGACTATCCTGCTCAAGTCAGTCTGATCTATGAATGTGAATTGTGCCTTTTTAAAGAACCTGAAGGCACTGCATTAGCAGTATCTTTAGTTCTGATTTTCAAAACTCTGCAAAAACTTCCTTATCATACTTTGTGCATTTTTGTTTTATGATCTTTTAAAATTATTTTACCTTCAGTCAAGCAATATGATCACCATTAAATATGATTTTCACCAATCATTCATTGCCTAGGATAAAACACTACACTCTTAAAAATATTAACCAGAAATAGTCTCAAGCTCATCCTCATCCAGCCTAAACCCAGGTGTGCTTTAGACAGAAACCTTTAAAGCATCCATCCTAAAAACTACTGCAGATACTTCATAGGATATCTCAGAATTATCTTATTACTGTGGACAGCTCTAAAAAGAAGAAACTCAGATGGCAAGTAACATTCTTAAAAATTAAAACCTTACTAGTAATCCTTGAAAATGAAGAGAGATACGTTTTTTTATGGCTTCCTCACTGTCAAAGTTTATTTTTTAATACAGATTATACACTTGAAAATAAGTGTGCTATGAAATGGATTCTGTCAAATACTACTAATAGAAATGTAAATTGGTCCAATTTTTTCTGAAGTTTAACATTATATACATATATATATATATATTTCTGACATTCTTGTAACTACTGTGTAATCAGTGAGATTCCTAGAAGAAAGTCTGCTTTTTAAAAAAAGTACCATGCAGAGAGGGGTGACTTCTAATACCACATTAGTGGGTGGTCACTAGGATCTCTAAACCAAGTACATTTTTAGTGAACTAAGGTGAATAAAGGCACAACTAAAAACTCAAAAAAAATTAACATTATGTATTGAAAACTTTGAAAATGTTCATACTCATTAATACCTAAAAATGTTAGTCCTGAGAGAAATATTTTAGAACTTTGGGTGGTAGTTATACAACATTGTGAATATACTAAATGCCACTGAACTGTTCGTTTTAAAAACGTTAATTTTGTTATGTGGATTTCACTCCAGTAAGTTATTATTTTAAATACTCATCCTAAGGAAATAATATACAAATGTTAATGAATAGAGATGTTCAGTTCAGCATTATTTATAATAGCAAAAATTTACAAACAATATCAATATTTAATAGAAAGGGAATCATTATATGTAATACATCTATATGCTAGACCACTATGCAGCCATTGCAAATAATGTTTGTGAAAGATTTTTAATGAAGTGGAGAAATGCTCAAGAGAATATGTCCTATAAAGAACACTGAATGCAAAATTGTAGAGTTGGACAGTTTTGTAAAGTAAGCATACATAGAATAAGACTGGAGGAAAATTGTAAGTGTTCCTTAAGCTCCTATGAGCACATGAAGCCCCTGTCCTAAAGAGTTTAAATGGCAGGTTTCATTTGAAGTCTCTTGCATTTGTCTCTGTATTAAGACCTTCAGCCATGAGGGCTCTGATTTTGTCAGTGGCCTGTTCATTATACCCACAGCTTTAACCACTGTGGTACAAAGAGCCAGGACAGAAGAAAATATTACTAACATGCTGAATGGGGAGAGTATACTTGGCAGTTTGTACTGTCTTTTAGCTGTAAATAGGTTAAATAGGATTTGGGGGAGCTAATATGGAACCTTATATTTATTGAATATTTACCATGTGTCCAACTGTCCACTAGATACATTCACATCCATCATCCCATGTAATCTTCAGAGAAGCATTAAAATGTGAAAACTGGGGGTGCCTGGGTGGCTCAGTCAGTTAAGCATCTGCCTTCAGCTCAAGTCATGATCCCAGGGTCCTGGGATTGAGCCCCACATCTGGCTCCCTGCTCGGCGGGGAGTCTGCTTCTCCCTCCCCCTCTGCCTGCCACTCCCCCTACTTGTGCTCTCTCTCTCTATCTCTCTGACAAACAAATAAATAAAATCTTTAAAAAATATATGAAAACTGTTTATATACCCACTTTATAGAGGGGAAAACAAAAATCCAGTAACTTGCTCTGGTTTATAGAGGTGGTAATTAAAGCCTCAAACACTAGTTCCCTGCTTCCAAATCCTGCTTTTTCTACTGCTACACAATGTAGCTTTTATTTTTTGATGCCGTGCTGGACGTCACTACCACAAAGCCTCAAATATAAACAGTCCACAGTATGCAAATAAATTGTGTTCTAAATTAGAAACATACATATGTAATGTTTTTATTCATAGGTATAGCATTAAACTTATTAAGAGCCAACCCCTAAGAGTGTTTCTCGGATCTGAGTTGGCAAATAACTCAGTACTTCTAATGCTAGTCCCATGACAATTGCTAATATTTATTTAAAATTTTCCTTGTGCCAGGCACCATTCTAAATTCTTTATATAGTAACTCTTTTAATATCTCAGCAACCCTAGTGAATATCAGTATTATGTTTGTTTTCACGTAAAGAAACTGAAACACACAAGTTCACACAGGTAATTAGTACCAAAGCGAAGATTTGAATCCAAGAAACCTGAGCTTGCACTGGCCTTCATATCCTTCTTAACTTGGTATACCAGGCAGTCACTGAGTAACCCAAATTGATGCTTAAGGAGAAAGTTGTTTGCTATTTAAAATTTGTCTGAGTTCTAAAAGTGTGTAATGCTCAATAACTTTCAACTCTGGCTACACATCAGAAACATTTATGGGATTTTCTAGACCTACAGAGGCCCAATCCAACTTTGGACAAAATGAACCAATACCTTATAGGTTTGGTTATGGATATCTGTGGTAAGATGTTCCACAGATGATTTTGGTGTACAGTTGTCCCATGTATGCATGAGGCAAATGGAAATTGTCATGGTATCTCAAGTTCTCATATCCAAGAGATTTTAATATAATATGTATAAAAATGTTAAGCAAGGTAGTATTGCTTATTGATTAGTAATGTGGGTTCCGGAGCTAGACTTCCTGACTGCAATTCATTAATTTTGTTACTTTGAGCATGTGACTAATCTGTATAAACTTTAGTTTCTTGATGCATAAAATAGGGTACATTTTGTAGAGTAGCATACAGGGTTGTTGGGAGGATCAAGAGAATAAATACAAGTAAGGTGATAGAGCACAGTGCCTGATGCATAGTAAGTCCCAAAAGTTTCAGGTAGTTATGTAAGTGTACACTGATATTACAGTAAATAATATGGGTCATGTAGGCATTATGTGCTATAGAGAACAACCACAGCTCTTGGAATCAGGTGAGAGAGCCTCCTAGAGGTGATGGCATTTTCAGGGGTCATGTGATATATGACAGGAAGATGTTGAGTGGTATCATTCCAAAACATAGGCTATGTTGTAGGAGATACCTTTGAGAAGGATAAGCAGGAAGTTTATTTTAGAAGTTATCATTAGGAATACTCTTGTGTCTAAGCTCCTCAGGATTGGGTTTTGAATCTCAGTCTACCATAATTTGCTTTGTACAGTTCTTTAAGAATGATGAAGGAATTATTGCCCCCCTCCTCTTGGCTTTCATGGCATTTTTATTTGTACCTCTGCTGTTGTAGTGATTTGTGCATATTTTATATCCCCAACTGCTTGTTTTCCTTAAAACATCCAGGGGCATCTAAAACCTGTCTTGGGCATAGTAGGGTTTCAAAATGTTATTGTATTGAATTAGGGGAGAAGACCCAGTTATCATTTTTAATGTTAGTTTAATAGAGGAGCTATGATGTATATATAATGCTAACAATAAGGAAGTCTAAATTACAAACAAATCCAATTATATGTGGAATTTATTAGAAATAATAAATCGTTTATAGCTTCAAGAGTCAGGTTTTATTAACAAAACAGGAAATGCTTTTTGTTAGTGGGCATTTGTTACTTCTTCAGAGCTATATTTCAGTCATACTATTTAAATTTCAGTGTTAAATTAGTAGTATCCATTTATTCCCATAGTGTATTTGGGGAAGTAAGCAATACCATTTCTTTTTTTTTTTTAAGATTTTATTTATTTATTTGAGAGAGAGAGAGAGAAACAGCATGAGAGGGGAGAGGGTCAGAGGGAGAAGCAGACTTCCCGCTGAGCCGGAAGCCCAATGTGGGACTAGATCCCAGGACTTCGGGATCATGACCTGAGCTGAAGGCAGTTGCTTAACCAACTGAGCCACCCAGGCACCCCGCCATACCATTTCTAATCTCTATCCTTGAAGCAAGAAAGAGGAAAGAAAGAACGAAAAATAGGTAAGTAGGTGAGCAGAGAGGAGAATTTAAAATGTATATCATGTGTAATTTTGTCTGCTCACAAGATCTTACAGTGGCAGGCTTGGAAGCAGAGGACCCAGAATGTCAGTTCCTCAGTAAACCATAGAGCTCCATGCCTACTCAGTAAACGAAAGTATGGGCTGATTGGGAGAATACCGTGTAAGTAGGACTGAGCTGCGGTGGGGTTAAACTTCTTTCCCTTTGCGCTTTTTCCCACTATATCAGTTACTTCAGAAGCATATGAATTTTAATATTGACAGATGCACTTGACACTCTACCTTTTAGCCCAGTGTGTTAGCTTTCTCCACAGTAATGAAGAATTTGTTATGTCATAAGAGCCAAAAACATTTATAGGATAAAAGCCAACCTTGTAACTCTTGTTACATTGTACACCATTTTCATACTATGTTAAATGACTACACTCTGCTTTTTCCCAGGAAGAAATTGTGGTTTGATTTCTAATTAATAAATATTTAATTGAAAAGATGTGTTCGAAATGCATTTTACAAGTGTTATTTTGGGAAGTGCTGACACTTAGGAGAAGTTTGACTTTTTCATGATGTCTTCCTTCCATTTTCCATATATAACATCTCTAATATATCTTCCGATTTCCAAAATAGTATGATCAAAATTGGGTATTATATTAGTGTAATCTATTGAAGTGCATTTTTCTGATTTGAATTAAAATCTCTTTGGAAATGAATGTTAGAAAGTAGAAATATCTGTGTAGATGTTCTTGGTCATTGCACAGAGACTTTTGGGATTACTCCATTAAATAGGCAATAACTGAACCCTAAATCCCAAGTTATACTTTATTTTGGTAATTTACTGTTTTTGGAATTGGGTATATATTTCTGTCTTCAAAAGGAACTAGTATATAGAACTAGGTTCCTAGGACATTGTTCCCAGAGATTACATTATCCTAGTCACCTGGAAAAGGGAGGCCTTGCCTGATTTTGGATCATTGTTGAAAGCTACATCACTGGAAATGAGAGAAACTCATAGAAAAGAGAATTCCAGAGGGAATTTATACCTTATAGCATAGCTGAACTTCCCATGCAGTTTCTATTTTGGTAATGATATTTTGAAAAAAGTCTTATGTATTATTATGTTAATTGTACCATCATCACAATATGTTAAAACATTCATTCCTACAACTTTCTTAAACTTTGCTCAATCATAATTTTTCTTTGTCTTAATTTCCTCACTTATTTACACTTCAATATATGGCACTGATATTTTGTAAGTTTCCTCAATCACCTTGTAATAAACAGAGACAAATAAATAATCATTTTACAATGTGGTAAGTCTTCATTTTAATACAACTGTAAGCCATTATCAGAGGTGTAACAGCAGTGTAGAAAGATGGAAGAAAGCATTAGACTTGGGTTCAGGTTCTAGTTGCACAGTTTTCCAATCCAGAGCCAGAGTTTTGTCTTCTCTTAGTCTCTCAGTTCTCTCATCTGCTAAATGAGGATGATAATACCTATACCCTAAGATTTTAGTGATGATTAAATCACATTATATTTGGGAAAGTATATGACATAAACTAGAAACTTAGTTAGATGTTAATGGGATCCAGGTCAGATTTTTTTTTTAATTTATTTATTTGAGAGAGAGAATGAGAGATAGAGAGCACGAGAGGGAAGAGGGTCAGAGGGAGAAGCAGACTCCCCGCCGAGCAGGGAGCCCAACGTGGGACTCGATCCCGGGACTCCAGTATCATGACCTGAGCCGAAGGCAGTTGCTCAACCAACTGAGCCACCCAGGCGCCCCCAGGTCAGATTTTTAAGGGTTGGGAAAAGAAATTTTATTTTATCCCTTTCAAACCTGTAATTCCTATTATCACATTATTATAGATTGTCCCATTCACTAGGAATATGAGTCTAGGTATTATGGATTTTGAGCATCTGACTTGTGAAGACATAACTAATGCTGTCTTTGTACTGTGCTCATGCCATGTTCCTCTGGAGAGGAAGGCTTATTCCTTGAGCCTCCATATTGCCTTCATGCCAGTGTCCATCATCCATGGCAAAGAGAAGACAGTCTCCCAGCCTCCAAAGCAGGAACCTAAAACATATTTTCTTATAAAAACTGTGCTATGGATTGGATTAATTTATTATTATGGTTTCCCCAAAAAGCTATTTTATTCTTAACATAAACAGTTCTGCATTTTTAAGAATACAAGTGTATTCACTGTATTTTTTATTGAAAATGAGTCTTTTTCTCAAGGGGATCTAGACTAGTTTATCATCCTCTCCAAGTTGGCCTTTATTCTGAGCCAGCTTTTTAAAGACTGAAACTTCCTTCAATCTGTTCCATGTCCACACCAAAAAATTCTGTACCCAGTAGACTTGTTAATGAAGTAGTATTACATTGTTGCTTAAAAACCTTGTATGGATTGATGAAGAACTTTTCTCATATTATATAGTTTATGTAGTTTTGGGGAAAGGTGAAAAACAATAAAAACAGTAGAAGGGGAAAAGACTTTGAATTAGATTGCTGGGTAATTTTTAAAAAGATTCAGGTTCACTTCCCCTCCTTTCCACAATTTGCTTGATTTTAGAAGGCATGACTTAGAAAATAGCTCTATCTTTGAGATTGATGGTTACTGTAAATTTTAAAAATTACAGTAATTCAGATGTATTTCATGTTAATGAAATTGGTAAGAATAGTCTAAGGCATAGTTCTTAATATATACCCATATACAAACATCTTTTATTGACTGTTCTATTAGTAAGAAAATGAATTAAAAGTAGAGATGTACAGATTTGAAATATGTTCATGTTGGGATGTGGTGCAATGCTAATGATATTTCCTACAAATACTATTTACGTGAAAATGTGTTGTGGAGCTCAAATGAAAAGCTCTGCAAATTGAAAAAAAAAGTTAATATTTCAAAATTATTTGTGTTAAGGACATCTGAGAGGAAATGAGGAGAACTGGGTCCTAGCCCTTTTATCACTGACTATGAGCTTTGGCAAGTCAACCTTTTAGCTCTGTATCTTCTTCTTGAAAATGAAGGCAAGGTCTGGGAGATCGCTAAGGTTCCTTCCAGCTGTAAATTTCTGTTATTGTTATTAAATTTTGATATAAGAAATTAGTCATGCTGTACATAAAATTGTTATACTCAAGAGTTAGTAATAGTATATAATTTTATATTATAAATCGATCTTTTAAAATATATAAAAATTTGGTTTTATTCTTTTTTCCTAAATGTTTACTGCTTTATACTATATTTCTTTACCAGACTTACTCTTTTTGAGAAAGGAAATATTCTTTGTAGGTAAATCTCTTACTCTTCATATTTCCTGTTACCTCTGCCCCCTGCCCACCGCCCACCCACCCTAGGCACCTTCCCCATGCATACACACTGATACTAAGTCTGACAACCACACAACCCAGAGTAATAGCAGAGGTATCCTGACAAATTCCAGGCACTACTTTCTGCAATAGAAATAGACCAATACTTGGCAACTATGTTGTGAAAATATAATTCAGAGGAAGTAAATGCATATGTAATTGTCCCAAATAGTATGATTTATAGCCTTGCACAGTTTAGGGGGAGATGGCATTTCTTCACTTACACACACATACACAAATATATACACACACACACACACGTTTTCCACCTTTTTTCTCTATTCCCTGTAAAAAAATAATGAACAAATCACTTTTACATCTACAAATATTACTCTTGGGTACAGATACATAGTTTACATACACTTAGCTTTTTCACTATGTTTAGCTTTCAGACGATCATTACTCTTGAATAAACCCACCTTAGTGGGCAGTATGTGACCAAAGGTGCCCTTCCTTATATGGCCCATAGGACTCAAGGCTTAGCCATCTAGTCTGTTTTGTCCAGTGGCTGCAAGCACTAATCCAGTTTACAGAGTCAAGATCCAGAAATAATAATCCATCAGACTTGGCATTTCATTGACCAAAGGAGCTTTGGAATTACGGTGAAGCCGGGACCTGGACCTTGAGAAACATAAATGCTATGGCACACTCCAAAGAAAAGACCCCAAGATTCAAGTCAGACAAATACTGGGAGGACCCAGAAAAACTTTAAAGATGAGAACGAAATCAGAAAAATTAAACTCAGGTTGGGGAAGCAATTCTTAGAGAATTTGTGGATTCTACAAATGACTTTAATCCATAGTTCGTTTCTTTTATAGCATGTACCTTCAAGTTGCAATAGGAATGTACCCATTTACTAGGTAAACTGATTATTTGAAATGATGCGTCACATCTCTTGTTTGGTGGGTGTTTTTCCTTGCTATGGTTTGATACATTATAGGGATCTGTAAGGATTCTTTCTTTCATTTTTTTTCTTTAATTCCTGGTTTATTAACCCTCTCATGAAAAATCTGCACAATCACCACAGATAAAGTCACTGCAGAATCTTTAGTCCTTCTGTTGTTCAATCTCTAGTTCACTTTTTTGCCAGCACCAACATTGGCTTTGCAGCCCCCCAACTTTATTCATTCTGTTCTTGCGTTCCTTTCACTGTTTTCTTGAAGTCTTTTTCTTCTCATACAGGCTGTGTCTTGCAACTCAATGTTTGGGTTCATTTTTCTTTGCATAATCCAAGGAATCTTCAATCATGCCAAAGCCAGTTGTCTTGCCACCACCAAAATGGGATCTGAATCCAAATACAAAGATGACATCTCATGTGTTCTTGTATATTTTGGCTAGTTTTTCCCCAATTTTTGTCTTCGGTACTGCTGCCTTTCTGGCGTGAAGAACATCAATGACCATTTGTTTTCACTGAGGTAGTCTGTTGGTCTGAACTTTCCTAGTCTAGGTGTGTCATTCATGATAGTTAGCCAATCTTCAAGGGCCAGGGAGGAAGTGAATATTATTTCTTGAAAGAGTTAAATCGTGGGCCGATATTATTCCTTGAGCTTGTTTCCTAGTGTCTCAGTACCAGGCTTCTGTTTTGTTAGCATTTTGAGTAGAGAAGTTATACACTATCTTACCATTCGTAATACTTAAATATTGTTAGCATACTTTCTGCTTCCAGGTAAAACTGGTTTGCCAAAATTTCACCAACATTCAGGGCTAAATTTACTTTGTCAGAATGATTACTGGGGCGCCTGGGTGGCGCAGTTGGTTAAGCATCAGACTCTTGATCTCAGTTCAGTTCTCGTTCTCAGGGTCATGAGTTCAAGCTCCGTGTTGGGCTCCATGCTCATTTAAAAAAAAAAAAAAGATTACTGTGATGATTGGGGGGGTGCCTAATAGTTTTGCTAATGTAATAGTTAATGTGGTACTCTAACCATACACCCTTGTAGCCCCTTACCATTTTGTGCATACCAGCCTTCCAAAGGACAGCACCTACCTCTTAACCATAGGACTGCATTTGAGCTACTAGAAGCCACAGGGATTAGACCATAAGCAATGACTGACAGGTTTCAGCTTCCTTGGCCCTGGCTTAGACAGTTCTGAGACCTGTATCTTACACTATTTGCCCGTTTCCCCCATGAGACTAAGTTTCAGTTGGCTTCTGTTTTAGCTAACTTAATAATGTATCCTATATTAGCTGCCTGCCCTTCTCTTATCACCTCCCCATTTCCCTGCCAGTTTCTCTGAACCTTCCAAATAAATTATGTATACTCAGTCTTAGTCCCAGAGTCTGCTTCCTTAGAAACCCCATTAAGACAACTACTTAACAAACCCAAAGATAAGAATTCTTCCCATTTAGGCTGGTATTTAATTTATACTGTTATGATATGTTGTTTAGAGTAAAATGGACAGTTATAAAGATGATCCATTTGAATTTGGGACTGAAAATATATAGTATGATAGATCCCTTTTCATCTTTTTGTGACCCCACACTGTTAAAATGATTTGTTAGCCATCAAATATGAATAAAACTTAATAAATTACATAAGTAAAATGATCTTGCATAGTCACCCTTTTATTGAAATTCTAAACGTAACTAAATTACTGAAGTCAGTGTATACAAAAAAGTCTTAATAATGGAGATAGGAAAAAATGCATTTTAATGAAAAAAATTGAATGCAATTCCAATAAAAAATTTAGTGAGACCTACAGTCTAAACTAAAATCTTAATACTCTTAAAATGCTCAAATGTTAAATATTTAGGGATACCTAAAATGCTAAAGAATTAAAAATGAAGTAGTAAAGTAATAGGATTCTAAGATACTGGAAAGTAGTATTCAGAGCATTTAATATAACAAATAAAAGAATAAAATGCTTAACAGCCACCGTGATACTAAAAATAAAATGTAGCAGAAAGCTCAAATGAAAATATTATGAACAATCTAAACGTACTAAGAGCATTAGATGGAAACCATTTTTAGCACACCAAAAACTGAATTTAAAGAACAAGCTTTCAAAGCCAGAAATGGTCACAGGAAGAATTCAGAGTCTCAAGGATAAAAGGAAGTCCTAGGTATAGTCTGAAGAAGATGGGAGTCGGGCAGTATTTGAACTTAATCTCCTTGGAACAAATATTCCCATTCTCTTGATCTTTGGGAAAGGGGCCAGACAAGAATCTGGTCACTGTTGATAATCCAGACTTGGGAGCCCAGGTCAATACTGGTTGGCCTTGGGCCTATTTGCAAACTGTATTTTAAAAAGACACTTACTCTGGAAGATAAATATGCAAATAAGGAAAGGAAAGATAACTCAGGAGCTTTAGCTGTGATGAAGAAGCAATGATAGCATTTACACCTTTAACAGTAGACAGCCTTTATCTCCACAAATCTAATCTATCTCAGGCTGCTTTTCTTCAAGCCACCAGTATGCAAGATAAATTGAGTATACTTTTTTCTTCTTCTTTTGCTCAGTTTGATTTCTATCACAATTTGAGAAACTACCATGTAATTTTTCTCACTGTTTTGATTTTTATAAATGTTTATATGTTTTATGATTCAAATAACTCCAAAGATAATATAATATAGTGATTAGGAACATAGGCTCTTGAGCCTGGTTGTTTAGGATAAATCCTGGCTCTGCCATTTACTAGCTAATATGACCTAGAGCATGTTACTTTACCTCTTTGTCTTGATTTCCTCATTTGTTAAGTGGGCATGATAAGAGCATACTATTCCATAAGGTTGTTTTGAGGATTAAATAATTTAAATGCAAAATTCTTAGAATAGTGCCTAGCATATATGAATACCCATAAGCTTTTTTCCATGTATGAAAACAGTATATTATAGATGAAATTGGAATTTATAAAATTGTTGAGATACATTACTACTTTTATATAATGATCACTATGAGGAAAATACATTACTAAACTACCGACTTCAAAAATGAATGTTTGAAACGTAACCCATCTGTGAATAAAGAACTGTAGTTTTTGCTTATTTTCCCATGTAGTATTTACAGTTGACCTTGGAACAACCCAGGTTTGAACTGTGTGGGTCCACTTACATACATGCAGGGTTTTTTCCCGATAAATACAGTACTATAAATACATTTTCTCTTCCTTAAGACTTTCTTAATAACATTTGCTTTTCTCTAGCTTACTTTATTGTGAGAACACAGTATATAATTCATATAGCATGCAAAATATATGTGAATCAACTGTTTATGGTATCAGTAAGGCTTCTGGTCAACAGTAGGCTGTTTGTAGTTAAGTTTTGGGGGAGTCAAGCATTATATATGGATTTTTGACTGCATGCAGGGTTGGCATTCCTAATCCCCTGTTGTTCAAGGATCAACTGTGCTATATTTCTAGTAAGGTGAGGGGAGAGTAAGTGGTATGCCTACCATTGCTCATAGGCACTTCATGTCATTTCACACAATCCACAATCAGCTCTACTAAGTAGTTATTAATAACTATTTCAGAAGAGGAAGTTGGAATTTCAGAAAGGTCCATTGACTTACCCAGGTAGTAGAGCTACTATAACATTGTCTGACTCCAAATACAAAGCTTCTGCAACTATCCCTGTTTTATTAACAGAGGAGGGATTTGAAACATATAACAACTGGTATGGCAGAGGCACCAACTAATTTGAGTGGGTCCCTATTCTGCTGGGTGTTATCTCCTTAGGGGTGAGAACGTGGAAAAGTCTTTTTGGTGGGGATGAGGTCCTTAGAGAAGGAGACCATGTGGAGAGAAATGGAGAGCAGTGGCCATTTTCTAACAAGTATAAAAGCCTTTTACTATTTGGTATTTTTTTTAAAGATTTTTATTTATTTATTGAGAGAGAGAGAGAGAATGGTAGAGAGAGAGCATGAGAGGGAAGAAGGTCAGAGGGAGAAGCAGACTCCCCGCTGAGCAGGGAGCCCGATGCGGGACTCGATCCTGGAACTCCAGAATCATGACCTGAGCCGAAGGCAGTTGCTTAACCAACTGAGCCACCCAGGCACCCTACTATTGGGAATTTAACAACTGGTACAGCCACACTCTTCATTCTGACCAAACATTAGTTATGTCAAAATACATAATTTTGATATACCTAATGTTATAATTAGATGTATGAAAACTTAAATATTATATTAATTTTTGTTTTTTTTGTTGGTATTTTTTTAGGACACATTTTTAGGATCAGGCAAAATTGAGAATTCATTCCTTGAAATTTCTGCTAAACTATTATTACATAAATATATGATCCTTTTTCAGTTACATTAATTGATTAATTGATCAATCGCCAGTTAACATAGATTGCCTTTATTTATAGTAAACCATTTTTTCAAAATTATGAACTTGCAGTAACATGGTGGAAGAAGTTCTCACCTTACAGTACTTGGCCAAAAAATTTATTAAGCTATTGTAAATATGGAGGATTTTGTTGATTTCCTTCTCTTCTAAATGTGAATTTGCTCTCATTTATAGCCTTCCTCTTATTACATCTTCCACATCTAAGACGAATAAAACAGTGATGATGATTTTTTGTACCTAAGAATCTACATAGTATATGCTCAAATTTGCTAAAGACCTAATCTCTTAATTTAATAATCTGGGGGCAACAGAAATCACTTACAGTGTTTACTCCTTTTTCACCTTTTCTGTGTGGTAGTAAAATTATTTGAAAATATGTTTTAGTCAATGAATTGACATTGTTTTGTGGTTTATATTGCAATATTTCATAGAATTAAATGAATTAAATATGTTAACTCTAATGCTTTTAGTTTAAACCAAATGAAATTTCCAATATTCAGTCTTTTTTGAACAATAAAACAAACAATTTCACCTGGTTCAATCCAAAAGAGAGGCATCCCAACATATTGAGATAATTTGTTTTTATTATTTTCCATTTGAATCAACTGAATATTTCATTTTATTTTTTGCTTCAATTGCTCTCTGTTGTAACCAGCCCATCAGTAGGTATTTTTAAATGTTTTGTATTTAATTTTTACTGAACATACTAAGTTTTACTTCCATGCACTGATTTGCAGTTCACTGTACCAAATTAAAATTCCATATTATATATATATATATATATTTACATAGGGTGCATTTTTTGTATCTGTATCTGCAGTGGTATCTACAGCTATATTCTCAGTGCTAAGGAAGGAATCATCAGAAAAATCACAGCATTATAAATGCCAGCAATATAGGGAACATTTAATATTTGATTAATTTTAAATAGCATTTGAAGCTTTATGAGAGAGATGGTATTAAGACTCAAATCACTTATAGAGCACAATGACCTATAAGGTTGTGGTTTAAACGTTTAAGTACTTCTTTTTCTGCATAGTCATTTCAGTTCATTATAAACTGAAAAGATGGAGCAAATCTCTGGAAATTCTTCACATTTTATATGTATAGTTTTTTATTATCTTTGAAAGATCTAAAATGATATTCCATTTATCTTTTCTATATCTCAAGAAATTTGACAAGGCAATCCTCTAAACATGAAAAATCTCTAATAAACAGGAGTGACTCAAGCTCTTTTTGGTTGCACTTGCTCCTATTTAGATTTCATTTTTTGATTTCTCAATTATCTCTCACTCAGTCAATAATGACCCCATTGTTGTTTACTCCTGGAGGTAATTTGTGTAACCCAGACATCTTTTTTCATTTATAAGGATTTTATTCTTGTGTCAATGTGTTATTTTCTTTAATAAAACTCTTCATTATTTGGCAGGTTGGCATAATACTGAAATGATCTTGGTAGGATTTGAAATATTGTTCTCTTTTGGTAAAAGCTGTTTCCAGACATCATGAAATCAGGCATTACTACTGGCTCATAAAATTTCTCATGTAATATGGGTTTTTTTGCTGTTTATGAGTGCCTGCACCAAAACAAAAACAAAAACAAAAACACCCAGAAAGTCAAAGCCTGATGTTTCCCCCAGACACTCACTGGTGACTATGATATTCCAGTCATATTAACCTCCTTTTCAGACATCACTAAGGATGGTACTCCTATTCTTCTGTGCATTTATTTGCATTTTTCCTGCTTGTCATTTTATTATTTCAATGTGTGGACATGTGAGGATTTCAACTACTTGCACAAGATTCTAACATCTCTCCCTGATATCTTTTTGTTTTTATTGGAAAATTTGATTTTCCCAAGGTGCAACTACTTACTGCTTTTTTGTCAATTATTCTGGCTAACATCTCTTCTCGTAGGATTTATTTCCATTAATGAGGACCCTGCATTTTGGAGGATTGTTTTATTTTGTTTTGTTGATAATTTGAGAAGTCACTTTGGCTGAAGTATGCATTATATAAAAAGATTATGCTTTATATTATCAATGCCATAAATACTAGAAGGAGGGTATTTCCATATTATAGAACATTTAAAAGGTCTTATAGCATAAATTTGATGTTTTCTATAAGCAGTTTATATGCTGATTTTAATAACCTATAGCTGCATTTTGAAGCTGCTTATATTGAAAATCTTATGAGAACAGTTTTGGTTAAAATTATATTTAAAAATTTTTATAAGTTAATTTAAATATATCTTCCCTTTAATTCGTTTTCTTTTAAATTAGTCTTAATTAACAAGTACTAGTTAATAAGTCTACCATATTTTTTAAGCTAACATGATTTTCTTTTGTTTTTATACAGAGAACATTTTCTAAAAAGATTTTCTCTGAGTTCTGATTCAGGATTTTCTACTTAAGCTCCTACAACACTCTAGAAGTTTGATTATTCAGTACAGTGGAGTCACTTTTAGGCTTGTTATTATCTTCATTACCACCATATAAATAAAGCATTATGGTTTATATTCAGATACGGATTTCTTTTTAGGTATTGAAGTAGATTTATGATCATTTCATGAAATCTATCTATATAGTAGTGTTTTTATTTGGGATTATAGTGTCTTATGTATCAAATGCCCCAAAATGTTACATCATAGCACCATTAAAATACTTGAAAATATATGAAACTTCTTTAAAGAGTCCTAATTGTTGTGCACAAAAGCGATAGTGTCTCTCTGTCTCTCTCTGTCTCTCTCTCTCTCTCTCTCTCTCTCTCTCACACACACACACACACACACACAAGGTTATGGTCCATAACCTTGTGTGCTGTTTCAACAGCAACAGAAACATCATTTTTGGGGGGCTAAATTCCAGTTCTTTTGGAATTTTTTATTTGGTGGCCTGAATTTCAGTATCACTTCCAAGGTTTTTGTTTTATTCTTCATGTTGGGCCCCATCAATTTATATTATTTTGTTTGTTTAAACACAGGCGTTAGTTAAATATGTTAAGGAATAAATTGCTGACTGGTATAACGAATGCCTGTATTTTATCATACTGCTTTAGAACTTAAAAATATTAATGATATCCTATTAAATGTTTATGAATTTCTGTAACCTGCCTCCAAAAGGGGGCAGTACAACTTTGGTATTTGACTTGTGAATGCCTTTTTTTTTTTTTTTTTCCAAAGCATTCTCTTGTTTGCCCATAAAATTTCTTGTGATTCTTAATCATAGATTCATAAAATCATGGATTTGGAAGGGACCTTCAAGGTTACCATGTTTCATAAGGAATTTAAGCATACTTTCTGATGTTGAAATTCCTTCTTTGATATCTCTGTCTTTTGTCCAGTAATTCCATCTACCACCCTACCTCATTTTATTGCACTTCACGAATATTACTTTTTTTCATTTTTTGCACACATTGAAGGTTTGTGGCAGCCCTGCATTAGGCAAGTCTCTCAGTGCCATTTTTCCAACAGCATTTGTCCACTTTCTGTCTGTGTCACATTTTGGTAATTCTTGCAATATTTCAAACTTCTTCATTATTACATTTGTTATGGTGATCAGTGACTATGACTTGTTGGAAAGTTCAGGTGATAGCATTTTTTAGCAATAAAGTGTCTTTTAATTAAGGTATATACATTGTTTAGACATAACTCTAGTGCACACTGAATAGACTATATATAACATTTATGTGCACTGGGGAACCAAAAAGTTCATTTGACTCACTTTATTGTAATATTTGCTTTAGTGTGGTGATCTGGAACCAAATCTACAATATTTCCAAGGTATGCCTGTATGCTTTTAGCATAATCCTGAAGAATGAAATCGGCAGTAATTATCACTGTTGCTTCTCTTCTCTTCTCTCTCTCTGTTTTTTTTTTTTCCTCTGTAGACCTTTTTAGTATTGAAAAAATATCTTATTTCCAGCATTCTGGAAATGTAGGCAACTCCTGCTAATGATGATAATGAGAAAAAGAGGAATGTGATGTTTTTAAAAAGAAAATGGAGGTGATGTCAGTGGTAGCAATTTCTAAAGATACCATGAGAAAGTAACAGGTATATATATTGCCAGAATGTCTAATAGAGACTACTGAGTCAGGAATCAGAAAGGCAAGAAGCAGAACCTGAGAAGATACGTTGGTAGTATCAATATCATCCTAGTCATAAATTTTAACATTGGCAACACTTAGAGCAAGGCAGAGAGCAAGGTAGATAGCAAGGTCACTAGTATATTTATCATTTCTAAAAGTAAAATAGCTTTAAAAATATAATAAAGCTATATAGAATAGTTTTATAGTTTATTTCTATAACACTGCCACAGAGGAAATCCTTGAAAAGTTCTGGTTTCCATTTGAAAGAATAAATGGAAATGATTTCTTTGTAATTTCTTTGCTGTATTGAATGTAAACCTATTAACCTAGACTTTCATATTCACATGATTTCAGTCTCCAAATCCTGTTGTTGTTTTTTTTTTTCTCTACAACATACTTATTTTCTCAACCTTGAGTTCTCAATCCATAGTGGTCTTCAAGAACCTTATTTTTGAAGTTGGGAGAAACTACATAGAATTAGAGTAATAAATAATTGCCAACTCACTTACTAGGTCCCAACCCTATTAGTTCATTAATTATCCATCAGCCAGCCCAATAGGATAACAAGCATAATGAATTTGTTATTGCCAGAATATTAATATGCATGTTCTTGGTACTATATTTGGCAAAATGTTGTACATAAATCTTTCTGCCCAAAAAGGTTAGCTCTCAAGGTGTTTGCATATTATTATACCCAAAAATCACTCACTGGTATTTCCCAAATAACAGATGTAATTAAGGTGGGCTGTAGTTTTAGAGAATGCTGGTGGGGAAAGAAAAGAAGAAACAAAGATTGCTGCTTTCCTTTCTCTAATGAAAAATAAATGTCATTTACTATTACACTTTGAATAGCCTGGTTATTATCAACCTTTGTAGAAAGAACTTTAGTTTCTTTGGACTTTAAATATAGTTTCTTAACTGAAGCCAGATCGTCTGGACAAGTTACAAGGGGGCTGAAGACAAGGCCTAACTTGGTGGACAGGATTTAGAATTACCTTTGGTTCTTTGTTTTTTACAATGACAGGGGCTATCCAATGAGGGAATTCTTGCTGTTCAACTAAATAGAACAGTTGCATTAAAACCATAAATAAAAGTTATGCAAGGTGCCCTAAATAAGTGATCTGGAATAAACCTAATAACGGGCTTAACTGGTACTAAGCAATGGCTTGAATACACTCAGGCTAAGATTATTTTCTCTGCTAAAAACAGTTGAGAAAAAAAATCTTCCATTCATTGCATGATTAGAACTCTTGTCATACTGAAGAACTTTGGAAACTTTAAAAAAGCAGACATGGCAAATAAGCAAGCAGACAAGGGTTAAATACATTTTTAATTCTTTGAATGTTTCATTTTTATTGAAATAAAAGACTGAAAGGTTTTATTTTATTCCATGGTGTTTTACTGTGGTCTGTTGCCATTCAGCCACATATGAAATTTGTGCATTAGATTTTTTTAAAAAGTCACCTATTAGAATAAATGGGATCTTGAGGTCTACAAAATTACATTCTGCTTATGCTATGAGAGCAATCACCTATAGAAGTTTAGGTTTTGGTGGTTGAGCATCCAACTCTTGATTTCGGCTCAGGTCATGAACTCAGAGTCGTAGAATCAAGCCCTGCATGGAGCTCCGTGCTGGGCGTGGAGCCTGCTTGAGATTTTCTCCGTCGTTCTCCCTTTGCCCTTCCCCCCACACTCACACTTTCTCCCTCTCACACAATATAAAACTTAACTAAAAAAAAAAAAAAAAAAAAAAAGTTTAGGTTTTGATATAGTCCCATAGCTCAGGGTAGTAGAAAGCATGTTTTCTTCCTGTAAAAACTGCCAAAATTGGGAGGGCTATCCTATTTTTAAGAAGGTATAGTTTCTCATAAAAATTTTTTTAATGAGTTAAAACCATAAATATAGGGGCACCTGTGTGGTTCAGTCTTTAAGCGCCTGCCTTCGGCTCAGGTCATGATCCCAGGGTCCTGGGATTGAGCCCCACATCCAGCTCCCTTCTCTGCAGGAAGCCTGCTTCTCCCTCTCCCATTCCCCCTGCTTGTGTTCCCTCTCTTGCTGTGTCTCTGTCAAATACATAAATAAAATCTTAAAAAAAAAACTCCTAAATATATATCCCAGCCTTGAACCATACTTAACCTTAATGTCATTAGGCTTATAGAACATCACATTAGAAGCAAGACTGAGGTTTTTAGGATAAATCTTTAGTATTTATTATGCTTTATTATGTAAATTGTACATTTAGTAGCACTAAGTGAGGGCTTAGAAATCATCTCTTTGTGAGAAGAGTTGGAAGTGGACCCCCATGGTACTCTCCTTTGAGTGGGAAAGCTGATAAACCTTGCAAAAGGGTGGAAAGTATAAGGCAGAAATTTATATGATGATACATTAAGTAAGGCTTCCAGAACTACTGGAGATTTAGTTTAATGGACAGTGACTTCAAAAAATACTGTAGATAATTGTAGACTGCATGAGTTTGAAATCTAGCTCTGACAGTTATTGACTGTAACACCTTGGACGAGTTAATCTCTCGGTTCCTCAATTTCTTTATCTATGCAATGGAGATGATAATAGTACTTCTTAGGATTGTTGTAAAAATCAAATTAATTAATGATAGATTTAGAAATCAATAAATGTTAGCTCTCATTACTGTATTTCAAAGCAAGGAAGAAGTGTCAGCATTTTAAAAAAATGTTGCAGACACTATTGTCTATAAGTTTGTATTTTTAAAGTGTAATATGTATACTTTGAATTCTTTTGTGATATATTGTGTTATTTACAGTTATTGGTTCTTATTAAAGTATGTAGTTTTCCTAAGGAAAAACTGAACCTGTTCCCTACGACTTCTGTGTTAAGTATATTTAAATAGTCTGATTTATTTTTTTAAATGTGCATTCTTGTTAATTCATTGTTATTATTAACAGCAATTATTGCACCATTACCCTCAGTTAACTAAAATTACCTGGATTATGAGACATTAAGAGAGTTGGGTGTGGTAGCCTCAAAAGAGATGAAAAAGTTCTTGCAGCATAGGGAAGTTATAATTTTTAAATCATTAATAGTTGTGAAGCATACTAAAGAGAAAAGCTGGATGCCTCATTCAATCATTGTAAAATTCTATAGTCAGTTACTGGGAAGACCAACAAATAAAGTCATCACATATTTATTAAATGCTTTCAGGCTAGGGCTTGTTGGAAAATTATAATTTAGTTGAGGGAATAAAACAAACATGCCAAATCTTAATAATAAAAGAAATAAGGGACCATAAATGAGTACCTGATTAATTACCTAAGTAATTTGCAATAATTAGTGCTGGAAATCAGAAGAGAAAGAAAGCTTTTAGTGTCAGATTGATGGAAATTTCCTTCAAGGAGGAAGCAGTATTTGAGCCAAGTTTTGGTTGATGAAGAGATGAGAGATAAACAGCAAAAGGCAGCTGAGGTCAAATAGTAAAAGATCATGAATCTTGCCAAAAGACATTGGGACTTGAATGCATAGCTGTAAACCAGAGGCAGACTTGCATCCGATCCTGCAGATTGGAGAGGTGGGACAGATTCGTGTTCATGAAGACATTTGGGAAGTCCATGATTGTTTACTAGCTATTAAGCAGCACTAGGTCTGGGAAAAGAATCAACTTTAGTCATAAACTAAAAATTGATGATAACTTAATAGAAAAACCTGGTCTTTACCAGCACATGCATATAGAAAGAATACTTTATTAGAAGCACCTCCATACTAGGTAGGTAAGTGAAAATAAATATAGTTTTCTTCAAAGGTTTAGTAGTTAATTGAGATCACCATCCTTATGTAGAGCAGAGACTTGGATATTTACCCCTACTTATTAGACTTTTCTTTTTCAGAAAGAATCTAAAGAATATGTGCATATGAATATATTATTTTTATTACAAAGTATTTCTGGACCTGTTTATAAGAAGTTTCAGAGCTAAAGTGTTAACAGCCTATTTCATATTATTTTTAGTAAGTTATGTTAGTGTGTATGTTGAAGGAAATGACTCAAGACTTTTTCTTTAAAAAAATTTTAGCTTTGCTCTTAGAGCAAATGACACTAGAAGAGCTTTTCCCCCCTGCAAAGTTAGGGACAAAAAATATTTAATTCTGAGACATTAGGGCATGTTTGTAGTTATATGTGTAGTTTTAGGTTAAATTCTCATTACAAAATATCTAGTTTTTTCTTGTTTGCCACAGTATTTTGTTGATTACCTATACAGTTTACTTAGGAGAATAGCACAACTTACAAATTATATTATCCACAAACATTATTTTAGTTTATCTACATTGATTTATTGCTAAAATCTTATTTACATTTAAAGTTATTTCTTATCTTGAGCATCTCAGGATTATCCTTTAAGATTAGAAATATTACCTTAGAATAAAACTGAAGAAGTATTTTTATAAATGCTAATAATGAGTCTAGTAGTAGTGTTCATAAATTCTTATACCACTATTTTATAGGAACTGTAGACCTTTTGCATTATAATCACCAGAAATGTCTGTAAAAATAGACAATCCATGGCCTTAGCCTAGTTTCTCTGAATCAAAATCTCCAGCATGACACCTGGCAGGAATCTACATTTTAAAGTAGTACCTTTCGTTCCTTAAGTGCATTGTACTTTGAAATTCACTGCAACCACCATTTATGTCATACTTGTTAGTAATCAGATTAGCAAGTTTTCAGTAGTTTTCATAGATATCTCTAGACAGCATTTTTTTGAAGTTAGTCTTATTGATCTGTAGAAATTAAATGGAATAATTGCAGTGAGATTGTTTCTTCGCCTGAAGAACAGATATCCTTCCTTAAGTGGCTTTTTAAAAAAAATATCTACACCCTGGCCCAATATCTAAGAAATATACCGCGTCTCAATATAGATAAAAGTGTCCCATGTGTTTTTAATGTGCAGCTGCGACTGAGAAACTACACTGATGAGAGATCTACACTAATAATCATGTTGTTTAATCCAAAAATTATTGATGTTTGGCTTGGGAATCCATAGTACTCAAAACCACATACTAAAGGTATGGCACTTCAGCCTCCAAATCCTATTTCCCTAACTGCTTGTCTTAGGCTTTTTTAAAAAATCAAGGAGAGTCAGAATCAAAATCTTTCAGCAAAGAACATTTTCTCTGGATAATCCTAATTCTCTCTTAGTGGCAATTTCTCTTAAAAGACTTCTGCAAAGTTTCCCTAGATTGGTGGAAAGTACTGACTGGGTGATTTAAGTGATACAGACCTTTTTTTATGACGACAATAACTAGTTGATCTCTATGATATTGGCATTTATAAGCAACTCAGATGTAATCAAGAATATATTTTTGTAATCTATTTTGAATAAGGAAATATTTTCTAGGGTAGGGCTATGTTCATGTAGGACATCAGAATCAATGTATTTAAAATTATATATTTTTTAATGTTTTATTTATTTATTTATTATTTATTGAGAGCGAGCACAAGTGGGGGCCTGGGGGGAGAGGCAGAGGGAGATGGAGAGAGAGAATCCCAAACTCGGGGCTCGATCCCACAACCCTGAGATCACAACCAGAGCTGAAATTAAGAGTTGGAAGCTCAACCAACTGAGCCACCCAGGCATACCTAAAATTATATTTCTTAACAATGCTTGTAGAAGCTAAGTAGCCAGATAAAATTAATACTGTAGAAAGTATAAAATTTTATGACATGAATCAAAATATGTGTTTCATAGAAATTTCTGATTCTTCTAAATGGAAAAATCTCATTATTATTACTGTTTATTTATATAAAATATATCCTATGAGATACACCTCCCCTTATCCAAATTTACTAAATAAAGTCATAAAGAATAATTTTGACATCTGCTTTTTTATTTAAAATAAATGAAACAATATATCCTCAAATTCATGATATTTTCTTGTTTCTTTTTTAGATGCTTTTTGAGGAAATCAGTTTCTACGTGTGGGAAGTAGATATTGAAGGTTATATGGTTTACAGACAAGATCTTTAAAATATAGATACTCAAGGTAAGTAATAAATACAACATCATGAATAATCTCATCTAAATGACTAGGATTTCCAGACTGTACTTTGAGTTGCTAAACTGGCTTTATCACTGGCCCTACCTAAGCAACCTCAAAACCACATTCATTCATATTCAGACACAAATTTGTATGCCCTGACACCATCTTGACAGGAAATAATCATATTTCATTTATAACAGACAATTGATAAAATTTTATGGAAGTGTACAAACCAATTAAGAAGAATGGAGAAGAAATGAAGCAGCTTCCATTAAAACTGTGAGCAGAACTCGGTAGTGTTTAATTTGAAAGAATAATTAAACAAAAACTACTATCCACTGCACTTTCTTCTTAATGTACTATATTCATTAATCAGTTCCCTAACTACATTAGAAACTTGTTCTTTAACCACTCCAAAAAACCCTGTCATAGTTTCAAATACAGTATTACCTCTGAATACCAAACCTCTTTTCACTATTTCTCTAATACCCAAAGATTTGTCTTGACCCATCATATCCTTTCATTTAGCATGTTCTGCTCATGCCTCCCATGACTGCTTACATGCTTACATTACTAAGTAAATTTTTGAATATATTTTGGTAAAATTTTGAGTGAGATATGAGGAGTACAAAATGCAAAAAAAGGTGTTTTAAAATAATGTTGCATGTCAGGCAGTTACAATGTAACCTTGGAGAGTATGTGACCAGTAAATGGGGTGCTTTTGTTCAGCTCTAGAATCCTCTCTAGGTGGAAATAAGAGACCTGTAAAGTCTGATTTTATGATGTTTTCGGAAGAAACAAATATGGATTTTGAAAAGTTCTAAATTTTAATGTCAGCACAAAATTTTGCCTGTGAAAAAACCTACTTTTGCCAACTGTGTGAACCAAATAAAACAGTTTACAGCTTCTGGTGCGGAAATTTTTTCCCTTTGTTCTATTTTTCTTTATTCTTTTAGAGTGCAAGTACTTTAGAGTCTATTTTTTCTCCTTAATTTGTGGGTAGCAGCTTACTGATTTGCTAGTTTTTTGTGATGAATATTGTCAGAAATGACTTATCTTGAAAATATAAATGACATTACTTATTTCTAATTCATTTCTATAGTTACATATGGTGAGTTGGTTACTTGGAACAGCTATTCAATTGTTTTCTGAATTATAATAATTAGACAATTATTTTTGTAGTTCCTTCATCTCCACAAGCTAAAACCAGATCTTTCCAATTTAAGAAAAAATAGCCGTTAAGGAATCTTTTTTTTTTAAAGGATCTTTTGCATAGAAAATAGAGCTAAACATGCTCCTTAGTTCATTGTACATTGTCATCATTGGTCCATGCAAAGTACTGATGTTATTTATTTATACATTTTATTTTTGTTTCTAGTCCCATACTCCTGACCTTGACCCATAGAGAACCATTCTAATATGATAGTCATTATAATAACTACTGAAACGCTCTCTTTGGTTTATATGTATTTTCATAATGTGAGTATTGTTTTATATACATGTTTTTAAATATTTTAAGCAGAAAATTTCAAATAAATAAAAGAAAAGAGAATATATTATGACCCTTCATGGATCTCTCGGTTGGGCTTGCATTAATTATATCTCCACCGTGCCCCCTCCCCCATTTTATGTATGCAAAATTTTATTATGCATATATGATATTATGCTGTGTATCTTGTTTTGTTCCCTATTTTTTTTTACTAAACCGTATGTGTTTATCATTTACTTAACGTTGTCATGTTTACATTGCTTCTAACTGCTGCATAGTATTCCACAGTTTGTAGCTACCATGTTTTAATTACCCATATTTCCCAGTGATTGCCACCCAGATTTTCTGTCACAACAAACACTGCTATGATAAATAGCCTCATACTTGTTTTATCATAAAACTTTGCAAGGATTTCTTTGTGATATATATCCAGGAGCACAACTGCTGGTAATAGGATACATGTTTATACTTAATTTGACCAAGTCCTGCCAGTTGCATTCCCAGTAACCCTCTCATTCCTGTCAACCCTTGACATTATTGAGCTTGCTAGTATTTTCCATCTCACGTGCATAATTTTATAGCTTATTGTTTTAATTTTAATTCCTCTTATCAGTAATGAGTTTGAATACATTTTCATATTTTTATTGGCCTTTTGGCTTCCCTTTTCTGAAATTGCTTGTTCATACTATTTATTTTTCATATGGGTTCTTGTCTTTTGATAAATGCTCTTTAAGAGATTGTTGTATATTCTAGATATTCATTTCCTGTTACTTTTAGATATTAAAAACTATCTGCTTCCATTATTTCAACTTTTTAATTTTGTGCATGATGCTCTTTGAGTAGACATCAATATTTTAAATATTTAATTAAAATATTTTCTTGATGTCTGTTCTTTGTGTAGAGAAATAGTACTGATTTTTTGAAACTTTATCTTGGTTTTAACAACATTGCTGAACTCTCTAATTCTTAACAGGTTCTTTTTTCTAGACAGATGATCATATATCAGTTCCAAATAACGAAAGTTTTCTTTCTACCTCTCCCATCCTCATACTTTTACTTTTTTCTTCTTTCTAATACCTTTGATCAATTCTTCTGGAAGTATGTTAAACAAGTAATAATGGCAGTGGGCATCCTTAACTTATGCCCAGTCTTAAAGAGGATGTATCTAGTATCTCACTTCTCACTTAAGTATAATGCTTGCTGAAGGTTTTTAATATATAACCTTTACTAAATTAAGAAAGTTCTTCTATTTCTAGCTTGATATGCATAAATAGCTATTGAACCCTATAAAATGCATTTCATGCATCTTTGAAATAATCACATGACATTTATCCTGTAGTATATTAATGCTGTGAATTATATGAATAGAATTTCTAATATGAAACCATCCCTGCATTTCTAGTTTACATTCTACTTGATCATGGCGTATTATTTTTAACACGTTATTTTTTAGTTAGCAAATATTTTATTTAGGATTTTAGAATCTACATTGTTTAAGTGTAATCTGCTGTAGTTGTTTTCTCTTCATTTTCCTTGCCTTATTTTGCAATTAAGATTACACTAGCTTAATAAAATAAGATGGGCAGCTTTTACTCATCTATTTTCTGAAAAAACTTTACAAGATATGAATTTACTATTTCTATTAAAGAAATAGATGTATGTTAAAAGTCATGTTAAATTATCTGGTTCTGAGCATCTTTTTGAGATTTTTTTGAATGCTATTGATGTCTTTAAGCAGTTTTTGATCTATTCAGATTTTTTCCTCTGTTTCTTCCAGTCTCCTCCCATAGGTACTGATGACACCTGACAGTCTTCTCACCTGCATGTATAGCCCAGACCCAGTTTCCTTTGACTGGGGAAAAACCTAGACAGTCTCAGTGTACATATCTAACTGAGCCATGGAATGGTCACCCCCCGCCTTTTGAACTGACCAGGGATTCAGTGTTTTAACTCTGACCAATGGGCTCTGATGTTGCTTCACTTAAATTCCCACTGCCACATACCTAAATTAATTCTGTACTCCATTAGTTCTCTACTATTCCACAAACAGAAACTTTGGTTAATAATGCCCTGTATTGACTTCTTTCATCTTCTAAAACTGTTGCCATACTTCTGGTTACATGTGTTAAGGTTATGTAAAAAGTAAATATTTTGACAAAAGAATAACTAAGATATATAAGTTCAGGGAAGGTAAGTATTGGTAAAAGATAGGCAATCATCTGGTCTAATGTCCTTTACAGTATATACCAAATTGTAGTTAACTCTAGAAGATTTTCATTTCATCTCCAGAATTTGAAACTTTATAGTAACCATGTATTATTAAAAGAAAAATTAAAGGTATTTCCACTTACAAAAAGAAAAAAGAGTAGAGATTATAAGCGAGAATTTCATAGACCCACTAACAAGAAACTGTCAAGCATATAATGGTTATAATTTTTGATACAGTTGAGTGTTTCTACCATCTTATTTCAGTTTTTTTCACACACTTTGTGTATCTTCTTTTTAATCTTTTCTTACTTAAAAATAACAGCTTAGTATTTGTATATCTTCCCTAAAGAGATTCTTATACATTCTGACATCCTGTTGTCTCTCTCACCTTCCCCAATTCCATCATGTTAAAACTATCTAAACAAAAAACTCTTGCAGTCAATTTTTCTTTTTCTTTGCTGCTAGCTACTTTTAAAGACAACAAACTTTACCAAGATACTCTATCAGCATTACTTTATACACCATTGTTTAAATAAGTGTAGTATTTTTTCTCTTTTTCCTTTTAGAAAAAATATTTTAATTCCAGTGCAGTTAACATACAGTGCTATATTAATTTTAGGTGTACAATATAGTAATTCAACAATTCTATACATTTTCAGTGCTCATCACGATAAGTATACTCTTAATCCCCTTCACCTACTTTACCTATCCCCCACCCACCTCCCCTCTGGTAAACATCAGTTTCTTCTCTTTTTTTCTTTGTTTTGTTTCTTAAATTACACATATGAGTGAAATTCTATGGTACTTTTCTTTCTCTGACTGATTTATTTCACTTAGCAGTATGCCCTCTAGATCTCTCTATGTCATTGCAAATGGCAAGATCTCATTCTTTTTATAGCTGAGTAATATTTCATTGTGTATATATACCACATTTTCTTTATCCATTCATCTATAGATGGAGACTCGGGCTGTTTCCATATCTTGACTGTTGTAAATAATGCTGTAATAAACAGAGGGGTGCACATATCTTTTCAAAATAGTGTTTTTGTATTCTTTGGATAAATGCCCAGTAGTGGAATTATTGGATCATGGCAATTCTATCTTTAATTTTTTGGGGAACCTGCATACTGTTTTCCACAGTGACTTGCCAGTTTGCATTCCCATCAAGAGTGCAAGAGGGTTCCTTTTTCTCCACATCCTTGCCAACACTTGTTGTTTCTTGTGTTTTTCATTTTAGCCATTATGAGAGGTATGAGTTGATACCTTGTCGTAGTTTTGATTTGCACTTCCCTGATGATTAAAGATGTTGAACATCTTTTCATGTGGGTGTTGGCCATCTGTCTGTCTTTTTTGGGAAATGTCTGTTCATGTCTTCTGCCCGTTTTTAATTGGATTATTTGATTATTTTGGGGGGTATTAGGTTGTATCAGTTCTTTATATATTTTGGGTTCTCACCCTTCGTTAGATAGGTCATTTGCAGATATCTTCTCCCATTCAATAGGTTACCTTTTAGTTTTTTTATTATGTTAATGACCATACATTACATCATGCGTTTTTGATGTAGTGTTCCATGATTCATTGTTTGCGTATAACACCCAGTGCCCCATGCAATACGTGCCCTCTTTAATACCCATCACCAGGCTAACCCATCCCCCCACCCCCCTTCCCTCTAGAACCCTCAATTTGTTTCTCAGAGTCCATAGTCTTTCATGGTTCATCTCCCCCTCCGATTTCCCCCCCTTCATTTTTCCCTCCCTACTATCTTCTTTTTTTTTTTTAACATATAATGTATTATTTGTTTCAGAGGTACAGGTCTGTGATTCAGTAGTCTTACACAATTCACAGCGCTCACCATAGCACATACCCTCCCCAATGTCTATCACCCCCAGCCACCCCATCCCTCCCACCCCTCACCACTCCAGCAACCCTCAGTTTGTTTCCTGAGATTAAGAATTCCTCATATCAGTGAGATCATATGATACATGTATTTCTCCGATTGACTTATTTCGCTTAGCATAATACCCTCTAGATCCATCCACATCTTTGCAAATGGCAAGATTTAGTTTTTTGATGGCTGCATAATATTCCATTGTGTATATATATACCACATCTTCTTTATCCATTCATCTGTTGTTGGACATCTTGGCTCTATTCATAGTTTGGCTATTGTGGACATTGCTGCTATAAACATTGGGGTGCACGTACCCCTTTGGATCACTACATTTGTATCTTTGGGGTAAATACCCAGTAGTGCAATTGCTGTGTTGTACAGTAGCTCTATTTTCAACTTTTTGAGGAACCTCCATACTGTTTTCCAGAGTGTCTGCACCAGCTTGTATTCCCACCAACAATGTAGGAGGGTAGCCCTTTCTCCGCATCCTCGCCAACATCTGTCGTTTCCTGACTTGTCAATTTTAGCCATTCTGACTGGTGTGAGGTGGTATCTCATTGAGGTTTTGATTTGGTTACCTTTTAGTTTGATTGATTGTTTCCTTCACAGAGCAGAATCTTTTTATTTTGATGTGATCCCAATAGTTTATTTTTGCTTTTGTTTTCCTTGCCTCCAGTGACATGTCTAGTAAGAAGTTGCTATGGCCAAGGCCAAAGAGGTTGCTGCCTGTGTTCTCCTCTAGGATTTGTATGGTTTCAGGTCTCACATTTAGGTCTTTAATTGATTTCAAGTTTAATTTTGTTTATGGTGTAAGAAAGTGATCCAATTTCAGTCTTTTGCATGTTGCTCTCCCATTTTCCTAGCACCATTTGTTGAAGAGACTGTCTTTTTCCCATTGCATATTCTTACCTCCTTTGTTGAAGATTAATTGACCATATAATTGTGCTTTTATTTCTGGGTTCTCTATTCTTTTTCATTGATATACGAGTCTGTTTTTGTGCCAGAACCATGCTGTTTTGATTACTACAACTTTGTAGTATATTTTGAAATCTGGGATTGTGATTCTTCTTACTTTGTTCTTTTTCAAGATTGCTTTGGCTATCTGGATTCTTTTGTGGTTCAATAGAAACTTTAGGATTGTTTGTTCTAGTTCTGCAAAAAGTGCCTTTGATATTTTGATAAAGATTACATTAAATTTGTGGATTGTATTGGGTAGTATGGACATTTTAACAATATTTGTTCTTCCAATCCATGAGCATAGAATATCTTTCCCTTTGTTTGTGTTGTCTTCATTTTCTTTCATTAATATTTTAGAGATATCAGAGTACCAGAAGGTCTTTCACCTTCTTGGTTAAGTTTATTCCTAGGTATTTTATTATTTTTGGTGCTGTTGTAAATGGGACTGTTTTCTTAATTTCTCTTTCTAGTACTTCATTATTAGTGCACAGAAATGCAATGGATTTCTGTATGCTGATTTTGCATTCTGTGACCTTACTGAATTCATTTATCAGTTCTGGTGGTTTTTCTATATAGTATCATGTCATGTGCAAAAAGTGAAAGTTTTACTTGTTCCTTATCAATTTGGATGCTTTTTATTTCTTTTTATTTTCTGACTGCTGCATCTCAGACTTCAATACTATGTTGAATAAAAGTGGTGAAAATGAACATCCTGATCTTAGGGGAAAAGCTCTCAGTTTTTCGCTATTGAGTGTGATGTTAGCTGTGGGTTTTTCATATATGGATTTTATTATGTTGCGGTATGTTCCTTTAAACCTACTTTGTTGAGGGTTTTTATCATGAAAAGATGTTGTATTTTGTCAAATTCCTTTTCTGCATCCCTTGAAATGATTAAATGATTTTTAATGCTTTCTCTTATTGATTATACATCTCTTAAATACATTCTGCATAATAAAATAAATAAATGCCCATTCTGCATTTGCTTCTTTCTTTTAAAAAAATATTATTTATTTATTTATTTATTTATTTATTTATTTATTTATGAGAGAGAGAAAGTGCCAGCAGGGGGAGGGGCAGAGGGAAAGGGAGAGAGAGAATCTCGAGCAGACAACCTGCTGAGTGCAGGGGCTTAATCCCCGGACCCTGAGATCATGACCTGAGCCAAAACCAAGAGTCAGAAGCTTACCGACTGCACCATCCAGGTTCCCCCATTTGCTTCTTTCTATCTGAGTGTCTCATCAACAGCTGTTTGGTGAGGCCTTGCATGCTTGAAAATATAATAGCCTCATATTTGAATGATTACATAGTTGTATATAAAACTCTAGATTTTGAGTTTCCTTCAATACTTTGAAAATCCATGGTCTTTTGTCCTGTTTTCTCCATCATTTCTAGAAATACATGCTTTTTAATATTTTTATTTCTTATTAATTTTATTTTCGTTATTTATATTGCATATTTATTTTTATTTATTTATTTATTTTTCTCTGCATCTCTGTTATTCAGATATTGGTAGTGGCAATCCCTTAATCATTCTTTTGTATTTTCTATTTCCTTGTTCTTTTCTTAGCCTTGAATATTTCCTGAAACTGGTCTTCAAATTCATTAATTTATTCCTCATTTTAATTCTACTTTTTATCAAATCTATATGTTTAAGGTTTTATAGTTTTCATACCTCATATTTCTTCTTGCTTCATAGTTTCTTGTTCTTATTATATATTGCTAATATGTTCCCCTATGTGGTTTAGGGTGTTTATTACTCTATTTTTAAATTCTTGGGCCATCAGATCTAACATTTTTGCTTTTCTTAGAATCTGTAAGACAATGTTATTTTTCTTTGGAAATAGTTGTGCTTCTTCATATGTCTTGTATTTGGGCCTGTAAGATCATTTCCCCCTGCATTGGCTACTGTTTCTGGCCTTACATATGGGGATGGGCCAGCAGTCAGTCCATGTCATTCTCAGTGAGCTCAGGGGATGGCAGTTAGGTAGATAAGCCTCAGGGCACCAAGAAATCACAATAATTTATCAAGTCAGCAAAGTGATACATCAAATCTGAGCCTCACCATTTCCCCTCACTCCCCCATCCCACCAGAAGAAGCAGCATCCATAGATGATGATTCTAATTCACCAACTCTATGATTTGGTAGGAAAGGGCGGGGATATGACTGCCCAAGGTTTGTTAGGCCCCCCATGTTTTTCTCAGCTCTTTTTTTTTTGTAAGTTAAATTAGATGATGTAGTGTTCAGTAATTCATCAGTTATGTATAACACCCAGTGCTTATTATATCACATGCCCTCCTTAATACCCATCACCCAATTACCCCATCCCCCCACCCACCTCCCCTCCAGCAACCCTGTTTGTTTCCTGTAGTTCAGAGTCTCTTGTGGTTTGGCTCCTTCTCATGTAGTTTTCAGTTTTCCCTCCCTTCCCCTATGATCCTCTGTGCTGTTTCTTATATTCCACATATGAGTGAAACCATATGATAATTGTCTTTCTCTGATTGACTTATTTCGCTCAGCATAATACCCTCCAATTCCATCCATGTCGATGTAAATGGTAAGTATTCATCCTTTCTGATGGCTGTTTCTCAGCTCTTTATATAAGTACTCTGTTTACACCTGAGGGCATTTTTTTTATTATGTTATGTTAATGACCATACATTACATCATTAGTTTTTGATGTAGTGTTCCATGATTCATTGTTTGCGTATAACACCCAGTGCTCCATTCAGTATGTGCCCTCTTTAATACTCATCACCAGGCTAACCCATCCCCCCACCCCCTCCCCTCTAGAACCCTCAGTTTGTTTCTCAGAGTCCATCGTCTCTCATGGTTCGTCTCCCCCTCCGATTTCCCCCCCATTCTTCCCTTCCTGCTATCTTCTTCTTTTTCTTTTCTTTAACATATAATGTATTCTTTGTTTCAGAAGTACAGGTCTGTGATTCAACAGTCTTACACAATTCACAGTGCTCGAGCATTTGAATAGTAGTCTGAGTCCCTGCAGATATGGAGGCAGTCAATTTTTATTTCAAGGCAATGATAGGAAAGAATCAAAAGCAGAACTCTAACAGTTCACTTCCAGTTTTGTCCTCCCACAGTCGATAGGCTGCCTCCTGCCCTAGAGGCCTGGGTTCCAAGGCCCAAGCACATTTACCAGTTCACAGCAGTCCTCTATACCACCCTGCCTTCCCTAAGAATTTTCAAGTTTTCTTTTTCTTGGCTTTTTCTGTCTATAATTCCTATTGGAGTTGATGCTTAGAGAGAGATCCAGCAGTTGTTCTAGTCCAACATCTTTGTGTTATCTTCCTGGAAGAAACTCTAACAAAAGAAATAACTATGAAACTCTAACAAAAGCTTTACAGATGTGTACTGATTTACCCAGGGATCACATTTCTAAAAATTTTTCCTAAGTGTATTATCAAGGATTATTTGGTGTGTCTGGGTCACTCATTCGGTTAAACATCTGACTCTTGGTTTCAGCTCAGGTCATGGTCTCAGGGCCCTAGGATCAAGCCCCACACTTAGCAGGTTGTGTGCTTGAGATTCTCTCTCTCTCTTTCCCTCTGCCCCTCCTCCTGCTGGCTCTCTCTCTTTCTCTCTCTCTCTTTCTCTAAAATAAGTAAATACATCTTTAAAAAAAAGAATTATTTTATCATGATGTTTGAAAACAACTAAAATGGCCAACAAGTGTCCAACTAAAATGTTCAACATATATTGATAGAATAAACTATTCTGAGATAACTAACTTTTCACTACTCATTTTTGTTTTTTAAAAGAATGAATGTCTACACACATGCTCCAAAATGTAACAGAAATTATCTTTTAGTATAAAATGATGGGTGAATTTATTTTTGCTCTGCTTTTCTATGCTTTCCTAAGTTGCTATAATAATCATATGTTGCTTTTGTACTCCAAATTACTGAATAAATACATATATTTTAGTAAAGCAGAAGCAATCAACTGGAATGTGGGGGGTTGGATGTGCCAAGCATTAGTTTGCATTTTTCTTCTCTGTTTGTTCATTTGATTCTTTTCTGAAAGTTTGCAATTGAGTAAAAGAAGTAAAAACCAATTAATTTATATAATTTTCATTGCCTTATCAAAATAAGGAAACTAATTCATCCGAATAATCAGACATTTTTCTTTAGAGTTGTAAAGAACAGAGGACATCATGATGACTTGTACTGTTTATTTAGAAGGCTTATTTGACCTTTGTGGGCTTGTATAGATAGCCTTTATTTGTGGATATTTAACATTAATTTTATATCTGTATTAAAATGTTTTCAAACTATTTTACTTCCTATCTCTAACTCTAACATTCTTATGAAGAAGGTATTGTGTCTTATGTGTATGAGGATGTGTATGTGAGGATCATGGATCCTCATACATATGGCACATATATCCTCTGAGCTCACTGAGAATGGCATGGACTGAGGGCTGGCCTCTCCCCATATGTAATGCCAGATACAGTAGCGAATCCAGGGGAAAAAAGACCAAGAATTGACAGGGATGATGTAATTAGCAAAGACTTTAACACAGCTAATTGTTTACATATTCAAGATTTAAAGAAAAAATGACAGTCATGGAAAATATGTTCTTTAGCCCTAGAAATTCCCACAGATGAAATGAAATATCCACTGGGTGGGTTAAGCAATGCATTAGACACTGCAGGTAAAAATATAAGTGGACTTTAAAGAAATTTTCCAAGCAGAAGCAGGGAGTAAGACAACTGAAAAAAATAAATAAATAAAATGAATGACACCTCAGTGTCCTGATACCACGTGATCTAAAAAAAATGTGTAATTGGAGTTCCAGGAGGAAGAAATATTTGAGAAATAATGACCAAACTTTTTCCACATTTCATGAAAAACATAAACTCACGAAACCAGGAAGTTCAACTAATTTCAAACAGGAAAGAAAACCACACCAAGACATCATTTCTGAAAGCCAGTAATAAAAAAAAAAATCATAAAGGTCCAGAAAAAAGACACATTACATACAAAACACAAGAGATAAAAAATTTACTGACTTCTCTACGGAAACAATGAAAATCAGAAAACACTGGAAAGAGATCAGCACCAAAAGAAAACTATGAACTTAAAATTATATATCCAGTAAATAATCCAAAATAATGGCATTTTCAGATAAAACAACAAAGTAATTGAGGGAATTTATTGCCAGCAGACATTTGTTACAAGAAATATTAAATGAAGTCTTCAGTTAGAAGAAAAATTGTATTAGATGAGACACAATTCACGCAAAAGAATGAAAAGCCAGAGAAATAGGAAATACATAGGTCAGTATAAAAGTGGTTTTTTCTCATTAAAAATTTTTAAAAGATAAATCAAAGTCAAAAATTGAAATACCATATGATCTAATAATTCTACTATGGGTATTTACCCAATGTGAATGGAAACATTAATTTGAAAAAAATATGTGCACCCCTGTATTTTTTGCAGCATTATTTACAATAGCCAGGATACAGAAGCAACCTAAATGTGCATCCATAAATGAATGGAGAAAGAAGATGTGACATAAATATATATTGCATTACTCAGCTATAAAAAAGAATGAGATCTTGCCATTTGCAACAACCTGGATGGACCTAGAGGGTATAATGCTGAGTGAAATGAGTCAGACAGAGAAAGCCAAATACTATATGATTTCACTCATATGTGGAATTTGAAAAACAAATGAACAAACAAAAAAAGAGACAAACAAAAAATAAGACTCTTAAATACAGAGAACAGGTGGTTGACTGAGGGGAGGTGGGTGGAGGGATGGGTGAAATAGATAAAGGGAATTAAGAATATATTTCTTGTGATGAGCACTGAGTAATGTATAGAACTGTTGAATCATTATATTATACACCTGAAATGAATATAACACTGTTAATTATACTGAAATAAAAAATATTTTTAATTAAAAAATAATTGTTTAAATCAAAAAAGTAATAAAAAATATGAAATATTGTGAGGTTTTTGTTGTATGTAGTGGTAAAATGTATGACAATGGGGAAAAATGGGAGGGAGAATTGGAGGTAAAATGTCACAAGATTTTTATGTTATTTAGGAAGTGATATGGTATTATTTAAATCTATGCTGTGATAAGTTAAAGTTGCATTCTAAATCCCAGAATAACCACATACAGAGAGAGGACTAATAAGTCAATAGAGGAGTATAGTGGGATACAATAAAATTGAATTTATTCAAAAGAAGGCAGAAACAGAAGATGAAAGAAGAGATGGGTCAAATAGAAAATAGCAAGATGGTAGGTTTATATCCAACTATATAATAATTATATTAAATGTAAATTGTCTAAACATTCCAGTGAATTGGTATATTTTGTTAGACTAATAAAAATCTAGTAAACAAACTCACAAGGGTTGGCAAACATTTCCTTAAGGATAGATAGTAAATATTTTAGGTTTGAGGACCATACAGTTTCTGTTACAACTACCCAGTTCTGCTGTTGTAGCCCCAGAAAACAGCCACAGACAAAATGTAAACAAGTGGTTGTGCCTGTGTTTCAGTAAAACTTTATTTACCAAAAACGTAGCTCTCCCATGGGCCATAATTTGCCAACCCTTAGTATACTGGATAGAGGAAGTACATTTTAAATATAAAAGACACAGGTAGATTAAAAGTAAAGTGAACCGTGCTAACAAAAATCATCAGGAAGTTGAAGTGGCTAAATTAATATTAGACAAAATAGACATCTAGACAAGAAGAAAGACACCTTTACCATAGATAAAGGGGAAATTTTGTACTGATACAAGACATCAAGACATCAAGAGGACATACCGTCATGTGTGTATACCTAACAATACATCTTAAAAATACATGAAACAAAAACTGATAAGTATTGAAAGGAGAAATAGACAAATCCACAGTTATAGTTGGGTGTTTCAGCTGTCCTCTTTCAACAGTTCTTAGAACAAGTAGACAAATCAGTAAGTAAATAGAGACTCTGAACAACAGTGAAACCCAACCTGACCTAATTGACATTTATAGAACATATACCCAATAACAGCAGACTATGAATTCTTTAGCACTCTGCATGGAACATTCATTATGATAGATTATATGCTGGACCATAGAATAAGTCTCAGTAAATTTTAGAGGATTTAAAATCATCCAGAATATGTTCTCTGTGGGGGAAGAAAAAACAGGATTAAGTTACAAACCAATAACAAAAAATTATGAAAAATTCCCAAATATTTGGAAATTAAGCACCATACTTCTAAATAACCTATGAATCAATAAGACATCATAAGGGAAGTTAGGAAATACTTTAAACTGAACGATAATAAAAACACATAGAAAATTTGTGGAATATAGTTAAGTGCTTAAGGAGAAATTTATAATTTTAAGAAAAAGCAAAGTAAATTAAATCCAAAGTAACTAGAAACAAGGAAATAATACAAAATCAGAAATCAGTAAATTAGGAAATACCAAACAATAGAAAGATTAGTGAAAGCAAGAGGTGGTTCTTTGGAAATACCTATAAAACTGATAAACCTCTTGCTAGACTGATATAGAAATAAAAGAGAGAAAGAGGAAAAGCCACTAAAATAGCCTGTGGGGAATCTTGGTGAAAGCCCTCAACTTGAGTCACATTGCAGTCTGGTCTGGCTGCTATCCCTGATGGCACAGGTATTGTTCTGGGCTATCTCTTCCTTGTTTGTGACATTCCCTTTTTCTCTTTTCTATGTGAAACTCCTGTTCCTTAAACCTTCTTTTTTTCTTTTGTTCTCTCATTTTTGTGGAGTGAATTTTGCAGAGGTTTCTTGAGAAAGGATGTATAGGAGGTAATTTTAATTCTGGTGTTTTTTTTTTTACTCCTGTATTACTTTAAAAAAACAGTTATAGTTGACATATCATTAGTTTCAGGTATACAACATAGCGATTCAACAATTAGGTACATTACAAAGTGCTCACCATGATAAGTGTAGTTCATATCTGTTATCAGAGTTGTTACAATATCATTGACTCAATTCCCTATGCTGTACTTTTTACTCCCAACATTCTCACTGTTTTAAATTTCCATAGACATTAGAATTTTCCACTTTGGTTTCATTTATATTGCCTTAACCTGTCATGTTTTGTAAAGGTAATTAACAGTAGCTGTTTAAAAATGTTTTTGCACCACCATTAAAAAATAGTTTCTATTTAGTGGTTGTAACTATACAAGGGAAGTACTCTAAAAAACTCTCTCTGGTAAAAAAGAAAATTCCAGAAGACATTTCTATTAAAAGAATCAATTCCCTTCAAGAAACTTCCTTACTTACAACCGTGTTTGCCAAAATAGATACATGTCCATTTGTGTAGATAACTTATTAAGATTTTTTTCATCACTATCTTGAAAACTTGTCTCTTGTGAAATACAAGAAGGTAGACAATACGATAACCCAAGTGGTCAGTGGGAAAACTGAGCTGGTCGATGGGAAAACTAATTCCTATTGTTATTTCATATAAATTTGAATGGATACATTCACAATGATTGGGACTATCTTACTGTGTCAAACATGGGGAATTTTTCTCTAGGCCAAATTGTGTGTGTGTGTGTGTGTGTGTGTGTGTGTGTGTGTATGAATATATGTATGAGTATGTATATGAATATATATACTAATATATAGATATATAACATGTATGTGATATAAACATTATATAGCTTTTTTGTTGTACATCCATCAACATTTACCAAACTTGGGAAATTCGTAGTTATTACTTGAAAAATATGTGACAAATTGTATTTGCCAAAACTGACAACAGAAATATTTCTGATCCCACATGTTCTTCCAGAACCTTTCCACTCTTTCATTAAGAGGTGAAATATTTCCTTTTTCCCTGAAATTTGGCTGCCTTGATGAGTAGATGTAGTGGAAGTGACACTAGGTAGCTGTAGAAGCTTAGTCATTATAGATAGTACAGCTCTGCCTGTTTCTCTTGGGGTGCTAACCCTTTGGACCCCAGCCCCCATATTGTGAGGAAGTCCAGGTCACATGAGATGTCATATTGGGCATGTGATTAAGCAAATTTCAGATGATTCCACTCCCAGGTCTTCAAGCTGCCCCAATTGGCACTGAGTTGAGCAGGAACAGCTATTATTGCTGAACTCTGCCTAAACTTGTAAACAATATGCATTGTTTATTCTGCAACAATAAGTAACTGGTACACAAAGGATTCTGTTTTCAGATAAGTTTGGAAAATACTTAATTGAACATCAAAGGAAGTTTCTCTTCTATAGGAAAGCCTTCATGTGCTAATATGTGTGATGCTCTCCAAGAAGATCATAGAGTACTTTGGATAAAGCATCTCATATATTATTGGAGAATGCTTCTCCATAGTCATCATTTTAATGGCTATGTATTCTATTGATAAACCATCATGCTTCTTTATGTATCTTTGCTTGAACATTTAGGTTATTTACAACATTTTGCTGTTACATGTGATTTAGGAAAAAAATGTTTTTCCTTTTTTTTATTTGTAGAGACTTTATTCTTGGTAGTAGAATTATCATGCCATAGCATCTGAAATTTTTAATGACTAGCTACACTAACTTCTAAAAAAGTTAAAATATTTTACATTACCATAATCAATACAGATTGCATTATTTTTTCCCAAGCCTTGATAGTTTTTAACATTATCCTTTTTAACTGCTAAAAGTGTAAAGGTATACTGCAGAGTTGTTGTAGTTTGAATTTCTTTAACTTGTACCAAGATCAAACAAATCTGAACTCTTTTTAGATGCTTTTTGTTTTGTTTAGCACTACAGTTGCCTGGGTTCTCATGGTCTCATGACAACTCTACCTCTGAATACCTAGTTTTGTTTCTCAGTGTCTGTGCTTTGGCTTCCTCATTAAAATGGGAATATAAATAATACCTATCTCATGTTCTTGTAAGGAGTAAATGAAATACTTTACATAAAGCACTTGCCTTAGTTTTTTAATATTATATTATTTTAAACACTCAAAGAATGCTCAGTAAGTTTAGATTTTCTCATACAGAGAACTTGTAATGATTCTACATTTTCATAGTTTATGTGGATTGAAGATGTTAACATCTATAAAAAATATGTAAAGTGTCTCCACAGCAATACCTAGGTTAGTGTTTAACTGAATAACTACTCTAGCCTATCCAAACTGATGCAAAAAACTAACCATTAGAAAGGCAAATAGTATGGCAGGCTTTTGATGGTGATTTTAATATTAATACATTTTAGCATTTCAGTATTCATACTTTCAACTGTGGCATTTGAAAGAAAAACAACAAATAATAAATACACTAATGTGTTAAAGGGGAAAACATTTGTTATCAATATAGAGTCTGTGAATTTCTTTATTGACACTGTTCTCTGTATTTCCTATGCGTGTCAACTCTACAAAGATACCATGTATAGTATACTATAATTTAAAATATGACTAAAGTGATTTGACTTTTAAACAAATATATCATACCATGCAAATGAATGTTAAGTCCTCTAAAATAATCATCTTGAGAAATTGTATGTTTATCTCATGCTAACATTTCTTAAAAATTTGGAACTGCTCTTCTAGAATTGTTTTCTGAGCCTGAAATGCATTCTTTTGACTACATTGTTAAGTCCCCTCATCTTCAAACATTTGCTTAAATTTCACCTCCTCAACAAGACTTATCTCACCATTCTATTTCTTTTTTTTTTTTCCAGATCTACTCTTTTAGCAACTTTTGAAAATGGAGTACGGTATTATTAACTATAGTAACTGTGCTGTATATTACAGTGCCATGACTCATTTATCTTATAATTAGAAATTTGTTCCTTTTGACCCCTTTCACCCATTTTGCCCACTCCCATCCCCACCTCTGGCAACCATCAATCTGTTGTCTGTATCTACGAGCTCATGATTTTGGGAGTTTTTTGTTGTTGTTTGATTCCATATACATGTGAGATCATATGGTATTTGGTATTTGTCTTTCTGTGTCCAACTTATTTCATTTAGCATAATGCCCTCAATGTCCATCCATGTTGTCCCAGATGGCAAGATTTTATTATTTATGGCTGAATAATAGTACTCCATTATATATACACCACATTTCGCATTTCCTTTTTATGGTTCTGTAATATTCCATTATATATGCATTTTCTTCTTTTAAACAAGTTCTTTTTTATTGAAGTATAACATACAATGTTATATTAGTTTCAGGTATACAACATATTGAGTCAACAATTCTGTACATTACTCAGTGCTCATCACAACAAGTACAGTCACCATCTACCACCAAACAACATTATTACCATATTATTGCCTATATTCTCTATGGTGTAACTTTTATTTCTATGACTTACTTATTTTATAACTGAAAGTTTGTACTTCTTAATCCTCTTTATCTATTTCACACATCCCTCACCCACCCACCTCTCCTCTAGCAACCATCAGTTTTTCTCTCTATATTTAAGAGTCTGTTTTTTGTTTTCTTTCATTCATTAATCCATTGGTGGATGCTTAGTTGTTTCCATGTCTTATCTATTGTAAATAATGCTGCAATGAACATGGGGGTGCAGATATATTTTCAAAATAATGGGTTTTTTATTTTCTTTGGAAAATTACATAGAAGTGGAATTGCTGGATAATGTAATAGTTCTATTTTTAATTTTTTTGAGGAAACTCCATATTGTTTTCCATAGTGGCTGCACAAATTTACATTCTTACCAACAGTGCATGTATTTTCTCCACATAATCACCAACATGTGTTACTTGTCTTGTTGACAATAGCCATTCTGACAGGTATGAGGTGATATCTCATTGTGGTTTTGACTTACCTGATGATGAGTGATGTTGAGCATCTTTTCATGTACCTGTTGGCCATCTGTATGTCTTCTTTGGAAAAATATCTATTCAGATCCTCTGCCCCCTTTTAATCATATTTTTTGTTTGTTTGCTTTGCTTTTGAGTTTACAAGTTCTTTATATATTTTGGATATTAACCGCTTCTTAAATATATGATTTGCACATATTTTCTCTCATTCAGTAGTTTGCTTTTCGTCTTGATAGTTTGGCAGGGCAGAGCTTTTTAGTTTGATGTAGTCCCACTTATTTATTTTTTTCTTTTGTTGCCTTTGCTTTTGTTGTCAAATCCAAAAAATCATCACTGAGACCAATATCAAGAAGCTTACCACCTTTTTTTTTTTTTAAGAGTTCTATGGTTTCAGGTCTTATACTCAAGTCTAATCCATTTTAAGTTAATCTTTGTAGATGGTGTAAGATAGTGGTCCAGTTTCATTCTTTTGCACGTGGCTGTCCAGTTTTCCTAACACCATTTATTGAAGATATTGTCCTTTCCTCATCATATATTCTTGGGCCCTTTGTCGTAAATTAATTGACCATATATGTGTGGGTTTATTTTTGGGATCCCTATTCTGGTCCATTGATCTGTGTGTATGTTTTTATGCCAGTACCATGCTGTTGTGGTTACTACAGCTTTGTAATGTAGTTTGAAATTTGGGAGCAGGGTGCCACCAACTTTGTTCTTTCTCAAGATCTCTTTGGCTATTCAGGGTCTTTTGTGGTTTCATATAAATTTTAGGATTGTTTTTCTATTTTTATGGGACTGCATTGATTCTATAAATGGCTTTTAGTAGTATGGCCATTTTAACAATATTAATTCTTCCAATCTACAAGCACAGAGTATCTTTCCATTTATTTGTATCTTCTCCAATTTCTTTCACTAATGTCCTGTAGTTTTCCGTGTACAGGTCTTACACCTCCCTGGTTAAATTTATTCCTAGGTATTTTTATTCTTTTTGATGCAATTTCAAATGGAATTGTTCTTAATTTTTCGTTCTGATGGTTTGTCATTTATGTATAGAAATGCAGTAGACTTCCGCGTATTGCTTTTGTATCCTGCAACTTTACTTAATTAGTTCTAACAGTCTTTTGGTACATTCTACAGGGGTATTTATATATATCTGCAAATAATAACAATTTTACCTTTTCCTTTTCAATTTGGATGCCTTTATTTCTTTTTCTTGGTTAATTGCTCACACCGGGACCCCATTTACATACTATGTTGAATAAAAGTGATGAGAGTTGGGACCCTTGTCTTGTTCCTGATTGTAAAGGAAAGTACTCAGCTTTTTACAATAGAGTATGTCATTAGCTTTAGGCTTGTCATATATGGCCTTTATTATGTTGAGGTGCATTCCCTCTACACCCAGTTTGTAAAGAGTTTTTCTCATGAAAAGATGTTGAATTTCGTCAAATGCTTTTTCTGATTCTGTTGAAATAATAATATGATGTTATCTTCTATCTTGTTAATGTGGTGTATCACATTGATTGATTTGTAGATGTAGAAACGTTCTTGTGTCCTTGGAGTAAATCCCACTTGATCATTATGTGTGATCTTCTTAATGTATTGTTGAATTTGGTTTGCTATTTTGTTGAGGATTTTGCATCTATGTTCATCAGAGATATTGGCCTGTAATTTTCTTGTAGCACCATTGTCTGGTTTTGGTATTAGGGTAATGCTGACCTCGTACAATGAGTTGGGAAACATTCCTTCCTCTAATTTTTGGGAGAGTTTAAGAAGGACTGGTGGTATTAATTCGTCCTTAAATGTTTGGTAGAATTCATCAGTGAAGCCATCTGATCCTGGAATTTTGTTTGTTGGTAGGTTTTGATTACTGATTCATTCTCTCTGCTAGGAATCAGCCTGTTCAGATTTTGTATTTCTTCATGATTCACTCTTGGTAGGTTGTATATTTCTAAGAATTTATGCATTTCTTCTACTTTGTCAAGTTTATAGGTATATAATTCTTCATAGTTATGATTCTTTGCATTTCTGTGGTATCAGTTGTAATGTGTTCCCTTTCATTTCTGATTTTATTTATTCGAGTCTTCTCTTTGGTGAGTCTGTCTAATGACCATCTATCTTGTCAATTTTATCTTTTCAAAGAACCAGGTCTTAGTTCAATTTCTCTTCTCTATTCTATTTTTTGGTCTCTATTTCATTTATATCTGCTCTGATTTTTGTTATTTCCTTCTTCCCACTAACTCTGGGCTTTGTTACTCTTTTTCTATTTCCTTGAGGTGTAAAGCTAGGCTCTTTCTTTGAAAATTTTCTTGTTTCTTGATGCAGGCCTTTATTGCTATGAACTTCCCTCTTAGAACTGTTTTTGTTACATCTCATAAGTTTTGATATGTTGTATTTCCAGTTTCATTTGTCTCAAGGTACTTTTTAATTTCTCCTTTGATTTCTTCTTTGATTCATTGGTTGTTTAGTAGCATGTTGTTTAATCTCCACATATTTATGAATTTTCTGGTTTTCTTCTTGTAAGACCATTCTACTTTAAACTGCAACCCTTTTTCATCTTACCTTGTTTTTCTTTTTTTATAAGCTTAAATTTTCTAATGCAGTATGTAATGTAATAATTATTGTGTGCCCACACTAGAAGCTAAATGACACTAAGACAAGGATTTTGCAATTTACTACACTTACTTTCTCAAATTGGTTTTAGGTAAAAAATCTCAGTTTTTATAAAAATGTAACATGCAAAGCAAATGTAAATCAAAGTTAAATTGTTTTCAAATACACATATGATCTGGTCTCACCACAGAACGAATTATATGTTATACATGTACTGATGGGTTTTAAAAACACAGAATATCATAAAGGCAAAATTTAAAAACAAGAACTTCTAAAGAAGTGCTTTTGATCTAAACAGTTTGTCTTCATATGCCTTTTTTAAACTAATAGAGGCAATTTTTTAAAGCTGCTTTAAAATATTTTTTTAAGATTAAGCATTGGAAACATCATTTATTTATTCATTCATTCATTTAAAATATATATTTGTGCACCAACTATTTACTGGGGATTATTGTAGAAGCTCATATATACAATGAAGAAGACAAAGTCCCTGCCCTCATGGAGCTCACTACCTATTTTGGGAGATAGACAATAAGCCAGTAATTAGTTAAATACTGTAATTTCAGAAAGTGACATGTTTTAGAAAGAAAAATAAAATATGGTAAATAGATAGTAGACAATGAAGAGTTAGGAGTGCTATTTTAATTTAGATATGGTGGTCAGGAAAGACTCTAAGGAAATGATACCGAAGCAGAAACCACCCAGATGATGGAAGTAGAAGCCATGAATGGGGGGAGAGTCACCAGAGTAACTGAATGGAACAGCAAATGGAAAGGCTGGTTGGTCAGCAAGAACTAATGTGTCTGAGGCATGCAAGAAATCCCATGTGCTCGTATGGAGAAAGTGAGAGAAAGAGTGGTTTGAAATGAGAATGAAGAGATTGAAGGGGCCAAACATGTAAAGACCTTAGAGGTCATGTTAAGGAATACTAAATTTAGGTTTTATTTTGACCATGACAAGAAGCCATTTGTGGGTTTTAAGTATGGGATTGATGGGATTTGTGGAAATTAAGACATCTTTGCAAAACATAGAGTGATAACTTTAGGGTTTTATTTAAAAAGCAACTCTTAAAAAGCCATAAAATAATAGGCTGATTTTTTTACTATAAAAATTTCTAAGTAATTAGAAAAAAATCCAAAAATTAAATTAGAAGTTACTTGAAAACCTAAGAATTAATATTTGGTAACTATAATAAGGAAGATGCTGATTTTCTTAATATGGGAAGAGTGCTAACAATTCAATATAGAAAAAAACTCATTTGTATAAAAGACATGAACATGCAGTTTATCAAAGAAGAATTGCAAACGGTTAATACACATATGAAAATATTCAATTGTCCAACCTCTGCCTTGCGCTTTAGTACCATTTCCTAGTGATTGATTGCTGCCTGTTACTATGTTTTGCTATTCTTTTCATCTTCTTTTCTTAGAGTATTAACAGTGCTGTAGTAGTTCTTTTTTAATGAATTTGGTTGATTATAATGGTTTTAGCTGGCTAAGAATTTTTAAGAGGGGTGTGTGTTTTGGTAGGAGGGTTCATGTTTGCTATTCTTCACAAAGGAGTAGGCTTGTCTGTATATTCTTTGTGTAGCTCCTACCCTCTCTGCTTCTTTAAACCTGAGTCTAGTGGATTCTGCTGACAACTCAGCTCACCTCTGTTCCACACCCTGATTGCAAACAAGACAACTTACAAATGTTATATACCTTTAGGGCATACTTTTTGCTCTCATTTTTTGGGGGTCCTTTATAGTCCTAACACTACAAGGGTCCACTACATTTCTCCAAGACTGTTTCTCCTCACCTACTCTTATGTGGTTTCTGCTAGTCTCAGCTACTTTTGCCTATTTTAGGGTTTGAGCATTATATCTGAATCTTAATATTGATGAAAATCTATTGTATGGGCTTCCCCATGAAAAAAGGGAAGGAAGAGGAAAGTGGGGAGGAAGGGTGGAAGGGATAGATGGATGGATGGACACAGGCAGAGAGAGAAGAGAGAAAATGAATAAAGCAATTACCTCAGAGTGAAACTCATGGTCTAGAAAGCAAGAAGTCTGGGAAAATGTTGTAAAGATAGTAAGAGATGAATTATGAGTTGGCCAAACTTATGAAAGAAGTATTTATTTCAAAGATAAAATTGGAAAGACCACGAGGGAAACTAAGCGTTATAGAAAGTATGTTAATAAACATGTTGGTGAGGATGCAGAGAACGGGGAACCCTCTTCACTGTTGGTGGAAATGCTAGATCAATTAAAGCTGCAAATAATAAAAGTATGAGCAGAGTTGAATAGTACAAAGAAAAACACTGAAAAATATTAACTGAAATATTATGAATGAATGAAAAAGCAGGACACGGCAGTGGAAAATATGTTAATATCATAATTGCTTATGGGAGTAAACAAATAGATCTTGAATAAGGAAATGAAAAAGTTATAAAAAAGTTGCATAAAGTTGTAACTACTGGAACAGAGAGGAACTAAACATGGAGAAAAATGAGATAAACAACAATGATAAAATATATTCTTTTTTTGAAATCCAGAAAACGAGTTGAAGTAGTAATAGAATGAAGATATTTCTATTTACCAGATGCCCATTGTCACAATAATCATTTAACATCATACTGAAGGGAATCAGCCAAGAGAAAAATTAATATAAATGGACTTAATTCATGTTAGTTTTTTAAAAAGTGGATTTCCAGCTAAAGCACAGAGCAAAATTCTACTCTCTGATATATGCAAGAAACACAAGTAAATAAAAGAATTTTAGGAATGTTGAAAACTAAAGATAAAAATTAAGCCAAATAAAAGCAAACAAAATACTTATTTCAGACCAGAGGAATCCATCCACTTTAACATCCCATGAGAATGAACGAAGTTATTTTTTAATGTAAAGAGTGTAATTCAATGATGATGTATAATTTATGAATATCTAAAACCAAATAACATGACACCAACAATTATATAACAAAAACAGTGCAGGTACAAGAAAATAGTCAAAAACACACTAGACGTGAGAAGCTTACTCATTTTCCTCACAGTTCATGACAGATTGAGCAGGTGTTGGAGGAAAAGAAGGAAAGAGGAAACACTGCAAATGCATTTGTACAAGTCAGGAATATTGTAAAGATCCCACTGCCATGACTATCATTAACATTGTGATGAAGGGAACCAGCCACGGGAAAGATATTAGAAGTTTTTTAAAAATCAATAAGGTGAAGTTAAACCCCTGCATGCAGATGATATGATTATCTACCTGGAATTATCACCCGAAATAAAATCAACTGAGTAACTACTTTAAATAATAAGATATATTGTGGTACAATGTTAATAATGTATCCATATGAGTAACTTTCATGTATACCAAAATAACTTTAAGCCTTAGTGCCATATTGTGCCTGGACATATTGTTTGGGTATTTACAATAAGCTTAGGTACATTGTTTGTATATTAATTTCTTATGGCTGCTATGACAAATTACCATAAACTTTGTGGCTTAATGCAACAGATAATGATTTTCTTACTTTTCTAGATACCAGAAATCTGAAATATGTGTCACTGGGCCAAAATCAAGATGTTGGCAGGGCCTTCTTTCTCTAAAGATTCTAGGTGGGCAATCCTTTCCTTGTCTCTTCCAGCTTCTAGTGGCGACCAGCATGCTTTGAGTTATGGCCACATCACTTCGATATCAGGCTCTATGGCCCGATTGCTTCCTGGTCTTCTGTATACATCTGCTTTTCTCTTATAAGGACCTTTATGATTGCATTTAGGGCCCATCTGGATAATTCAAGATCATCTGCTCATTTCAAAATCCTTTAATCACATCTGAAAATACCCTTTTTCCTTGTAAAGTAATGTTTACTGGTTCCAGGCATTAAGACATGGTATCTTTTGGTAGCCATTATTCAGCCTATGTATATAATGAATTAACTTCCTTTCTATGGAATGTAAAATAGTGCTAACTATGTACTGTCTTTGGGAGAATCAGAAAAGTACTACCTGTGGGATAATTGAGAAAATAGTTACATATCACTTTTTTAGAACTTAATTCTCTCACAGAACCCTAGTTTGAAAAGGCTGTATTGTTATATGGATTGACAGAACAAACAAGATTATAAACTCTAGCAATAGACTTGATAAGAAATATTGAAAATGATATGGATGGCATCACATATCAATGGGAAAAGATGGACTATTTAATACATGTTGTTCAGATAATGGGTTGGCTATCTGGATAGAAAAATTGAATCCATACCTGCATATCAGAAAGAGTTAGATGGATTATCAGCCAGAATGAGCATGTACTGAAAATAGCTGGTTGGAGATCATAAAAAGAAAAACCACAACAGTTGAAGATGAAAGGAGGAAAATATCAAAGTATGAATTAAATATGTATAAAAGATGTCTATAATTAATAAGCTATAATCATTGGCAAAAGAGGGAATGTGGGATACATCCAGAAGCAATGTAAGGGATGATACTGGAGACAGTAGTTAAAGACATTCAGTGAATACACCAAATGCCATCTGATAGAGCATCTTCAGTTGCCCCAATATCTGAATTCTCTGCTGATCTCCTTCTAGGAAATATATACAAATCCAGAAACAACTGAGCAATAAGACTTTTTTCTAGTGGGTACTAAATTTTACTATCCGTATTTAGTGAGAGTCAAATATGTAACATTCTCTATAGATTTCAGTCATTGAGCACTGTGACTGAGAACAAGGTTGTGTGTCATTCATAGTGGAGCAAATGAATAAACAAAAGAATACAATTTATCATCATACATGTAGTATATTGTGTTTTTATGGGTAGTATTAGTACAGGTTTATAATTACAATTCTAAAAGGCAAAAAGCTCTGCAATCCAAAAGTTTTCTTTTTCCCTCAGCACATTTGGGCAAAACCTAACTGATCTGAGGACATTACAGGCCTTCTTAAATTCATCATGAATTTAAAAGCTGTACATAACCATATAACAGACAAGGAGTTAATATTCGAAACACAAGGAACACTTACAACTCAATAGCCAAAAAACAAATAATCTGATTAAAAATGGGCCAAAGGACCCAAATAGACATTTTCCAAACAAGACTTACAGGTGGCCCACAGGTACATAAAAAGATGCTCAGCATCACTAATCATCAGGAAAATGCAAATCAAAACTGCAATGTAATATCACCTCACACCTACAAGAATGGCTATTATCAAAGAGAGAGGAGATACAAATACTGGTAAGGATGCGGAAAGAAGGAATCTTATGCACTATTAGTGGGAACATAAACGGTACAGCCCTTCTAGAGAAGAGGATGGAGGTCCCTCAAAAAACTAACAATAGACCTACCATATGGTCTCACTTCTGGGTATATATATATATGAAGGAAAAAAAATCACTGTCTCAAAGAGATATCTGCACTCCTGTTCTCATTGTAATATTATTCACAATAGCCAAGATGCAGAAACAACCTAAGTGTCCATCAGTGGATGAATGAATGTATAAAGAAAATATAGATAAATAAAATTCAGCCATAGAAAAAGAAGGAAATCCTACCATTTGTAACAACATGGACGGACCTTGAGAGCATTATGGCTAAGTGAAATAAGTCAGCCAGACTTATGTATGATCACACTTATATGTGGAATTTTTTTTAAAAAATTGTGATGAGCACCAGGTGTTGTATATAAGTGTTGAATCACTCAATTCTATACCTGACACTAATATTACACTGTGTGTTAACTAATTGGAATTTAAATGAAAACTTGGGTGGAGGGAAGCTCCAAGTCATAGAAACAGAGAATAGAATGGTGGTTGTTGCCAGGGGTTGGCAAGTGAAGGAAATGGGGAAGTGATTTTGTTCAAAGGGCACAAACTTCCAGTTATAACATGAATTAAGTTCTTGGGATCTAATATTCAGCGTGGTACCTGTAGTTAACAATAACTGTATTATATAGTTGAAAGTTGCTAAGAGAGTAGATCTTAAATGTTCTCACCACATACACACACACACACACACACACACACACAAATGTAATTAAGTGAATTTATGAAATTTTTAACTAACCTTATTGTGTAATCATTTTGCAATATAAGCGTGTATCAAATCATCATGTTGTATACCTTGAAGTTACTAGTCTTATATGTCAATTATACCTCAATGAAGTTGGAGAAAAAAGACATCCTCTGAGGAAAAAAAATAAAAGCTATTTTATTGCAAATATGTGAAATAAATCAAAGTGTGACTATTCACTCCAGAAATATTAATGTATTTTATTGTGAGATGCTGCCTAGATACCATTGGCTGGTGTTAAGTAATGCAGTAAATGCATCAGATTACCTTTCTAAGTCTAAAAAACTCCACAAATTCTTAAATAATTTGTCCCCAAGAGTTTCTAAGAGGTATATGAAATTTGTAAAATGAGACACATAAGAAATTATTGGTGGTGTTTATCTGTGGCAAGAAGATTGGGGCTTTTTTTTTCACTTCATATCCTTCTATGCACTTTGAATTATATTGATCATAAATTTCTTTAATATAAAAAGTTATTTTAAAAATGAATTATGGTATATCTCTGTGATAGGAAAAATTGTCATTCTATCTCACGATTTTTAAGTAGGTGGTAGTCTTAACCAAGAGTCTAGAGAAAGTGGAGATAACTATGAGCTGGAGTGGATAGGATGGACTTTATGGAAAATTTGGAGCTTGGATTAAGTCTTAAAATATGATAATGAGACAGGCAATGGAAAAGCATAGCAGAAGGAAAGGTGATATAAGGTAAAAATACATATGGTGTATACTTTGGTTGGTCTGGCCTTTCCAGTTGTACAGATCTGTTAATTTTTCTTTATAATACCCAGTTATACTTTATATTTGTATATATAGGACTTGAAAATATTCTGCAATGGAGAATGGAGAAGGTAGAATTTTCCTTTCATTATTCCACATTAATTAGTTAATTAATCAATTGATTTTAATATAGCTTGCATGTCATACAATTTTGAAAACATAAAATAAGGGCAGTATACTGTGGTTTTGCTTTACCCTGATAGCTACATTAATAGGCTTAAATTATAAGACTCTTCATTTCTTCCAGGTGAAATGTGTGACTAGAAATAATTTTGTGATCTTGCCACATACCTAATTCTTACTCAACATTTTTAGTTATCTTTTTTTAAGTTATTTGTAAAGATCATTTGACTATTACAATTATTTTTATAGATTCTTTTTGCCTGTTTGTCACTTACATGAGCTCTTCATTCCCCAACTTTTCTCTTACTTATTTTTCTTTGAAACTCTCAAACTAAGCTTTTAATAACAAAGCAAATATTTCCATGAATTATAAAATTAGTAGAAATAGTGTCATCATGTGCCTCTATTCTATAAATTATAGTAAAAGAGTTTATTTGAGGCAAATTGAATTTAAGTGTCTCCAGTTATGTTTCTGTTTGGGGATTTATTAAACATCTTTATATTTAATACAAAATTTTTCCAAATCCAAATGTGATTTTAACCTTTCTTATTACTTCTGTCTTTTAATTGGTATTAGCCTAATATAATGCAACTTCATTTGATTTTACCATGAATGCATAGTTTTTTTCTATCACCTTCTAAAACTGATTGTGGTGACATAGTAGTCCATATAGCTGAATTTGCTTCACATGACCATTTAATTATATATATTCTTATGCTGTTTGAGATTTTTAGTTTCACATATTACTTAGTAATAAAAATACAGAGGCTCCGGGTGGCTCAGTGGGTTGAGCAACTGACTCTTGATTTCAGCTGGGGTCATGATCTCAGAGTTGTGAGATCCGTGTTAGGCTCAGTGATGGGCGTGGAGCCTGCTTGAGATTCTCTCTCTCTCTCCCCTTCTGCCCCTTCCCACCCCCCATCTCCCTCTGTGTGTATATGTGCGCATGCTCTTTATCTCTCTCCCTCTAATATATATATATATATATATATATGGAAGGCATTAGTCTTTTATTGCTTTTTCAGTTCCAACTAAAATTCTAGTGTGAACTTCATTTAAGAAGTTAATGAGTACTATTTGATCACAGTGTCTTTATGTTATATAATAGATCTTAATATCATTTTCATTTCAAAAAAGAAAAGTAAAGCCATGAAACTACTTATTTCTATATAACTACTACTTTATTTCCAACTGCAAACGTTAGCTGAATTTCTTCATCCTAAATAAGACCTACAGACTGATTTTCATACAAATCAGTTGCTACTGCTACATTATCTTAACGTATATGTGCCCTTCCCATTATTCCTTTCTACCTCCAATGTTAAGAGTATACAATTTATGAAAGACGGCTGAATTATTTTTTTCTAATACTTCAGACATGCCGTATTATTTTACACAGACTACTCAAGAAATAGCATGTTTTATAAAATGGGAAGATCACATTTTGCTAAATTACCTAGATCCAATTATATTTTATACTTTATCTTATTAAATATTTTCATAACATTAAACTTATATTGTAATCTTAAAGGACAAAAAACAAAAAAATTTTAATGTTGTGAATACCACATACTGGGATAAATATTGGGAGCAGCTTGAATTTAGCTCATGGTTATATAACAGAATCTAGTAATCATGGTATCATGTTGTATTTATAAATTGAAGCTTATCCATTTTACTTATTCAATGTGAATAAAACACATAAATTATAAAAAATAATTTAGATGACTAAGTAAACATTGGTAATTTGGTAAGAATTTTATCCTGTTAAAATTTATTTTCTAGGAATATCAAAGAAAGTGTGTTGGTTTCTTGCTACATATATTCAGGGTTTTTTAATAAATTTTCAGTTGTACCTATGTTTTATTATTTATATTCTAAAAATTTTTAGTTATTTCCTTTTATATATAAATGTGTACATGTATACATATGTGTATATATGTGTGTATTATATATGTATATATACAAGAGAAAACCATGCAGTATAAAATCAGTGTAGCTTTTCCTAATCTACTGAAGAAAATTTCTCTTTTTACTCTTTGTTAACTAACTGTGATCTGCTACTGGAAGGGGACATTTAGTAGATCTTAATACCCTAGTCATCAAGCCAATTTATGTGTTCTAGTGAGTAAAACATCTTCAGTGCAGGATGATCATCAAGTTCAGGAACCCAAATAAATTAACATAGATTTTGGTGGATTTTGCTTTCTTTTTCTTTTTTCTTCTATAATTCATCTTTTATAAGCTAAAACTTAACATTGTTCAAATGCAGACAGATTCTAGTTTTTTCATTCTTTCATTTTTCTGGTTAAATATTCAATTTTAAATTTTCTCATTTCCAAAAGCCATTGTTCACCAACATAAGTAGCTTTATATTGGTTTATAAACATTCTCTAACTTAAATGGGAATTAAAAGAAATTGGACTTTAGATTTAAGGAGAAATTTGCCAGATTAACTTTCTATAACTATTTTCAGCATTGCAATAAGGACATACTATAGTCTAGCCCAGCCTTATTCTGTTGTTTGATTCTTTCCCTATGTTTCTTTTTTTATCTATACTAATTATGTGTGTTCCATGTTTAGACTTATTTATGTATGTTTAGATTTTTAAATGTGAAATATCTGAAGAAATATACAACTATTTTTCTTTAGGTATATCTTATAAGATCAACATAGTTATTCACAGTCATGAACCGAAATATTTCCCCTAGTATCTTGGCAGCTTATTTTATAAGATTATCTGATAAAAATGAATTCATTCTTTTTTTAAAGAAAAAATTTAATGATAGCATTATTGAGATATGATTCATATGCTATACAATTCACAATTTTAAATTGTGCTGTTTGGTTCTTTTCTGTCCGTATATTTACAGTGTTGTACATCAATCACCACTATCTACTTTCAGAACATTTTCACCACCCCAGGAAAAAAACCTACACCCTTTAGCAGTCACTCTCCATTCCCCTCTACTCCAAGTCCCTCCAACCACTAATCTTTTTGTCACTATGGATTTGCCGATTCTGGACATTTATACATAGAACCATACAGTATGTGGGTTTTTGTGTCTATTTTTCACATGGAATAATGTTTTCAAGGTTCATCCATCTTGTAGCATGTGTCAGAATGTCATTCCCTTTTATGGCCAAATGACATTCCATTGTATGGATTATATTACATTTTGTGTATCTATTCATCAGTTCATGAGAGTCCATTCTTTTTGAATCAGTTATTAATCTTCAGTGACAAAAAGCCTGAAATTATAGTTTAGTACTGAGCAGTCTTTGATGTGTTTTAGACACTAAAATTGGTGTTTTAAAAAAGGCTTTTTCGTGTCTGTTTGATAGTTGTAAGAGATTTAAGCTTGCCTTTCAAAATTCTAAAAACTTCTTAATTCCACAATGCATCTGGCTCCCAAAAATTTTGTATGAGGGATTGTCTGTAGTATCTGGAAATTAAAAGAGAAGGAGAATTTGGTCATTCTTCCTGCTAAGCAGGGAGCCTGATGCCGGGCTTGATCTAGGACCCTGGGATCATGACCTGAGCCAAAGGCAGACGCTTAACTGACTGAGCCACCCAGATGCCCCTGTAAATTAATATTTATTATACATAATAAGGACATTCAAGTGGTTTCACTGCTAGTAAGTGCTATTTAATTTATCTTCAATTATGTGGAGAGAAAATGATTTGACATTAGTAAATTTAAAATTATGACAATATTTTAAATAATACTTGACTTTGTGGCCAAATGAGTATTTAAATGTATACTGAAAACTCTAAGTTAACAGCATCAAAAGTAGGTGCCAAACTGCTTTTATGATCTCATCTTTCAGAGTTCATCCTCTATGCTTTTGAAATCAGCTGGTTTTAATTTCTAAATAAGAAAATGCTGCTCAAGAAAATTAAGGATAGGACCATATTCTTTTTAGTTACAACTTTTTAAAAGTATTTGAGACTTTTAGGAGTTCCTTTTGATTATATAAGTGCAGTTTACAGGTTTGGTGATGGTTATCCTAACGCAAATTTACAAGTTTCATAGTAATTTTATGCTTCTCCTTAATTATATGCCACCAAAAGTTCTCTGTGCTTGCTATCTTTAACCAGCAATCTATGTGACAATAAGTTTCAAAAGGTAGGACTGAGAGCTAAACAATTTAAACTTCTATAATAATCACAAACACCATAATGTCAAGGAGGTCATCCACGGGAATATCTGAGTGGCTTTGAAACAAGCATGCTTCTAAGGTCCCTATAATAGTCATTCACTCCTATGCCTTGGATGCTCTTAAGGGGAAGAAATAGTTAACTATGCAGTTATTAATTTTTTTAATTACAAGTTTAAATAGATGTCATTACTGCTGTTATCATTATGAACTCCTCGGAAGACTATGATCTTCCAGATGGGGGTCAATAAGCTTTTTCTGTAAAAGGTCAATAGTAAATATTTTAGGCTCCACAGGCCAGCATGTCTCTGGCTCTACTCAGCTATGTTACTAAGGTGTGAAAGTAGCCATGAGCAATACATAAACAAATGAGTATGGCTGTGCTCCAGCTGTAGTTATGGGCACTGAAATTTAAATTTTATGTCATTTTCAGATGTCATAGAATTTTTTTTCTTTTGATGCTTTGAACCATTTAAAAATGTAAATACCATTCTTGGCTCACGGGTCATACAAAAACAGGTGTCAGGCCAGATTTGTTTTACATGCTGAAGTTTGCTAGCTCCTGTTGTAAATGGTTAAATCCTCCAGTTAAGAAAATCTGCTTTAAGTAATCAACTCGTAAACTTTTCCACTATCAAATCTGTCACACCATCCCAGAGTTCTTACTAATTTGAGCATATGCCTGATGACAAAAGATGTTCAGTTTGTCACCAGCAGCTTCTGTGTGACTCCAATAATGTTGCTTCTCAGTCCCACTCCACAAGTATCTCATAGAAGTAAATAAAAACATCCTCATCCCTGCCTGCTGTGAAACGAATTGTCTTTTGTAAAGATGATGTAATGTGATGTAATGGAAATAAAACTGGGAGACTTGGAAACCAGACAGTAGCCTTCGTTCTACCACTACTCTAAGTGGTCAGGTTTCTCAAACTTCTGAGGCGCCATTTTCTCACTTGCTCATCTCAAGGAAGTATTAAGAGGTCATGTTGTAATACATGAAATCACTGAGATATGAAAATCACTGGTAAAGTAAAAAGTGTCACATAAATATGCCACTGTGGTGGTTGTTGCACTTTTTATTTACTCTTACATATGATTTCGGACAGAGCTCCCTATGCTGACATATCCCTCTTCAGTCTAGGAATAGATTAAAGATTGCACATAAATTTTCTTCAGGCATTTTGCCTCCATACTCACACTTTTAAGCTACTTTTATCTCTTTATTGTTTAGATCTATCATGTTAATTACTAATAGTACTATGAAATTTTCAAATTATATTCCACATACTATTCTGTGAGAGCAGAGACTATTTTGTACTTGCCGTTTCCACAGGACGCAAAACAATGTCTAGGATATATTTGGGTCTCATATACAGTTTCTGGGTTGAATTAGTGATGAAAATAATCCCATATGTTTATTTGCTTTTTGTTACCAAAAGGAATATACAAAGCTCATTGTAAACAAAATGTTTTTAAATGCATAAAATAAAGCACAGAGGATTGCAAAGAAAAATTGACTTTATTCAACTTTCCTGAAAGGTAGTTCTATTCACAAACAGTCCATGGTGCTGGCTCTTAAAATATGGAAGGATTTCTAACTAGTTATCAGAAAACACACAATCCATAACTATAAATTGCAGAATTACTTTGATAGAATGTAAAACAAATGTAAGCTTTACCAGGTCTCTTCTTTAAGAAATCTTTGCACTTCTAAATTATAATAAAAACAATGGATTTTTTAAAAAATCTATTTTGTTAAATTTCTTTTGGTTGCAACAAGAAAAATAGGTTTTAGTAAGCTTACTCAAAAAGCACATTTGTCTGGGAAGATACCATCATAGAATTGACAGGTGGGAAAGAACGTAACAGGAGTAGCTCTGGAGATTTCAGCTTTCTCCAGTATGGGGCCATTAACAGTGGCTCCCAGTGATGGGTCCAAATTTCAAAATACCAGAAGAGAAACCCACCTGATCCAGCTTGAATCACAGATGCATGCCTGAATTAGTCAGCCAGGGTCAGATAGTGGAATCGTGTAGTAGAGATATCAGTGCTAAGGGCTACTGTATGCTAGCAGGGAGAGCTATCTAGTCTTATTAATCTGCTTCTAGGAAATAGTACATTTATTTTCTACTTACTAATTTTTCCAAAAGAAACATTTCACTGTAAGACAACTTTGTCTATTGATAGCTAGACTACCTTTATAATTATGAATTTTAATCTGTGCCAAGCCACCTGCTGCTATATTAATAAATGGCTTAATATCATATAATACAGCCAGTATAATGTAGTGGCATTATAGCATAGGTGTTAAGAGAGTGGCCCTTGAGCCAGACTTGCATGGCTTCATATCCCGTATCACTTAATTAACTGTGAAAGATTGGATAAATTACACAGTGTCTGTCCTTCCTTTTTGTTGTCTGTAAAAAGTTTATCAGTGAGCTTTCGCTGTAGTACAAACCATAAAATCTCACTGGCATACCACAATAAGCTTCTAGTTTTTGCTCAGGAGTCTGTGGGTAAGTTGAAATAGGTATGATCCAGGCTGGCCTCAAGTGGACATGGTTCCAAGTGGAGGAAAGGTCTAAGTCTGAGCCAAATGTCTCATTTTCCTTGGAGCTAACTAAAGCATTTTTTTTTTCTCAGATTAAAAAGCAAGAGGGGCACCTGGGTGGCTCAGTCAGTTAAGCGTCAGACTCTTGATCTCAGCTTAGGTCTCAGGTCTTGACGTCAGGGTTGTGAGTTCAAGCCCAATGTTAGCCTCTGCACAAGGCATGGAGCCTACTTAAAAAAAACAACAACAACAAGATAACAAGGGAAGAAGTGTAACTGCACAAGCATATTTCAAGGCTATTTGCATGATGTCTTCTGTTACTCTGTTGGTCAAAGCAAATCTAGGCCCAAAGTCACAAAGCAGAGGTATATACATATATACCTCTTCCATAGACCTTCCATGGAGGTGTGCTAGGGAAAAAGGACATGATCCAATCTACCACAGTGGGTAAAATTACTACTTATCTAATAGAATTATTGTAAGTTCAATATACGTAAAGACCTTAAAATAGTGCCTGGCAAAGAGTAAATGCTCGATAAGTATTTATTATTATTGGGCATACTCTTATGCAGAAACTCACACAAAAGTTCAGTGTTGTATATATGTTACATAAAATACGTATTTGGGACATGTGTCATTTCGTTGGTGTTGAACACACATGCTAAATTTAATTTAAAACTAGTCTCTTTTTGTTACTATGATTAGATGAGCAAGATTATGTGTCTCTCAGACTGGTAAGCCAACTTCTGGGATAGTCAGAGTGATTACTACCTCAATTATTTAACTGTTAAGTGGAATCACAGAACTGCTAAAGACCACTGAGTTCAGTCCTCTTGTTTTACAGATAATGCATTGGGCCAAGAATGGTAAGATATCCAAATGAAAGAGAAAGAGCTAGATGGATAAAGATGGATGGATGACCGATAGATAAGGAACTAAATAGAAAACAAGAATGCAGAGAAGGGCAAACCTAGATCTGTGGAATTCTAGCTCACTGTATCATACAGCCCAGGTGTTGTTTCCTATAGTTTTATTGAAATGCCATTTATCATGTTTTTTTCTTTTAGTGAACCTTAAAAGAAGAAATAATTTTAAGAAGTTTTTAAAATGCTTTCTTACTATTCCTTCAATTGAGAGGAACTACATTATAGGGTAGGATTTACTTATAATGTAAAAAGCAAAAACAATGAGTCCTTACAGAAGCAAATACTGATTGAATACTTATCTGTTAGGCACTGGGCATACAGTAAAAAAAAATAATCCTTGGTCTGGTGAGCATACCAAGTGCTCATTCCTTTGCGTGTGATGGACACAAACATACAGGAGAGACAGGCAATAAACAAATTAATATGTAGAATATTCCACAAACAATAGGTAGGATATTCTATAATATCTTCTGTGCAATTCCAAAATCAAAAAGCTCTGAAATTGAAAGTGTTTGTAATTCATATCGTGGTAAAACCTGACCTAATCTTACCTCGTTTAGTAGTAAAAGTGATATGAGGCTATTTATTGCCTTTTTAAAAAATTCCACCTAGAATGAATATATGTTTTCCTATAGATGTATTAACCTACTAGACCTCTCAGATACAGAGGGAAGAGGAGCATGTTACATAATTACAGCACATGTACCATATTGCCTTTAAAAACTCAAATAATACTTAATTCCAAAACACATCTGGTCACTGTAAGGATTGTGTTGGGCTATATAACATTTAGAAATTATAAATACTATGAATGAAAATGAAGCAGGTATGGGTATAAAGAATGGGGGTTGAGAGTGGAGGTTGCTTGGCTACATAGTAAGAGAAGGCCTCTCTGGGAAGTGACTTTTGAGCAGATTCTTGAAACAGGCAATGGAGCTCTCAAAGGAAAAGAAAAGAGTGTTTCAGTTATTGGGACAAACATGTGGCTATCTGGGGAAAAGTGTGCCAGTCTGAGGGAAGACCAAGGTCAAAGACATAAACCAAAAGTGTGCCTAGCATATTTGAGGAAGAACAAGAAGGCCACTAAGGCTGTAGAATACCAAACAAGGGAAAAGTGGTGAGATAGGCTGACAGGTAAACAGAGGCCCAATCATGTCACATAGGGTAAGACCCTATCCTAACTGCTATGGGAAATCTTTGGAGAGTTTTGAGCAAGGCAGTCTAAAATCCAATTTTCTTTTTAAAAATGTCACTCTGTTACTCTAATAAAAATACCATTCTTTTGCTATGTGGATGATAGATTGTTACAGTAGTAAGGATTTAGAAAAATAAATGACCATGGCTCTGAGTGAAATTCAGAAATTTAATGGTGAAATTTTATTTTATTAATAAAACAATATCTTAGTCATACTTTAATAAAATATTTATTTGAGCAAGTCCTGTGCTATGAATTAATCTAAATACCATTAAACTATTGTGTTTTTTGTTTCTAGAATTTTCGCTCAGCATTAAGGCTGAGAAGTTAGCTTGGTCATGATAATGCTTTTCCCAGTCTCCCTTCCTCCTCCAAAGATTCTTCTCTTGGGGCACCTGGGTGGCTCAGTTGGTTAAACGTTCAACTCTTGGTTTTGGCTCAGGTCATGATCTCATGGGTTGTGGGATTGAGCTCCATGTCGGGCTCCTTGCTTGGCAGGGTCTGCTTGAAAGATTTTCTCCCTCTGCTCATTCTCTCTTTCTCTCTCAAAATATATAAATCTTAAAAAAAAAAAAAAAAAGATTCTTCTCTTGTACCTGTTGAGAGACAACCAGATGAAAAAGCCTTGAACTGGGAGTAATAAGAACTGTTTTCTCATGCTAACTCTGCCACTACAGTAACTTTGGTTGAGTTGTTTAACCTGTCTGGATTTCAGTTTCCTATAGTGCAAAGTGTGGGAATCGAATCATCTGATTGACATAGCTCTTTCTTACTGCATTCTTGAATTTAGCAAGTCTTGTGTGTAAGGCTAAAATTCTATGATTCTTAATGAGAACTCGTAAAACTCTCAAAATGTCCTTAAATGTGAATCTAAAGAAATACAGAATAACTGGCTATCCGTTCAGACTTGGTAAGTTCACTCTTCTTTCCTTTTTAACAGGACCAAGGAAATAAATACCAGAAGCCAAGAGCACAGAATATTTTCTTTCATCAATCCATAGAACCCTGATACTTCTCTAATTCCATCACACACAAAGTAATGACCACCTTGGCAGATGGCCACAGAGGATGTCAACAGTTTTTTGGAGGCAAGCAATGAAATGTTTATATTATGAGTTTTCTGTTGTTAAGTATGTGGAAACAGGTAGTTTTAGCTTGCATTTTAATGAAGAAAAACAGTGTTCTTTAATATAGAAATTTTATATATTAAGCATAGCTAATATAGCTATTTCTCTCTTCCTTTTCTTTTTTCCTGAGCATTATTGCATGTCAAAAGCTACATTAAGCTCTTTTTGCATATTGTATTTCATAATATAGAGCTGCATTAAATCCTTAAATACAAAATAAAAATTTAAATAACAGAAATTAAGTACCCATGTTTGAAAACAGTGCCGTTTGTATCCTTCTTGGACACATAATCATCTAAATACAAATACTAAATAGTTCGGGAAGTTGGAATTATTTTTTGTTTATTTTGGGATTATCCACACCATTTATGAAATTTTTTTGTTTAATTCCAGCATTTTTTCTCACTTATTTTTAACAACTATTCTGAAGTGCTCCAAAATCTTAGGAAGTAATCCCTTTACATTCCTCACAGCTTTATATTTTATAAGAATCCTGCATCAAAAGAACTTATGGAACTTTTAGTTCCTTTTCCAGCAGCTCTTATTGCTCTTGGAAGAACAGTCAACCAAGGATTGTGGACCACAGTGCCATCTTCAAAATTGAAATTAATTACATTACCAGTTAAAGGGAAAGTTTGCTTGGAAAGAAATTAACTGTATTTTAAAGAAAAAAATTATAAATATAAGGAATCTGCCTTCTCCACCTTCATGAAATATAAAGACTTAAGTAGATGAATATAAGATGAAATAAAAATAAACTCATAAAATTTAAGTAGAATGCACAAAAATTGAATTTTTCAAAGGATTTTATACAAACAAAGAAACTGTAGATGTGCTCACAATTTTTTGTTTAGTATTAATTCAACTCATAAGCCTAAGGTAATCTAGCAAACCAAACCAGTCTGCTTTTTAAGTTGTACATAGAGGAACACTTTTCCAAGTAAAGGAGAACATAAATGTTTAAAAAGCCCAGTGTAGAGCTTCTGAGTTTTTTTTCAGTAACTAGAGTCAAAATTAATTCTTGCTTTTCTGTTGGGGAAAATTTCATCTAATTACATTCAAATTATTCTGGAACTTTTTGGAAAGCAAATCCTGATCACCAAAGAAAGGAAAAAGCAGCTGTGTTGCCCTTGCCTCCCTGTTATAAGAATAGCATTATTGTGTAGTCACTGGGCTTTATAGAACCAAGAGTGGTTATCCACTGGCTGCCTTCTGACAGAGACACACCTAACCCTTTCTGAGCTGCTGGTAATGTATGCCTTCTGTTCCTAAGGATCTTTAAAGAAATAGTTTCCACTACTTCCTTCAGCAAACCAATCTAGTATAACAGCTCTCGGGAGTAGGAAGTTCTTTCTAATAACCCTTTGCGTAGTTTTAGTAATCGTTTCTAAAACAGGTTTTCTTATACTTTAATCTCGATTTAAATCTTTCCTTAGTTTGATATAATTAACTTCACTATTTTAAGAAAAATTTTAATGGGGCGCCTGGGTGGCTCAATTAGTTGGGTGTCCGACTCTTGATTTACGCTCAGGTCATGATCTTGGGATTATGGGATTGAGCCCCATGGTGGGCTCTGTGCTCAATGGGCAGTCTGCTGGAGATTCTCTCTCTCCCTCTCCCTCTGCCCCTCCTCCCACTCGTGTGCTTTCTCTTTCTAAAATAAATAAATAGTTTTTTAAAAAGGGAAATACTTAAAATTGACCATTGCTAAATTAATAGAAATAGTTTCTGTAAACAGTGCTTCTCCATGAGCAACCTATTTTATCAAATTTTGTTCTCTAATATTTCCTTTTTTAACTCATTCACATATCCTATTTTGATCTTAAGTTATTCTTTAACCACAGCAATGTATCTTATGTCAGATAGCTCTAATTTATATTTCTTCCACCTTATATTAAGAACTAGCCCTTTGTTCTCTTTGAATTGATTCTGTTTATGACCATGTCATTAATAAGCCACAGATACTTATAATTCTCATCAAAAGTGCTATTTCATTTATTTCCCATATTTTAAGGCTTATTTGAATACTAAGGTTGTAAAAACTTTTAGTACTTTGAAAGGCAATTAGAACATACCAGGTATGACTTACAAGTCTGCTATATAAAAACACAAATTCAAAGAACATATTAAGACTGACTAATCAGTGGTTGGGGTGCCTGGGTGGCTCAGTTGTTTAGTGTCTGCCTTCAGCTCAGGTCATGGTCCTGGGGTCCTAGGATCAAGCCCCACATCAGGCTCCCTGCTGAGCGGGGAGTCTGCTTCTCCCTCTCCCGCTCCCCCTGCTTGTGTTCCCTCTCTCGCTGTCTCTCTCTCTGTCAAAAAATAAATAATATCTTAAAAAAAAACAACAAAAACTGATCAACCACAACTCTGCCACACCTACCAGCTTTGTGACCCTAGACAAATTACTGGTTCTCTTTGACTCCCAATTTGTACATCTTTTAAGTAAATATCGTGGGTATTTAGCACTTGCCTAGATCATAATTCAATAAATAGGTGATATAGTTATTCTACTTTTTGTAAAATGATTGAAAACAGGTTTCCTAATGGCCAGCTCAACTCTTACAAAAGAAATAATGAATTTGTCCATTATACTCATGCCAAATTTCTTTTACATCATTTTGTTGTCATACTGCTACTAAATTGTATTCATTGAATTTTCCCGACAAGCAGTTTATGTTGAAACATGTGAAAATGCAATTTATAAGAAAAATCACTGTTTAGATTCAAAGGGATACATGCACCCTGATGTTGATAGCAGCATTATCAACAGTAGCCAAATTATGGAAAGAACCCAAATGTCCATCGACTGATGAATGGATAAAGAAGTTGTGGTATATATATGTATATATATATATATGTGTGTGTACACACACACACACACACACACACACACACACACAGGAATATTATTCAGCCATCAAAAAGAATGAAATCTTCCCATTTTCACCAATGTGATAGAACTAGAGTATCTTATGCTAAGTGGAATAAGTCAGTCAGAGAAGACAAATACCATCTGATCTCACTCATATGTGGAGTTTAAGAAAGAAAACAGATGGGGGCACCTGGTTGGCTCAGTCAGTTAAGCATCTGCCTTTGATTCAGGTCATGATCCCAGAGTCCTAGGATCAAGCTGCATGTCAGGCTCTCTGCTCAGCGGGGAGTCCGCTTTTCCTTCTCCCTCTGCCCCTCCCCCTCACTCCTGCTTTCTCTATCTCAAATAAATAAATAAAATCTTAAAAAAAAAAAATGTCACTTATGGCTTGTTTCCCTCTCTCTTTTTTTTTCCTCTACTCCTTTCCATATATTCACTGTTTTCTTTCCTTTTTTTAAAGAAAAAAAAAGACTTTATTCATTTGAGATGGGGGGAGGGCCAGAGGGAGAAGAAGAAGCAGACTCCCCACTGAGCAGGGAGCCTGACATGGGGCTTGATCCTAGGACTCTGGGATCATGACTTGAATCAAAGGCAGATGCTTAACTGACTGAGCCACCCAGGCGCCCCAAGCCATAAGAGACTCTTTTTTTTTTTTCATAAATGAGTCTTAATGACAGAGAACAAACTGAGGGTTGTTGGAGGGAGGTGGGTGGGGGATGGGCTAGATGGGTGGATGGGTATTAAAGAGGGCACTTGTCGTATATAAGTGATGAAATCACTGAATTCTACTCCAGAGACCAATATTGCACTGTATGTTAACTAACAAAATTTAAATAAATAAAAAAAACAGAGCCTAAAAAAAATTCACTGTTTAAAAATGTAGTTAAAAAAATTATTGTTAACCTTTGAGTCTTTGAATGTACATTCCAAATTTTGCAAGTAATTTTACTTGAGTGTTCATGGACTCACTGCCTGTTGTAAAATTTGAACTTTGTATCAACCACTATTATTTGGAGAAATAATCCATGGGCAAGGCAGAGTGATTTGAAGAATTTTCTTCTTCAAAAAAAAAAAAAAAGAATTTAAGTATCTTTTATGTATACATTGATCAGATGCTTAGTCTGAGAAACTAATATTTACACTAGAAAAATAAAAGTAAACAGTAGTTTGGGTCTTTATATTAGTTTACTAGTTGTGCTGTAACAAATTACCATGAACTGGATGGCTCAAATTTTAAAGAATTACTCTTTCACAATTCTTGAAGCCAACAGTCCAAAATCAAGTTGTCTGCAGGGCCATGCTCTTTTGAAGGCTCTAAGGAAGAATCTGTTAGATGCCTTTCTCTTAGCTTCTGGTGTTGCCTGGCAATCCTTGGCATTCTTTGGTTTATAAACTCATTACTTCAATCTCGGCCTCCCTCATCACATTGTTTTCTCCCCGGGTTTCTTTGTCTCTTCGGCTCTTCTTTATAAGGACACAGTCATATTAGATTAGAGCCCACCATAATTCAGTATGACCTCATCTTAACTTGATTACATCTATAAAGACCCTATTTGCAAACAAGTTCACATTCAGGTGTCAAGAATTAGGATTTAAACACATTTTTGGGAGGTGACACAATTTTCAAATAACACTCTCTAATATATGTTTTTGAACTGAGAATAAAGTTAGGGCAGAAAAATTGATTCTAAAAACAAGAGAATTTTCTTTTCCTGGGAAAGAAGTTGTTTCACTTGTGACAAGATATGGTCTATGAGTAGATGTACATATTTTGCTTATAATGATTTGGCAATATCATTTCTTTTTTTTTTAAGATTTATTTATTTATTTGACAGAGAGAGAGAGACACAACGAGAGAGGGAACACAAGCAGGGGGAGTGGGAGAGGGAGAAGCAGACTTCCCGCTGAACAGGGAGCCCGATGCGGGACTCGATCCCAGGACCCTGGGATCATGACCTCAGTCAAAGGCAGATGCTTAACAACTGAGCCACCCAGGCGCCCCGGCAATACCATTTCTTGAACATAATTTCTTGATAACACTTTTGCCCATGTACTCTATAGCTATATTTTTTTTAATTATAAAACAATATCTACCATTTTGTTTGTTTACTTGAGCTCAGAGTTCAAATAATAGAGTTACAGTTTTATGATTAAGGCTTGTATCCATATTACATATATCAACAAATAAGATTCTCTAAAGACTTTAGAGGTGGTATTGTATTTATATTTATAATTGTACTGGTAGTTACACTTTGTAAATGAACTGAGTTAGTTTTTCCTTTGCTAATTTTGATTCAAACCAGGGCCACTTTTTATTTTCATGAATAGGAAATTCACTTTAAATTCAAATTTAAAAATATTCTTAATCTTTCAAAATGAACATAGAGTCCCCACCCTTAAAGAGACAGAATAACAACCAACCCTGCTGAAATATAGCTTAGAAGCAGCAATTGAAAAATGCCTGGGGTATAAGGGAGGGAGATTTGTTTACTAATCTCAGAGTATGTGCTGGAGGGGCAGGGATCTGTTGGAGATTTCTCCAATAACAAAAGAGCTAGTGGGCACCACTTCACTCCCCCACCCCTAGCCTAGGTAAATGGACACCCGTAAGAATCAGTGCAACATAAACACTGTCTTGCTAATAGCACATCCCACCCCCTCTTTTCTGCAGATTTAGCCCCTCTATCCTAGCTTGGGCAGGAGTTTTCCCAGGCAGCTGCAGGTCTCCTCCCATGGACCTTGCTAATAGCATGTCACCTTCCGCCCAACCCCCCCGTGCTCTCCTACAGACTCATCCCCTCCAGCCCAGGGGCAGGAGTTTTCTGAATCAGCAGCAGATCCTTCCCCATGGCGCACCAGTACAAACCTTGCTGGACCCACAAGCCTTGCCCCTGCATTCTCCTGCAGACCTGCCCTCAGGAGGAGTCGATCCAAAGTGGTGCCACAAATGTGGCATTGTACAACAGGGGTGAGCACCACTTCAAAATGACTCTTGTCCTGGGGGGAGAGGGAAAGATAACCATACACACCAGTCCCACTATGACCCCTAGTGGGCTAGAGTTAGACTTCTGGTCTGACTGCAGGCCCCACTCATCAATAAAAGCTTTTCAGGGAACAACACAGGGAGAGAGCACTGCAGTTCACTGTTACCACAGCTCTGGCAAATGCCTGCTCTAATTCAGCTCAAGCCCAAGGTGGCCCCACACTGGCCCACTAACGACACAGGGACCAAACCATGCCCTAACAGGCAAAGATAGCCATTGCTGACAAGTGAACTGAAGACAAATGCAGCAGAGCCCCAACAGCAGGGCACATGCAACACATACAGGAGACACCCCTGAAACACCAGGTTCTGGTGAACAGGGAACATTACATTGCAGGGCACTACAAGATCTCTTCTTTGTAAGGCCACTACTTTCAAGAGCAGAAGATACAGCTGACATTTCCTATCACATAGAAACACATACAGAGAGGTAGACAAAATGAGACAGAAGAATATGTCCTAAATGAAAGAATAGGACAAAATCACAGCAAGAGAGCTAAATGAAACCTAGGTAAGTAATATAGCTAATAGTGCATTTAAAATAATGATCATAAGATACTCGCCGGACTTGAGAAAAGAGTGGAAGGCCTCAGTGAGACCCTTAAAAAAGAATAGAAAGCATAAAAAAGAACAAATAGGAGATGAAGAACTCAATAACTAAATTAAAAATCACTAGAGGGAATAAATAATAGACTAGAGGAAGCAGAAGAATGGATCAGTGTGACCTGGAGGACAGAGTAATAGAAAGCAATCAAACTGAACAGGAAAGAGAAAAAATATTTTTAAAATGAAAATAGATTAAGGGAACTCAACGACACCATCATTCATAATAACATTCACATTATAGGGATCCTAGAAGAAGAAGAGGGAGAAGAGTGGGCAGAAAATCTATTTGAAGAACTAATAGCTGAAAACTTCCCAAATCTGGAGAAGGAAACAGAAATCCAGATCCAAGGGGCACAGAGAGCCCCCAACAAAATCAACCCAAAGAGGACCACACCATGACACATAGTAATTAAAATGGCAAAACGTACTGATAAAGAGAGAATTATATAAGCAGCAAGAGAAAAGAAAACAGTTACATACAAGGGAAACCTCATAAGGCTATCAGCTGATTTTCAGCAAAACCTTTGCAAGCCAGAAGAGAGTGGTGTGATATAGTACAAAGTGTTCAAAGGAAAAAAACCTGCAACCAGAAATACTCTACCCAGCAAGGCCATCATTCAGAATAGGAGAGACAAAGAGTTTCCCAGACAAACAAAAGCAAAAGGAATTCATCATGACTAGACTACCCTTACAAGAAATGTTAAAGTGACATTTTTTCAAAGATTTTTATTTGAGAGAGAGAGCATAAGAGTGGGGGAAGGGGCAGAGGGAGAAGGAGAGAGAGAGTCCCAAGCAGACTCCTGGCTGAGCATGGAGCCGGATGCAGGGCTTCATCTCACAACCCTGATATCATGACCTGAACTAAAATCAAGAGTAGGATGCGTAACTGACTGAGCCACCCAGATGCTCCAAGGGAACTCTTAGAGTGGAAAAGAGAGACCATATGCAGGAGGAAGAAAAGTAGAATGCACAAAAACAGCAGTATTAACTATATATATAAAAATCAAGGGATTCATAAAGTAAAAGGATGTCAAGTATCACACCATATACCTAAAACATGGGGGGAGAGGAGTTAAAATTTAGTGCTTTTAGAATGGGTTTAAGCATAAGCAACCATCAACTTAATATAGACTACTGTATGCATAAGATGTCACATATAAACCTAATGATAACCACAAATAAAAAACGGGTGATAAATATGCAAAAAAAGGGATCCAAGTATATCACTAAAGAAATCCAGCACCCCATGAGAGAAGAGAGTAAGAGAAGAAAGGAACAGAGAAGAACTACAAAAACAACCATAATACAAGAAATAAAATGACGATAAGTACATACCTATCAATAATTACTTAGAATGGAGATGGACTAAGCATTCCAATCAAAAGACATAGGGTGACAGAATGGATAAAAAAGCAAAACCCATCTACATGCTGCCTGCCTACAAGACTCATTTCCGACCTAAAGACACAAGCAGATTGAAAGTGAAAGGATGGAAAAGCATTTATCATGCAAATGGAAGTGAAAAGAAAGCCAGGGTAGCAATACTTATATCAGGCAAAACAGAATTTTAAAAAAAGACTATAACAAAAGCAAAGAAGAACACTACATAATCATAAAGGGGACAATCCAACAAGAAGATATAACAATTGTAAATATATATGCACCCAACATGGGAGCGCCCAAAGACATAAAGCAGCTAATAACAAACATAAAAGTAATGAATAGTAAAACAGTAATAGTAGGGGATTTTAACACCCTACTTACGTCAATGGATAGATCATCCAACACAAAATCAAAAAGGAGACAGTGGCTTTTAATGACACATTGGACCAGATGGATCTAACAGATATATTCAGAACATTCCATTCTAAAACAGTGGAATACACATTCTTTTCAAGTGCACGTGGAACATTCTCTGGAATAGATCCCATGTTAGGCCACAGAGTAAATCTCAACAGATTCAAAAAGATTGGAGTCCTATGGCATGCATCTTTTTTATTCTCAACACTATGAAACTTAAAATCAACCACAAGAAAAAACTCTGGTAAGACCAAAAACACACGGAGGTTAAATAACATGCTACTAAACAATGGATGGGTCAACCAGGAAGTCAAAGAGGAAATCAAAAAGAGACAAAGGAAAATGAAAACACAATGGTCCAAAATCTTCAAAATGCAGCAAAACCTGTTCTCAGAGGGAAGTTTATAGCCATACAGGCCTACCTTAAGAAGCAAGAAAAATCTCAAATAAACCTAAATGAATTAGAAAAAGAACAAACAATACCCAACATCAGTAGAAGGAAGGAAATAATAAAGATTAGAGCAGACATATACAAAATAGAAACTAAAAAAAAAAAAAAACAATAGAACCCATAGCTGGTTCTTTAGAAAGATCAACCAAATTGATAAACCTTTAGTCAATCTCATCAAAAACTGGAGAGGACTCAAACAAAATTGGAAATGAAGAAGGAGAGATAACAACCAACACCACAGATTTACAAAGAATTAGAATATTATGGAAAATTATATGCCAACAAATTGGACAACCTAGAAGAAATGGATAAATTCCTAGAAACATATAACCTCCCAAAACTGAATCCGGAAGAAATAGAAAATTTGAACAGACTGATTACCAACCATGAAATTGAATCAGTAATCAAAAATCTTCCAGCAAGCAAAAGTTAAGGACCAAATGGCTCCATGGGTGAATTCTACTGAGCACGTAAACAATTAACACCTGTTCCTCTCAAACTATTCCAAAAAATAGAAGAGGAAGGAAAGCTTCCAGATTCATTCTGTGAAGCCAGCATTACCCTGATATCAAAAACATAAAGACACTACAAAAAAAGAAAACTATAGGCTAATATCTCTGATGAATAGATGCAGAAATCCTCAAAAAATATTAGCAAACTAAATTCAACAATACATTTTTAAAAATCATTCACCACAAGTGGGATTTATTTCTGGGATACAGGGGCTAGCTCAATATTCACAAATCAATTAACATCATATGTCACATCAACAAGAGAATGGATGAAAACCATATGATCATTTAAATAGATGCAGAAAAAGCATTTGACAAAGTACAACGTCTATTCATGATAATAACCCTCAACAAAAGAGGTTTAGAGTGAACATACCTCATAATAAAGGCTATATAAGAAACCACAGCCAACATCATACTCAATGGTGAAAAACTTTTTCTCTAAGGTCAAGAACAAGACAAGGATGTCCACTCTCACCACGTTTAATCAACATTGTACTATAAGTCCTAGCCACAGCAATCAGAGAAGAAAAATAAATAAAAGCATCCAAATTGCTAAGGAAGAAGTAAAAATTTCACTCTTTGCAAATGACATGAAACGATATATAGAAAACCCTAAAGACTCCACCAAAAACCTACTAGAACTGATAAATGAATTCAGTAAGGTTGCAGGATACAAAATCAACCTACAGAAATCTGTTTTATTTCTGTACACTAATAATGTAGAGAAAGAGAAATTAAGAAAACAATCCCATTTACAATTGCACCAAAAATAATAAAATACATAGCAGTAGGTAAAAGACCTGTACTCTGAAAACTATAAAACATTGAGAAGGGATGCCTGTGTGGCTCAGTTGGTTAAGCATCTGCCTTTGGGTCAGGTCATAATCCCAGGGTCCTGGGATCGAGTCCCACATCACACTCCTTGCTCAGCAGGGAGCCTCTTCTCCCTCTGTCTACTGCACTCTCTCTGACAAATAAGTAAGTAAAATCTTTAAAAAAAAAATTGAGGAAAGAAATTGAAGATGACACAAACAAATGGAAAGACATTCCATGCTCATGGATTGGAAGAAAAAAATATTGCAGAAATGTGCATACTACCCAATGCAATCTACAGATTTAGTGCAATCCCTATCAGAATACCAAAAGCATTTTTCAGAATTTCAGAATTAGAACAAATAATCAGAATTTGTATGGAACCACCAAAGACCCTGAATAGCCAAAGGAATCTTGAAAAAGAAAAACAAAACTGGAGATATCATAATCCCAGATTTTAAGATATACCACAGAGCTGTAGTAATCAAAACAGCATGGTTCTGGCACAAAAGCATACACATAGATCAGTAGAACAGAATAGAGAGCCCAGTAATAAACCCAGAATTATATGGTTAATTAATCTTTGACAAAGGAGGCAAGAACATGCAATGGGAAAAAGAGTCTCTTCAACAAATGGTGTTGGAAAAACTGGACCACTTTCTTACACCATACACAAAAATAAACTCAAAATCGATTAAAGGCCTAAATGTAATATCTGAAACCATAAAATCGTAGAAGAGAGCATAGGCAGTAATTTCTCTGACATCAGTTATAGCAACATTTTTCTAGATATGTCTCTTATGGTAAGGGTGGCAAAACAAAAAATAAACTATTGGGACTATATCAAAATAAAAAGCTTCTGCACAGTGAATGAAATAATCAACAAAACTAAAAGGTAATCTGTTGAAAGGGAGAAGGTATTTGCATATGACATATCCAATAAAGGGTTAGTATCCAAAATATGTAAAGAACTGATACAACTCAACACCCCCAAACCAAATAATCTAATTGAAAAATGGGCCAAAGACATGAACAGACATTTCTCCAAAGAAGATATGCAGATGACCAACAAATATATGAATAGATGCTCAACATCACTCAGCATGAGGGAAATGCATATCAAAACCACAGGGAGATATTACCTCACACCTGTCAGAATGGCTAAGATAAAAAATAAAACAAGTTTTGAGGAGGATGTGGAGAAAAAGGAACCTTCATGCCTTCTTGGTTAGAATGCAAAATGGTACAGCCGTAGTGGAAATCAGAATGGAGGTTCCTCAAAAAATTAAAATAGAACTTTATGTGATCCAGTAATTCCACTATGTGTTTACCCAAAGACTATATGAAAACACTAAATGGAAAAGACATATGCACCCCTATGTTTATTGCAGCATTATTTACAATAGCCAAATTATTGAAGCAACCCAAGTGTCCACACATAGATGAATGGATAAAGAAGATGTGGTATAGATAGGCAATGAAATATTACTTGGCCATAACAAAAAATGCAGTCTTGCCATTTGCAAGAACGTGAATGGGGCTAGAGTTTATAATGCTAAGTGAAGTAAGTCAGTTAGAAAAAGACAAATACCATATGATTTCACTCATATGTGGAATATAAGAAACAAAATCAAACAAAAACGAGACAACGAAACAGACTCTTAACTATAAAGAACAAAGTGATGGTTACCAGAGGGGAGGTGGATGGGAGAATGGATGAAATAGGTGAAGGGAATTAAGAGTACATATATCATGATGAGCACTGAGTAATGCATAGAATTTTTTAATTCCTATATTGCACACCTGAAACTAATATAATACTTTATTGTGATTATACTGGAATTAATATTTTTAAAAAATAGTAAGATAAAAAACAAAAAGAAAAAAACCCTGTTTTCAGGCCCTTGTGTTTTTTCACTGTTGCATGAAACATATAAAATTTCCAAAACATACTCTCTTGCAGGTAAAACCTGCTACAAATTATTCTTTGCATATAATAGGTACTTAATAAATGTTTATGAAGTGAATGAAGGACATTGTAATTAGCCCCCTGCTTATAGACAGCATCCAGGAGTGATATTGAAAGTAAGGCAACTCTGAAGCTAACTCAGTTACACACCTTTCATGTTAAATATTTTCTTTAAATTTGGTATAAAAGATAAACACACATTGTAACTAGAGAGTTTGAAATGCTGCAAAGTGGAGAAAATTCTTTATTTCCTAGAATTTTTCAGTAAACTGAGGGACTTATGGTTTTGGTTTGTATTTTTATCTCCTTTTCCATATGAATTTTGAAACTTTGGGAAAAGAAAACATAAAGTGCAAGGTTAAACGACTAGTTGACTAAAGAGTGAGGTTTGATTTTCTAAACTATGGATCAAGCAGTGGTTCTCCACCCTATGTTCCAGCATAACCTGGAAAGCTTTTTAAAAATGTAAATGTTTTCGCCCTATCTCTACTGGTTAATCTCGGTTCTGCTAATTACTACTTGTGTGACTGAGCATTTTTTTATTCCATAAAATTGGATTCTCTAGAAGTGGAGATGATACAAAAGTACTAGACTTTTGGATAAGAATGTGCCTCACAGAAATTGGAAACAATATCTACTTAGAGGTGTGCTGATCTAATTAGGAAAACTTTGAACTGAAAAATAAGGACTTTATAGTTTGATAGACATCAGTAACAGTAAAGTAAATACCTCGTATTACTGGTAAAAATACCTAGGGAGAATATGAGAATATTGTACTTTTGCCCTCAATGTCTGTATTCGAAGGTCCAGGATATGCCTGAAACTGGAATGGACTGATTTCTTAGATGGAGTATTTAACATCAATAGCGTGTTCGCTGTGAGAGTAAATGAGCATATTTGCAAGAAGTATGACATTGGTAGTTATGGTGGTGAGTAGGGGCAGCTTATGGAATTCTTATGGATTAGAAAACCTCTAAGGCCCTTTACAACTCTAACATGCTATGTTTGTAAATAATCGACAGTCCTTTATTTACATGTATTTATTTATCTATACATTTTGAAAACTTTTATGTGCCAGACACTATATCAAAAGATAAAATCTGTGAACATGAAGAAATAGAATATACTAGGTTTGATAATCACTATGATAAAGTGGAAGTGGAAATCAGTGGAAACATTTAAATAATTGTATTTCATTTATACATGTGTTGGTTATTTCTATTATAGGAGTTAACTGAAATACATGAGCTAGGAATCCCAATATACTTAAATGTTCAGAAAGAAATTGCATTATGATGATTAGAAAAATGTCATCTCGATCCAGGATGTTTGAGGAGAAACTTCTTGAAAAGTCTATACAATGTGCAATATACTATATCTCGCTCTAATTACTAAAGGCTAAGACTCAGATCCTAATGTTAATTACTCTCATTGTTCCTTGCCTGCATGCTCCTTTACTGAGTATGCAACTGATCAAGTTGTTTTTGATGCAGCTATTGCTTGTTAATAGCTAGAATCTTGGGGAGAGAGGCCAGTTTCCTGGAATAAAAACTGCTGAGGATAGAGAAACAGCATCCATAAGATAAAGGTCTGAGTGTAATGGGCTTTGGAGGACAGGACTCAATTGATCCCGGAGCCCCAGCGGGAGTGAAGGGAAAGGAATTTCTAGAGAAAACTCTGTAGTTCTGACTTGAAAGAAGCAAAATGAAAACAGCAGTAATTATTTCCTTTCTTCTGCTGTATATTTCAAAAACAATTTGAGAAGAAAAAAGTCCACAAGTAAAATTGAGTTTACATTTATATTTAGATAACTTTCCTTATTCTAGAGTTTTACTCTTTTTATGTTTTACTGGATTTTAGTAAGTCAGTCCCTTTTTTGAAATGTTTTAACTCCATAATAGAATTCAATATGTAATACTGTCAATGAGTGAAGAGAGGGACCATATATATTTGTTTAAACAATCAGCATATTACTGGTGAGTTTCTTCAGAAGGAATATGTTTTGTTAGGTTTTGCTTTTGAATTATTGAGGCAACACATACTCATGATTTTTAAAATAAGAAACAAATAATATGGAAAAGTATAAAATAAAAAGTAAAATTTGAAACCATCCTGTTTCTACTTTCCACAAGTAACTTGTATTAGCTTATTTTATGTGTCATTTCAGAAATCTTCTATCCACATACAAGTTTATGTGTGTACACACATATGCACATGTACATACACATGCATATGCTTTTTTTTTTTTACATAAATGCAGCATATCCATTGTTCTTTGCTAGTGGCCTTTCCTTTGTCTCTTTACTGTTGATTTCTAAGAGCTCTTGGAATACTAATAAAAGGTATCTTCTCTTAGGTGTTTCAAACATTTTTCTGCTGTTTAATTTGCACCAACTTGATTTATGGTAGTTTCTTTTTTCCCATGCTGAAATTTTAAGTTTTGGTTTAATCAAATAATCAGTCTTTCCTGTGAGGGCTTCTGTAGTTTATGTCCAAGATTATAAAATACATAACACCATTTCTTCTTTCCCACCCTTATGGATTAATTTTTGTTAAGAGACTTTATTATAGCAATTTTAGGTGTACAGCAAAAGTAAGAGAAACATATAGAGATTTCCCATAGACCTTCTGCCCCCAAACATTCATAGTCTTCCCCATTAGCAATTTACCCACCATAGTGGTACATTTGTTACAATTGATAAACCTCATAGACACATCATTATCACCTAAAGTCTACAGTTTACCTTAGGGTTCACTATTGGTGTTGTACATTTTGTGGATCTGGACAAATTTATAAAGGCATTCACCCACTATCACAGTATCTGACACAGTAGTTTCACTGCCTCTCTACTCTGCCTATTCATCCTCCAATATTTTTAAATAAAATATTTTATATTTAAATTTTTAAATCATCTGGCATCTTGTAAGTGTACCGGCAGCCTTTACTGATTAATCTTTTAATTTTAATTTTGGGGGGGCATTGATTAATCTTTTTTTTAGTCACCTTTATCACATATAAAAATCTTATGTATATTGGAGTATATTCAGGATTCTCCAGTATACATTTTCTATTTGTCTATTTTCTTCTCTAGTATAAAACTCCTTAATTGCTGTTATCTTTACAGTGTTTTTACTATCTGGAAGGACTGGTGTCCTCTGTACTCCTCTTTTTTTCTTTTTCAAAATATTTGTAGGTAATGACATGTTTTTAACCAGATGAACTTTGGTATCATCTCTCAAGTTTTGAAAATAAAAAATCCTATTGCTATTTTAATAGGAATCTTATTAAAATAATAGATTAATTTAGTTGGAATAATGAGTCTTTGAATATTGATTATATCTGTCCTGAAAACAGATTACATGTCTGACAGATATCTGGATTTGTTTATTCTGAGTTATATATTTATGTTGTGTTTTTCATATTAAATGGGTTTGTTTCTAGTTTTTGTTTTCTAATTGGGCATGGCTTATATATAGGAGAATCATGTATTTTCATATACTGTGTAACTAGCTACCTTTCTAAACTTTTCAGGGGGGTTTCCATTGATTTTCTTGGGTTTCATGCATGTATACATGCATGTCATCATGGAAATAAGGACAGAATTGTCTCTTCCGCCCCAACCAAGTTTATTGAGTAATAATTGACACATAACATAAGTTTAAGGTGTACAATGTGATGATTTGATATAAGTATATATTGCAAATGATTACCACAGTAAGATTAGTTAACATATCCATCACTTCCTCATATAGTTACGCTGGGGAAGGTGTGTGTGTGTGTGTGTGTGTGTGTGTGTGTGTGTGTGTGTGTGTGTGGTGAGAACATTTAAGATCTGCTCTCTTAGCAACTTCAGGTATACAATATAGTATTGTTAATTATAGTCACTATGCTGTGCATTAAATCCCTAGGACCTTACTCATCTTATGACTGGAAGTTTGTACCCTTTGACCACCTTCACCCATTTCTCTCACCTTATCTCCCACCCCACGTCAGCAACCACCAATCTACTTTCTGTTTCTATGCGTTCAGTTTTATTTTAGAGTCCACATATAAGTGAGATAATACAGTATTTGTTTTTCCCTGTTGGATTTATTTCACTTAGCATAATGCCCTCAAGGTTCATCCATATAGTCACAAATGGCAGGATTTCCTTCTTTTTATGGATGAATAATATTTCATGTTATAAGTACACACAAATCCACACATATCACATTTTCTTTATCCATTCATCCATTGATAGACACAGGTTGTTTCCATGTCTTGACTATTGTAAACAATGCTGGTATATTGACCTTATAGCATTCTTATCTGCCTTTGTAGTAGGGTAATGCTGGCCTTGTAAAAATGAATTTAGAAATCTTCCCTCCTCTTAAATTTTTTAAAATGTTGGAGAAGGATTGGTATTAATTCTTCTTTAAATGTTTGGTAGAATTCACCAGTGGAACCATCTAATCCTGGGATTTTGTTTGTAACAAGATTTTTGATTATTAATTCAGTCTTCTTACTCATTGGTCTGTTTGGGTTTTCTGTTTCTTCATGATTTAGTCTTGGTAGGTTGTATGTTTCTAGGAATGTATTCATTTTTCTAGATTGTCCAATTTATTGGCATATTATTTGTTGTAGTCTCTTATTTTCCTTTGTATTTCTGTGGTTTCTGTTATAATGTCTTCTCTTTCTTTTTTTTTTTTAAGATTTTGTTTATTTGAAAGAGAGTGAGAGAGAGAGAGAGAGAGAGTGAGTTGAGACCGGGGAGGGTCAGAGGGAGAAGCAGACTCCCCACTGAGCAGGGAGCCAGATGCGGGCTCAATCCTGGGACTCCAGGATCATGACCTGAGCGAAAGGCAAACACTTAACCGACTGAGCCACCCAGGCGCCCCTGCTCTTTCATTTATAATTTTATTTGGGAGTCCTTTCTTTTGCTTAGTCTAGCTAAAGGTTTGTCAATTTTGTCTATCTTTTCAAAGAACCAATTCTTAGTTTTATTAATCCTTTCTATTGTTATTCTCTATTTCACTTATTTCTATTCTAATCTTTATTATTTCCTCCCTTATGCTAACTTTGGGCTTAGTTTGTTCTTTTTCTAATTCTTTGAGATGTACTATTAAGTTGTTTATTTGAGATCTATTTTCTTTATGTATGCATTTATAACTACAAACCTTCCTGTCAGAACTGCTTTTTCTGTATCCCATATGTTTTGGTATGTTGTGTTTCCATTTTCATTTGTTTCAAGATATTTTTTAAATTTCTCTTGATTTCTTCTTTGATCCATTGGTTGTTTAGGAGTGTACACTTTAATTTCCATGTATTTGTATATTTTTCAGCTTTCCTCCTGTTATAATTTCTAATTTCATACCACTGTGATAGAAAACATACTTATATAATTTCTGTCTTCTTGAATTTGTTGAGATTTGTTTTGTGGCCTCATACTTGATCTGTCCTTGAAAATGTTCCATATGTGCTTGGAAAGAATGTATATTTTACTACTATTGGATGGGATGTTCTTTCACATCTGTTAGGTCCATTTGGTCTATAGTATTGTTCAAATCCACTATTTTCTTATTAAGTCTCTGTTTGGATTTATCTGTCCATTGTTGAGAGTGGTGTCTCTTCCTTTCTAATATTTATATCTCTTTATCCTATATAATTAGCTAATACATCCAGAACAATATTAATATAATTGTTTTAACATTTTTTGGGCCCACAAATACTTTTAATAATACATACTATTACAGCTCTCATAACTCTGAGGAAAGGAAAAATAAGTAATTGCAAATCAAAAAATTCTTTAAAAAAGTGAAACAGAACTGAATGAACAGTTGAATTTCTAGAGTTATATGAATTGTAAGAATCAATTCTCTGATGACAGAATTGTCTTTTTTCCCCCAATGGCTACTCTGAGATTTACCCTTTATCTGTGTTCTTCAGCAATTGACATGATGTGCCTAGATGATGTTTCTTCATGTGTTTCTTTCTTCAGTCTTGCTGAGCTACTTAGATCTGTAGGTTGATGTTTTCTCAGCAAACATGGGGAATTTTACTCATTACCTCATCAAATATTTTTTCCTGCCCCATTTTCTCTTTCATTTTCTTCTGGGACTCCATATACATGTATAATAAATTACTTGATATTGTTTCTTGGCTATGTGGGTCACTGAGACTCTTCAGAAATTTCTGTTTATCTGTCCTCAAGTTCTCTCCCTGTCATCTTCAATATGCTGTTAAGTCATCCAGTGAATTTTTTATTTTGATATGACACTTGCAGTTCTATAATTTCAGTTTAAATCTTTAGAAAAATTTTATTGTAGTAAAATATACATAATAAAGTTCAAATTTTAACCATTTTTAAGTGTACTCTTTTTTGTTTCCATTTCTCTTGATTCTTTTTATGCATTCATCGTGATGATTTTTTTTGAAAGATTTTATTTATTTATTCATAAGAGACAGAGAGAGAGAGGCAGAGGGAGAAGCAGCCTCCCTGCTCAGCAGGGAGCCCGATGCAGGACTCGATCCCAGGACCCTGGGATCATGACCTGAGCTGAAGGCAGACATTTAACCATCTGAGCCACCCAGGTGCCCAATCATGATGATTTTTTAATGTTCTTGATAATATTTATTTATTTATTTATTTATTTATTTATTTATTTATAAGATTTTATTTTTAAGTAATCTCTACACCCAACATGAGGCTTGAACTCACAATCCCAAGATCAAGAGTCACATGCTTGACTGACTGAGCTAGCCAGGTGCTCCACATTCTTTATAATAAAGTACTTGCATGGAAATACTTTCTGAGTCATTACAGAATCTGTTCTATTGCTGTTTTTCTATGGAACTTGGATCACATATTCCTGTTTGTTCATTTGTAGAAATTTTTTATTCTATATTGGGTATATTATATACTTCTGAGATTCTGGATTCTGTTATCTTCCTCTGAAGAATATGACTTTTTTTTTTTTTAATCTAACAGTTAAATTACTGGTTGCTTATCTTTGTCTAATAAAGGCTTGGTTTCTATGTTTTGTTAGAGTGGGTCTCTTTTGGTTTTGCCTTAAATCCTCAGGTGACTCTTTTAATACAGGAATAGTCTTTACTCCTGAAATGTGGTCCTTTGGGGATTTCTGTGGAAAGCCTAAGGTGTTCACCAAGCTGCATGAATTCAAACTCCAAACTCTGTCTCATGCAATGGGCAACAGCAAAAATCCCTTTCAAACCTTCAGGTATTATTTTCCAGTAGGTTCTTTGGAGTCTTCCCATGTATATATAGTTCAGGAGTGGGAATGTATATACAAATTTTTAACTCCCCCTCTGCACTTCCCCACTTTCCAAAATCTACCTCCCCCAGCCCCCAGTTATCAGCCATTCTTTCAGCCCTGAACTGTGGTCTTTATTACCTCAAGCCAATAGGAATGTGGCTTTCTGCTTCAGTTCTGGCTATTCCCACAACTTTTTTACCTCAAAGGAAAAGCTATATAAATACAGATCTTGTCCAGCAATGTTCTCTTCTTTCAAGGGTCTGAGCCTCTTTCTGTTTTTGCCTACTTTTGGTCAATCTCCAAATAGTTGTTTTTTATTTATTTGTTTTAGTATTTTTTCACAGTTTGAAATTGTTATCATGGGATAACAAGTCTGGTTCAAGTTACTCCACCATTATTGGAATTGCAGTTCCTGAGATTTTTTTACTTTTATATTTACCTATTTACTTCATTATTTTATATTCATGTATATTATTTCATTTCATGATCATTTTAGTCACTTAGACTTAGGTTTGATTCCCAGCTCTGCCATTTATTATGGCATTACTTAAAATTTCTGGTTTTTAGTGTCCTTATATATAAAATGGAAATGATCATATTTACCTTATAAGCTTAGTGGCTTTTGAATATCAAATATTTACAATATATGTAAAACATGTGGCACAGAGCTTAGAACTTCATTGGCATTCATAAATGCTGCTACCCTTTATTACTATAATTATTCTATAAGGTTGGAATGTGGATGACTTACCTAAGATTTTATTACTAAATAATAGGAGTACAGATTAATTAAATCAGTTCTTCAGGATAAGTTTATGCCTCCCAGGAGTTCCAGTTTCAATATTATCCCATGTAAGAAGCAGAAACTGCCTGATTGTAATTGCAAGGTTATAATACATGAAAAGCAAATAAACTATTTACATATTAAATGAGATTTGTCAGGATAGATTTTATATTTGTTTCCATGAGGAGGAACAACAAAACAAAGATTACTAGCAGTAAGGCTACATGGTCAGTGTGCTGAGTGATGTCCTTTTCTCTTCTATGAGCCCTTAGGAGCCAGCCAACTGACTGGTAACCAAAAGATAATCACGGTAGTATTTTTTTCCCTATCAGAGAAGAATGAGTCTAAGTAAGTTTTCAGTTTTAGAGCCAGACAGAATATTCAGTGAGAATACTCAGGGCTAGTAAAATAAGTAGTGTTTGTGTATATGGTAATTAAAGAAAATAGTAAAAAAATATACCACGAGGTAATGAACTATTCCATCCTCTAGGTTTACTTATAACTAACAAATGAATGATTTGTACCCCGGGCAAGCATGTAATTTCAGAAATTGGTTATTGAATGAGGCTTTCTATGAATAGTTAACATCATTGTTTGTCTACTGAAATCATGTTATGGATGTGTATATGTGTTAATATGTGTTATATTTTAAGTAATGCATAGGATTTTGTGTGTGTTTTTCAAAAACATTTCACTATAGAGGAAGCAATTTAATGCTAAAGATAAAAAGGGAAACTGGTTGAGGTCACATCCATTCTCTCTGGTAAGCATTATAACAGTTACTATTCACATTTATGCCTATTTGGATAGAAACCCATCAATCATGTAAACTCAGGGCCAGATTCTGATCTCTAATGCATAGTATGAATTGCCACATCTTTTTTCCCACCAAAAAAATAAATAAATAAATGCTCAGTATCATCTGAGATTAAAATCTGTCCTTTCAAATTGATTTTATTTTTATCTAGACTAAGAAGCAAAATGCAGTGTCAGAAAAGGAAATAAAATAATTCCTGCCAGGATGTGGTTTCTTTTTTTATATATAATTCTTACAGAATCAAGTATTCATATAGTTCTGTAATCATAATAATGTCTCTGAGAAAAAATAGAAAAATTATTATTTATCCTTTTTAAAATGGAATCTTTTTATCCTTGTGCAATCATATGTACTAACTTGGATTGTAGGGGAAGACCACATTATAAAAAGAACATTACCTAGGTTCTAATATATGAAAAGCAAATTAAGTCTATTTACATACTAAATGAGATTTATCAGAATAGATTTTATATTTGTTTCCATGAAAATTTAACAATTTTATTAAAGCTTACCAATGAAATATTTAAAATAATAAAACTGTCTTGTTTTTGGAATTTATGGTTTTTTTAAGTATAAGATAATTGCACAGAAGATTTGAAGATAAAATCTTCATTTACATTTTCTCTCAGCCAAGGAAATTTAGTTCAATTTACACATAGTGTTATTTTTGAACAGTGTTTATTAAGAACTTTTTATGAGCAAAGCACTGTGCTAGGCATTTTTAGGGGATATAAAAATAAACCTGGTACCACCCTGCCTAAAAGAAGTGTGTAGCTTAGTAAGACAAACAAAAGCACACATGTCACACATGCATATGAACAGAGTGTGTAAACTTTCAGAGTATGGATCTCAACAGTATGGTTCCAGGGAGCAGTGTTGGTAAGTACCATTTTTTACTGTATTTCAGAATTACAAGTGATCATTAGGAGAGCGTAGCATAGCACCAGGAGCATAACTGGTATACAATAGATGTTGAAAGAATAGATAAAATATTCTCTCATGGTTGGGGTTGGATAGCAGGCTAGATGTGGTGTGACTTTGTGTGCGTGTGTTAACTGTCCCTATGGCTAAACCAGTTATTTTAGAATTAGACTTTTTTTTCCTTAAATCTGAATTTTACCATCTTTGTGACCTTGCACAAATTACGTCTTTAAATTCCATTTTCTTCATCTGTCAAATGTGGTGATAATATCTGTTTCATAAGTTTGTTGTAAAGTGTGAATGAGATAATGTATGTCAGGCCTATAGTACAACGACCATAGTATTTTAGATTAGAAAATCCTGTTGCATTTACTATGACTGTTTGAATTATTTTTGTTATTAAGGGATGGGTAAAAGTACATTATGAAACAGAAGTAGTGAAACTATAATATTGACTTCATGTGTATGCAGGTGGCAGAATTTTTACTCCAAAAAGTGGCACTTCACTTAATCTACATTATTTTTTTAATTAAGGAAAAATAATTTATGATTTATGAATAAAATAAATTTATTATTAATTTTGTACTTGGTCCTTTTATCTTTGCAGAATGAAAACTCAAATAATCACTTAGTAATTATTATTAACTCTTTCATACACTTTTTATCCATTTCACAAATATTGACTGAGCACCTGTTGTTTGCCCGGCATTGTGGTAAACACTGGTGATACAGTGGTGAATAAGGCTCACCACCTTCCCTGTCATCAAAGTTTAAATTTAGTTGGAATTCTAGTTCATTGTTCACAGACCTGGATTTGCAAGTCCAGCCTTTCAAAGGGGGTTCATAGGTGGTTGACAGTGTCCTAGACACTGTGCTTGAGACTTAGGAAGTAGATGTCATGTTTCTTTCTTTGATTCAGTGAATTATAACAAGGCAGGACAGCATAAGACCTGAAAAGTTACATTAGAGCCCACCTTCCTGAAAGTCTGTCATTTTAAAGGAATGATAAATTTTTGAGCATGCTTTACAAAATTATGAGGGCTAAGGTACAAATGAGTAACAAAGTTAGGTCAGGAAGTACATGATCACAATTGAATCTAACTCTACTATTAGAGTTCTGTTAGTTCTATTATGTAGGCTACTTTAGGTAAAAATAATTAAATTTCTCTCTATCTTTTGAGTATTAGGAAACCTTGGGCCTGGAACTGATACCTAGATTCACAGCTGTTTTCTCTTTGAAACTTTTCTTATATCTTTCCCACCATTAATCATCCTATTGCTAACTATAATGAAAGAATTTTGTTGATTAAAACATTCTACTCAGAAAAGGCCTTCTCTGCTTTCCTATTTATTGTTTGAATGAGAATTATTTTTGAAAGAGATTGAGCATTTGCAGTTTTGTTTCAATTTAAGTTCCTACTAATAGATTTGGGCAAGTATGCTTTTCCTTTTTGCTCAACTATAAAATACAGAAAATAAAACTCACCTGATAGTTATATGATTCAGATTTTAAAATAAGATTGTAGCTTTAGAAATTATAAACTTCAGGGCGCCTGGATGGCTCAGTCGGTTAAGCATCTGCCTTCGGCTCAGGTGATGATCCCAGAGTCCTGGGATCAAGCCCCACATCGGGCTCCCTGCTCAGCGGGGAGTCTGCTTCTCTCTCTCCCTCTGCCTGCTGCGACCCCTGCTTGTGCACTCTCCCTCTGTGTCAATAAATAAATAAAAATCCTTGAAAAAAAATTATAAACTTTGATAGTTTGCTGTTGTTTTCATTAGTAAGAAATAATGATTAATTATAGCGACTACTATTAAATAAGCATTTTCTACGTGCCATATGCTTCACATAGATTATTGATGGTCCTTACACTGCATGCTGGAAATCATTATTGCCTAATTGTATACAAAACCAATATGGTCTCAAAAATATTAACTGACTTACCCACAGACATTTGAATCAGTCAGTTGTAGAGCCAGAATTCAAACCCATATTTGTGTGGATCCAAATCCAACCACCGTCACACCACGTTGCCTCTCCATTGGGTATTAAAATGCAGAAGTGGAGTGAGAACGTATATACAGCCTTAAAGTCCCCGTTATGATCTTATTCTTTTCCCTTTAAAAAAATTAATATATTATATGCACACGTTAAGTCAAATAATACTGAGTGTCCCCTCCCTATGAGTCCACCTAGATCTAGAGGTAACTGCTTTTAATATTTAACTGCTTTAATTTTTATTTGCTTTTAATTCCCAGAGTAATTAAGCTACCTATTTGTAAATAATGCGGGTTTTTTTTACTGCTATATCTAGGTTTACCATTTTTAGACATTGTTTATAGATAGAAATTATAGATAGGAATTATAGAAATTATAAACATAATCTATTATCATTAGATGAAGACTTAGCGTACTTGTAGCTCTGTCCCCTCATCTTGCCAATATAGTTTAAAAAATAAGTTTAACTTATTAATGTTTTGTAAATATTGTTCATTGCAAAACCTAGTATACCATAATTACATTTCCTTTCTTGTAGAGCACTTTTTACGGCCTCGAGTTTTTCTCTCATTCTCTGTCATGAGCTTTTTATAATTAGAAAGAATTTTTCTTTCTACCTATTCGTTTTCCTATCTCTGCCACTGTTCTTTGAAACCATGGTTGGTATAAATGTTAATTTTTATCTCAACAGTATGGTTCCAGGGAGCAGTGTTGTTTTCTTTTTTTTATAAGATTTTATTTATTTATTTGAGAGAGAACGAGAGAGAGGAGGAAAGAGTGCACAGAAGGAAAGGGAGAAGCAGACTCCCCACTGATCAGGGAGCCTGACATCATGACCTGAGCTGAAGGCAGACACTGAACCAAATGAGCCACCCAGGCGCCCCTAGCCAGTTGTTTTCTTTGCTAAACTTTTAGCAGGTTTTGTTGCAGCCTCTGCAACCCATCCCTGCCAGAAATGAGTTTTAATTCTTAAAGAGCTTTTTCCTTTGTTTCTAAAAGTTTTCCAAAAGCCTTGTTAATTTTTTTTAAAGATTTTATTTTTTTATTTGACAGAGAAAGACACAGCAAGAGAGGGAACACAAGCAGAGGGAGTGGGAGAGGGAGAAGCAGACCCCCGGCTGAGCAGGGAGCCCGATGCAGGCTTGATCCCAGGACCCCGGGTCATGACCTGAGCTGAAGGCAGACACTTAATGACTGAGCCACCCAGGCACTTCCAAAAGCCTTGTTTAAAACCTCTTTTAATAAAATAGACAAAATTTGAAACAAAGATCTTTGATCTTTTTCCTACAATAAATAACTTGTATAGTAGGGGGAATATTTTATTTTAATCAGTAAGTTCTTTAAATAAATTAATATAGGTTTTCAGCACATCTTAAAAATACGTGTAACATCTACCTTTCTTGGATAGTGGACATTCAAAATATTGAAGATGGCAAATGTCACTAATTGTTCATTTGATCCATCAGAAGAGTTATTTTTTCATAGCATATGAGAACAGCCAGAGAAGATGGTAGCTCAAAGCCAGTTAGAATATTGAGTCCCTTTCAGGAGTATAACAACTACTTTAAATCTGCTTAGAGTCATTTGAAATAACACTTGCTTAGCATCTTGAGAATATTCTGTAAGCCCACTGTACCTAATGATTTATAAAATTATAAATCCATTGAGATTAATAACTTCTGATCATGCAGTTTTATAAAGAGAGATGAGAATATCAAACTTTGAAAATATGTCATGGTGAATCTATTTGTTTCTTGATAAATAACATAGTTATAAGTGAAATGTGGATCTGTAATGAAACATTGTGTATTTACTAAAACAAGTTAAAATATACTTTCAGAATGTCTTTCAGAAAATAGGATTTTAAATTGAAGAAAAGAGAAAGAAATTGAATATTTGCAAGACTGTTCTTTTGAAAATATTCATGAAATAGATCTATAATTAATGACATGTTACATTCTACCTGATATATATTTATTTTTTAAACCATGTTAGGGAACAATAGGGGAATATTTATAGGCATAATACTATTTTTTAAAAAATAAAATATATATTATATGAGAGCAAACTATAACAGTATCTTTTCCTTAGAGTTATGGGGAGGTGGATTAGGGGGCTGTGACTTCTTACTTTTCTACTTCATATCACTTCAGGTTTTTTTTCAAAATGAGTATCTGGTTTTTTGAAACCAAGGGAAAAAATAGAATAGAGACATTTTAAAAGAAATAAGGTAAAGAAAAGATAAAGATGAGGGGGAAAATAAAATTTAACCTTTGTGTCTTGTTAGTATGGTGAACTAGATACCTACATCTCATGGTAAACAACTAAAAATGATATGATAGATATAAAAATAGTATTGCATGCATTTATGAACTGGAAAGATGGTGTGAAAGATGGTGATGATTTGTTTATCCTACAAGGCTAAAACAAAACAACAGGGGCACCTGGGTGGCTCAGTTGGTTAAGTGCCTGCTTTCGCCTCAGGTCATGATCCCAGGGTCCTGGGATCAAGCCCCACATAGGGCTCCCTGCTCAGCAGGAAGTCTGCTTCTCCCTCTCACTCTCCCTCTGTGCTCTCATTCTCTCTCCCTCTCTCTCTCTCTCTCAAATAAATAAAAAAAATCTTTAAAAAAATAAAACAAAACAACAAAACGATAAACAAATGTAATATAAGTGCCATCCAGAGCAGGAAGCTTTAGAGTATTTGTTGAGCCTGGTAAACCCTGGCTAAGGTTTTCACAGACTCTTTCTTCATTGAAAGAGGAACAAGAAAGAGTCAAAACACAAGGTTCTTTATAAACATAAGGCCCCCTCAGCATAGACTTACAAATCTCTGCACCTTCATTGTGAGAGTGCATAATAAAACCAGCCTATCACCTCCCACAGCACTTCAAGAATAACTAACTGCTACACATCTTGGCGCTGAGCATAGTAAAATATCTCCCTGATCATTTGTAACCACAAGCTGGTCTTGTGGGTTTGCTACTGAACTTCACACTACATAGATGGTATGACAAAGAAAATTAAAGCCAAGAATTTAATGTGGTCCCAAGTTTAAAATCCTCCAAGTAGTTGGTAAAAGCAAACAAATTCTCCCCGAAGGAATCCACTTTGAATACAGGACTCAAAAAATTCCCACAAGTATAATTCAAAAAAACATAAATAACAAGATTACAATAAAAAATTACAATATAGGGTATCAGGAAAGAGTATCAGAAATAATAGAAGAATAAGATTTCAAACATTTCACATATTAAAATTATTAAACAATATAAAACAAATCTGTTTAATAAATAAAAGATGGATTAAGGCAGTGATATTATACTCCTGAAGAAGAAGAAGAAGATGGGGAGACAGGAACTGCCAGATATGAAAATTTGGTATAAAGCCTTAGTAATTAATACTATATTATAATGGTGCAAAGATAGATGGATTGGCCGTTGGAGTGAAATAGCACAGCCCAGAGACATCTCTGTGGTTGGAAACTTATTTAACAGAGCTGGTATTGTGATAAGGGTTGACTTTTCAATAAATGGTATTGGGTTCATTGATTATTTATTCAGAATAGAGAAAAAATTAAGATACAAAATTTAAAAAGTCATTAAAAGATTATTAAATTTTATTGTATTATAATTGTGATGTTTCTTCTCTCAGAAGTCATCTTAAAAGAATGAAAAAACAAGTTACAAACTGGAGAAGACGTTTCAACACATATAATTGAAAAAGAATTATCGCAAATCAGTACCCCCTCAAAAAAAAGAAAAATGGACAAAAGACTTTTTACATTTAATATGATTATGATTTCAAGTAATTATTCCTAATCCTTTTTTTTCCTTCGGAGATTTTATTTAAATTCAAGTTAGGTAACATATAGTGCAGTATTGGTTTCAGGAGTAGAATTTAGTGATTCATCATACTTACATACAACACCCAGTGCCCATCCCAGCAAATGCCCTCCTTAATACCTATCACCCATTTAGACCATCCCCCCTACCTGACCTCCCCTCCATCAACCCTCAGTTCGTTCTCTATAGTTAAGAGTCTCTTATGGTTTGATTCCCTCTCTTATTTTATCTTATTTTATTTTTCTTTCTCTTCCACTATGTTCATCTGATTTGTTTCTTAAATTCCACATATGAGTGAAATCATATGGTATTTGTCATTCTCTCACTGACTTATTTCACTTAGCATAATACACTCTAGTTCCAACTACGTTGTTGCAAATGGCAAGATTTCATACCTTTTGAGGGCTGAATAATATGCCATTGTGTGTGTATGCATGTGTATCTCACATCTTCTTTATCTATTCATCAATATATGGACATCTGGGCTCTTTCCATAGTGTGGCTATTGTTAATAGTGCTGCTGTAAACATTGGGGTGCATATGTCCCATGAATCAGTATTTTTGTATCTTTTGGATAAAGTAGTACAATTGCTAGATCATAGGGTAGTTCTATTTTTAACTTTTTGAGGAAACTCCATACTGTTTTCCAGAGTGGTTGCACCAGTTTGCATTCCCACCAATAGTGTAGGAGGGTTCCCCTTTCTCTGCATCCTTGACAGCATCTTTTGTTTCCTGAGTTGTTAATTTTAGCCATTCCAACCGGTGTGAGGTGGTATCTCATTGTGGTTTTGACTTACTATTTCCCTGATGATGAGAGATGTTGAACATTTTTTCATGTGTCTGTTAGCAATTTGTATGTCTTCTTTGGAGAAATGTCTGTTCATGTCTTCTGCCCATTTCTTAACTGGATTATTTAATATTTGGGTGTTGAGTTTGATAAGTTCTTTATAGATTTTGGATACTAGCCCTTTATCTGATATGTCAGTTGCAAATATCTTCTCCCATTCTGTTGGTTGCCTTTTAGTTTTGTTGATTGTTTTCTTCACTGTACGAAGCTTTTCATCTAGATGAGGTCCCAGTAGTTCATTTTTGCTTTTGTTTCCCTTGCTTCTGGCGATGTGTCTAGTAAGAAGTTGCTGTGGCCAAAGTCAAAGAGGTTGTTACCTGTGTTCTCTTCTAGGATTTTGATGGTTTCCTGTCTCACATTTAGGCCTTTCATCCATTTTTAATTTATTTTTGTGTATGGTGTAAGAAAGCGGTCCAGTTTCATTTTTCTGCTTGTGGCTGTCCAATTTTCCCAACAGCATTTGTTGAAGAGACTGTCTTTTTTCCATTGGATATTCTTCCCTGCTTTGTTGAAAATCAGTTGATCATATAGTTGTGGGTTCATTTCTGGGTTCTCTAGTCTGTTCCATTGATCTATATGTCTGTTTTTGTGCCAGTACCATACTGTCTTGATGATTATAGTTTTGTAATACAGCTTGAAGTCTGAAATTGTGATGCCTCCAGCTTTGGTTTTCTTTTTCAACATTACTTTGGCTATTCGGGGTTTTTCTCGTTCCATACAAATTTTAGAATTGTTTGTTCTAGTTCTGTGAAAAGAGCTGATGTTATTTTGATATGGATTGCACTGAATGTGTAGATTGCTTTGGGTAGTGTAGACATTTTAACAATATTTGTCCTTCCAATCCATGGTTTCCTGTCTCACATTTAGGTCTTTCATCATTTTGAATTTATATTTGTGTATGGTGTAAGAAAGTGGTCCAGTTTCATTCTTCTGCATGTTGCTGTCCAGTTTTCCCAACACCATTTGTTGAAGACACTGTCTTTTTTTTTTTCTTTTTCCATTTCTTTGTGTCTTCTTCAATTTCTTTCATAAGTGTTCCATAGTTTTCAGATGTTGAGCATCTTTTACCTCTTTGTTAGGTTGATTCCTAGGTATCTTATGGTTTTTGGTGCAATTGTAAATGGAATCGATTACTTGATTTCTCTTTCTGCTGCTTCATTATTGGTGTATAGAAATGCAACAGATTTCTGTACATCAATTTATATATCCTATAACTTTGCTGAATGCATGTATTAGTTCTAACAGTTTTTTGATGGAGTCTTCCAGGTTTTTCTACGTAAAGTATCAGGTCGTCTGTGAAGAACGAAAATTTGACTTCTTCCTTGCTAATTTGGATGCCTCTTACTTCTTTTTGTTGTCTGATTGCTGAGGCTAGGACTTCCAGTACTATGTTAAGTAACAGTGGTGAGAGTAGACATACCTGTTGTGTTCCTGACCTTAGGGAAAAAGCTCTCAGTTTTTCCCCATTGAGAATGATATTAGCTGTGAGTCTTTCATATATGACCTTTATGATGTTGAGGTATGTTCCTCTATCCCTATTTTCTTGAGGGTTTTTATCAAGAAAGGATGCTGTATTTTGTCAAATGCCCATTTCTAATCCTTTTACCTGTCTATCCACCTGCCCACTTATCTAAAAGGGCAAAATAAATTACCATGTTTTCCTCAGTTACAATTTTGGAAAAAAAATTAAGAAGAAAATTAAAATTGGCACACTGAAAAAGTTACCCCCAACCTGGTTCACTGCCATATCAATTCATTATTTCCTTCTCTCACCTTCTGACCTTTGACACAGTCATTATATTACATTTATTCTTCTTCTGTTCATTACATTATCTACTTGAGAGCTACTGCTGATAATTCTCCCAAGACATGATTCATATAAACATATATCATTTTTGTGTTGATAAATATTTTTAAATTGTGCCTGTTTTAACTGTGAATCTTTTGGCCAGTATTATTAGTTTTCTCACTCTTTTTCCCCTTCCATTGTTACCATCTAAATATGTGATTCTCAGTCAGGGGCAGTTTTTCCCCTTAAAGGAACATTCAGCAATATCTGATGACATTTGGGGTTGTCATTATTGTTGGACTATGACACATGGCCAGGGATGCTCCTATGCATCTAACAATGCACAGGACAGCCCCCCACACTGACCAAAATGCAGTCAGTGCCATAGGTGAGGAACCCTGCTCTGTAACTGTCTTTCTAGCTACTTTCCTATCATGCTTGTCTACTTTTTGGCTCTTCTGGAAATATTTGCCCTTGTAGACCATTTTCCCAATGTAAAAAACAGTATGTTCTGAATTCTACTACAACTAACATCTATCCATATGATATACCTTTTTTCTTCTCTGGATCCCATAGAATAGTGCAGATAGTGGAGAATGACTTGACAGAAATAGGTCTGAATGAAGACAGCTAGGGCTTTCCTGCTCTTCTATAGATTATAACAGTGTGTTTTCCCCTGTAGATTATGACATTTAGGCAAATTAACAAAACTATAAAAAATCGCACCAGGTAATGATCCCATCTTGTTTTTCATTCCTAGACTTTATGGAAAAGAAACATTTAATGGTTGACTAGTTAAGTGTACTTTCAGACATTTAGGTCATTAATTTTCAAAACAATTCTAAGAGAAATGTGATTATTCTTACTTTACAATAGAGAAAACTGGAACTTAGAAAAAGTAAATGTAAATGCCTTGCCCAGTTTCACACAAAAAGTTGATTTGATCCCAAGTTTTCTAACTCAAGTTTAGTGTTCTTTCTACTGTTCCACTCTGCCACTTTATACTTTATTGCTTGCAGCGTGCTTGTTTCATGTAGTTCTTTTTAAGGCTTTAAATTTTTTTATCTAGAAAATAAGCTATTTGAAAAATAGTGTTTTTGAAAATGTGTCCTTTTTTCTTGCTTTCCTTTTTTTTTAAAAGACTATTATTTTAGAGCAGTTTTACATTCATAGCAAAATTGTGAGGAAGACACAGAGATTTTCCATATAGCCCCTAGTCCCACACATGCATAGCCTCCCCCATTATTAACATAACTTACCAGAATCATACATTTCTTTTTTTCTTTAAATTTTTTATTGTTATGTTAATCACCATACATTACATCATTAGTTTTTGATATAGTGTTCCATGATTCATTGTTTGTGTATAACACCCAGTGCTCCATGCAGAATGTGCCCTCTTTAATACCCATCATCAGGCTAACCCATCCCCCCACCCCCTCCCCTCTGGAACCCTCAGTTTGTTTTTCAGAGTCCATTGTCTCTCATGGTTCATCTCCCCCTCCGATTTCCCCCCCTTCATTCTTCCCCTCCTGCTATCTTCTTCTTTTTTTTTTTTCTTAACATATATTGCATTATTTGTTTCAGAGGTACAGATCTGTGATTTAACAGTCTTGCACAATTCACAGCACTCACCATAGCACATACCCTCCCCAAGGTCTATCACCCAGCCACCCCATCCCTCCCACCCACCCCCACTCCAGCAACCCTCAGTTTATTTCCTGAGGTTAAGAATTCCTCATATCAGTGAGGTCATATGATACATGTCTTTCTCTGACTGACTTATTTCACTCAGCGTAACACCCTCCAGTTCCATCCACGTCATTGCAGATGGCAAGATCTCATTCTTTTTGATGGCTACATAATATTCCATTATATATATAATATATATATTATACATATAAATATATATATATATCACATCTTCTTTATCCATTCATCTGTTGATGGACAGCTTGGCTCTTTCCACAGTTTGGCTCTTGTGGACATTGCTGCTATAAACATCGGGGTGCACGTACCCCTTTGGATCCCTACATTTGTATCTTTGGGGTAAATACCCAGTAGTGCAATTGCTGGATCGTATGGTAGCTCTATTTTCAGCTTTTTGAGGAACCTCCATACTGTTTTCCAGAGTGGTTGCACCAGCTTGCATTCCCACCAACAGTGTAGGAGGGTTCCCCTTTCTCCACATTTCCACCAACATCTGTTGTTTCCTGACTTGTTAATTTTAGCCATTCTGACTGGTGTGAGATGGTATCTCATTGAGGTTCTGATTTGGATTTCCCTGATGCCAAGCGATGTTGAGCACTTTTTCATGTGTCTGTTGGTCATTTGGATGTCTTCTTTGGAAACATGTCTGTTCATGTCTTTTGCCCATTTCTTGATTGGATTATTTGTTCTTTGGGTGTTGAGTTTGATAAGTTCTTTATAGATTTTGGATACTAGCCCTTTATCTGTTATGTCATTTGCAAATATCTTCTCCCATTCTGTCGGTTATCTTTTGGTTTTATTGACTGTTTCTTTTGCTGTACAAAAGCTTTTTATCTTGATGAAATCCCAATAGTTCATTTTTGCCTTTGCTTCCCTTGCCTTTGGCGATGTTTCTAAGAAGTTGCTGTGGCTGAGGTCGAAGAGGTTACTGCCTGTGTTCTCCTTTAGGATTTTGATGGACTCCTGTCTTACATTTAGGTCTTTCAACCATTTTGAGTCTGTTTTTGTATGTGGTATAAGGAAATGGTCCAGTTTCATTCTTCTGCATGTGGCTGTCCAATTTTCCCAACATAGAATGGTACATTTGTCATTAAGAATGAACCTACATTGACATATTATAATCACCCAAAGTCCATAGTTTGCCTTAGGGTTCACACCTGGTGTTGTACATTCTATGGGTTTGAACAAATGTACAATTTCATACAGAGTATTTTCACTGCCCTAGAAGTCCTCTGCTCTGCCTATTCATCCCTACTCCCATCCCACCCCTGGAAACTGTTGATCTTTTTACTGTCTCCATAATTATGCCTTTTCCAGATATCATGTCATTGGAATCCTAGACTATGTAGCCTTTTCAGATTAGCTTCTTTCATTTAGTAATATGCATTTAAGATTTCTCCATGCTTTCATGGCTTGATAGCTTTTTAGTAGTGAATAATATTCTATTGTCAGGATATGCCATAGTTTATTTATCTATTCATGTACTGAAGGACATCTTGATTGCTTCCAAGTTTTGGTGATTATATAAGGCTGCTATAAACATCCGTGTGTAGGTTTTTGTGTAGACATAGTTTTAAGCTCCTTTGGGTAAATGCTAAGGAGTGCAGTTACTTGATCATATGGTAAGAGTATGTTTAGTTTTGTAAACTGTCTTCCAAAATGGCTGTATCATTTTGCACTCCCACCAGCAATATTTGAGAGTTTGTTTTGCCTCCACATCCTTGCCAGCATTTGGTGTTATTAGTGTCCCAGATTTTGGGCATTTTAAAAGGTGTGTAGTGGTATCTCACTGTTGTTTTAATTTGTGTTTCCCCTTTCCTTCATTTCTTACCCTGACATAATTCAGAGTACTTAATATAGTGCTGTGGGTATAAAAAAATGCTTAATAAATATTCTTTAAAAAGAAAAAAGTAAGGGCGAGATGGGTGCAAAGGGGAAAGGTAGGAATGCCTGACTTCTTTAAAACAATGTAAGAAATCTGCCAGAGCAGTTATTTCAAAGCAGAAAAGGTTAGATTTGCATTATAAATTAGGACTTTTTTATATTTCCTTTTGATTCAAGAAATACTGTACTTTAGAAGTCTTTATTGATGTATTTGGATCATTTATCTCACTGATTTTGTGTCTTGTTGCAGTGAGGCTAAATGTCATTAGGTAAAGAAAGGCAAGAACTGGGTGCCTGGGTGGCTCAGTTGGTTAAGCATCTGCCTTCAGCTCAGGTCATGATCCTAGGGTCCTGGGATCAGTCCACCTCAGGAGCCCTGCTCCGCAGTGAGTCTATTTGTCCCTCTCCGCTTGCTCCTACCCCTGCTTATGCTCTCTCTCTGTCAAATAAATAAATAAAATCTTTAAAAAAAATCACTTTCAATTCCTAACAACTAGGAAACCCAATAAAGATTTAAAAAAAGAAAAGAGGGTGCCTGGGTGGCTCAGTTGGTTAAGTGACTGCCTTCAGCTCAGGTCATGATCCTGGAGTCCCAGGATCGAGTCCCGCATCGGGCTCCCTGCTCAGCGGGAGTCTGCTTCTCCCTCTGACCCTCCCCCCTCTCATGTGCTCTCTCTCTCTCATTCTCTCTCTCAAATAAAATAAATAAAATCTTTAAAAAAAATAAAAAGAAAAAGAAAAAAAGAAAAGAAAGGCAAGAACTCCCATGCATTTTGTACTTATCATTTTTTTAAAAGATTTTATTTGACAGAGATGGAGAGAGCATGAGCGAGCATGCACACAAGCCAGGGGAGCGGGAGAGGAAGCAGGCTCCCCACTGAGCAGGAAGCCCGATGTGGGACTCAATCACAGGACCCTGGGATCATGACATGAGATGAAGGCAGACGCTTAACCGACTGAGCCACCAGGTATCCCAACTTCAAAAAATGATTGGTCTTCATTTTTATAATATTTTTTGTTTGTTTGACCATTTTGATGTAGATGACAGAAAGGTACTTGAAAGTATTCAATATCTATTCATAGTATTTTTCAAAAACTTCCCAGTAGCATACTACACCTAACAAGCTACATAGAATTGTCCATATAAATTTATTTAAAACATACATTTTAAGGCCGCCTGGGTGGCTCAGTCAGTTAAGTGTTCCACTCTTGGTTTTGGAGCAGGTCATGAACTCGGGGTCATGGGATCGAGCCCCACCCCAGGCTCCCCGCTTAGCGCAGAGTCTGCTTATCCCTCTCCCTCTGCTCCTCCCCCTGCTCACTCTCTCTCTCTCTCAAATGAATAAACAAATAGGATCTTTAAAAAAATTAAAAAATAAAACATTTTACATAATTTCCATTCAATTTAAAATATCTGTTCATTATGGTTCTTAAAGAGTGGTGGTCATTTTTCAGAGGAGTTCCTTCATCTTTTCAGAGGGAGTGCCAAGTTCTGTAGGTTTAACTGAGTACAAATAAAAATAGTTCAAAGATAATGTTTAGCAAATGTATACCTATTCAGCAATTAATGCAAGTGTTGATTTCCCCTAACATCTTACTTCTGTATGTCAAAAGTACAGTTCATTTCTTGAGAGAGAAAATAAGTAACCATTACCTCTGCCTTGATTTCATCAGTAAGATATCAGGGCAAACTAATAAGTATATTAGAAAAATGGATATATTTTAAAGGTGAGGTGAATGGTCTAACTGAAAATGATTCTCAACTAAGTGTGATCATTTTTGTTCCCCCCGACTTCACTCCCTAAAGGGAGTTTGGAAATGTCTATAGAGGCATTGTCGACTGTCACAGCGATGGCAAAGAGTTACTGCCATTGGAGAGTGCTACTAGAAGGGTCCAGGAGCCTCACATTTCTTGCAGAACATGGAACAGTTCCATCTAAACAAGATTTTTAATATCAAATAATAAGAGGTATCTCATTAAGAAACCCTGAAAGATAATGATTCATGTTCATATTCTAATTATGAATATGTATAAAATACCAAGTATCTTTATGAGAAATTTTTGAGAGTTAAGGCATCTCCATGGCAAAATTTTTTAAACTTAACAAACCTCATCTAGTCCATGAGATGTTTAGTGGGAAAAAAATCAAGTTTATCGATGTCACATAGCACTGTAGTGTTTGAAAAATGCACTCTGACTTGGGATACCTGGGTTACTCAGTCGGTTAAGCATCTGTCTTTGGCTCAGGTCTTGATCCCAGGGTCCTGGGATAGAGCTCCGCACAGGGAGCCCGCTTCTCCCTCTGCTTGCCACTCCCCCTGCTTGTGCTCTCTCTCTGTCTCTGACAAATAAATAAATAAAAACCTTTAAAAAAATGTACTCTGACTCTAACATTCTTAGAGATATTTTGGCCCTTCAGAAAAAGGCCTCGATATGGAAATAGTGACTTAATTTCTTATGAGATTATTGAGGTTGGGATACTGAAACTCAGCAATGACAATTGGCTTAGATCCAGGTAAAAGGGCTCATCACCAAATGGCCTGGGACTTTGGTAGAGGTTAAAACTAAAAGGAAAGAGAGCTCTAGTAGGACACTGTCCTACCACCATCCCCACCACAGAATGAGAAAATTGTTAAAGAAAATTGACATATATTGACCACCTGTTATTTGCTAGACATTGGGAAAGACATATGTATTCATTCATTCATTTGTACAATAAAATTTTGCTCTGATGTACAATAGAAAAACCACTGGGGGATGCATACCTCCTGCAATCCAAGCACATCCAGTTTGGAGAAGGAGACAGAGAAGCAGTCAGTTGTAACTACCTGTGTTAAATGCTATGGTATAGAGTACAGACTGGTGCAGTGGGGTCATGTAAATTTATTCCTGCCTTGCGGAATTGGGAAATCAGAGAATGTTTTAACAGAGGATGTGACATCTAATTGACTCCCATTATGTCGTCTAATAGCAAACCACCTATGTCATAACATATTACTCCTGTTTATAGATAGGACGACTGAGAGGCTGTATAATCTATGTAAGGCCATATAATAATAATAGCAAACATTTACATGGCTCTGTCAGAGCTTTCTGTTTAATGTAATCCTTACAACTTCTCTATAATATAGATTCTTTTGTTATTTCAGTTTCACAGTTAAGAAAACTAAGTCCTACAAATTTAAGTAATTGTTACAAGGTCATATATTAATAAAGACAACGTTGACACTTGAACCAAGGCAAATAGATTGTAGTGTCTGTGTGCTTAACTGTGTAGTGTCTGTGTAGCATACACTATCCCTCCTCCCTAGTTGATCATTAAATCTGGTTCAAAACTTAGCAGTCAGACTCCAGAACCCATGTAGTGAAGTGACAGAATGAGATTGACATTTTAGAAAAACTGTTTTAACAACAGTAAAAACAATGAACTGAAATAAAACAGACCAGGAGACAGGAAGACCAGATAGAGAAAAACATGGATGCTAGTCTAATCTAGGGTAGTGGCAACTAATGTGTGTAGTAGTGCACAGATGCAAGAGATTAAAACAATTAGAGAACTCAGGACTTGGTGATTAATGAATATAGAGTATGAGGGAAGCAGAAAAGTAGGAATCACACTGAGGCTTTTTGTTTGACCAAGTGCACGTTGATGTAGGGTTGGAGAATACAGTAGAAAAAAAGATTTAAGGAGAAAGGTGCTGAGTGTGTCATTCACTTTAAATTTTGTGTTTGAAATGCCCATGCCCTTAGGGCACACAAATGAAGATGTCCAGAAGGTAGAGACATTTGTGAATCTGGAGCTCAGGAAAAAGATCAGAGCTGAGAAATAGAGGAAAAGTCCAAGCAGGAAAATGTAGGATTGCCAAGCATGTGTAAAGACATAATTGTGGTTTCAGATCAAAATATATCATGGCTCAAAACTATACAGTTGTGGTGGTGGGGAGGGAGGGAGGGAAAGAAAGAGAGACAGGAGAAGAGGGAAAGAGAAAAAGAGAAAAAAGAGAAATGTTGGAAGGCGTGGGGGAGGATAAAAGATTATCAATACTTAAAAGTTAATAAATCTTTCCCTATTTGTCTGCTTAGCTTCAGGGCCATTTTTTGTGTGTGTGTTTTATATATATGGGAAGGGTAGAGAATTGAAAGAAGCTGAGAAAACTTGATTGATTTACATTAGGAAGTTAGAGGGAGAAAATAATCAATCCAGAAAGCCTAGAGGAGGGGATGTGTTGAAGGAAAAAGTTATATTGGATGGAGCTTAGAGAGGTAATTTGAGGAAGATTTAGGGGTCTGAGATGAGATTCTGGGGCAGTTGCCCTACCCTGTAATTTAAGGAGATGACAAAAGAGAATTTTAAGATTTTTTTACTATGCATTAGCAATGGAATCTTACATTAGTTCTTCTTCATGAGAGTTCAGTAAAGATTCAAATTCTTTTTTTATATGAGCTGCCGTTTTGTTTGTTTTTATCTGAATATAGCATTGTGAGTCTGGCCAAAAGGCAGTTTGACTTTATATGGATCATTCTAATTTCTCTACCAGACTGCAGTAACCAATGCATAGTATTGAAGAAAGCAGACATTTAGATTTATGCATAGGTTTCATATTCTGATGAAATAGAGTTGATCATATTGGCAAGTGGTGTTTATGGTGGAAGTATACATGAATTAAAAGTGTAGGTATAATGTGAGCCATGAAATAAGGGAGCAGAGTTAAGAATTTAAGATAAATATGGGATATGTGAAATTTTAACATGATCTTATTGAATCCTCAAAATAATTTACAAATGAAGAGATTATGGGCTACAGAGATTAGATCTATTGTCTGAGTTCAGACAAATAGTAAATATCATGGCTGGTATTCATACCTGATCTCTCTGATATTTATACCCATGCACTCTCTAGTAACTTTTGACCTAACTAGAAAACTAGTGGCAATTTCTGAAATGCAAGAGCATTAATTGTTGATAATTGGTGATAATTGCTAGGCTGTTGTACCAGTCGCCAATTGTGCCAATTGAGAATTATACCAGGATTCTTCATTCTAAACAATAGAAACTAACCTGTCTGAAGCAGAAAAGGACCTTTTTGAAAATAATACCATAATAGAACTCTACAGAATCTATAAGGGCACAGGAGAAACAGGCTTAAGAACATAGTAGAAACCAAAAAAGGCAAAGCCTAGCCAATATCATACCATAAGAAAATTCTGCTTTAGAAGTTGCTGCTAATGTACCACTGGACATTCTTTGTCATGCTGCTGTGCTCTGCTACCCTTGGACACTCTTCAAGTTTGGTGTCTCAGTTTGGCCACAGGTTCAAGGAGTAATCTCTAAAGATTTTCTGTATCTGCATTGCTCTCACTGAATTCAGAGCTCTGAATGGAAATGTTAGTTTGGCTGAACCTAGGTCACATTACTGCTCCTTAGTAATTAGTTTCGAGATCCCCCAAAGAAGTGTGTTCAAATACTGGGCAGCCTTCAACAGATGTCATTTACACACACACACACACACACACACACACACACACACACACGCTTGAATATTTGATATTACTTCCCAGTGCCAGAGATTTTTCATTAAATTGGTAACACCATGAAATAAGAATTGTGTTCTTTTTAAATTTATGCTTTGTGTCCAAAACATAGTGTTCATGATAGAAAGGTAGAAAAATATAGGTAAAGGAAAAGAATAAAACTTTTGTTTATCCTAGTACTGATGGTAAATAACAGCAATATTTTTGTGTATATACTTTTAGGCTTTGTTCAATGCATAGAAGTTAACATTTTTACCAAATTAGAATGATAATACACATTATATTACTATCTTTTTAAAGTTTACAATTTGTCCAAAACATCTTTCTGTGACAATTTTAGAAGTATATACTGTTCCACTGTATGGATATCATAATTTGTTAATTTATTAAAAAATCATGTATCAGGGTGCCTGGGTGGCTCAGTTGGTTAAGCGACTGCCTTCGGCTCAGGTCATGATCCTGGAGTCCCGGGATCGAGTCCCGCATCGGGCTCCCTGCTTGGCAGGGAGTCTGCTTCTCCCTCTGACCCTCTTCCCTCTCGTGCTCTCTATCTCTCATTCTCTCTCTCTCAAATAAATAAATAAAATCTTTAAAAAAATAAAAAATAAAAAATAAATAAAAAATAAAAAATAAAAAATCACTTATCATTGAACAATTAGGTTGTTTACCATTTTTCCCGATGAACAAGATTTTGATAAAAAAATGTTTTCACACTGTTAGATTACCTCAAAAAAAAATAAATTGCTAGCAATACACTTGCTTGGTCAAAGGTATCATGTTTTGGGTGAGAGGGATGGGTGGCTGTGTGATAGACATTGGGGAGGGTATGTGCTATGGTGAGCACTGTGAATTGTGCAAGACTGTTGAATCACAGATCTGTACCTCTGAAACAAATAATGCAATTTATGTTAAGAAAAAAAAGAAGACAAAGGTATCATGGTTTAAAGGCTTTTGGTTAATATCTTCAAATTACTCTTTAGAATTTATGCATATAAATATGTGTTCATTTTTCCCCAAAGTGTCAATATGGACATTTCAAGTTTTTTGTCTTTGCCAGTCTGATAGATGAAAGTAGGATTTTATTTCTTTCATTTATTCAACAGTATTTTGTTATAGGTTTGACAGAGGCCAAATTTCTGGGGAGAGGCAAGCTCCTTGCTCTTGGAACTTACATTTTAGAGCATGTGTGAGGTGGTTAGGATGCGAGAAAAAAAGATGGGGTCAGAGAAGAGAAAAAATAAATTTGAAAAGAAGAGAGAATTAGAGGATAATTCAGATGGTAGCTTGGACTAGGGTGGAAAAGGAAAGAAGTGTTTCAGGAGAAGTAGGAAAGCATCTCTCTTTTGATTTTAATATCAAAATCAGGCAAAGACAATGAAAAAAGAAAACTTATGGACCAGTTTCACATGGAAACTTTGATGCAAGAACTGTAAATAAAACATTGGAAAATTGAAGTGAATAATGTTTATGTGTGTAAAAGTTATCTCCTGACCATGTAGGCTTTATCCAAGGAATTCAAGAATGATTCAATTAAAAAAAAAAAAAAACTGCCAAGGTAATCTAGTACCTTGAATATTAAAGGAGAAAAACCATGTGTTCATCTTAATAGATGTATAAAAAACATTCAATAAAATTCAACAATAATTATATGAAATACTTAAATTAGAAATAGAAGGAAAATTTCTTAATCTGATAAAAAGGTACCTATGAAAATCTTAAAAATAAAATTTATAAAATAGCAAGCATTCCATTAAAAATCTGAAAAAAAAGATGCCTATCGTCATTCCAGCTTCTCAACATACTAGAAGTTCTACCTAAAGCAAGAAGAAAGGGAAAAGAAGAGAAATATACAGATTGGCTAGCAAAACACAAAATGTCATTATTTACAGATGTTACTATTATCTATATAGAGTTAAAAAAAGAGAGCAAGTTTGCTGGATAAGAAACTCACAAAATCAGTTACTCCCCTATTCCAATAAACAATTTTAAAGAGAAAGGAAAGAGATATTAATCATAACAAAAATCATATCAAGGATAAGCATAAAAGGAATTTCATGTACAATTTAGCTGAAGAAAATTATAAAACTTTGCTGAGAGATATTTAAAATCACATTAACAAATAGGTAAATGTTCGTTTGACTAAGTACAATAAAGATTCAAGTTCTCCACATTAGTCTAGAAATATAATATAATCCTAGATTTTCAGGGGTTTTATGTTTGGTTTGGTTTGTTTTTAAATGAATAAATTCACTGAACAAAAAATTCAGAGACTACTCTATGTCAAACTCTGTGGAAGCTGTTGGGATACAGCAAAGAATAAAATGGAAATCCCTGTCTTATGGAGCTGACATAAAGGATTCCAAGCTTCATCAGTATTCCTAATATTTATTGAGGAACAATAAACACTAAGGAGGTACCAGGGAAATGTTGATTTGGGAGAGAAAGAAGGGTGGGGAAGAGAAGTAATGCAGGTTTGGCCATCTATTCATTTGTAAACTTATTGTAAAAGTTTTAGTAACTAAAATCGTGGTACTGAGGCCAGAATAGACAGATAAAAAAAGAACAGGATAAAAAAGACAAATAGGCCCAAATATAGAAAAATTTACAACACGATACAGGCATTTCACTTGATCTTAGCCAAAAGGCTGCAAAGCGATGATACAGGCATTTCAAATTAAAACAGGGAAAGCATGGATTATTCAATAGTGTGACAATTAGAATAAATCCACTAATCTCACTATTTTCACCAAAATAAAGATTAAATGGATTATAGATGCTGTAAATTTTCTCTTCTTCATTATGAAATATTTTGAACATACTAAAAAAGTACAGAAAGTAATTGATAACTCAAATCAAACTAAACACTTAATCCTGATTTATCTCCCACTTTTTAAAAAAAGTAATGATATATATGGGCACTTGGGTGGCGCAGTTGGTTAACAACCAACCCTTGGTTTCTGCTCAGGTTGTGATGTCAGGTTCGAGATCCAGCCCCCTGTAGGCCTCCATGCTCAGTGGAGAGTTAGTTTGAGACTCTCCCTCCCTTTCCCTCTGCAACCCCTGCTCCCTCTTTCTAAAATAAATAAATAAATCTTTAAAAAAAATATTCAAAGTAATGCTGTATCACTGACAAAGCTAAAGCCCACTTCTAGCCCTTCTCCTGCCCTCTGTCTCCAGAGGTGACCACTGTTGTGAAATTAATGGGCTCATATGCATGGATAATTTAATATTTTTACTAAACATATGTATTATTAATAAATAATATATAATGTTCTGTAATTTTTAATAATCTTGTATTTAAATTTGCTGTTCATGTGTCGGTCTTTAATCCACCCAGAATTTGTCTTAGATATGAATTTGAGGTAGGTATGTAATTTTATTTTTCCATATAAATAATGTATCGTCTAGAAAAGCTCTTCTTATTCCCACTGATTTTAATAGTGCAGCTTCTATGTGATTTATTACCATTACTGAGTATTATACTTTTTGTTGCTGTTTTGAACTCTCTTTTTTCTGTTACATGTTCTACTATACTTCTGTTTGTATAAAACTCTTCTTATTCTTATTTTTTTATTGTACATTTATTTTTTAACAGGCCATGAACTATCTTACTTCATGAAATATCTTGCTAATTTAATTAGTACACTTGGGTTTTTTTCATGTAGATAATTTTATCATTAGCAAATGATAATTCCAAATCCTTTCCAATGTTTGCATCTCATATAATTTTATCTGGTTGCATTAGCTAATTCTTGGAAAATAATGTAAAAAGTGTATCTTGTACAGTTTCCAATTTACATAAAGTATTTTAAATAGAAGTTGATATTGGACTTTATCAAATAACTTTAATCATTTATGATGATAATCATAAGGGTTTTTTGACCTATTAATATAATATATTTTATTAAATTTTCCAACATACATATCTCATATTCCTCTTATAAACTATACTTGGTCATGCATTGATTTGCTTATTTTCAAAATCTAATCTCCATGGGGGTGGGGTGGGGATTTGTCTTTTTATTTACTGTTTTATCCATATTGCCTGGTTGCAATACCTGTAGTAGAATAGACAGTCAATATATACTGAATGAAAGAATAAGAGATTAGTTTTCAGTTTTTATTTTTGCTTTGTTAAGTCATCTTTTATAGCAAAGTACATCAGTTTCATAAATGAATTTAAAGGCTTTTATTCTTTCTCTGAGATCATTTGAAATATTGAAATAGCACCAGAACTATCTGTTTTACTGGGCTGCAGAAAGGGCCAGCTTTTGTTGTGGTTGTCCAAGTCTACCATCCTGGTTTTGTTTCTTTTATTTCTGTTTTATCACTGCCTCTTTATTCTCTTTTCTTTAGGTATATATTATTTTTCTTTTCTGGATCCTTGAATTAAATACTTGGTTCATATGTTTCAAACTAGGTCTTTTTTAATACATAGAGACTTAAAGCTTTAGATTTTCTTCTTACATCAATTATTTCTAAATAGCCTGTAATGTATTTTTTATTTCCTCTTTAATACAGGCATTATTTAGGAAAATACTTTTTTTTTTTAGTTGTAAGAGGATATGGGTTTAACTATTCCTTTATTGTGGATTTATAGTGTTATTTCTTCGTTTAGATGATGTGATCTTCATAATTTCTACTTGGGAAATTTATCAAAATTTTCTTTATAAGCTAATACATAATCATTCTCTTTGGGCATTTAAAAACAATACATATTTTCTATTGATGAAGCTTGGTATTTCTGTCATTTATTTTTGACTACTACTTCTATTGAAGTACTTCTATTGACTACTACTACTATTTTTGACTACTACTTCTTTTATCCTCTGATTTTCAACATTTCTCCATCATACTGATTTAAGTGTGCTTTTTTAAACTAGTTAATCACTGGATTTTCTACCTTCCTTCCTTCTTTCCTTCCTTCATTCCATCCACATTCCTCCCTTCCTTCCTTTTCTTCTTTCTTTTTAGCCAGAGTCTTTGTCTTTTAATGGAAGAATAAAATTTGCTAGGATGCAATATGACTGTTGATATATTTTCACTATTTCCTGTCCTGTAGTTATTTAGTTTTCTACTTATTACTTTCTTGCATATTTATTCATCTTATTTCTTTTCCTGCTTTCTGTTGAACTGATCTAATTTTCTTTTATATCCTGGTTTTCTTTTGATGGTTTGGAAATTTTGCTTCTTGTTTTAATTTTTGTCCACATCCCCATATATGAACTTTTATTCTCTAATAAAATATAGAGGTAATCAGTACATCCTAACAAAACAAAAACTTTAAGGTGCTTGAATTTTCTCTCACATTTCTGTACACCCACAACCATGATAGATTATTACTAAATTTTCCTTTGCCAACATACATCAACAATTCAACTTAACTATAATTTGCATGTGTTTTGCTTAATATTCTTCCTTGAGTTACTCTTCTTTCCTTCAGTCACTTTTTTTTTTCCATTCGCTAGGCTAAATTTTAGTCCAATAGTTAAACATGTGTCTAATCAAGTGTCCTGAGTGAGAGTTGTTTCTTTGATCCCCAAGTCATCCTCCTTCTTGATTTCCTTTCTTCCTTTGCCAGATTAGATGCAAAAGCTCAAGTAATCATTCAAGAAAGGATATAGAGGAAATTAACTTTTTAAGTCCTTGTATACCTGTACATCTGTCTTTATTCTACTTCCATCTTTGAGAACTGCTTTTGCTAGATACTGAAATTTAAAATCATTTCCTCACAACTTTTAAGACATTGCTCCGTTTCTTCCAGTATTGCTGACCAGATAATTGATATGTGACTTGTTTCTTCTTACTGGAAGCCTTTAAGGTCTCCTTGCCTAGTGGTCCAAAATTTCATAAAGATATGTCTAGTCATGGATTTTTTTAATCTCTTGTACTTGGCATACCAGGATCCTTTAATCTGAAGTTTTATATCCTTTTTTATTTCTGGAGCTACTTTTATTATTTCTATGATTAATTTTACCTGTATATGTCCCTATTTTTTCCATTCTGAGACTTCTGTTAGTTGCATGTTAACCCTTTAGAATCAATCCTCTGTAACTCTTAACTATTTCTCATATCCTGTCTTGTGCTTTTTATTCTCTTTTTTGAAATTTTTTCTTAACTTTATTTTCCGAACTCCCTATTGAATTTGGTAATCATATATTTAATTTCTGAGGGCTCATTCTTATTCTTTCTTAGGGATATCCTGTTCTTGTTTTATGGATGTATTGGCAGTTTTTCAGCTACTTTATATTCTGTAAATATTCTCCACTTTCTCATTGTGTTTTGTTTCCCCACTTTTGTCATCTTTATTTTTCTCTTCATTGTGGCTAATATACCTCAAGTATTTGGTGATCTTTGGTTCCTCTTTACATTTTAAATAGATTAATAGAAGGGCTCTGAGTTCTGTGTAGACTCGTTTGTTGGCTGGCTTCACTTCAGCTGAATATTCATGAAAATAGTCGTTGTGTTTTGGAAACCTTAGATGTAAAATGCTGATGTCTCTGATAGGGAGCATTGCCTCTCATTCTAGCCACCCTGATTCATACCAGATGGTGTGTGAAATTTCTTTGGAGAAGAAAACTCATTTTTTTTTAATTGAAATAGAGGTGGAAATTGACTGTCTGCTGAATATCCTAGGGTCACAAGTGGTTGGGAAATCCACCGCTTTGTCTTCTGACTTTCAATTATTTCCTGATTTCAGCCCTATGTCTCTCTCTACTAAAGTTCATCAAACTTTGTGTTTTCTGCCTTTCCAGGCTTCCTCCGGGGGGTTGGCCCCCTGCTCTACTGCTCTGCTTTACCACTTAGAACTCCTACTTTCCTTCTGTCTGAAGTTGTTAAACTCCCTTTTCCATTGACAGGTGGCCTCTCACCCTTTTTCCTTATTTTATGTTTTTCCCTTTAAAAATTATTTCTTTACTAGTATTTTAATGAAATCTCAAGAGAGAGGAGATAGAAATATGAGTTCATCCTATCATTTCATAACAGAAACCTATCTCAAGAGCTTTTGACTACCTTTACTGTTATTTTATAAAATATGGAATCTCTAATTTATGGCTTTATTTCCACTTTGGAGAATGATTTTTGGTCTCTAGATAGTGTTATTTATTCTTTTTATCTTTAGTCAGTAGTTCCTAGTTTATTGTCCTTTGATTAGTTGCGGGCCTATAAATTTTTTAATTTTTAAAGTTGAATGAAGTTGTCATTGTGGCATCAAATATAATCAGTTTTGATAAACATTACATGGACATTTGAAGAAAATTATGTTCTCTGTAATATACAAAATGCTGCATATCCATTGTGTTGGTTGATTCTTTAATTTACTTTTCAATGCTTGATTTGTAAAAATGACTGTGTGAGAAAAGTTATTTTCCCAAAACAATTATTTTCCATATTTTCATGTTCTTCTTGAATTTCAAATAGGCTTTGTTTCGTATTTCAATTCTATGTTATTTGTAGTATAAAGTTCATAAAATATATATTCTTACTGTAGATCTATACTTTTTAATCAGTTAAAAAAGTAATTCACTCTGCCCGTGTCATATACTTTGCTTAGATTTCTACAAGTATGCAATTAATGTTGCTACTTTTGCTTTTTGGTTTGTATCATCTGATTTATCTTTCCCTGTTCTTTAATTTTAAACTTTACTTACAAATTTTTAAGATATGAGTCTTATAGCATAGAATTGCTTATATAACATAGAATTGCTTTCTTATAGAAAACAGCAAAGAATTGGATTTTGTTTTTTAGATAAGCTTAATAACGTTCTTATTTTTTAGACCAAGAACTGAATGATCTCACTGTTATTATGGAAAAAATATATTTGTTCTTATATTATGCTATTTTTTATACTTCTTTTTAGAAAAAAATTTCTCTTATCTTTCTTTATCTCATCTCATATATGCCCTGGGAAGTGAAAGTATTTAAATTTGCCTATATTCCTTATGGATATGGGAAGTTCACTTTCATCATATGTATTAGTGCTGGACTTTGTTTTTAATACTTTCTTTGTTCTTTCCTATTCTTTTTCTCTTCCTATATTTTGCTGCACCTGCCAAGTTTCTCTTGATATTTATTCTCACTCACATTTGGAAGTTTTATATTATATTTTTATTATACAAGTACTACATTCTTCTTTCAGTGTCATGAATAAAATTATGTAATAATTCCCTGTATGTACAATAAGAGACTCACCATAATTTTACTTCCTCCCATTCTTAGCATTGCCCCCCGCACATGCATGCAAACATGTATGCGCTATTTTGACTTTTAGCTTTAGATTGCTATTTTTCATATTCCTTAAATTTTGTTAAATGATTATTTTCACATGTGTATTATCTTAGAACCATATTAACCTAGGCATATAACCTAAAGTTTTAATTGTTTTATTACTGATGCTTCCTCATATTAAAATATTTTGCATTTTGTAAGCTTATTTTTTTTCAGGATAAATAGTAAAGTTTCTGGGTCCTTGCATGACTAGGAAATACTTTTGTGTCTTTATAAATTAATGATAGATCTAGGCTACTTTTAAATTCTTGAGTAGAAATTTTTTACTTCTAAAAATTAATTGAGCATGCTCCATTGTCTTCTATTGCATATGGTTGTATGAGAGAAGTCTGGTGTCAACCTGATTTTTTTTTTCATTTTAAATGACATTTTTTACAGCATAGAAAACAATAAATTAGTTACTGAACTCAAAAAATTTAACATTGATAAAATACTATCATCTAACATGCAGTCTTCTAGTCAAATGTTGACAATTATTTGGATACTATCCTTTTATAGAATTTATTTTCTCTAATCTAAGTTCTAGTCAATTATACATTGCCTTTAGTTATCATGTAAGAGATTTTTTTGAAGTGGTCTGCTCTTTCTTGACATATATCTGTTTCATAGGAAAATATTTGATATGATTCTTCAGAGGGAACGCTTTCTTTATATGATTTTTCTTTGTTTTCTCATCATAAAGAGCAGTTATATAAGTATCCAGTATCAGGAATTCAGAATTTTGGTTAAGATTGTATTGGTCCTTTAAAAATTTAAACCCAGAGAAGAGGAAAGGGAAAGTTTGTTTTTTCTCTAGTTTTAATATACTCAACTGAAGTACTCTTAGCTATAAAACTTCTAAAAACAATTGTGTCTCCCTTTCTTCAATATTACTCTTAAGAAACAATTTTTATTTGTCATTCACAATATTTATAGAGCATTGTGTTAAATCCAGTTGAGAATAAATTCAAAGTAAATGTAAGCTGTGGTTGAATGTATAATAATCATATAGATAAGCCAATTAGAGAGCAGTTGTGAGAAATGATAAAAGCTTATGAAAAGCTCAAAGCCTTAGGACTGAAAAGATGGATAAGATTTGAATAATAAGGAAAATATTCCTAGTGAGAGTTTAAGACAAATACAGATCATTGAAATTTGGTTTTAGTATGACACTGTGAAGCATTTTATAAAACCCATTCCTTTACTTGAATTCTACCAGTAATTACCCATGCATATATATGTGTAAATTGTTTAATTAATCCAAGGTATCAAGTATGTCCTAAAGTTGTTATTAATAGACTGGGTTTATACATATACTGTATTTTAATCAAGTCCCCTTTTCACCTGTAATGTTTTTTTGTATTGCTCATCAGTCTACCCAGAGATTGGTTTACATTATTATCTTCATCATTTCTCTCCTGGTTTCCTGTATTTACTCTGTTTTTTTCTCACTTCTTTAATTAAAACAGTTGATCAATTTTTAATCATTTTTCTAATTTAATAAATGCATTTGAGGCAATGCCTTTATCATTTTTTTAAGTATTAAGCAGAGTGTTTGAAATCAAGTTAATTAAGATATAGTTAACATAAAATAAAATCATCTTTTTAGTGTGCTGTTTTGAGTTTTAGCAAATTTACCTATACATTCAACCACCACATCTAGTCAATTTATAGAACCTCCATCACCCACAAAAATTTTCTTGTGAGCTTTGTAGTCAACCCCTCTCCTTTAGTCCCTGGCAAGCAATGGTTTGTTTTTTGTCTTTATATAGTTTTGCCTTTTCTAAAGTGTAGTTTATATTATTAATGATGATTAAATATAATCATACCATGTGTAGCCTTTTGATTTTGTCTTCTTTCACTTAATATAATGCATTCAAGATTCATCTATATTGTTATGTAAGTCATTAACTCATTATGATCAGAGGTCTGTTCCATATAATTCTGAATCTTTGACACTGAGGCTTATTTTGAGGTTTAGGATGTCATCATATTTCATGATTGTCTCATGTATGCTTATAAATGAGATTGGAAATAGGCTTGATGCAATGAACAGCAGAGGAATGAATTAGTGACCTAGAAGACAAAATAATGGAAAATCATGAAGCTGAGCAAAAGAGAGAAAGAAGAATTATGCAACACAAGAATAGACTTAGGGAACTCAGTGACTCCATCAAACATAGTAACATTCATATTATTGGAGTCCCAGAAAAAGAAGAGAGAGAAAAGGGGGCTGAAAATTTATTTCAAGAAAACTTTCCTAGTCTGGGGAAGGAAATAGATACTCCAGATCCAGGAGGCACAGAGAACTCCTATCAAAATCAACAAAAGCAGGCCAACACCTAAACATATTGTAATTAAATTTGCAAAATAACAGTAATAAAGAAAAAAATCTTAAAAACAGCAACATAAAAGAAGTCTTTAACTTAAAAGGGAAAACCCATAAGGCTAACTAGAGATTATTCAACAGAAATTGGCAAGCAAGAAAGGAGTGGCATGATATATTCAAAGTGCTGAATGGGAAAAATTTGCGCCAAGAATTCTCTATCCAGCAATGCTATAATTCAGAATACAAGAAGTAAAGAGTTTCCCAAACAAAAACTAACAGAGCTTTTGACCACTAAGCCACCCTGCAAGAAATATTAAAGGGGACTCTTTGAGAACAAAGGAGACTAAAAGTGATAAAGAGAAGAAGGGATCAGAGAAAATCTCCAGAAGTAATGACAAAACAAGTAATAAAATGGCAATAAATACATATCTATAATAATTACTTTAAAGGTAAATAGATTAAATGCTCCAATCAAAAGTTAAAGGGTGTCAGAATGGATAAAAAAACAAGACTCATCTATATGCTGCCTACAAAAGACTCTTTTTAGATCTAAAGATACTTGCAGATTGAAAATGAGGGGATGGAGAAGCATTTATCATGCAAATGGATGTCAAAAGAAAGAGTAGTAACTTACGTCGGACAAACAGACTAAAACAAAGACTGTTGGGGCACCTGCGTAGCTCAGTCAGTTAAGCATCTACCTTCAGCTCAGGTCATGATCCCAGAGTCCTGGGATTGAGCCACATGTTGGGCTCCTTGTTCAGCAGGGAGTCTGCTTCTCCCCCTGCCCCTCCCCCTACTTGTGCTCTCTCGCACTCCCTCTCACTCTCTCTCTCTCTCTCAAATGAATAAATAAAATCTTTAAAAAATTAAATATAAATAAATAAAATAAAGGCTATAAAAAGAGACAAAGGCATTATATAACCATAAAGGGAATGATCCAATAAGAAGATATAACAATTGTACATATTTATGTACCCAGCATGGAAGCATCCAAATATATAGAACAATTAATAACAAACATAAAGGAACTAATTGATAATAACACAATAATAGTAGGGGACTTTAACGTCCCACCTACAACAATGGAAAGATCATCTGAACAAAAAATCAACAAGGAAACAATGACTTTGAGTGACACACTGGACCAGATAGACTTAGCAGATATATACAGAATATTCCATCCAGGGGCACCTGGGTGGCTCAGTCAGTTAAGCATCTGACTTTGGCTCAGGGTCCTGGGATGGAGCCCCACATTGGGCTCCATGCCCAGCAGGGCGTCTGCTTCTCCCTTTCCCTCTCCTTTTGCCCCCCTCCACTCTTGCTCTCTCTGTCTCTCAAATAAATAAATGAAAATCTTTAAAAAAAAATTCCGTTCCAAAACAGCAGAATATACATTCTTTTCAAGTTCCCTAGACCACAAAACAAGTCCCAATAAATTTAAGAAGATTGAAATCCTATCAAGCATCTTTTCTGACCACAGTGGTATGAAAACAGATATCAATTACAAGGAAAAATCTGGAAAGAACACAAATATATGAAGGCAAAACAACATGCTACAAAGCAATGAATGGGTCAACCAGGAAATCAAAAAGGAAATGAAAAAATACATGGAAACAAATGAAAATAAAAACACAGCTGTTCAAAACTTTGGGATGCAGCAAAAGCAGTCCTAAGAAGGGAGTATATAGCAATATAGGCCTACCTCAAGAAGCAAGAAAAATCTCAAATATACAACCTAGCCTTACACCTAAAGGATCTAGAAAAAGAACAGCAAATGAATCCTAAAGCCAACAGAAGGAAGGAAATAATAAAGATTAGAGCAGAAATAAATAATATAGAAACAAAAAAAATAGAACAGATCAATGAAACCAGGAACTGGTTCTTTGAAAAAATTAATAAAACTGATAAACCTCTAGCCAGACTTATCAAAAAGAAAAGAGAAAGGACCCAAATAAATAAAATCATAAATGAAAGAGAAGAAATAACAACCAATACTACAGAAATACAAACATTATAAGAGAATATTATGAAAAACTATATGCCAACAAATTGGGTAACCTGAAAGAAATGGATAAATTCCTAAACTACCCAAACTGAAACAGGAAGAAATAGAAAACTTGAACAGACCAATAAACAGCAAAGAAATTGCATCAGTAATATGTATGCTTCATAGGAATGTTCTACTTTTTGGTGCTGGGTTTTTTATATGCAACTATTAGAAAAGCTTATTAATTGCTTTGTTAAAGTCTTCTACATTCATACTCTCTTTGCGCTAGTACTTGCTTGGAATATCTTTTCCATTCTTTTTTATTTTTATACGACTGAACCACTTGTTTCTAGGTGTGTCCCATCTGAGCATAATAAAGCTGGGTTCATTTTTCTAATCCCATTTTGTTAGTATATTTCTTTTAAGAAGCATACATTTATGCTTATTATAGTCACAGATACATTTGGACCTATTTTTACCATTTTATTTTGGTTTTATTTTTTCTTTCCTTTTCTCCTTTTTTTCCCTCACTTTGCTGATTTGGAAGCTACAAATTTACATTTCGATTCTTTTAATTATTACCCATAAATTTTTAATATACATAAATACTATAGTATTTTCTCATGAAATTTAAAAGCACTTAGAGTATCCTGTCCCTGAATAATCTCCACATTTTATCTGTCACCTTTCTTAACAATTTTGTTTAGAATTGTAATTCCACCTTTGTGTTTTGTTAATTTTATTTTAAAAGAGACATTAGTTTGATTTCCATGCTCACGGTTATCTCTTACGTCCCATGTCTTTCCATAATGTCCAAGGTTTCTTTTGCTATAACAATTAGTTATTTAAGGGTGCTGGGTGGCTCAGTTGGTTAAGCATCTGCCTTTGGATCAGGTCATGATCCCAGGGTCCTGGGATCGAGTCCCGCGTTGGGCTCCCTGCTCAGCGGGGAGCCTGCTTCTCCTTCTCCCCACTCATGCTCTCTCAAGCTATCTCTGTCACCTGTGTTCTCTGTCGCTATCTCTCTCTCTCAAATAAATAAATAAATAAAATCTTAAATAAAAACAGTTTGTTATTTCAACATGTCTAGTGATAAGTTAGTTTTTATAGGCCTAAAAATATCTTTATTTTGGCCTCACTACTTAATGGTAGTTTAGCTTGTTTTAAATGTTTAAGTTGCAGTTATTTTTCCATCGGTACTTTGGAGATATTACTCTAATATCTTCCAGAATCTTTGGATATAGATGAGAAGTCTGCCATTTAATTATTGTTCCTTTACAAGTAATCTTTCTCTCTCTTTCTCTTTCTCTGTCTCTCATGGTATTGAGATTTTCTTATTAACCTTGACTTTTGTACTTGCTCTATGAAAGTTTGAGGTGTGGATTTATTTTCATGTATCTTTCTGTAGATTTAATGATTATGATGCTTTTTATCATAGATATCATATTGACCTTTTGTACTGAAAATATCTCAACGGTTATACATTCAAACCTTGCTTATCTGCCATGCCTTCTGTCTCCTATTTCTGAAATTTTTGTTTGGATATATGTTAAAGCATCTATCCCCAATGACTGTTAACTACTTTTTCCCAGTTTTCAACTCTTTGTATCTCACTATCTTATTCTTTTTTTAAAGATTTTATTTTTATTTTTTTTAAATTTTGTTTGTTTATTTTAGAGAGAGAGCACACAAGGGGGAGAGGCCAGAGGGAAAGGGAGAGAGAATCTGAGGCACACTTCTTGCTGAGGGCAGAGCCCGACACAGGGCTCAATCCCATGATGCTGAGATCACAACCTGAGCCAAAACCAAGAGTCAGACATTTAACCAAAGGTGCCACGCAGGCACCCCTAAAGATTTTATTTTTAACTAATCTCTGCACCCAGCATGGGATTTGAACTCATAACCTCAAGATCAAGAGTCACAAGCTCTACTGACTGAGCCAGCCAGACGACCCTCTGACTATCTTATTCTTTGTGAATTTCTCAATCCTGTTTTACAGTTTACTATCTTTTCTACTATATCCAGTTTAGAATTTCTGGTGTTTATAGGGTTCTCTTTTCCAGTTAATATATTTTTCAAAATATATTAAATATAGTAATATTTATTAATATTAATTTAAATCTTTTTCAAAAATTTTTGATGTGTATTTTCAAATACATCTATTCTTTTCTTTTGATTTTTTCATAGTTTCTTGTTCTTTTTATAGATGCTATTCTTCTGTTTCTTTTGAGAATCTTAAAGCCTTAATTTTGTTTTCTGATTGCTCTGTATATGTATTTGTTTTGCATATTCCTTTCTTTTTTAAGTTTACATACTCTACTAATTGTTAAGGTTTTGTTTTTCTTGGCTTTAAGTTTTCCTCATGTGCTTTGAAAATTAGTTTGCAGGCTTATCTTGAGGGGAAATTTTTTTCTCTTATCTCATCTTTTTTCACTGACTCAGGGAGGTGGGGGGATGAGGGTGAGGTTGACCTGAGTTTTAAGAGGTAGGCTGTGCTATGGTGAGCGCTGTGAATTGTGTAAGACTGATGAATCACAGACCTGTACCCCTGAAACAAATAATACATTATATGTTAATTAAAAAAATAAATGGGCACTATCACACATCAAAAAAAAAAAAAAGAAAAAAGAGATAGGCTTTGTCTTCATCCTCTGGCTCCCTGGGTTTATAAAAGCCTAACTGAGCTTTTTTCCAACTTCTCTTTCAGAGTTGGGGGAATCACACCTCAGTGCAGATTTTATGCAGTGAGAGTGGCTGAACTCTCTTGCCAGGTGGTTCTTTGTAATCTCTACTACCGTGTACTGTTAGCCACTGTGTCTCTGACTGCTACCAAACCGGGGACCTATCAAGTCTACACTGTCAGCTCGCTTACTGCTTTGTGTTCTGTTACATGGGGATTTTTATTTTTAGTACACATATATCTTTTAATTTTTTTCTCTCTGTACTTTATAATACTATGTATTTGAAACAGACAAGTCTCTAAAATGTATACTCACACTGCCAACTTGACCAGAAATCCTATTGCCATAGTTTTCACATAAGAATTTGGAAATTAGGTTATAAATCTTTGTCAAACTTATTGTCTTTGATATATATAAGATTCTTTCTGTTGCCTTGTTTAATGCACAGTTATGTGCATCCAAATAAGAATATGAACACCAATTCATATTCTAGGGGTGTGACTTCTAGACTCAAGATGAATGGGTTTAAATCATGGCATTGGTATTTACTTCCTGTATGACTTAAACTTTCAAAGACTTTTGTTTCCTCATCCGTATTTATGAGTTTGGATCTACCTCGTACACATCTGTAAAGGATTAAATATGGTAATATATAAAACATTAGCGTAATATGTGTCTCACAATAAGCTCTTGGTGAATGTTAGCTATTATTTGTACAATGGAGTTGCATGATATTTACATTTAGTTGTAGAAATTCACCTATTCACCTATTATCATTCTCTTTTGTGAAATACATGTAATGTAATATTATATTTAGGTATATACTCTAGTGTATGTGATATATTAATTTGTACTTTGAAATTTAATATAACCAGGGTTTTTAAGCCACCCACACTATATGTTTTTTACTTGATGGGTGATTTGAATTATCTCCAAAGGTATTTTTGACTATTGGATATTTTTTCCTTACAGACCAACTTTAAGACTTAACCTTCTCAACAGATATAACTATCTTTAGTTATCTCTAAACTAGTCATGTATGTATTTATGGCAGGCATTGATAATTATATATATATATATATACACACACACACATAAAACTGTATGAAAATAGACAGTTGATATCAGAATCAGATCTGGGTTCCAGTCTAGCCTCTGCCAATCTCTGGAGGTTGGATCTTTTTTTTTTTTAAGATTTTATTTATTTATTCTAGAGATAGAAAGAGAGCACGAGTGGCAGGGAAGGAGCAGAGGGAGAGGGACAATGAGATTCTGTGCTGAGCGCAGAGCTAGATGTGGGGCTGGATCGCACAACCCTGAGATCATGACCTGAGTCAGATGCTCAACCAACTGAGCCACCCAGCTGCCCCTGCAGATAGAATCTTATCCAGTCGCCTCACTTCTCTGAATTTCAGTTTCTTAATTTATAAAACAGAGCTAATAATACCCACATACCAGAGTGTAAAGATGAAATGAAATAAGATATGAGAATTCAGTCTGTACACTGCAAATCACCCTAGAAATATAAGCCATGATTGCTTGTCACCATTTATAGCAGCTTTACAGAGCTTCTTTGGAAAGCAGGTAACCCTGAGCCTGGAAATTTTGTATCACTTACAAATCATTCTGTACTTTTTACAATAAGGAAACATTCTCAGTGAGGGTTCTATGAAGAATGACTCTTTGGGGATGGCAGTGAAGTAGATATAGATTATCTAGAATTTGTATTTGACAGTTTAACTGCTGAGACCAAGGTTTTAGAATCCTTTGCTCTTTCAAACACAACATACAATATTTAGTTCTTAGCAATTTGAAACTGAAATAAAGGAATCCTAATTTTAGTTCTGAAGTCAGTTGAGCAAGTTTTTCCTTCCCTATTCAGATAAAATTAATACATATCTTTAGCAGACTATGTTGAACAAATCTAGGAACTAAGCTGCTTATCCTTAGTTGATGGGTCTTTTTAAGTCAATAAATGCGTTCTCCACCTAAGTCCCCAATACAGATTTCCCCTTCCTTCTTCAGACTCACATGTAGCAAAAACTACTCTAAAAACTACACTTTGTTCTTGCTAGAGCCAGGAGAAAGGTTAAAGTAAAATTGCTGCTTCTGGGAGCAAAGCAGAAGGTTAGCACATAAATTTATAGCTCCACTCAGCTGCCTATAATCCCTTTCTTTCTTAACTGTCTTCTTAACTTTTCACATATGGTTCAAAACTCAAATCAATAGTAAAAAGAACTCACCGAGAATCTTGCTTCAACCCTGTCTCCATCTTCTCCCACCACCAGCCCATTCTGGTCAAATCTATTACTAGTTTCTTGTGTACCCTTTTGTGTTTGTTTGTACACACAACATACTAACACAGATAGATACAGATACAGACATATTCTCACCTTTCTTACACAAATTGTAGCATACAATATATTTTGTTTTGCACTTTGCTTTTTTTTGCTGAACAGTTTATCTTGGAGTTCTGGGGAACTTTTTGTTTGTTTTGTTTTTGTTTAATATTCTTTATTCCTGTTTAGAGCCACATGGTTTTCCATTGGAAGTATGTCATAGTTTATTTAATCAGCCCATTGTGGAGGAACATTTGAGTTACTTTCAGTCTTTGGTGGTGTAAACACTGCTACAGTGAAAAAAACTGAGTATTATTGTTTTGTGCATGTGTAGTATCTGTAGGTTAAATTTCCAAAGCGGGATTACTGGGTCAAAGAGTTAATGCGTTAAAAAAAAAAAAAAATCTTTATTGTTTCAACCATCTCAGAGCAACAGAGAGTGGGGGCACTGGGGATAGAGCCTGTTTCAAATTGTGCAGACAGACCTGGATCTGGTCTGGGCTTCATTATTCCATTGCCATGTGGCTTTAGGCAAGTCACTTCCCCTCTCATGGAGCCTTGGTGTGTACTCTTCTAGCAAAAATTGGAGACTAGTCTCTATGTTAATTGGGTAATTATAAATCAGATGAGATAATGGTTGGGAACTGTCAGCATTGCCCACCTTTTAGGTGCTGTAATTATTAACCTGAAAGTGGCCACAACCCTGGTACTAAGTTATACTAGTATAGTAGGCTCACTTGCTCTTTTAAAAAAATTATGGTACAGTAAAACTGACTTCTTTGTTTTGATGTACCAGTCTATAAATTTTAACACATTCATACATTTGCATGACCATCACCATAACCAGAATACAAAATAGCAAATGCATTTTTAATTTTAATAAGTATTGGCTAGTTACTCTCCTTAAAGATTGTACACCCACACTGGACTCCCCCCACCAATATATGAGTGACTTTTTCTCACAGCTTTGGCAAAAGGTAGAGTCGATTGTCTATTTGCTGTCGTTGTTTGTTTGTTGTTACAGCATTTCTCATGCAGAGACATAAGTATTAGACTAGGGCTAGAGCAGCTGTCTGGTCCTTCTTCCCTTGATTAAAGTTGCTTAAGCCTAAAATCTGAAGCTTCAAAAGAAAAATAAATACTAAACAGAGGCCTTGTATTTTAATCACATTTTAAAGCAGCTACTTTTCCCATCTGCTCCTGAAACAAATAGACAGCTCAGTTTACAGCACTCTGTCATTCTGAATAACTAAGGGATAACTGAAAGAAACCAAAAAAAAGAAGTCTAGATTGTAGTTGTGTATCTTTGCGATTGTAATTGTTCTTCACTAAATGTTCACAAGTCTAGATGCATACTTAACTTCTCTTTTCTGCTTCCTACCCAATGCCAAGACATTTGGAAATGAAAGTATTATTAAGAAGATCTTACAATTTTGTATTTCCATTTGTAAACTTACTAAAAGAAAGAATGATATTAATAGGATTGATATGAGAAAATTGGACTAAAGTATTTGAAACATTTTCTTGACTATAAATGTAAATCAACTATACATAACCAAAATAGCATTACTTTATTCTAGGTTTGCAAAACCACTGGCCTACAGGTCAAGTTCAGAGAGAAGACTTATGTCATTTGTGTCACATAATCTTTCAAAATTAGAAAATTTTACATTAAAATTCACATCTCTGACATTGCTTGTATAATCAGAATATCTGGCCACAATCATCCATATTATCATATGGCAACTGTTAATTGGTTCATGTACTCTATCTGATTCACTACATTTTTATACCTGGCCACTTCACTCATTTTTTTCTTACTTATTCTTCAGAATACTATATACTTTAAAGTTTTAATTGTTTAAACATCAGCCAACACTTATTTCTATTACCCATATTCTCAAGTTTCCGTATAGTATGTACCAATAATATTTCAGTAAAAAAGTAGTTATTACGATTAAAGTATTTGTTCTTACAAACATGAAATCTGACATTTTATTTAACAGTTGAACTATTTAACATAGAGTTTTTTTCTCCTCTAAATAAATGAATATATTTTCCTATCATCTTGGAAAATTATCATTGATTTTTGTCACTTTCCAAATGATCCTTGCTTTTCCTGTGATAGATTGATTATTCCATATCCATGTCATTTGACTTTTCATATATATATTTAAAAAAACTTAGTTGCTGAGAAATATTATGGCAAGGTTGATCAGAATTATGATCATATTTCTTCTGTATTTCGATCCCTAAGCTGATGAGCTGACTTACCATATAACTTTTCATTGATTTTAATCTCCCAGACTTTGCAGACCTCTGTTTATTTAGGTGAGCTTTAATTACTTTGTTCATCCAGTACCCTATATTCTGCATTGAAATCTCTCATGGTATAAACAAAGATTGAGGATGATGTTTGCTTTCTTTGTTAACACTGTACTAGAACTATGGAATGCTTTGTTTATGAGTACATGAAATTAAGTTTCACATCTATGTTAAGAAGGAATTCATTTAATCTATTTGTTCATTTTTAAGAATCAAAATTCTTTTTATGACTGTCCTCTATTATTAATGTTGCTGTCTAAGAATAACTAATACCAGGACAAGGAATCTAAATGAAGTAGAAACGAAAGATGTGTAGTAAGTAGTAGGAGCATGGGAGTAGAAAGGGAAGGTTTAGTGGGACTTTTTATAAAAAGTGTTAAACTAAAGTCTATTTAAATACAGGTTATAATTTTAACTGTAGGAATAATGAAAATCAATAAAGAATGAATGACATTTTAATTTTCTTTTTTGTTATTTCTAACACAGTTGATAACACAATATAATATCCAACTCTTAATGTTTAACTTTCTAGGATGCTTTTAAAGAGGATTCTTTTTTGTAAAAATATTCAGGGTCTTTTTTTGTTTGTTTGTTTTTTTCAATATTCCCAAGAGTCTCCCCAGTCTTTGATATTCAAATTATTCTCCTTTGGAGCACCTGTTGAGTCATAATCCTTGCTGATTTTCTCTATTTCACTTCTTAACTGTTCTAACTGGCTTTATGTACAATTTGAATAGTACTCAAATATCATTTTCACTAGCCTCATGAAATCCTGCATTTTTCCTTGATATTGACTTTGAGTCAATTTATATTATATTATGGTCAATTCATTATATTATTTATAGCCATAAATAGAATCCTAAAAGAATAGATATATTTGCAACATCCAATGATGAAGGAAACACCAACTAATAAAACTTTTATCATAATAGGTAAAGACAGGCTTTTTAGTGTTGAGGAGGGAAAAATAATTGTGTAGGAACAATTAATGAGTGATGTATAAATTAATCAGTATTTTATGATATGAGAACTTTTGTTTGCATGATGAATATTCAGATAATGGGAACTCTCTGTCTTGTCTTTTGTATTCAGATATAGAACGGTGGCTGGGCAAATTCTGGGTGGCAAATTCTGAAGCTTTTCAAGTTTAATGTAAAAGCTTCCCCATCTTACAAAAACTTATCAACTGTTTCTTAAAAGTACCATAAATATGTGTTTTGTGTGTGTGCACATGTGTGTGTAAACATCAGACATTGCATAAAAGTGAATTGATTTCTTCAAAGTAGTAAGATGGAAATTCATCCAGAGCATTGACTAAACTGGGCCATCAGTGTTGATAGTGATATTTATTTAACATGAATAATATTCTAATTCCCAAGAAAGATATTTTTCTGTGTGATAGATATTAGACTAAAGAATGCAGTGCCAGTCGACTCACTATTACATTGTAATAGATACCCCAAACACAAATCCCTACCAAGGAAAAGAAAGCCCTGATGACAGGACTAGATGAACCACAGGTACAATTAACCACTCCCTGCAGGGGTGAATTCAGTACCATCTATCACAAGCTAATTTGTTAGAGCGAGTCTTGAAGTAGAAATAATGAAAAGAGAAAAAACAGTAATCTAGAAATGAAAGTTATTAATGCCCATATTAATGGTCAAATGTTAGAAACATTAATTAAATGCCAGAATTTTTAAAATTCTGACATTTATTGTTTAAAGACTTTTGAATGATGTTAAGACAAAAACTTTTCTAGGTTTCCTATATATATGTAAGTTCTGTGGTTAGAAAATAAATCTCATCCTAACCTGAAGTGATTTCTCTCTCCTCTGAACTTCTAGAAGCTTCGTTTTCCATGTTGCTTTTTTTAATTTAAATTTTGTTAATATATAGTGCAATATTGGTTTCTAGAGTAGAATTTAGTGGTTAATCACTAACATAAACACCCACATATTGCTTTTTTGACAAATAATTTTGTACCAACCTTTAGACCTTATGCCATTTTCTGAAATTTATTTAAGTCTCATATTGTTATTGAACTATTTTTGTGCTTATATCTTTCCATCACATTCTCCCACTTCTACTACAGTGCCTTGTAGACGTGGCCAAAATATTTATTTGATCTGACTGATACAAACACATTCTTTTCCAGAATAAGAAAAATTACCTTGACTCTTATTTAAGGTATGGTACATTAATCTCATAAAACTATGCAAAACCTTTTTTTTGTTTGTTTTTTGTTTTTGTTTTCTTTTGTTTTTTTGTTTTGTTTTGTTTTTCTCCCAATATTTAATTTAAGTTCAAGTTAGTTAGCATATAGTGCAGTATTGGTTTCAGGAGTAGAATTTAGTGATTCATCACTTACATATATCATCCCAACATATGTCATCCCAATTAAGTACCCTCCTTAATACCTATCACCCATTTAGATCATCCCCCCACTTCCCCTCCATCAACCCTCAGTTTGTTCTCTATAGTTAAGGTGTCTTAGGGTTTGACTCCCTTTCTCATTTTATCTTATTTTATTTTTCTTTCCCTTCCCCTATGTTCATCTGTTTTGTTTCTTAAATTCCACATGAGTGAAATCATATGGTATTTGTCTTTCTGTCACTGACTTATTTCACTTAGCATAATACACTTTAGTTCTAGCCACGTCATTGCAAATGGCAAGATTTCATTCTTTTTGATGGCTGAGTTATATATATATATATATACACACACATCTTCTTTATCCATTCATCTGTCGATGGATATTTAGACTCTTTCCATAATTTGGCTATTGTTGATAGTGCTGCTATAAACATTGGACTGCATGTGCCTGCCCCTTCGAATCAGTATTTTTGTATCCTTTGGATAAATACCTAGTAGTGCAATTGTTGGGTCGTAGGGTAGCTCTCTTTTTAACTTTTTGAGGAACCTCCATACTGTTTTTCAGAGTGGCTGCACCAGTTTGCATTCCCACCAACAGTGTAAAAGTGTTTCCCTTTCTCCACATCCTCGCCAACATCTATTGTTTCCTGAGTTGTTAATTTTAGCCGTTCTGACAGGTGTGAGGTGGTACTTCATTGTGGTTTTGATTTGTATTTCCCTGATGATGAGTGATGTTGAGCATTTTTTCATGTGTCTGTTGACCATTCATATGTCTTCTTTGGAGAAATGTCCGTTCATATCTTCTGCCCATTTCTTAACTGTATTATTTAATTTTTGGGTGTTGAGTTTGATAAATTCTTTATAGATTTTGGATACTAGTCCCATACCTGATATGTCATTTGCAAATAACTTCTCCCATTCTGTAGGTTGACTTTAGTTTTGTTGATTGTTTCCTTTGCTGTTATGTAAAACTTTTATAGCAAATATTAATATTACCCCCATTACTAAACTTCAGATGAGTTCTTCTTCCAATATAGGTTGTAAGTAGTATTTGAGATTCATGCTCTGAATACTTTTAAAGATGATAATGCTCAAGAAAATGAGGTATGTTTGTGAAGGTGTGTAGGAGCAGGAACAATTGAAACTTGAACAAATGGATTTGAACTGCATGGGTCCACTTACATGCAGATTGTTTCTGATACAGTACTGTACTGTAAATGTATTTTCTCTTCCTTATGATTTTCTTAATAACATTTTCTTTTGAGTGCTTACTTTATTGTAAGAATTCAGTATATAATACACATAAAATACAAAATATGTATTAATTGACTGTTTATGTTATCTATAAGGCTTCAAGTCAACAATAAGCTATTAGTAAAGTTTTTTGGGAGTTAGAAGTTATAAATGGATATTCAACTATGCAGGGAGTCAGTACCCCTGACCCTCACGTTGTTCAAAGGTCAACTGTATTTTTTTACACTGCTGGTAGATGTAAATTGGTACAACTCTTAGAAAGTAGTTAAGATATATATGTATACCAGAAGCCTGAAGATATTATTATCCTTGACCCAATTTCCAAAAATCTATTCCAAAGAAGTATAGAAAAAGCCTTATCCCAAGGAAATTTGCAAGATTATTTATAATAATTAAATTTGGAAAGAACCTAAATGATAAAGAGTAGTGAATGGTAATAAGCAAATTACAGGGCAATATTATGATATTATTACACATAGTATTTGCAGAGACTTTGTTGATGCATGGGCTCTTTTGTTAAAAATGCATAAAATTTAGGTACAGTATTATCAGTGTTTTATAAGAAAAACATAGATAAAATTCTGGAAGAAGATATGCAGAAATCAACAGTTTAACAGTGAGTTGTGTTTGAGTGATAGAACTGTTTTCATTCTTACACTTCACTTGTATTCCCTAATAATCTTATAAAATAATATACAGTTGTATATGAGTATCTGTCATAGCTCCATTTGGAAAGTTTATTTTCCACCCTTGAATTTCCTTAACATTCTTGTTGAAAACAATTGACCATAAAATATGAGGGTTTGTTTTTGGATTTTCAAGTGGATTCCATTGATCTATGTCTGTCTTTATGCCAGTACCACACTGTCTTAATTACTGCAGTTTTGTGATGATTACTGTAAGGAATTGAGTTCTTCAACTTTGTCCTTCTTTTTCAAGATTGTTTGTCCTGGCTATTCTGGGTCCCTTCAGTCCCCATATAAATTTTATGTTTAGCTTGTCAATTTCTACAAAGAAGCCAGCTGTGATTTTGATAGAGATTGCATTTAATCTAAAGATCAATTTGGGGAATGTTGCCTCTTAACAGTATTAAGGCTTATGTTCATCCATGAACATGACATGTATTTCCATTTAGTTAAGTCTTAATTCTCTTCAATAATCTTTTGTAGTTTTTAGAGTGTAATTTTATACTTCTTTTGCTAAATATATTCCTAAATATTTTACTCCTCTGATACACTTTTAAATGGAATTGTTTTTTAATGTCATTTCATATTGTTCATTGTTAATGTAGAGAAAGTGACTAATTTTTTAAATTGATCTTGTCCTGCAACTTTGCTGAACTCATTTATAAATTTTTGTAGTTTCTTAGAGAATTCCTTTGGATTTTCTACATATAAGACCATACCATCTGAAATAGATATAGTTTTACTTATACCTAATCTAGATGCCTTATATTTCATTTTCTTACCTAGTTTCTTGGCTAGAATAGAAGTACAGTACAATGTTGAATAGAAGTTAAGAGTGGATACCCTTTGTCTTTTTCCTAGTATAGGAACAAAGCACTCATTGTTACACTGTTAATTATGATATGAGCTGTGCGTTATTAATAGATGCTTTTTATTATTTGTGGAAGCTCCCTTCTCTAATTCTAATTTGTAGAGTATTTTATAAAAGATTTTATTTATTTATTTGAAAGAGAGAGATAGCAGGAGAGAGTATGGGGGGGCAAGGAGAGGGAGAAGCAAGCTCCCCTCTGAGCAAAAAGCCCTACACAGAGCTTGATCCCAGGACCCCAAGATCATGACCTGAGCTGAAGGCAGACACTTAACCAACTAAGCCACCCAGATGCCCCTAATTTGTAGAGTATTTTTATCATCAAGAGGTGTTGGATTTTGTCAAATGCTCATTCTGTGTCTGTTGAGATAATGTGCTTTGTCTTTATTCTACTGTTATGGTGTATTAAATTAATTGATTTTGGATGTTAAACCAACCTTACATTCCTGGGGTAAATTCCACGTAGTCATGGTGTAAGATCCTTTTTATGTGTTGCTAGATTTGGTTTCCTGCTACTTAATTGAGGATGTTTCTGTCTATATTCATAAGAGAGATTGATCTGTAGTTTTCTTTTCTTGTGATGTCATTGTCTAATTTTTTTATCAGAGTAATAATGGCTTCAGAATGAGATGAGAAATGCTCTCTCCTCTTCTACATTTTAGAAGAGTTTGTAAAGAATTGGTATAAACAGTTCTTTAAATGCTTGGCAGAAATCACCAGTGAAGCCATCTGGGCCTAGGCTTTTACTTGTGGGAAGTGTTTTGTTTTAGATTTAATTTTTCTAGAGCAGTGTTAGGTTCATGTCACAGCAAATTGAAGGGAAGATACAGAAATTTCCCAAATACCTCCTGCTCCTGTATATGCATATGCTCCCCCATTACCAACATCCCCTACCAGAATTGTACATTTGTTATAATTGATAAACTTACACTGATATGTTGTGGGAAGTTTTTATTTGTTTTTATTTTTTTTAAAGATTTTATTTATTTATTTGACAGAGAGAGACACAGCAAGAGAGGGAACACAAGCGGCGGGGGGGGGGGGAGGAGTGGGAGAGGGAGAAGCAGGCTTCCCCCAAGCAGGGAGCTCGATGTGGAGCTTGATCCCAGGACCCTGGGACCATAACCTGAGCCGAAGGCAAATGCTTAACGACTGAGCCACCCAGGCACCCCAATTTTCAATTTCTTCTTGAGTCACCTTATTTCTCCTTGAATAGTTTATGTCTCTTCAGAATTTGTCCATTTCATCTAAGTTACCTAATTTTTTGACTTTGTATTCCCTTATACTCTTTTTTTTCTGCAGGTCAGTAATGTCTTCTCCTTCATTTGCACTATGATAATTTGAGTCTTCTCTCTATTTTCTTGATTATTCTAGCTGAAGGCTTGACAATTTTGCTGATCTTTTCAAAAAACCAAATTTTAGTTCCATTGATTTTTCTCTATTTTGTCCATACTCCATTTCATTTATTTCCACTCTCATTTTTATTTTTTAGTATAGTTTCTTTTTTTTAAGATTTTATTTATTTATTTGACAGAGAGAGAGATAGAGCGAGCACATGCAGGGGGAGCTGCAGAGAAAGAGGGAGAAGCAGGCTCCCCACTGAGCGGGAGCCCAACATGGGGCTAGATCCCAGGACCTTGGGATCATGACCTGAGCCGAAGGCAGACGCTTGACTGACTGAGCCACCCAAGCACCCCTAGTTTCTTTTGTTGTTCCAGAGTTTTAAGGTAGAAGTTTAGGTTATCAATTTGAGATCTTTCTTCTTTTTTAATATTGATACTTATAGTTATAATTTCCCTCAAAACACAGCTTTATCTTCATCTCATATGTTTTGGTATATTGTATCTTATTTTAATTCATCCTAAAATATTTTCTAATATCCCTTTTGATTTCTACTTTGACTGACTGGTTATTGAGGAATGTGTTGTTTAATATCTACATGTTTTTTAATTTACCAATTTCTTTCTGTTTTTGATTTCTAATTTCATTCCATTATGATTAGAGAACATACTTTATATGATTTAAGTTCTTTTAAATTTATTGAGGATTTTTTATTCTCTAGATATGCTCTATCCTGGAGACTATTTCATGCACACTTCAGGAAGTTTCCAGCTGTTGTTTCTTTGAATATCTTTTCAAGTCCTTTTTCCTTCTCCTTCTGTTACTCCCAATTAGGTATATGTTAGTGTGTTTGGTGGTGTCCCACATTTCTCTGAGGCTCTATTAATTTATCTTTATTTTTTTCTCTATTCTTGAGAGTACAAAATCTCTGTTGATCTATCTTCACATTCATTTATTTTTTTTCTTCTGCTGGTTCAGGTCCATTGAGTCCCTGTACTGAATTTTTCATTTCAATCATTATGTTTTCAACTCTGGAATTTCCATTTGGTTCTTTTTTTAATAATTTCTCTATCTCTTTATTAATATTCTATATCTGTTGAAATATTGTCATCATACTTTGCTTTGGTTCTTTGAACATATTACATATTTTTACTTGTTCCTTTGAAGTCTTTATTAGGTATGACAGCTGGGCTCTCTCACAAATTAGTTTCTATTCACTTTTTTTCCCTGTGTTTGGGTCATACTTTAATGTTTTTTGCATGTCTTGTAGTTTTTTTGTTGTTGAAAACTTGATATTTTCAATAGCATATCAACTCTAGGTACTGATCCTCTCTTCCAGGACTTTTTGTTTTTGTTTGCTTGTTTATTTGTTTAATTATATAGCTAGACTATTTTAGTGAGGTCTCTTTCCCCCATTGTGTCAAGCCTCTGATAATACTCCTGAAAGGGTTTGGATTTGCCCATGCACATGGTCACCATGTAATAACAGTATTTATAGCAGAGCTCTTTGAGACTGTCTTCCTTGATCTTTGTTATGCTGTCTGCCTCTGTTGGTGTCTCACACACCTGTTGAGCTTCACTGATTGCCAGTGGAATGCTCTATTGTTTTTGATAAGGTTTAAGGACACAAATTACTCCATAGTCTGATCCAATTAAATTCTGACCCCTTTGCTAGAGTAGGTTTTTGAGGCCATTCTTTGAAGTTTTATCCTACCCCAGAAGGACTCTTCTTAGCTGTCTCTTCCCTTGGTTCTCTCTGGTAAAAAATCCCATTTTCCTGGGATAGTTTTTGTTTTGTTTTGTTTGATAAATGATAAATCCATCATTTCTAATTCTTTCCTGATGTGGCCTGCCATTTATGTTGTTTCTGTGGAGAGTTATGAGCCTCCTCTTACTTTATTACCTGTTTCAAGAGCACCCTTAATCTTGAACTTTTCTATATTGTATTTTAAATAAAATTACTTGTTTTGGAGAGAGCTTTAAAACTTTGTTTTTGTGGCCTGCATCTATCCCTGGGCAAACTCTCTGAGCCACTGCTCTGAAGCTAAGGACAGGGATAGTGGCCCACTTTTTTTGGAGTGACACCCCTGTTTTATGAGTAGGGCAATTGGTGGAACAGTAGCCTCTGATCTTCTTGGCTTACCCCTCCTGGTGTGGAACTTCTGCCCTAAAACTGAGCTGGGGCAATGGTGATTGGGGCCACTTGTTCTCAGCCTTCCTCACCTAGAGTAAAACCTCTGCTCTGTAAGTAAGGACTAATTACAGTTGCAAAAGGTTGTTCATTTGCCCTTAGGATGATTTCTAGAAATTTTAAATGATTTTACTTTTATAATTTTTCTGGTTTTGATTGTTTCTCTGGAAAGCCCCTTATTCCTCATCCATTCCAGAAGTGAATCTGGGCCATTAACTTTTGGATGGTATCCCATCAACGATTCTGTTGATCTCAGAAGGATCTTTGTTACTGTGTGATTTATCATTTATCAGTCTATTGGCTTTACCTCCAGAAATCAGCATCATCATGGCACAAACCACTTTGTACACTACAGAGCAATGAATTACAGCATCCTCAAATGTCAATAATACATGTTTAGACCTAAAGTCAACATGTGGGAATAGGTGTAACCTAACATAAGGTCATCTCTTTATATAGATGATACTCTGTAGGTCATCTGCAAGGAAAGGGAATAAGTAACTCTGTGTCATAGCCAGTCTCAGTTTTTATCATGTTGTTGCCTCCATCCATACCAGTGTGACAAAGCAAGGATAGGGAAACTTTCTCTTTCTCTGATAGAAGACTATCCCCCAGTTAACCCAAACTACACTAATACAGGCTGGGTTCTCCTTCCTTCTACAGCAACCATTCTCTTCCCGGAGCTTCTCTGGCAAAAGGTGATCTTGGCCTGTCCTCTGTTTAAAGAACTTTGTCTAAGGTTCAAAATTTTAAGTGTTCTGATATTTAAAAGCTTAACTCTCAAAAGTTAAAGAATTTTAGGAGTTCTTACTTGTTGCCTTCCAATCTCCACTGACTAATCATCTACTCTCATTCACCCACGAAAACTGGAGAAAACATCTTCTGGTTCTATTGCTTGACTAAACTTTCAGACACCTACATATAAGATATATAAAATTTCAAGGTTTTAAAAAGATTTTATTTATTTATTTTAGAGAGAGGAAGAGAGCATCGGAGGAGGGCCAGGTTACATAGAAATAACCCGAGATTCTTGAACAGGGGAGAGAATCTCAAGCAGACTCTATGCTGAGTGCAGAGCCTGCTGCAGGGCTCGGTCCCATGACCCTGGATCACAACCTGAACCGAAACCAAAAGTCAGACACTCGACTGACTGTGCCACCCAGGTGCCCCTAAAAAATCCCAGTTTTATTCCATTTTCTTAGGGATATTTTTCTTTTCTGTTTATTAACTGATGTGCAGTCATTTCCTATTATTTACTGAAATATTTGTTATATTGTATTTCTCCCACATGCAGGATTAATAGGTGTCTATATTGTGTCATTCCTATTTTCCCAAAAATGTCTGAATGTCTGATGGCCTGTGAAACAAACCTCATAATCTTCCCTGTTTGGCCACAGTTTACCTTTCTTGCCTCTCTCTGATCTTCTGCCTGTGTTCCACTCATACTGGGCCAACAACTCACTACTTTCTCCAAACATACCATTTATTTCACATGTCCATGCTTTTGATATCAGAAATGCTTAACGAAGTGATTGCAATGGTCTTCTGATAATTATGTCAGGTACCAGAGCCTCAGTCAGCTCCTATTGAATCAGAATTTTTATGTGTGATGATTTATTTAAAAGCTTCTCAGCTGGTTCTAGAGCTAGTTAGGAACGATTGCTATAATCTTTTCTTTCCCTGCAGTATCCTCCCTGTCACTTGCTTTCACTTTGTCTGACAAAATCTTGCTCAACAAAAGCCGGAAAAGAGAGTGAGAGAGAGAGTGAGAGATCCAACTAAAATACTGCTTTACCAAAAATTTTTCCTCATTTCTATCTCCATTTTTAATCTAGTGGATATTTGTTGTTGTTCTTGATGAATTAGTATCAGAGCCCTCTTTCTGTGTTCACGGGGTCCCTTAGCTTCTGAATTAAAGACAGGTCCTACTTTAGAGGCTCAAAATGCCAACTACTTACTTTTCCAGCCTCCCTCACACATGAGTCTATAAGCAAGACTTTGCCAATTCAGACATATACACCACAGTCTTTGAAGCAAGAACTAGAGACATGAGAAAACAGGCCATACACTACATTTTTAGAGAAGGTAAGCATGTAGCAATGGGCAGCTACTTCCAGTTTCCAAATACAGTGGAAGTTATTCTAGTGGCAGCATCTAGCTTACAGCTTCTAAGCAGAAGCATTGTACCCTGTGGCCCCTTTTCCTGGCCTGGTAGCCTCCAAATCTTATTCTACAGCTTCCTGGAGAATTCTGTGAGATCCTTCCTATCTTTTAATAAATTTATTTTCTGCTGAAATTACATCAAGTTGGTTTCTATCACTGGTAACTAAGATAGAGAGAAACTTAATAAAATAATCACCTTTCTATAGCCCCCACACCCCTTCATTCACAAGCCAAATGGGAATAAATCATACTGTCTTATTGTTAATTGCCAGTAGAATATGAGTTAACTGTCAAAAGGGAAGGAAAGAACATTCTAGGCAGAAGGCCTAGTAGGAAGCCATGTGGCTGGAAGAAACATAGAGAATACCAAGACCTAAAGGGACCCTTTGCCTAAAAGATAAAATTTTCTACAAAGAAGATTGTAGAAAATTAGTGAGAGGTGAAAAAAAAAAAAGAAAATTAGTGAGAGGTGTCAATGAATAGAAAGCTGTTAGAGGAATTAAATAACTGGATCACAGTAGCTCTACAAGACCATATGAAGACATTTTAATTTTTATTAAGTTCAATAACAATGTAAAGCTATTGAGGTATTTTAAACGGCAGATGTTATGCTCAGATTTGTATTTTGAAAAAACCTCCTCTGTGGCATGAATAATAAATTGGAGGTGGGGAAATGCTGGTGATTTTACTTGGATTTGAGTTTTGCTCATAATATTTAGAGGTCTATGTTGTTCCAAGCTGATCACTGCATTCTTGCCATGTCCTCCTACTCATCCTAAATTTTTTCTGTTGGGATATTCCAAGGGGAAGACGTCTCCTCTCTCATCTTTTAGTCCTTTAATCTTTGAATATATGCAGAACAGGCTAGGGCAATATTTTTTCCATGTTTCTTACCGTTATTAGTAAGAGTTGCTAATGAAGAGACTCTAATTTTTATCACATCCATTTAATTTCACAAAGATCTATAACTCATATTGGATTCTTTTGATATCCAGATATTTAAGCAGTTCTGGGTTTGTTTGTTTGTTTGTTTGAAGAGTTGGAGTAGCTTTCAACTTATTCTTTTAAAACTAAAACTGAAAACCAAAAAAGGATATACCACACCAAAACATATGCTAATAATGCCTTTATATTATATTATTTTATATATTATATATATACATATTAATGTCTTTTTTCAAGAGCTGTTCAAAACAAAAATTAAGTTTGAAGATACTATTTGTATTTTTATTTGGTCTCAGAGAGTCAAATAATGATTGCAGATGGCCAGATTGCAGATGACCAGCCAAATAATTAGAGCTGCTACTGATTTTTATAAGTATGACCTTCTGAATTTTAGTAAATCCACCAAATCATTACAAAAGGCAGTCAGTGGTAAATCAAACAATTTGGTTTTTCATTCATTAGTATAGTCAAAGGCCTTTAATTTCTGAATTCCAGAAAATTTTTCTAAGCATACTTAAAAAGCAATATCCCAAACAAAGGCAAGGCATGTGGTGGCTAATATATGCAAAGTTGGTAAGGACAAGACTGTAAGGCCACCCATGGGACCAACCATGTGTGTTGCAGCACAACAGCACAGGAGGGGCAAGGACAGGAATCAGAGGTTCAAGGCAAGGACAAGACTTTTCCAAATTCCAGACTGTTATCTTATATAAGTGATTTGTTAATCTTATTTGTCCACATTATTTCTTGGTTATTTTAACTAACAAAGAAGATTGTAGAATTTGATTAAGAAAAATAAAAGTATATATTCTTTGTCCAAAGTATATTTAAGGAAATTTAGGTTGAACCATATGAAATTGTCATTTCTGCTAGTCAGAAATGATTGAATATGGGCAATTTCGTTTGGTTCAACCTGCTAAAACCTATCAATGCACTGTGACATACCATAACATACAGCGTATCATTGAAGTTGCTCATTCTGAATAGATGTGAATACATTTTTTCTCCATTTTTATCAACAATTAATTTTAACAGAAAATATCTACTTTTTCAAATAAATGTAATCTTATTAGGTACCAGAAACACTTCCTATGTCCATTTTAAAAACAAGTTATCAAATTCAAAAGAGACTTTTTAATTGTAAAGAAGGGGCAACATGCAACATGGTACAAATATACTGGTGAACTGACCCAGTCTATAATGTTTTTAATGCCCTCTTGGTTGAGATTCTAGAATCCAGGGATTTTCCAGAGCCATCACAGAATTAGATAATACATACTTATACTATAGCTCTCCCTAATTCCAAGAAAGTTAAAGTCTCAGGAAAGATGGAGGTCACTATAAATAATTTTTTAAGATAATAATAGTAATTATAGCAGATAACACTTAAATAGGGTTTATCGTGCCAGGCACTATTTTAAGTGCTTTGCGTATATTAACTCATTTAAACTTCACAGCAATCTAGTGAAGTAGCTAATAGTAAGTATCATTATCCCCATTATAAAAATGAGAAAATATGCAGAACAATTAAACAATTTGTATAAAGTCACACAACAAGTAAATGCCTGAGCCAAAATTTAAACCCAAGCATTCTGGCGCCAAAGTCACTACTTAACCAATAATAAACTGCCTCTCAATATAAAGAAGGTCTAGTATCACTGAATCAATTTTAACACTAGCAGGAGTTGCAATATTGGTTGAAATACTAAATTCTTTAATGGAGCTTATCATGCTTCTTTCCATTCCAGTAGCTGCCATTCCAGACTGTTGCAGTAGTTCTCTAGCTAGGATACAGATTTCTAATCTTCTCCCTGTTCTGAGCCAGCCAACACCCTACTGCTAGATTAATAGAAATAAATCATCACTTTAATCGTGTCACTACCTTGCTCACATCCCTTTCATGACTGTATATTTCCACTGCCAGGAAAGGATGTAAAGAAGGATGCACCAGGATCTGGTAGCATAAACTGAAATCCCTTTACCACAAGCTCAATGTTTCTTTGAAGTTTTTTGTTTTAGCTTAAAAATTCACACAAATTTTATATCCATATATGTTTGTTTTAATATAAAAATAATGTTTAAAATTAGATATCATATAATGACTTAATTCTAAATTTTCAAAGAAAATTGATGAGTCAGAGAGATGCTTCATGTGTACCATGGTCTTTCTAGTGTCACATGAAGTATACGTACTCTCGTTTGAAGAGCCTGGGTGTACAGAATAGATTTTGGGTGTCTTTGCTACATACTTAAGACCCAATTATCTGGTCCCATCCCAACCTTCCCATCTTATAACTTGCCATTTCCCTGCATTAAGCCTCTGGGTAAATCCATCCACCTAATCATCCAGTTATTTACCACATACCCCACTATGTACCACTTTAGGAGGCACTATGTGCCTCCTAAAGATGTCTTGTACTGTATACCACCTATATATTTTGGCTATTGTCCTTTCTCCCTGCTTGGAATACCTTCTCACCTTATTTCTATTTAAGTGCTTATCCTTCAAAACCTAATTCGAATAGCTTTTCCTGACTATCCCATTCAGGACTCTGAATTCCTATAACACTTACTTAGTGCTTATTATATAATATGTTATGTTTTTTATATCTGTATGACTAGGTGTTACACATAAAGTTTTTAAATAAGAGTTCAACATACAGAGAAGCAAAAAAAGGACACAGGCAAGGAATATAAAATAGCACAGGGTATCCCAGTAAATGCTAGGTTGTTTCAAATAGCCAGAATGTAGAATATACACTGATAATGTAAAAAAAGTAGGGACCAGATCATGAAGGGATATATAATACATGCTAAGAAATGGACATCCCACCCACCCCAGCTCCCACTGTAATTAATGGGAAACCAGCAAAGAATTCAAACAGGTGGTAATTTATTATATTGATCATAATGAACTTTGATGTAAATTCCATAGTTTTTAATATTCTTCATTTTCTTAGATCTTTATTTTATATCTACGTAAAATTATGATCATGTCTTTATGAAATCTTTTTTTAATTTAACCCACAGTATATCTTTTCTGTATTCAATGGATACACACATAGACAGGAATTTTGTTCATTGCTTTAAAAAATGGGATCTCACACACACACATATACACACACACAAACACACACACATAGCCCCACACTTTGCATTTTTCATTCTACAATACTTTGTAGAAATAGCTCTAATTTTTTTAATGACTGTAATATATTGTATAGTATGGATGTACCAAAATTTATTCAACTATTTCTCTGTTTATGGACATTCACCTTATTTCCAGTTTCTTGATATTTTTAAGGTATTATATCTAGTCAAATATCCAAATATTTGGATATATAAGACAAAAGTAAACTTATGTTGATAATCTTATTTATTATGATCCTATCTCGTATCCTCTTTTGCTACAAAATTAGTGGATATTTAGGAGTTGTTCCCAATAGTAATATAGCATCAAAAGGCTTGAAACAGACCCAGCTGAAGATTCAAATTTTGAGTTAAAGTATTATGATACCATACATATTAAACATAGGGTAATTACAATAATACTTTCCAATCTGAGATGTTAATAGGAATTTCAAAAGGATTCCATGGTCAAATTATTTGGGAAAATACACTAGATTGAACTGGGCACTGCAAGCATGCATTACATTTCTCTGAGTGTATTATTCCATGAAATACCATTTGGTAAACAGTGCCCTACATTATTCTAAAACAGTATAGACAGCTGAATTGTGTCCAGCCATGTGGTAGATTCCCAAAGGCCATTTTCATGACACCTGTTTTGGCCCCGAAGTTGTACAGGTATGGGAAAACAAACCCACTCAGATCGCTACTGACTTGTCTTGGTGTTTCTCCCACTATCCCTCTTCATACCTCTAATACATCTATCATTCAGCCACAAAAGCTTAGAATTCCAATGACCTCTAGTCCTTACTGTGGCAGAGCTCATAGGCTAGCTAACAGGGCAAATATATAAACAAATTTATACAATTTATTGTGATAAGTATTTATAAAGGTACACAATGGTAGTGGTAATAAGGTAGACATGAGAAAATATTTACATTTGTAAATTAATTTATACAAATAAGATTTTAACTTCATTTAGAATAATCCAGTCTAGAATTAAATGAAGTAGATGTTGTAGTGGTTATTGTACATGACTTTCTCTTCTATTACCTTATAAGTGCCCTGAGGACTTGGCGTTGTATTATTTATTTATTTCCTATTGTACCTGGCACTACTACAGATACATAAGATACATTCAATAAATGTTTGTTAACTTGAATTAATTTCCAGGAGTTGCTCATTTTTAAAAAAAAAACTTTATTGCACGGTCTACAATTTATTATGCCTGCATAATCAGACTGTTTTATTCCTAATTTAAGATGTGATTGTAGGGAAGGTGACAAACACAAAATTTTTAAATCTAGATTATTATTTGACTCTTTCTCAGTAGAACTTTTGAAACCATTGATTGTAGGGAAGGTGACAAACACAAAATTTTTAAATCTAGATTATTATTTGACTCTTTCTCAGTAGAACTTTTGAAACCATAGACTTATTCCATGGGCACTGCCTTTGCACAAAATATTTATAGGAATGCTTTTGTTCTGTGACCACTATTTTGAATATATACACTACTTTCATCTGAATTCTGAAACCAACTAAATGTCATCTCCAACTAAGTTTAGTGGGTCAAAAGTTATGTATGCCTTTTTGGGTCAAAAACGAGATCTTATGTGGTACAAAAGCTAATTGTAAAGGCAATTACAAAACAGAAATTCCAAAAATACTTCTAACAATTCCAGAATTTCTGGGCTTGCCTTATAACTTCCCAAAATAGCCCTTTTGAAAGACAAAACTGATTTAAAGTATATTTATTAAAATACCAGACTCTTCATAGGCCCAATTTGTAACTCTGGTTTATTAAGAAGAGTTGTTGGTTTAACTGAACTGGAATTTAAGCATTTTATTATTTTCTGACTAATAATCTAATACTATTTTGAATTGGTATGAAACTTTTAGCAGCAATACTGATATTATAACTTATTTTTAACTACAGAAAATCATTCTTACCTCATCATTTAAATTCTGTAAAAATGCAATTATAGCTCAGGTTTTTTTCATTTTTTATTAGATCTTTTTCCTAAGAAAATGTATACATTCATGCTCATGATTTTCTCATCATTATATTCATTGTTGTCATCAGGTAATGATAATGGAAGGTGAGACCAAAAATCACCCTCATTACCTGATTAGCTGATCCTTTACCTAAAGGAACCTAATCTGGAAATAAGACCAAGGACACATTAGATGGAGAAATACTTTAAAACGGCATTTATTTCAACTGAACTTGTTCAGTTTCTGAGAAATGAAACAGGAATTGAGCTAAAGTTTACTTTTGCTTTAGCCAGAAAGAAAAGAATTGCCAGTCAAATTAATCCTATAGACATGAAGAGATAGATCTATTTAAGAAAATAAATGCCTTTTTAAAGTCTTTGAGCTCATTTGAAATACCCATTTACTTCCAATTTCTGCTCTGACTTCAAAATATTTTATTTTACAGGTTTTATAGGAAGTAGATACCGTTTTTCAATTTCCCTTTAATTAGTGTTTTTTAATATATAATAGAACAGTTAAAAGTACTCCAGACTTGACTAATTATCTGATAAAAGTCAGCTTTAAGAAACTACTACAGAATACATATTTTCAAAGGGATTCACACAGGTTTATGGAGCATACAACCATAAATATCAAAGGGTAAAATAGAGATTTGGGGGTTACTAGCCTAAACTTTTAAGTTTGATGAATAAGGAAGCCATCTGAGCTGCTGTCACATGGATGACCTGGAATGATTTGAACAATTGCATATTCTTATGTTTTTCTACAAAATATACATTCACAAATAATATCCAGCACATCCAGACTTTAAATAGTGTACTCTGGTTTTTGTGAAAAATCTTTTGCAAGACCATTCCAAGATATAGTTTGCTTTGTGAAGAAGTTGGGCTTATGTTCTTAAAAACTGTGGTAATAATTTGCATACTGCTTTATGTTTACCAAATTTTTAATTTCTTTATCATCTCAGTTGATCCTAGAAATAGTGGAGATAATACTTATAAGGTAGGTAGGAGTTAAGACTCATTTGATTACAGTGAAGAACATTCTCCCTCTCTGCCCACCCCCTCTGACCACACACACACACACACACACACACACACATACACACAGGCACGCACGCGCGCGCGCGCACGCATACACTGGCTTAGACTAAAACAGGACATTTTCGTTCATAGCATGGAATGGTCTTCAGCTAGGCTAATTTGGAGCTGAATTGGCTCCATTGTTGGCTCCACACTTGGTGACACTGAGAGTTTTGAGTGTCACTGGTCCTCCTTTGGTTAAGTGCTCGTCCTTGAACACGTAACTGTAGACGGGGGATAGGGTAACATGCTGACTTGCTTCTCCACTTAGACCCTCCTCCAGAGCTGGGAAATGGGTGAGTTGTCCAAAGGAAAATCAGGATACAGTTACCAGAAGTAAAAGGAAAGCACGGTAGGGAGCCAAACGTCAAATGTCCTTTCCAGCAGGCATTTTCATGTCCACTTTACAGGTGAAAAAAGCAATACACTGGAAGGTTAAATGACCTACCCAAATATAGGTCTTCTGGTTACAAATCCTACTCCTGGCTGCTATAAAAGAAAGGGAACGAAGTTTGTTTAAGAAAAGAGAGGTGGTTCTAGGTATAACATTTATTTCTGGTCTATGTTTCAAAGTAGACCAGACATGATTGATTTTAGGATAATAATTGAGTCTGATCTCTGTGGGGTAGATGAACAAGACATACATGGGGCATAAATTGTCCCAAAGTCCATGGAAGGCAGTGGAAGGAGGTACAGGGGATGTGATCCTTACAATCCAGAGTTAGGAATTTGGGATTAAAATTAAAATAGCAAACATTTGTTAACCATTCATTATGTCTCAGGCACTGTGCTAAGTACTGCTCCTATGTCAATTAACAGTCACAACTTCATTGTGAAGTAAAGATTTTACACTTAAGAAATCTTAAGCAAAAAGAGGTTTAATATCTTGTCCAAGATTATATAACCAAAAAAGAGGTCGAACCTAGAAACTCTAGGACTCTGTACAATGCCTGTTTTTGTTTTTCATTGTTACCAACTAAAGTAGTGATGTTTAGATGCCTGCCATGGGCTGGCTGCCGAAGCAGATGTTTGTCTGCCTCAACAATTTTTTTTTCCAGAAACTTACCCTATAAGGCTCTATAATAAAATAATTCATCTACAGTGATACTTAAGAATTTATTAATGCCAGGGCGCCTGGGTGGCTCAGATGGTTGGGCGTCTGCCTTCGGCTCGGGTCATGATTCCAGGGTCCTGGGATCAAGTCCCACATCGGGCTCCTGGCTCAGCAGGGAGCCTGCTTCTCCCTCTCCCTCTGTCTTCCCCCCTGCTAATGCGCTCTCTCTCTCTCTGTATCTCTGTGTCAAATAAATAAATAAAATCTTTAAGAAAAAACAAAGAATTTATTAATGTCTACTAAGTTTCCACAGATTATTGTTAATGGCAATCTTATGCTGTTTTTGGTCAGTTTTGTATTTATCAAAATTACACATGGACATGGTTTAAAAAATCAAGTAGTCCTATGAAACCTAAAAAAAGCAGCAGCACTCCTGTGCTCTGCAAACCTTCCACCATTTTTCTAATTCCCAGAGGCAATCATTTTCAGTTCATTTTTAGCTGTTTCTTTTTATATTTATAAAAAAGAATATCTCTAAATAATATGATTATTTTTACTTCTTGATTTTTTTCAGCTTTGCATATAATCTATTAATTTCTTTTTTTAAATATTTTATTTATTTGAGAGCGAATGAGAGTGAGAGAGAGAGCACAAGTGGGGTGAAGGGCAGAGGGAGAAGCAGACTCCCCGCCGAGCAGGGAGGCTGAAGTGGGGCTTGATCCCGGGACTCTGGGATCATGACCTGAGCCAAAGGCAGATGCTTAACCGACTGAGCCACCCAGTTGCCTCTAATCTATTAATTTCTCACTATGGAAGCCATAGAGTTAAATCCAAATACACTGTCTTTTCAATATAGTTATATCATGATTTTGATGTTTAACATTCAAATAAGCACATTTTATAACTATATAAAATTAATTTATGACTGAACCACATCATATTTCTAATTCTCTGTTTTCCCTAAAATTAATAATTGTCTTGTTTTTCATTTGCTTGGTCCTATGTACTTGCTTCTGATTCAGCTGTAACCTCTGTCCCACACAGCACAGATTACTTTTCATTATCACTTTGGGACTTCTTTTGTTCCTGTTTTGAGTTGAAACTCCTGTTTTTAATGTCTTTTCCTTCTTCATTTACCCTCATTTAGATGGACCACGTCTACCAATAGCTTCAATCTTGTCTCTCTGAAAATGTCTTTCAGCTTTACTGATATTTGATTGATACTGTGGCTAAATACAGAACTCTGGTTTGGAATTTATTTTCTTTCAAAGTTTTTATGGTCTGTGTCCATTGTCTTTTAGTTTCTAGTGTTGAAAAGCTGAAAGATATTCTACTTTCTGTTTTATATATTTTTCCTTTCTGAAAGCTTTTATAATTTTCTATTTGTCACAGAGTTCTGAAATTTTGTTGTGATGTGCCTTGTAGGGTTTCTATTTTCATTAATTTGGCTAAGCACCCAGTGAGCCCTCTTAATCTGGAAATTCATGTTCTTTAATTCAGGAAAATTTTCATGAGTTATTTCTTTTTTTTTTTCCAAAGATTTTATTTATTTATTTGACAGAGAGAGTCACAGCGAGAGAGGGAACACAAGCAGGAGGAGTGAAAGAGGGAGAAGCAGGCTTCCCACTGAGCAGGGAGCCCAACGCGGGGCTCGATCCCAGGACCCTGGGATCATGACCTGAGCCGAAGGCAGACACTTAATGACTGAGCCACCCAGGCACCCCTTTCATGAGTTATTTCTTAGATAATTTTTTCCCTCTGTTTTGTCTTTTTCTCTTATTTGGATGTTGAATCTCCTAGATTGGTCTCTCCTATGTTCTTTCTCTTAATCTCTTCACTTTCTGGGAGATCTTCCAACCTTCCATTTCTATCATAATTTTGTTTCCCAGCAGCACTTTTCTTGTTTCCTGAATGTTTTTTTTTCCTTTTTTTTTGTTTAAGCAATCTGTTTTTGTTTCATGGATTCAGTTCTTCTCTTCTCTCTTTAAAGATAAGTTTTTTGAGGGGCACCTGGGTGGCTCAGATGGTTAAGCATCTGCCTTCAGCTCAGGTCATGATCTCCAGGTCCTGGGATCAAGTCCTGCATTGGGCTCCCAGCTCAGTGGGGAGTTTGCTTCTCCCTCTCCCTCTGCCTCTCCCCTTGCTTGTGCTCTCTCTGTCATTCTCTCTGTCAGATGAATAAATAAAATCTTTTTTAAAAAAAAGATAATTTTTTTGGGCGCCTGGGTGGCTCAGTTGGTTAGGCGACTGCCTTCGGCTCAGGTCATGATCCTGGAGTCCCGGGATCGAGTCCCGCATCGGACTCCCTGCTCGGCGGGGGGTCTGCTTCTCCCTCTGACCCTGCTCTCTCTCTCTCTCTCAAGTAAATAAATAAAATCTAAGAAAAAAAAAAAAAAAAAAAAGTTATTTTTTTTGAAATTCTTTTCCTGATCAGTTCTATTTTCTGTTGGTTTGCTTGGTTTTTTTTGTTTATTTGTTTGTTTGTTTTAGGTTCCATCTTTCCTGTTAGGAGCTTTCCCCAGATGTCTAGCAGTCATTGGCTGTCAGTTCATATTTCAGATAGTAAGAAAGGGGGATGCCAGGATAACACATAACTGGAGTTTAATGGCTGTGAATTCCCTAGATCTGAATGTGCTGTTTTGTTCGGGAACCCCCAGTATCATTTCATTGAACACCCATTTTTTTTTATTCCAATTATATTCACCAAAGGAGAATCTTCCACTCTCCTGCCTGGAAGCTTTATGATGAGCTACTAGCATTCTGCAAACCCAGTAGTAGAGGACTTGGGAGTCTCAGTATTTGTCATGTAAAACTTCATTCAATTCTGTTTTCAGTAGACTACTGAAACTGCCCTCCAGAATTCTTCAAAATTTCCCAGTTTGGGAATCTTCTATTTTACACACTCCAAAGAATAAACATTTAGTCTTCTGCCAGGATAAGAGAGGGAGGAGTACTTGTCTAATCGTGAATGGTAGAGAGGGGATGCAAGAGATTAATTCTTAAATTAATTTCTAACCAGGCTTGCTGTTATTTAACCTGCTTCCAGAAGTTTAGGTGCCACCAATTCCCAAGGTTTTTGGAAACTAGTGCAAATAAAATTGCTTCCTGGCTTTACCTACTGCTGGCTTAGGATTCACTTGTTTGAATCTGCTGTCAGTTAGCTGTCATCCTTCTGTCTTCTAGCTTCCAAATTTGGTTACCATCATTCACTCATTCATTACTCACTCTCCTTTTCTCCTTGGTTTATGCTTTTTAACAAAAATTTTAATGTTGTATTTTAGTATGGTTTTGAAAAGGAATGGAGTTAAATGTGTATGTCCAATCTACCTCTTTAATCAGAAATCAATATTGATTTTTGATTTTATTACCCACCAAGTAGTTTCTTTTTAACATTTTTTCTTTAAATTTTTTTATTTTTATGTTAATCACCATACATTACATCATTAGTTTTTGATATAGTGTTCCATGATTCATCGTTTGTGCATAACATCCAGTGCTCCATTCAGTACATGCCCTCTTTAATACCCATCACCAGGCTAACCCATCCCCCCACCCCCCTCCCCTCTAGAACCCTCAGTTTGTTTTTCAGAGTCCATCGTCTCATGGTTCGTCTCCCCCTCCGATTTCCCCCCCTTCATTCTTCCCCTCTTGCTAACTTCTTCTTTTTTTTTCTTAACATATATTGCATTATTTGTTTCAGAGGTACAGATCTGTGATTCAACAGTCTTTCACATTTCACAGCACTCACCATAGCACATACCCTCCCCAAGGTCTATCACCCAGCCACCCCATCCCTTCCACCCCACCCCCACTCCAGCAACCCTCAGTTTGTTTCCTGAGATTAAGTACTCCTCATATCAGTGAGGTCATATGATACATGTCTTTCTCTGACTGACTTATTTCACTCAGCATAACACACTCCAGTTCCATCCACGTCGTTGCAGATGGCGAGATCTCATTCCTTTTGATGGCTGCATAATATTCCATTGTATATATATATATATACCACATCTTCTTTACCATTCATCTGTCGATGGACATCTTGGCTCTTTCCACAGTTTGGCTATTGTGGACATTGCTGCTATAAACATCGGGGTGCATGTACCCCTTTGGATCCCTACATTTGTATCTTTGGGGTAAATACCCAGTAGTGCAATTGCTGGATCGTATGGTAGCTCTATTTTCAACTTTTTGAGGAACCTCCATACTGTTTTCCAGAGTGGTTGTACCAGCTTGCATTCCCACCAACAGTGTAGGAGGGTTCCCCTTTCTCCACATTCCTGCCAACATCTGTCGTTTCCTGACTTGTTAATTTTAACCATTCTGACTGGTGTGAGGTGGTATCTCATTGAGGTTCTGATTTGGATTTCCCTGATGCCGAGCGATGTTGAGCACTTTTTCATGTGTCTGTTGGTCATTTGGATGTCTTCTTTGGAAACATGTCTGTTCATGTCTTCCGCCCATTTCGTGATTGGATTATTTGTTCTTTGGGTTTTGAGTTTGATAAGTTCTTTATAGATTTTGGATACTAGCCCTTTATCTGATATGTCATTTGCAAATATCTTCTCCCATTCTGTCGGTTATCTTTTGGTTTTGTGGACTGTTTCTTTTGCTGTGCAAAAGCTTTTTATCTTGATGAAATCCCAGTAGTTCATTTTTGCCCTTGCTTCCCTTGCCTTTGGCGATGTTTCTAGGAAGAAGTTGCTATGGCTGAGGTCGAAGAGGTTACTGCCTGTGTTCTCCTTTAGGATTTTGAAGGACTTCTGTCTCACATTTAGGTCTTTCAACCATTTTGAGTCTATTTTTGTGTGTGGTGTAAGGAAATGGTCCAGTTTCATTCTTCTCCATGTGGCTGTCCAATTTTCCCAACACCATTTGTTGAAGAGACTGTCTTTATTCCATTGGACATTCTTTCCTGCTTTGTCAAAGATTAGTTGACCATAGAGTTGAGGGTCCATTTCTGGGCTCTCTATTCTGTTCCACTGATCTATGTGTCTGTTTTTGTGCCAGTACCATACTGTCTTGATGTTGACCGCTTTGTAATAGAGCTGGAAGTCCGGAATTGTGATGCCACCAGCTTTGCTTTTCTTTTTCAACATTCCTCTGGCTATTCGGGGTCTTTTCTGGTTCCATACAAATTTTAGGATTATTTGTTCCATTTCCTTGAAAAAAGTGGATGGTATTTTGATGGGGATTGCATTGAATGTGTAGATTGCTCTAGGTAGCATTGACGTCTTCACAATATTTGTTCTTCCAGTCCATAAGCATGGAACATTTTCCATTTCTTTGTGTCTTCCTCAATTTCTTTTATAAATATTTTATAGTTTTCTGAGTACAGATCCTTTGCCTCTTTGGTTAGATTTATTCCTAGGTATCTTATGATTTTGGGTGCAATTGTAAATGGGATTGACTCCTTAATTTCTCTCTCTTCTGTCTTGTTGTTGGTGTATAGGAATGCCACTGATTTCTGTGCATTGATTTTATATCCTGCCACTTTACTGAATTCCTGTATGAGTTCCAGCAGTTTTTGGGTGGAGTCTTTTGGGTTTTCCACATACAGTATCATATCATCTGCAAACAGTGAGAGTTTGACTTCTTCTTTGCCGATTTGGATGCCTTTGATTTCTTTTTGTTGTCTGATTGCTGTGGCCAGGACTTCTAATATTATGTTGAATAGCAGTGGTGATAGTGGACATCCCTGCCGTGTTCCTGATGTTAGGGGGAAAGCTCTCAGTTTTTCCCCATTGAGAATGATATTTGCTGTAGGTTTTTCATAGATGGCTTTTATGATATTGAGGTATGTACCCTCTATCCCTATACTCTGAAGAGTTTTTATCAAGAAAGGATGCTGTACTTTGTCAAATGCTTTTTCTGCATCTATTAAGAGGATCCTATGATTCTTGTTCTTTCTTTTGTTAATGTATTGTATCACATTGATTGATTTGCGGCTGTTGAACCAACCTTGAAGCCCAGGGATAAATCCTACTTGGTCGTGGTGAATAATCATCTTTTTAACATTTGTTAGATTAGAGATAAATACCTTTTTTTAAAAAGACAATTTCTCTTTAGAGGAAATGGGAAATAATTATAGCCATCCCTATATTCAGTCTCGGTAAGATTTAAGAAGATTGCTGTTTGTGTTTATATTTTATATTTAAATGCTTTTATTATGACAGAGACCTGCTTCCTTCACGGTAGTGGGAATGTTTATTATCCCATCAGCCTGAAAACAATAATGAGGAACCTTATTTTACAGAGCTCAATCTTGTATAGTAAGGATGTACGACATGATCAAACTTTCCAAATCAAAAACTGGGCAACACAGTTTAAACTTTAGAGAAAATAGTAGGTCCACCAACCATGGGCCAAACAATATGTTATACTTAACACATACCTCTATGAAATAATTTTTGATTGTCACACATTTTTTTGAAAATACATATTTATTGGATGGGTTTGTACTGAGAATATTGAGAAGAGATATATTTTTTTATTGATGTATAATTAACATACAATGTTATATTAGTTTCAGGTGTATAATGTATTGATTTGGCCATTCTATACATTACTGGGCACTCATACAATGTTATTACAATATTATTGACTATATCTTCTATGCTTTCGTACTGTTTTCTAACTAAAGATCCAAGACTCAAAGAAGTTAAGATATTTCCTCAAATTTATACAGCTAGTGAGCCACAAAGGTAGAATTTGAAACCAGGATTCATTTACTTCAAAGCTAATACTGTTTGGAAGTAAATGTGTATACAAAATCTGGCATTATGGGATTGCATTAAAGGTCCCCAGAACTTGGGAAGAAGTTATAGGAAAGTTACTATCAGAAATCATAACCAGAAAATCACCCCCTTTATTATTTGTACATTTTTACACAACCATTTCATTGAATTTTTGTAACAGCCACATAAGCTGGCTATGTAGATTTAAATGTTATAGTTCCTTATCTCAAGTGTGTAAAATATAGTTTGCCTGTATCTAAACATTGACTTGTCTCACAAACCCCTTTTCTTGGCACCGCCCACCACCACCATTTCCACAGATAAAGGAAAGATTAATCTTACCAACAGGTAGTTGCTTGGTTACTTCTTAAGTAAAATTGAGTCAGTTTAGGCTTTAAACCAAGATTCTTCCCCTCAGCTTAGAAGGATTCTCTCCATCCCTTGTACTCTTCTCCAAGTTCCTGGGAGACTTATATACCTGGCATCAATAGATGAGTGTGGGTTTCTATACTCTTCTCTTTGCTTGCTTGTCTCCACTGAGTTATTGCTTTTGGCCCATGAGCCAGCATCCACAAAGACGTAATTCCTCTTGCTTGGCCTCTGGACTTCATATACTGGATCTACTGCCATGATTCTTGCCATGGTCTTCAGTTGTAAGGACCATGCACTCTTCGCCCTGTTTCTTCAAACCCCAGTCTCCTTTACGTCTGCCAGCTCAGTCTTAGCCACTTTTGCACCCCTCTCATGGGAGAGGCTTCAGCAGCTTTTGAGATGCTCTGTCACAATACACTAGCATGCTTAGAATCCAAAGATGTCTTCAGAGAAATCCTCTTTAGTTATTGTCTTCAATACTATACACTCAGACACCTCAGTGTTCTTTTCTTCCAGGTGGCCATTATCTTATTTCCTTTGCATTGAGAAAACATCTGTATGTCCTCCTGTATTCCTGTCTATAGTTTTTATGATATAGCTTTATAATAATAATATAAAATAAGGCTGAAATGACCCATTGATGAAACATACTGTGAAGAAAGCAAGGTGTAGAACAGTGTGTATAACCTGCTCCATTTCTGTAAACACAAGTGTAGATAGGGCAATGCATTAAAGATTTCTGGAAGAATACATGAAATCTGTTAACAGAGGTTACCTCTGAGGAGGGAAAACAGTCTTGTCTGAGGGACAAGACTGGAAGAGAAATTTTCACTGCCCCTTCGTATCTTTCAAATTCTGCATCATGAAAATAGCTTATTAAAAAATAAGTAAAAGATAATTATAAAACAGCTATAATTTGGCTTTGTCAACCTGCCAGGTTTTAGATTATCTGATTCTCAGCCACAGACAGGAAGTAGCTCTTTTGGCAAAGCTGTCTTTTTTTTCCCTTCTCTGCTTCCAGATGTGCCGCCCTTTCTTGTAGGACTTTACTGTAGGCTGCATGAAGCACTAGCAACCTGCTCCAACATTCTTAATTTTTCCCTTCCTTTAGAAGGGAAAATACTTCAGTAGGAAGAGCGCCTGAGTCTCAAATATAACAAATACAGTTTGGCTATTTCACTAACTTGCCAGACTTAGATAAAAAGGTCCTCAGTACCCTTCGCCTGACATCTTTGGCTAAGCCATGTCTATATTTTAGGGTTTATTACTCCCAGGAACTTTTGTTATCTTCAGGCCTATCACAATGAATAGGTATTTAATAAATTGTGATGAATATAAATGCATGAATGAATAATTTTATCTGTAGGTACAAACCACTTAAGTTAATTTTAAATTTATTCACTGATAGAGATTTCTGGAGTCTGCATGTTAGATTTCCCAATTGTCCAGTAACTATAGCTGTCTTTTTTTCTCTAAGCCAAGATCCAATTAAGCATTATTCGTTGTATTCATTATCATATCCATTTAATATCCTTTAATCTAGAAAAAATTGCCAGCCTCTTTGTGTCATGTCATTGATATTTTTTAAGTCTGAACCCATGTTTGCAAGATGGCCCTTACTTTAGATTTTCCTGAATTTTTTTCATTATTAGATTCAGATTAAATATTCTTGGCAAGAATACTTCATTGGTGATGCTGTGCCTTCTCAAGGTATCATATCAAGAGTAAGAGGAAATTTGTAACACAGTAGAAAAACATATCATACTACTATGGCTTAAGGTCTGATACAAGTTTTCAATTCTCCTTGCTTTAATTTTATACTATTCAGGTAATGTCTAACTGGTTCAGTACTTAAATAGGCCAGATATTAGTACATAGTATTTTTTATCCAATGGATATCATTTTGGAAACACAAAAAATATATTCCCTTTTAAATGCATCAGTTTTTTGTGAGTTTGTATCAGTTTAGGGAGCTGATAAAATTTTTTCTGGTATGCACAGCTGAGGGCCAAGTAGTAATAAAAATAATACCTCACAGGATCAAGGTGAGAATTCCTTGAGATGGTAACAGAAGTAAAATATCACTGATAGTAAGGTGCTCTCTGAAGGATCTCTATTAATATAATCAATCCCACTTTTTATTTTTAAAAACCACATATATAGCAACTGTATCTGGCACTGTTTTGAGCACTTTATGAATATTAGTCTTTATAGTTGGTAATATCATTATCCCCATTTACAGAGGAGGAAACTGAGGCATGGAGCAAATAAGTAACTTTTCCAAGGTCATACAGAAGTAGGTGGTAATATTTGCAACTGTTTACCTGTGAGATTCCCCCTTGAAAACAGGCAGCCTGTGTAGCTCCAAGCTATACTTAAGGATGATTTTCCTTCAGCTGCTCCTTTAAATAAATGTGTGTGTTTATGTTATTTCTGTTACAGAGAGAAGAGGTACTCCCTTATAGGGACTCATAAAGGCATAGAGCATCTAGAGATTTACTGCCTCCATTACGCTGCTGGCTCTCACAGCACTTGTTATGTTTTTATCAGTTTCTCTCCAGAAGGTAGGAATTGTGTTTTCTCTCTATGAATTCTTTATATAATTATAGTGTTCTTGACTGTGAACTTAATTTTTATTAAATATAAAAAGCATCTAAAACCTATAGAATAAAATGCCAGATGTCCCCAAACAGTTAAGACATATAAACACATAGCCTTTAAAAAATATTTCTATTATAAAATTAATGGATGTTCATTGTTAAAAAAAACAAGACAATACAGAAAAGTAGAGTAATCCTACCACCCTGTGATAACTACTCTTTATATTTTGTTGTATGTCTTTTTGAATTTATTGATATATTTCTGTATAATGCATAATATATGTATCTATCTAATTATTATGATTAGAATTAGGAACAATAGATTATAAATGCTCTTTGGCTAGGTTGCTTCTTTTACTTAGCAGTTTATTGCAGTATTTTTCATGTCTATAAATATTATCTGCATTTCCATTATTAATGGTTATATAATATTCCAGCTTAAGGATATAACATAAATTATGTAACCACTTTCCAATTATTTAGTATATGGGATCTTTCCAGTTTTTTTTTTCCTGTGTTAAGCATGATTTCAGTGAACACTCTCTTATATACATGTTTGTACTTGTGTCTAGTGATTTTTTTAGGACAGTTTCCAAAAGTAAGTGTTGCCCAGCCTTAGTCCCTAAGCATGCTCTCTGATAAAAGGGTCCCATGGCCTATCACATAAAGAACCACGTCTATTAATCTCCATCTTAGAGAATACCAATGTATAGTCATATACAATGGTCTTAGTAATCAAATGTATTTGACTGTAGAATCCTTTCTTAAAATAGTATCTATCTGCAGGATGTTGGTAGTTGGAGAAGTTGTACATGTATGGGAGCAGGAAGCAATATGGGAAATTGCTGTACTTTCTACTCCATTTTTGCTGGGAGGCTAAAACTTCTCTGAAAAATAAAGTTTATTAAAAAAGGAAAAGAAAAGTTTTTAAATGCCATTGTATACATTTACATTTAAAATTAAATTTAGGCTTTTACATACACACACACAAAAAATAACATCAGAACATGTCAACATCCCACTGAACACTTTGGAAAATGCTAGCTTATGGTATATTCTTAAAAATGGAATTGGTAGATCAAAGGGGAAATATATGGAAAGGCTCTCCCAATTTGCATTTCCACCAACAATGTATCAGAGTGGCACTTTCTCTATAGTTTTTTCATTGGTATTAACTGTCTTTGTTGTTAAATAAATCTGAAATGAGAAAAATATATGGCATTCTAATTTTCATTTATTTGTTTATTGAGATGTATATCTTTGTATATTTTTATTTGTCCTTTATATTTCTTGTATGCCTATCTCACTTATGCCCCATTCCAAGTTTTTCTTGGTCGTCTTTGATGTTTTTTTCTTTATTGATAAGAATCAAGGATCGTATTAAGAATATTAACACTACAAATCACATGTGATACAATTATGTTTACTTATTTCTTCAGTTTTTAATGTTTTAATATGACATTTTGCTTTTATTTTATGTGCTTCATTTTTGCCATATAGGATTAGCAGTTTTAAGTAAAATTTTACCTATGCCTCTCCAGAAACATAACAAGTTTTTTTTAAATCCTTGGATTAGATAGAACACAAATTTTTACATATTATATATAATTAATGTCTGATTCACTTTTAATGTATCAGTTCAAAAGGAAGCAATACCTTCTTAGGGTCTTCTGTGAGGTTTGATAATGAATGTAGTAATCATCATAAGCAATTAGGAAAACACCCCATGATGACTAAGGCCAGTAGGAGTACAGAATATCATCACATATGGTTCTTATTCAAAGAAGAATACAAAAAGCAAGTTAATCTCAACAAGAAACAGAATTGTCAATACACATTAAAAACAGAGAAGGAAAATAAGTCTGAACCTTAGCTACAGCTGAGTAAAATTATGTAAGTTTTTATAGTTAAGAAAGACCTTTGGATTAATATTGTCGGATTATTTCATTTTATGAATAAGAAAAAAAAAGCGCAGAGTTTAACTCAACTTTGTCCAAAGTCACACAAATGTTTTCTTTTTTAGTTTTCTCAGAAGAGCTCTATGAAGTAAAGAAAAGGTTCTAAAAAGTTTCATTATTAACAATAACATTTATTGAGTACTTATTATATACCAGACAAATCTACTAAATACTCTAAGTCATTTGTCTCACTTAATCCTCACAATATACTTTGAGGTAACAATTATTTCCCCTTTATAAAGATAAGGAATCTGACTCTAGTCCAAGCAGTCTGAGACAGATAGCCCTCACTCTTAATTGCTGTTCTTTAGAGAGGAGACTCTTAAGTGTTATAATCAGTAAGAAATTATATGTAGCTATCAACTAAAGCAGACAGAATTACTGGAAGAACAGAGAGGGTTGCAATGGTCAGCTCTAGAAATAAAGCAAGAGTGGAACATTTTGGCAGGACAGATAGCAAAAAATATTTTTTACAACCTAAGCAAAAAAAAACGTGAAAGATCTCACTAAAGAAATTTGTGGTATGATTTGATTCTAGCTTATTCCCTGATTTTCAGAGACTGTTGCACCATCAATTCATTTTTGCATTTATAAAAACTACGTTGGTTTTTTTAAATAAAAAATGGCTTATGAGAACTGTATCACAAAATTCTAAATTTACAGAACTCTTCTCCATTACCACTGCTTTTCATACCCCCTTTAAGTAAGGACTTTACATTTTTAGTTGCGTGTATTATGCAATGTAGTCCTTGGGCATTTTTGCTATTAAAATATCTTTTTTTTTGTAAATTGGTAAAGAAAGCAACATTCAAAACAGATGGACTATTGCTCTAGGTTTTAATGTTTGCTATAGTTGATATCTAAAGGTGCACATGAATTAAACAAAAATATGAAATCATTAAAGAAGAAAGGATTTTCAAAATTGAATTTGCAAGTTTAGTCCTAAATAGCAATCACAATTTTAGCTGGAGGCTTTTCTGGGGGATTGTGAATAATGATTAGGCAAGATTATAGGCCCCAGGCAAAGCCTCAGGATTGTAGTGCTCCTAGCCAGTCATTTATCCTCAAAAAATCATCCTCAGGTTGTGCAGTATTGTTTGAAATACCAGCAGGAATCAAACCTAAGTCTGTTATTTTATGCCAAGGGTCATCTCAAGAGTTTGAAGCTTAGATGGTAAGATAAATGTTTGCCAAAATGAAAACCCTTGGTAGGCTTTTCAGTTACTCTTGCTTTATTTTATTTTTACTACTTTGGGGTATGTATTTTTATTTACCTGAGGAAGGAATTATGTATAAAAAATTATAACTCCAAGAAAGTAATATCACTATTGAAAATTGTGTTCAACTCTGTAGAGCATCTATTTAAGGGAAATAGGTAAGTATTTTTTAAGATAATAAATTCTACCTCTCATTTTTATTAGATTTTCATGGAAATTTATGTTTGAGAGAATTCAGATTTACTATTCTTCACTAAAAATGTTCTTCTAGCCTGATCTTATCATGTAAAATTATGAATTGGTGGGTATGAATATTTTGAAAGCCCTGACGTCTTGAATTCATGGATAATTATGTATTTTTAGTAACTAAAACCAGTTCTCTTCTGTCTTTATAGCTATTTGCTCTAACTTTTTCCTAAAAACTTGGGACTTAAGTTGTTAAGATGGCATCCACAACTCTTTTAAACATATTACATAATAGGTACTAAAAGGGAGGAAATTAAAATATTTACCTAATTCACCCAGCATATGGAATAATAATGATGATGATAATAGTAATAAAAAATAGTGTAGTACTAATAATCTAATAACATGAAGAATAACTAGGTTTTGTTGTTTTGTTGTTGTTTTGTAATAGCTGGGCTTTAATAGGCTTTACTATGTGTCAGGCACTGTTCTAACTCATTCTAACTCGTAACTCCTATTATTATTCCCATTTTTAAAATGAAGAAACAGTCAATAAGAGATTAAATAGTAAATCTAGGATCAGAAAACTGAACAAAGACTTGAGAGAGCCACAGTAGAAAATTCTGCATCCTTCAGGGTCTCACATCACTGAATACGTTTTATGCTGAGGATATAGTGGTAAATGAGGTAGACACAGTTCCTGATTTGATTAAAGACAAAATTTCGCAATTATTTATATCATTTCTGTATTATAAGGTGATGGGAGAACATATATAGGGACCTCATATTGTCTGTTAGAATCCCTGGTAGAGAATGGTAGAGTCCCTGTGAAGCAGGAGAGTGAGGTTCTTATCTCACAGAGTGGAAGAATGAATCTTGAGGACAAAGGAGAGTTAGTAAAGTGATAAAAGTTTATTAAGCAAGGATACAGAGAAAAAGCTCTCAGGAATGAGAGGGGTCCGGACAGCGTTGCCAATGTGGGCCTCCAATGACAGTTTTTTATTTAGAACTGACCAGGGAGCTTGTGGCCTCATCATTCTTGTGATGTCTTAGTTTGAGTAAGGACTGATGATAACATCTTTAATGGCTTACTTCTTCTGTGGGGTCTGGTCATTCTTTGTGGTCACAGTGTGACTGCTGTAGAAATACCCCACCTCTTATGCCCAGGGCAGGGTGGTCTGGTTTGTTCCCTTATCTCTGGTTTTTATGCCTCAGCATTTCTGGGATTTCTGTGAGCCTGATCACGTAGCCCCTTTACCTATCTCTTCCTGCCTAGCCACACCTGTCCCTTACTCACCTGAAGAAGGGTCAACTTAGCTGAGATCTGAGAGATGAGTAGGAGTCACAAAGTCAGTAGAATTGGGGAATGGGAGATTCAGGGGCCACACTATGACCTTGGTATTAATACTATGGTAGAGTAGTATTCCATATACTGGGTAAATTAGGTAAATATTTTGTTTTGTTAATTCCCTCTCTTTTATTATCTATTATGTAAATATGTTTAAAAGAGTTGTGGATGATGTTTTAACAACTTAAGTAGACACTTTTGCTTTTGTGGGCCCCTTCCTCCATAAAAAATATTAAAAATTGTATTTTACAATTATACTGGTATAGAGATAAATATGTTAATATGGTATATTAAAATATTTTCTTTGACCTAAAAGGGTTGTTTTTCTTATCTTAAAAGAAAACATTTTCATGGACCCCTAAGAGTATTGTGGGCCTTAGACACTTGTGACTACTGGTCCTAATGCATAAGTCAATCCAGAAGTGCAGAATATTGAGTCAGAAACATTTCAGATGGAAGGAATAGCATAGACAGAAGCTTAAAGGTCCTTGCTTGCTCAGGAAACTGAATGGAGCTGTGACTAGAACAAAGAGTGCAGGGGAGGGAGCATGACTTGAGGCTGATGAAACAGCAAGGGCCCTGTAGGCCTTGTTTAGGATTTTGATATTTATCCTAAGAGTAGTAGAAGACCTCCAAAAGGGGTGTGTGTGTGTGTGTGTGTGTGTGTGTGTGTGTGTGTGTGTGTGTGTAAATCAAATTGAGCACATGGTTAAAATCAGTTCTGTGATCCAACTTCTCCCACTTAAGCCTCACTTCTCTTTCTACTTTTCCTTCTGATATCTTCATTTATTCAAGTAAAAGTAATTTGCTTTCACCTCAGATTTTTTATTTATCATTTTTAGGCATCATATGTTAACATACACATAAATAAAAGAGACATTATACACTCACTCACTCACTCTACCTCTACCTTTTCTCTGTCATTCTTCAGTTAGTTTCATTTTTATGTTTGGTTCCTCTGTTGTAACTGTGGCTAATAAACTAAGACCTTTAACTATGGATGCTGCTTTGGGATTGTCCGCTCTTGTCAGATGAGGATATTCGTGCACCCACCTTCTCCGTGGTTCTGTCCTCACTTCTTTCGTTTTTGTATCTCTAAAATTGATGCCATTCACATCTATTTTATAACCATAATTAAGTATGTGATTGTGTGAAAAGGCCCTTTGCATTTGCTGCTTCCTCCACCTGGAACCTCCATTCACCCAGATGACTACATTGCCTGATCCCTCCCTCCCATAAATACTCAACCCAAGTGGCAGCTTCTCAACAGGGCCATTCCTGGCCCTCTTATTGGAAATAACAACTGCCCTACCTGGGATTCTTACTGTACTTTCCTTGTTGTGTTTCTCTCCATAGCACTTATTGTTAATACAAGTTACATATTTTATTTCACTTCGTTTTTGAAATTACTGTCAGTCTCCCCATTCTCGACTATAGCTTCAAGAAGACAAGGATTATCATCTACTTTAATTCGTTTGATTTTTCTGTTTGTTGTTTTCCCCCCTCGCGATATTCTTGACAGCTAAAATAGTACCTGACACAGAATCATTTCAATTAATGACTGGTTGTCGCCCCAAGTGGTCTTCTTTGGTTTCTGTCCTTACTTATGCAATTTTTCAGGTTTCTTAAAATTTCTAATTTCCTTTTTTGTTTTTTTTTTTCATTTTTTTTAATCATATTCCCAGTTCTTTCTATATCTCCATTATATAAGACACTCTGGTGATCTCTCTCTCTCTTTTTGTCCTTTTCCCTGGGAACTGCTCTTCCGGAGCCTTACATCCTCTGGCCGCACAGCTGTCATTCTTGGGCTTTTCCTGCTCTTTTTATTGGCACTACAACAGACAAGCCACATTTTTCTTTTTTTCAGTGTACATCCTCCTTTAATAAAGAATGTTCCTCAGCAGCTTCTATGAAAAAATATTTGAATGACTAATTTTTTTAACTTTCACATGTTTAAAATGTTTTTTATTTCGTCCTCACTAGAGATATACCCAGGTTCTAACATCACCAGGTGCAGGTCTGGGGGAGGACCCCACTGGGGGGAAAGGGGAGAGGTGGGTGTGTGTGCCTCAGTATTGGAAAGGGAGAAAATACTTTGGAAGGTGCCATGTTTTGACTGCCTTCTACACATGAGACACTGTCTAAAAATTGACATTTTGTTCCACTTCTACTAACTTCTTTTTATAAAAGTCTTAGCAATCATTGTGTTAAAACTTGTAGGAAAGGCACCACCTTTAAAGAATATGCTGAAGAGAAACTCTTGCTGCCTACTTAACTGCTCGCATCTGAATTCTAGTTTCTCTGGAATGCTAGAGCACAGATAATTTTCTCTCTGAAGTTGGAAAATGATGGTCCACAGTCTTCTAAAATTCATCAACACCAGCCTGAGCCTGCAACTCATCGTTTTTTGCTTGGCAACTTTTGGGCACCGTCTTTGTTTTTCTTGGTGCTTTTCAATTCCCGATGATGTGTCTTGGGGTAAACTTTTTTCTGTTCATATTTTTCTGTTGGATTCAGTGAGTATTTTCATCTGAGGAGTTTTGTTCCTTGAAAAGTATCTTGTATTATTTCTTTAGTAGTTTCTACCCTTTTCTTTATTTTTTCTTCTTCTTTCCCTCTGTAGCTTCTTCTTTTTTTAAATTTTATTATGTCATGTTAACCACCATACATTACATCATTAGTTTTTGATATACTGTTCCATGATTCATTGTTTGCATATAACACCCAGTGCTCCATTCAGTACATGCCCTCTTTAATACCCATCACCAGGCTAACCCATCCCCCCACTCCCGTCCCCTCCAGAACCCTCAAGTTTGTTTCTCAGAGTCCATAGTCTCTCATTGTTCGTCTCCCCCTCCGATTTCCCCCCCTTTATTTTTCCCTTCCTGCTATCTTCTTCTTTTTTTTTAACATATAATGTATTATTTGTTTCAGAGGTACAGATCTGTGATTCAACAGTCTTACACAATTCACAACACTCACCATAGCACATACCCTCCCCAATGTCTATCACCCAGCCACCCCATCCCTCCCACCCCCACCACTCCAGCAACCCTCAGTTTGTTTCCAGAGATTAAGAATTCCTCATATCAATGAGAACATATGATACTGTTATTCTATAAAGGACCACATGGCTGAAAATCTAATGTCTCATCTTTTCTATGATACTTTCTTTTTAAATCTACTTCCATGAAGTGCTCTCTTTTCCTAAAAAAGAGATCCATAGGAGGGTTGAAATACAAAATTTTGTTTTTATTTTCCAAGAGCCTTTCATATTCTCTCAGGTTTTTGTTTATTTTAAGTTGAAAAGGGTGGTAATTAAGTACACAAGATTCTGGAGCCAGACTGAGTCTGAATCCCAGTCTCCCACACTTACCTCTGTAATCTTGAGCAATTTTAAGTTCTGCATCTCTATCCTAACCTGAAATGGAGATAATGATAGAATGCCTGTCTCAGAGTTCTGAGGATTAAATGAGTTGCTAAACCTAAAACACTGAGAACAAAATCTGGAATAGGGTAAGCATTATATGTATTTGCTATTATCACTACTATTATAATTATTGTTATTATTACTATTCTGCAGATATGATGTCTGCTTACTGTCCCTGAGGATACTAGCTATCAGTCTTTTTAAAGCTTCCTTTTTGGGGGGCACCTGGGTGGCTCAGTCATTAAGCGTCTTCCTTCCGCTCAGGTCATGATCCCAGGGTCCTGGGATCGAGCCCCACATCAGGCTCCCTGCTCTACAGGAAGCCTGCTTTTCCCTCTTCTACTCCCCCTGCTTCTGTTCCCTCTCTCGCTGTGTCTCTCTCTGTCAAATAAATAAATAAAATCTTTAAAAAAAATAAAGTTCCCTTTTTTCACTAAATTACCCATTTCCTCCAGTTCAGTTTCTTTTTCTGTTTGCTTATTTTTATTTCTCTTTTACACAGGAAACTTATTTTAAATACCTGGCAATTATTGGTTAAAGATTCATATTTAACAGTCAGACAATAAACATCTGTTTTATACACAAAGATAGCTTTTCCTGATTTCAGGTGTTTAGGGTGATTAGGCCAGGGAACTAGCCTTTGCAGTGGGGCATCCCCTAAATGCCAGACCCTAAAGCTATTCTTTGCTCTAGGATTGATTTCCTCCAAGAAGAATCCTTTGATTTTTGCTTTAGAAATGTCTTCCTTCAGGAGTACCTGGGTGGCTCAGTGGGTTAAGGGTCTGCCTTCAGAGCAGGTCATGATCCCAGGGTCCTGGGATTGAGCCCCCACATCAGGCTCTCCATTCAGTGGGGAACCTGCTTCTCCCTCTCCCTCTGCCTGCCACTCCCCCAGCTTGTGTGCACCCTCTCTCTGTGTCAAATAAATAAATAAAAATCCTAAAAAAAAAAAAAGGAATGCCTTCCTTCAGTGGCTATGGATGCCAGCTGTTCCTTATACAAACATTCACTTAATCTCCATTTTCAGCCCCACCTCTCCCTCCTTCTCTCACTGTCCTCTTACCAGGCCTCTGTGAAATTCACCCTTTCAATCTGCCTGTGATTCTACAGATCCATGGGTCCTATCTTAGCTTTTGCCACTCCATGTCTACAGGCTGTGGTTTCCTGTGCCCCAAGGCTGCAGTTTTTCTGTTTTCTAGCTCACATTAATTTTTTGGAATTTCTCTTCTGTTGATGGCCCATCCATTATGGTGTTATTTTTTAATTCCTGTACTATCATTTTCGTGGGTCTTAAAAGAAGTAAAAACATGTATGGTCTACCTACCATCCTTAGAAGTCCTTGCAAATTTCTAATCAGAAAAATGACCAGATCAAATGTCATTTTAAAAAGAACCACTCTAGCTGAAGTTTAAATTAAAGCAGCATCAACTAACTGACTAGGTTTTCCTGATTTAATTATAAGTGATTCTTATTACACTTAGCAAAAGACATAGGTAATAAAACTATTTATTAAAATACTAATATAAATAGTACATTCTTAGATATAAATAAATAGGTTAATATTTAATAGAATATAATCATCTAGAAACAAGTTAAATACTTTCTCCTATAAAAGCAAAATATATATATTATTATATTATAAAATATATTAACAAAATATATATATCTATATAATATACTATTCCCCAGGCCAAAACAGAAGTGACTTTCTTCAGAAATAATCAAATCTCTATTCTAGCAGTGCTTTCCATCTGTCACTTCAGACCATCCCATCTTTTATCATTGAATGTAAATATGGTTTTGCATAGAATAGCACTAAATTAGTCTTAAACCAACTTTTAACTTCTAGAAGCTTATAATCTTTTATTTGCAGTAAATTGACAGCTATGAAGATGAAAATATACTTTAATTCCACTTTAGCTAACATATAGTGCTATATTAGTTTCAGATATACAATTCTGTACATCACCCGGTACTCATCACAACAAGTGTACTCATTAATCCCCATCACCTATTTCACCCATCACTGCCCCCCACCTCTCCTCTGGTAACCATCAGTTTGTTCTCTTTAGGTAAGAGTCTGTTTCTTGGTTTGTCTCTCTCTTTCTCTCTCTTTTTTTTCTTTTGCTTGTTTTGTTTCTTAAATTCCACATATGAGAGAAATCGAATGGTATTTGTCTTTCTCTAACTGACTCATTGCACTTAGCATTATGCTCTCTAACTCCATCCATGTTGTTGCAAATGGCAAGATTTCATTCTTTTTATGGCTGAAAAAAATATATATATATATCTCATATCTCCTTTATGCATTCATGTATCAGTGGAAACTTGGGCTGCTTCTATAATCTGGCTATTGTAAATAATGCTGCTATAAACAGAAGGGGTGCATGTATCCCTCTGAATTAGTGTTTTTATATTTTGTGGGTAAATACCCAGTAGTGCAATTACTGGATCATAGGGTGGTTCTGTTTTTAGTTTTTGGAGGAACCTCCATACTGTTTTCTACAGTAGCTGCACCAGTTTGCACTCCCACCAGCAGGGCAAGAGGGTTCCTTCTTCTCCACATCCTAGCCAACACTTGTTGTTTGTATTTTTTATTTTAGCCATTCAGCAGGTGTGAGATGATATCTCCTTCTGGTTTTGATTTGCATTTCTCTGATGATGAGTGATGTTGAGCATCTTTTCATGTGTCTGTTGGCCATCTGTATGGCTTCTTTGGAGAAATGTTCATGTCTTCAGCCCATTTTTCAATTGGATTATTTATTTTTTCAGTGTTGAGCTGTATAAGTTCTTTATATATTTTGATTACTAAACCTTTTTCGGATGTGTCATTTGCAAATATCTTCTACCATTCAGTAGGATACCTTTTGGTTTTGTTGATTGTTTCCTTCGCTGTGCAGAAGCTTTTTATTTTGATCTAGTCCCAATAATTTATTTTTGCTTGCCTTTCCCTTGCGTCAGGAGATATATCTAGAAAAATGTTGTTACAGCTGATGTCAGAGAGATTATTGCCTATACTGTCTTCTAGGATTTTTATGGTTTCAGGTCTCACAGTTAAGTCTTTAATCCATTTTGAGTTCATTTCTGCATATGGTGTAAGAAAGGTGGTTCAGTTTCATTCTTTTGCATGTAGCTGCCGGGTTTTCCAACACCATTTATTGAAGAGACTGTCTTTTTCCCATTGGATAGTCTTTCCCGCTTTGTTGAAGATTAATTGGCCATAGAATTGTGGGTTTATTTCTGGATTTTCTCTTCTGTTCTCTTGATTTATGTGTCTACTTTTGTGCCAGTACCATACTGTTTGATTACTAGAGCTTTGTAATATAACTTGAAATCTGGGATTGTGATACCTCCAGCTTTGCTTTTCTTTTTCAGGATTGCTTTGACTATTCAGGGTTTTTTGTGGTTACATACAAATTTTAGGATTGTTTGTTCTAGGTATGTGAAAGATGCTATTGGTATTTTGATAGGGATTGCACTAAATCTGTAGATTGCTTTGAGCATTGTACATATTTTAATAATATTTTTTTCTTTCAGTCAGTGAGTATGGAAGGTCTTTCCATTTCTTTGTGTCTTCTTCACTTTCTTTCATCAATATTTTATAGTTTTCAGAGTACAGGTCTATCACCCCCTTGGTTAAATTTATTCCTAGGTACTTTATTATTTTTGGTGTAACTGTAAAAGGGATTGTTTTCTTTATTTCTCTTTCTGCTGTTTCATTATTAATATATAGAAATGAAATAGATTTGTGTACATTGATTTTGTATCCTGGGAATTTACTGCATTCATTTATCAGTTCTGGTAGTTTTTTGGTGGAGTCTTTAGGGTTTCTTCTACATAGTATTATGTCATTTGCAAATAATGAAAGTTTACTTCTTCCTTACTAATTTGGATACCTTTTATTTCTTTTTGTTTTCTGATTGCTGAGACTAGGACTTCCAGTACGGTGCTGAATAGAAGTGGTGAGAGTGGACACCCTTGTCTTGTTCTTGATTTTAGGGGAAAAGCTTTCAGTTTTTCCCCATTGAGTATGATATTCACTGTAGGTTTTTCATATAAAGACTATGGACCCATTTTTAAACCACCTCTAAAATAGCTCCATAACTAGAGTAAATTTTCTAATCCAAATCCCCTAACCTGTATCTGTATGAAAATTTTGGTGCCTTAAAGAAAACTGCTGCCAACTAATGGTATGCAATATGTAAAAAGTGTTTTTCCTGCTTTCTTCCATGCAGTCCTAAGCAGCTTCTTTGTGTGGTTGATTAAAAGATACTTGCAAGCTTTAGTGTTGTTAAATAATATACATCGATTATAGCCAAGTCTTTACAACATGAATAATCTCTTTATCAAAGTTCTATCTCTATATATCCTAGTCATTTAAATGTAGTTTTTCAGTGTTTCCCATCTTAATTGTGCTGACGCATGTGTGATTTCCCTCTGGTGTTATTGAATAGATTAAGAAAAATGCACTCAGTCAAGTTGCTTTCATTTCTGTCTCTCTTAAAAAGAACTATACATGTATAAAAATTATAAATGGTAGCAGAGCTTTATTATAGATTATTAGAGTCTCTGGTTTTACTGAGAAACATTTACTTCCTGTTTTTCACATAATAACTTGGGGAAGGCGCAAAGGGAAATTTTAAATTCATAACCTAATAAATTCAGTAGATTTCAAGGAAAATAATAAAAACTACAGTAAAGACAATTCTAGGCTCTAAATATATGCAACTATATGTTTATGGATAAGAAAAATTACAAAGCCACTGTGCATTTTTCATAATTAAAATATATTGTCAATCTTCTGTGTCTCTTTCATATAAATATTGTAATTTCAGATACCATTATCATACTTATTTGCCTTTATTGTAAATGGAAGCTATAGTTTCTGATTACTGCTAACTACTGCAGGATTTTTTTCCTACATTGCATATGCTTTTTGATTAACAACAAATTTATTATCAGTATTTTCTTCTTCTCCATGCCTGACTATTCACACACACACACACACACACACACACACACACCTGAGGGAGCAGTAAAAACAAAAAATATTTTATTAAGTAAATAACACTCCTCAAAGGATTTATTCAGTTTACATAATAGATCAGAAATTCATTTTAAGGCACTATTTTCTATTTTATATAGGAATTATTATTTTAAAATCCATGTTATGCTTTTTTTTCATAATTTGAATGTTGTTATGATTTCTTAGTAGCTCTACAGAAATCTTCCTGCTTGTTTTTTTTCCTATTCACAGTATTCAGAGTGGTCCATGTGACCTAGATATTGAAAATCGAGGTAGAGTGTGCTGCATTGCTGATATTTACTGTGAAACCTCAGAAACATTCTGGTTCTACATGCTAAAATTATAGGATGCACACTCCTTAATATTGCTGGTATTTTAAAAGGTATCTGAAAGTCTGCACAATCATTTTTTAAGCTGGCATTAAAATATTGTTTAAAAAGATTCAAATAAAACATAATGCTTTTATATTCCAGTTAAAAATGCACACATAATCATTGTTCATTTTTAAATGTTAAATCATGTTAGATATGACTCTTTATGGATTTCCCTCCATTATTTACCTAGTATAGTAATCTGCTAATTTTGAAGTCTAACCCCAATAAGGTGCAATTAGTTTTCATTTCCTAATTTTGGGTAAACTCTTTAAATTATTAAAAAAATAAAATAGTATCTAGAGTCTGCCTTACGAAATTATATTCGTCAGGAGAAGTTGATTTTATCATCTGTCAATTTGGTGTAGAGCATCTCTTCCAAAACGTCAGCTTTTACGTTCAGGAAGCCATATTCTCCCAGTGTAGAAAGCTAGTTCACCCTTTCATACTTCTGCTTAAAAAATAAAACCCTGAAAGGAAAGCACTGAATGTGTTAAAGCATGTACACAGGTGACTGACTTTCAAGTAGAGAGTCCTATATATACTGTAAGAATCTCATTTGTTTTCTCTTTCCTTATAGTAAAAATATTATAAAGTAGGAAAAATAACAGATTATGTCACAATTCTCAGCTAATAAAATTAAAGCAAAGATGTGCTAAGGATTTACCATGTAGTTTTGTGTGTCCTCTTAATGATAAAAAGATTTGCTTGCCAAACTACGTCATAGGTTTTTTTATTTAGCCAGGGAGAACTACAAAGTACCAGGGCAGATGGCCAGATTCCTTATTAAGGAGTCTTAGGCCATAATCTGGAAACCCAGTGCTGAGAATCAAATCTGAAGTACAGGGAGAGACAAGAATAAGTAAGAGCTGCAACTAAGTGAGGCAGAAGCTGAGCAGAATGAGATGCAATAAACAAACCATAAACAGGTATAAGAGAGTGGCCCAGAAACAAGACTCTGAACAAAAAGTGTGGGTAGAGCATATTAATACCTTTTTGGGGGAGTTTGCATAAGAGACTTATTGAGACTAGAAATTTACTATGACTGAACAGTAAACCTAGCTCTGATTTGTCTCCAGTTTCTAGATGATTTTTTTTTCCTTTTTAATCAAATCAGTGTTTCCCAAACTGGTATTTCATACAACAATCTTCTAAAAGCTTTATCATGAAGGTGGAGAGAAAATATCAGCTGTCAAGTAAATTGGGGGAATTAAAATCATGTGCACACACACACATTCTTCATATTTTTCTCTCTTGAAAATTCACAATGCCCTTAATCCTATAAAATCTTGGAGGGAAAAAATTCTGTAAACCCAACATTTCCCAAACTTGTTTTACTTTGACACTATTTTGCATCGTATCAAATCTCATCATTTGGAGCTGTGTTCTTCATGACACCAGTTTGGGAACTAACTGTCTTGTTTAGTTAATGTTTCAATAAGCCAAATGGTTGCAAAACCATTTTTGAAAGGTAGAACATATGCTTGAGTGAATGACTGAATTTGTATAATATTTACTAGTATAGCTATTGCACCCTTGCATGGGATCCAGTCTTTGATACAAGAAGGGCTCACATTATTTACATAGTCAGACAAATAGGAAAGTACCATAGCTACTTATTTTTAAAGATCACAGTGTGTTAAGTCATAGAAGCTAGACTCAACAACACAGAACCACTGATCCTGTATTTTGGACAGCAGTGACTAGACGTTAATAAGAGCTTCAAGACATGTTTTATAATAAGTATATTATGCTTTTATTAATTCTTGGTAAAGGAATCCAACTGAAAAGATCTAGAAGTGGTCTTATGTTAATGCAGGAAGCAGTATGTTGCAACAACTGCTAGTACCAGGAGATTTGCATTTTCTGTTCTAGATCTGCTATATATGAGACATTATAAAAGATAGTTCTTTTCTGAAAAATGAGATTACCATTCCCCAGCTAGATACTAAGGGTGAACTTCTAAAAAATTCTAACTTCCATGCTAAAATTTGGGTAATTCTGGATTAAACAAAGTTAAGCAAGTTTTCATACCCAATGTGTATTGTGAATTTTCAAAAGATGGATATAGTATTGAAGGTTTCTGTGTTACCCTAGACATGTTACACATATAGACATGTTACACATGTCTATACCATGTGTATTAAGTGATTATCAGAGCATAGTTTGGGAAACAAAGGACTGAATATATTTCAGACTTTCTTGTAATTCTGAGATGTTATATTCAATGATTTCAAATTATCTATTTACATTTTTAACCCATAAAAGAAAAAGAAGGGGTGCCTGGGTGGCTCAGTCAGTTAAGCGTCTGCCTTCAGCTCAGATCTTGATCACAGAGTTCTGGGATCTAACCCCACATCATTGGGCTCCCTGCTCAGAAGGCAGCCTGCTTTCTCCCTCTCCCTCTGCCCCTCCCCTTGCTTGTGCACTCTCTCTCTCTGTCCAATAAATAAATAAAATCTTAAAAAAAAGGAAAGAAAAAGATGTACATTTGTAGCCAACTGTGTGCTTGTGAAGGACCAGTGTTATTTGCAAAATGTCTTAGGTTGCAGCATTATAACAACTACACATTTATTTAGATCTTTTTAATTAATTAAAAATAATATGTGTATCTTTTATTTAGGGTAGAGTGTTAAAGATTTTTAAGGTAGTTATATAGTGTTAGTCGTTATAGTTTCTAGATAAAATACTCTAAAATCCTGCAAATATTATTTTTTACTTTAAAAATTGCACACATTACAACTCTAAGGAAATAATAGCGAAAGAAGAGCTTTTTCCAAAATATGAATACAGTTGTTTTCATCACTTAATTTAGTAATCATCAGTATCATATCCTTAGCATGTTCTTCTAGAACATTTTTGAATTTGACGTTATAGTAACTTTCTACTATGAAAAAAAAAACAAAACTGATGGAAGAATATTTTATTTCCTTAGGGATAGAGTGAAATGTGGGAGTTTTTTAAGGAAAATTTACTTCCATAAATATTTGGAGTAGGAGTCAGCTTGAAGAAACTCTCACTGGCCAAATCTGGGACAAATTGAACATCAAAATAAATAAGGATAATAATGAATTATAACACCTTTAATAAAATAAGAATCTCTTAGCGCATACTAATATAAGAAAGAAAGAAAGAAAGAAAGAAAGAAAGAAAGAAAGAAAGAAAGAAAGAAAGAAAGAAAGAAAGAAAGAAAGAGAAAGAAGGAAAGAAAGAAGGAAAGAAAGAAAAGAGAAAGCTCTTCCTTATGCCAACTAATACAAGGGATAATGGAGTTAAAAAATCATCAACAGATGCTAAAATCAGTGGGTAAAATTTTATATAAAATAGTTTCAAAATATTCTCCCACAAATTACTTAAACAAATTAATTTACTCCCACAAATTAATTATAAAGGAAATTTAGTAATTTGACAGTGGAGAAACTGGTGGACATCACATTAACAAACTAATCAAAACGACCAATATTGGATTAAACTAACATTTCATGTGCTTCCTGATATGATGTACTTGAAAAGGAGAAAGCATTGCCTCTATAGTATTCCCACCAAGATGCATAACCTAAAGCTAATCAAGAGGAAACATCAGACAAACTCAAAATGAAGAACATTAAACAAAATAACTGGCCTGTGTTCTTGAAAAATCTCAAGATCAAGAAAGACAAAAAAGGCAGAGAAAGTTTCCATTTTTAAGGAAACTAAAGAGATTTTAACAGCTACATGTAATGTGTGATAATGGGTTGGATCGTGGCCCATAGGTTAAAAAAACAAGCATAAAATGCTACAAAGGCATTACAGGACAATTATCGAAAATTGAATATGAACTGTGGATTGGATATATTAAATTTCTTGATTTCAAAAATTGTATTGTTGTTATGTAAAAGAATATCCATGTCCTAAGGAAATGCTTATCGAAGTTTTTAGAGGTAAATTGGCACATTGTTCCAATTTACTCTCGAAAGAAGAAATTAGATACTTAGATGACAAAGCAAATGGGGCAAATTGTAAACAATCAAGGAATCTGGATGAAGTTTCTGTAGAGTTCCTCATCCTATTCTTGTAACATTTCTCTAAGTTTGATTTATACTGAGATAAAAAGTTGTAATACTTTCTTTGAGTTTGAGTATGCCCACTGAGAGTTAAAACCTACTTCAATATAATGGGTCAAGTTGTTCTAAGTATGTAAGGGAAAAGGCCAGACCTTAGAAATGTATCCCTTGTTCTTTGTCCAAATTGATAAAATTATGAAGCAAAATTAATATGATTAATAATCCCCCTCCTTCAAGAAAAGGTCATTTATAGTATATTTGTGAGCATGTTAAATTCTTTATGTTAAATGTACCGTTTGAACTCAGGGTATTAATATTTTAAGTAAATGCACTTAGAGGATGTACAATAGACAGCTATTTCAAGAGACACATAAAACTACTACATCTATTCTCTCCCCAACTTCCACCGCACCTGCCACACATTTACTTATTCTTCATGCCCCACTTTACCTGGCTAATTTAAGTGTAACAAAAGCTTTGTCCAGGAACCTTTTTTGCCTTCTACAGTTTATAATAAATCATTGTCACCACTCTATAAAGGTGATAGATTATGTATTAAATTGAGAAACATGCTTTTTAAAAAGACTTTCTATTAAGAAATTGCCTAGTTTTTTATACTTTATGTCAGAAATTACTATAGTATATTTTATCTCAAAAGAGGGATAATTACTAAAATAACCTTAATTTTTAATATTTTGAGTACATCACAATTTTTTCACTAGGCACTATATATTTATAGTGTGCATGTTATTCACATATATTATGTATATATTTATACATATATACATATAAAACATAATTTTACTTCATCTTTCTCAAATTCTGCCTTCTTTGTATTCATAAGATATATAGTCTTTATAAACAAATCAGTATTTTTTTCTAGTCAGAAGTCAAATACTACTTTTTAGTTGTTTGACATTGAGAGTTGGCAAGTCAAAGAAAAATCCAGAGGACTAAATTGTACTTTAACTTTTTGAAGTTATTTACCATTTAATAGACAATCAAGAGGCAAAGACTGTCATAGATTCAGATATCAGCTGATTCATTTTTGAATACAAGAGTCTAAACCAAAAGTGAAAATGTAAGTAAGAGAGGTAACTAAGAAAGACTATGTATGTGTGAACATGTGAGTATGTTTGAAGTAGGTTTTTTTATTGTTAGTTTTTTATTTATTTAAGTAATCTCTGCACCCAACATGGGTCCAAACTCACAACCCCAAGATCAAGAGTCACATGCTCTCCCAACTGAGCCAGCCAGGCGCCCCTGAAGCAGGCTTTTAAAATTGTTTTGATGCTTCTGTGTAGGAAGGAATATTATTACTCAGCATTATAAATATTAAGAGATGAAGGATTGTTTCCTCATGGAAAATTTAATAGCTTTCTAAGGAAAGGTAAATATATAAACCATTACAGCAAATAAACTAAATTTTTATTTTTTTTAATTCCACCAAGAACTTTATAGTCTACATTCAAAATGTATCATATAAAACATGTCAATAATACTTTTGCCCTTTTAATGACTATATAATTTATCTGAGAAAATGGTCATGTGTCATCATGTAAAATTATTTTATAGAATTAAATCTTGGAGCTCTTATTTATATAAGAAAGGATTCACCTCCAATACTGACCTACTTTTTTTATTCAGATTTTTTTAGTGAGTGTCTCACATCAAGATTTGAAGCGAGAATTTTATTGTAATATATTAAGAAAGAGAAACTCATTCTTGCTGTGTTTCTGTAATCTGAATATAAGGTTATATGATATTAACAACCAGCAGATGGAGGGAAAAATGATCTAGGAAGCTAGGCTATAAATGCTAGGTTTATTCCAGAACTTAAAGATTTTCAAAATTTTGCTAAAGCTTCTCTAAACTGTCTGATCTTTTAGTAGGAAATTCATAATTTAGAGTGGGAAAGAAAGACACAGAATCTCAAGGTAAGGTCTGTGTCACTTCAGATGATATCATCATCTTCTTACACTTCCTATGAAGGCCACTTTTGGTTCTTTAATCTCCTAACTGGTTTGGTTCCAAAGAAATAGCTCAATTGGGAATATAAAAGTGATTTTTTTCCCAATGATTTTTCACCATAATACCAGTATTAAGACTCTCTTAAGATTCTCATTCATCTAGTGACCTTCCTATAAAAAAAAAAGAATGTATTAAATTCACTAGTGATTGAATGCCCTGTTAAAAAAGCTGCTTTAGCTTGTATTCATTCATTCATTCATTCATTCAGCATAAATCACATACATTCGTGCTAAGTACTATGGTTGGATTAAAGTTGCAGGCATAGAAGATATATCCCCATTCTCAAGTTGTTTATGACAAGCAAACTGAACCATGACAATGCAGTATAGTAAATGTGATAAAAGTGGTATGATGTGCTATCAAGATACGTAGTAAGAGTTCCTAACCTATACTGGGTAGTTTGGGAAGTCAGTGATTTTGATTACCAAAGATGGGATTAGAAAAATATGAGCTGAATTTTGTGATCCAAATCAGTGTATTTATAGATAAACATTAGTTTCATTAACACTAGCAATTTATTGAATGTCTCTGATATGCTAAATGTTAGAACAAATATGATCTTGTCATTTGTATTAAATTTCTAAAATAATAATAGTAGACTTTTTTCCCTAAGAAAATATTTGCCTTATTTCTTCTGATTGTTAGGCTCTTTCTGGTTAACTGTTATACACCAATTCAGGTCATACCACTCATACATACCATTGGCATTCTGAGGTAACCAAGGAGAACATTATGGGTTCATTAATGAAAATCTATCCTTTACTACTAAAAAGCCAACACCAACTCATGGCCTACTAATATAGTTGGATCATTACCTTCATCCTTGTGTGTGGAGGACGGTAAGTCATTATTATACTGTGAGCCATCACCAGTAGGAAAAGCGTTATTTTGCAGTGTTTCTGAAAAGTAGTAGTTATGAATTTAGAGAAACAGCCTTGAACAGAGAGAGATTTCTAAATACAAGAAAAAGTGGGAACACAGAAATTAGGATGAAAGGTAAGAAGATGGGAAAAATTAGCAAAGAGAACATAAAACTCAAATGAAGTAGGTAATAAAAGAAAATATAGTGGGCTCAAGAATTTTGAGGAGTTTGATGGTTAAATATCATGCAAAAAGACTTAGTGGAAAGTCACCGGTACTTGAGGTTGAGAGATTGGGCAGCCATTGTTGTTTCCTACAATTCTGCCTCTGATTTCCAGCAGCTCTGCTAGCTGGGGAACTGAGGAACAGCAGTTTAGCCTATGAGCAGTTGTTCTAATTAGCTCTTTCTAGTGTAATGAAGACCTCCTGTAGTTGCATACTGGAATAAACACATAGTTTAGCTGTATATAGTCCTTACCTAATTTTTAAAAGAATTATGTGTTGATATGGTTACAAAATTAAATTTTAACTTTGGTAAAAACAGACTTTAGTAAACACTGAAAATTAGTTCTATGATATCACAAAAAAGCAAGCAGACCTAATTTTTGAATAGAATTAACTATTCAAATTTTTGAAGGAGCAGGGGCGCCTGGGTGGCTTAGTCAGCAGAGCCTCAAACACTCGATCTCAGGGTCATGAGTTCAAGCCCCACATTGGATTACTTAAAAAGTAATAATAATAATGAATAAATAAATACTTTCTAAAAAATATACATATATATAAATTTTTCAGGGAGCAGAAAGAGATAGTATCTCTTTTTTTTCAACTAACATCTTTATTCATGGAAAAAGAAGTGTTTTCAAAAGTGTGTGGAAGCATAAGGAAAGGGCATATACTTAAAGAATCTAGTCTGTGTAGAAACCATCTTTCAACTAAATCTTTCAAAAGAGTATCTTTGATAAGATTTTTTATTTATTATTTTGTATTTCTACTCATGACTTTGGTAGATTTCAGTCAACTCAGGCTGTAATAGCTCTTGTTCAATGATAGTATTCATTATGGTGAAAAGTACATATTGAATAACAAGATAATGACTTAATGTAGTAATGATCCTTGTTGACTTGTATCTGATATGGGAAAATAAATAAACATGTTCTTCTGTATTTGTTATTGAAAGGAGAAGCTATACGAATTCCATTTTTGCTTTCATTTATTATACATTATATCCATTATCTTTCCAATAACTGATAAACCATAAGACTTTCTGGATCAAAGTGTGTTAGAACCTTCAAGATTTGAAAATCTCAAACAAACAGTATTGATATTGTATAAATATTGATGATGGCTGAACGTAGATGGACAAGCTTCCGTCTAAATGCAAGTCAATTTTTTATTTATAGTGAACTTTTTTATTTTATGTTAATCACCATACATTGCATCATTAGTTTTTTGTTGTTGTTGTTGTTGTTTTTAGTGTTCCATGATTCATTGTTTGCATATAACACCCAGAGCTCCATTCAGTACGTGCCCTCTTTAATACCCGTCACCAACTAACCCATCCCCCCACCCCCTCCCCTCTAGGTTTTTTTTATTATGTTATGTTAATCACCATACATTACATCATTAGTTTTTGATGTAGTGTTCCATGATTCATTGTTTGCATATAACACCCAGTGCTCCACTCAATATGTACCCTCTTTAATACCCATCACCAGGCTAACCCATCCCCCACCCCCCTCCACTCTAGAACCCTCAGTTTGTTTCTCAGAGTCCATAGTCTTTCATGGTTCATCTCCCTCTCCGATTTCCCCCCTTCATTTTTCCCTTCCTACTATCTTCTTCTTTTTTTTAACATATAATGTATTATGTTTCAGAGGTATAGGTCTGTGATTCAACGGTCTTACACAATTCACAGCACTCACCATAGCACATACCCTCCCCAATGTCTAGCACCCAGCCACCCATGCCTCCCACCCCCCACCACTCCAGCAACCCTCAGTTTCCTGAGATTAGGAAGTCCTCGTATCAGTGAGATCATATGATACATGTCTTTCTCTGATTGACTTATTTCGCTCAGCATAATACCCTCCAGTTCCATCCACATCATTGGAAATGGCAAGATTTCATTCCCTTTGATGGCTGCATATTATTCCATTGTAAAGATGTGGTATATATATGCAAGTCACTTTTTTTGGAGAATCTGAAACCAGTTACTTTTATTAGAAGATACTCAATGAAAACATGAACCAAATAAAATGCTCTCAGTAGTCATCAGGTGACTCAATCCCTTTTTCTTTTTGTAATACTTACTAATTAGAATTATTCATAATACTGTTATTGACTTGGTGGCTTTCTTCCATTCTCCTTTTTCAGTGCACAGATTCCTTTTAAATGTTGAATCTAGGCTTAGCTGATTACCTTCCTGACATAATATACTGAAATATTTTATTGGGTTGGAGAACCTTATTAGATGCAGTTTGCCACACCAGAATGTTAGTACATAGCACACAGCCTGTTTACTTGTTGCAAAAAAATAAGAATCTTTATATATGTGAATGTGTTTACACAGATCAACCTGCATGTGCTCATGTATTTTTTTATTACAAAGTCAGATAGAATAATTCTGAATGTATATGTAGGTATTTAACAACCCTCAATCATCTTATCATTTACAATGTAAAAAACCCTTGGAGCCATAATAAGCAATATGATACCAGGTTCTGTATTTTCTTTTTTACCAGTCTTACTAAGGTGTCCTGTGTTTTTTTTTTTTTATTTTTTTAACCTCCATAAATTACAATTAGTTAGCAAGTGCCTATTGAACACTTTCTAAGTGGAACCTAAAATTTAAAGTGATATTAAAGAGAAGTAAATGAAAGCTTAGCGCCCCTATTGACCTTTCATTTCAGTGTTTTCCCATAGTAGGAGAGCCTGAAGGTGACCATTCTGTTCCCTTGCCCTGGGGTTGAGGTATGGAAGACAGAGTACATCCTGTCGGGATGCTGGGATACTGAAAAAGATGATCTCTCATGCAGATGTACTAGAAAGCAGTACTATTTTAAATACTTGATCGCTATTCCAATATAGTGAATTTATTTTGAATTCAAGGTAACCTTTTAGCTAACATTATTTAATGCCTGCTGTATATAAATATTATATTAAATATTGATCTTGAATGCCACAGCCTTGGACTTTTCTCTTATTTTAGCATCCTTTCCAAAGTATTATACATGTTATTAATGAAAATACTATAAGCACAAGATCCAAAATACCATAGTTTAATAGCATGTCTTAGGCTTACTGCTAATACGTTAGTAATTTTATTAGCAGCTAGGGAGTTTAAGGAAGAAATATTTTTAAATCATACATTTTTGTTCAGTCAAGATTCTTTACTACAAATAATATAATCCTTTCTGGTCAGTTCAACAATAAAGGAGACATGTTGAAAGTTATTAATTAGGTAGCTAATAGACTCCAGCAGGGCCAGAGAGCAGCTCTGAAGTTACCCATTAAGTAACATTGTACAAGCATATTCCAGAAGCTCTTGTAGCAAAACACTGTTTCCACTGGCACCAAGCACTTAAGATGCATCAGTCTGAATGCCACTATCATCCCCAAAGAACCTGATGTCTCCACCAACAAATCAAGTTCTCCAAGAGGAGTTGCATCCTCAGGTTGCTTACCTCCAGTTGCAAATCATACTCTGTGAATTCAATTGCTGGAACCTAAGGTATTTATTTACCTAGCTGTAAGACAGTCTGAGAATGCTAGTTTTCGGATTTTTGCCTTAAGAAAACTGAAATCATACTATAGAATATTCACAAAATACAGACATACCTCAGAGATATTTCAGGTTTAGTTCTAGACCACTGCAATAAAACAAATAGTACAATATAAGGTAAGTCAAATAAATTTCTTTGCTTCCCAATGCATGTAAAAGTTATGTTTATACTATGCTATGATTTATTAGATGTACAATAGGATTCTGTCCAAAAAAAAAAACAATATACACACCTTAATTAAGAATTCTGTATGTCTAAAAAATGCTATCCATCATATGAGCTTTCAGCAAGTTGTAATCTTTTTGCTGGTGGAAGGTCTTGCCTTGATGTTGATGGCTACTGACTGATCAGGGTGGTGGTTGCTGAGGTTGGGGTGGCTGTGGCAATTTCTTAAAACAAGACAACAATGAAGTTTGCCACATCAACTGACTCCTTTTTTCATTTGAACACTTAGAGGGCATTGTAGGATTATTAATTAGCCTAATTTTAATATTATTGTATCTCAGGGAATAGGAAGGCCCAAGGAGAGGGAGAGAGACAGGAAAACAGCCATCACTAGAACAGTGAGCACACACAACAGCAAATGCTGTTGGAAAAATGGTGCTGATAGACTTGCTCAATGTAGGATTGCCACAAACCTTCAATTTGAAAAACACAGTATCTACAAAGTACAATAAGACAAAGTCTACCTAGGGTGCCTGGGTGGCTCAGTTGGTTAAGCGACTGCCTTCGGCTCAGGTCATGATCCTGGAGTCCCGGGATCAAGTTCCACATCGGGCTTCCTGCTCAGCAGGGAGTCTGCTTCTCCCTCTGACCCTCTTCCCTCTCGTGCTTTCTATCTCTCATTCTCTCTCTCTCTGAAATAAATAAATAAAATCTTTAAAAAAAAAAAAGACAAAGTCTACCTATATAAGGAAAGCATTCAAAACCATAGGTAACCAATATCCACAAATAACAGTGTACTAGATTAATTTTCATCTTAAATCTTCATTCGTCATTTAAAATTTCTAGGGTTCAGGTACAGGTCATTGTCTTCCTCTGGGAAATTTATCCCAATTTTTGCCTTCAGTAAGCACCTAAATTATTTTCTTAGTGAGTCACTTCTACCAAATGTTAGCTCTTTTAACCATCATTCATGCTTGAGCTGAAAGAGAGGAGCACATCTGCAATTATAAGGCAGGGTTTCTCACCCTCAGCATTATTGATGTTTTGGAATGAAGAATTCTTTGTTGTTGGGGGCTGTCCTGTGCATGTTTAGCAGCATCTCTGGCCTCTACCCACTAGATGCCAGTAGCATGCTTGCAAGCGCATACACACACACACACACACACACACACACACACACACCCATAATGATAATCAGAGTTGTCTTCAGACATTGACAGATGTTCCCTAGGATACTAAATCATTGCCAGTTGAAAGCCACTAAATGCAAGTATGTCTTTGCTTATGAACAATTTATGGAAATAAATAGAAGCCATCTTTGACTACTTTTTCTCTGCTTCTTAGAGGCTGACCATTGATGTTGTGATTATAGGTCTCTCACTACTTCCTCTAAATTCTTTTCTCAAAATGTATGAAATTATATAAATCTAAAAAGGAGGTTGAAAAACTAGCTCTTTTGTGTAGGACCCTAGTAATTCACTTGCTTCCTCTAGTACTTCCCTTTTGCTTTGTCTTCTTCCCTTTCTGTCAGTATAAATATTCTGTATCCTCTCCCTTCTCCAAGGATAGTCTTGATAGTGGGTACCTATAGGAAGGAAAGAAGGGAGGAAAAACAAAGCTGGATCATAGTTTGAATTTAAACTTCGTGCTTCAGAAATTTGGTGAATTGAGTACATATTTCTTAAGGTTATCGTGGGAACAAATGAACTAAAAGTATCCATTTTGTCATTACATTAAATTTACTTGAAAAGATGTTCCCACAATATAGAAATTATCAATTATATAGTCAGGATTTGGGATTGAGCCTGAAAACCTTCTTTTAAAAAACTTCCTGCATTTCCTTTTGAAATGCAGAGCATTTCAATGAACTATAGATAAGCCATATAAATTGTTTTTTTCTTTTAATGCATTCTGCAGTATTCATTAATTTATATATATTTTCATTCCTTAAAAAATGATAGTTTATATAAGTGAAATGGTTTTATATATTAATCCTTAATTATTCTAAGCAAAGATAAAATAGTAAAAAATCAGTTTAATGACCTTTGGTTTCTTGATAAATTTCAAAGTTGACCTGAATCATATTGCTACTTTTTCACGTTAACCTCCAAAATTGCTAACCTGTTTTAAGAGTTTAGGAGTATACCTTTCCAAAATTGAAGAGTAACATCTAATTTCCTTACATTAAGCATTTTTTTTACAGCTTAATAAGTTATAGCTTTACAAGTGTGAGGGCATGATTAAATTTCTTTTCATATTGCTTTTAAGTAGAATAAATAATTCAACTTTTTATCAGCATAGTTTCAGTTTTTATACTATATCATAAATAGCTCTTCAGCTGTGTTAGAACTTTCTTCCTTACCAGAAATACTTAAGGTTTTTCTGTTATTAAAAAAGAGAGAAATGTTTATCTTATATTATCTTGAAATAACTCACTAACTCTAATCAATACATTTTTATTTATTAATTTTGGCTAGCTTTACTGTAATGCATCTCCATAGTGTCCATTAATCTAATTAAAATTCAGTCAGAATTTGATATAGCTTAGGTATATTTTAATAATATATATATTTTTTCATATATAGGAAATAGTTTCATATATAGGAAATTCATATATATATAGGACAAACACTTTTTTACAAATTTGTGATTAGGTAATTACAAACATATAATTATTGGCTATCTATTGTCCTATTTGGAAAATAAATTTTTTTGTGGCTTACATCTTCCTATTTTTAATATTTGTGAAATTTAAATTTTACGTATTGTACCAAATGAAAAGGACTTAGAGAAATTAAGGTAAAACATATAAAAATATTAAACATAAGAAAATGATATTAATACTTTATTGTTATTGTTAAAATTAAAGAAAATATTTAATTGGAAAAAATTACACATTTTTGCTAAAGACTTCATTGCTATATTAAAATTTTTTAAGAACTAGAGCTTTTATTATAAAAATAACACCAATTTGAAAATATTCAAATAGCACAGAAGTGGAATAATTAGAAAATCAGTATGAAGACATCTATTTTTAGCAGTGTAACAGATTACTCTGAAGAGCTGCCTTAATACAAAATAATCAAATCCTGCGTAAAACTTAGTTACTTCATTGCTAAGTTCCACAGGTAGAAATAAAATCTTAAGCAAGGATGAAAAAAACTTGGACTGAAACTAAAGTATAAGCAATAAACATATGACAGCTGGGGTCTTCTTAATGGTAAATGTGAATAACAACAATTATTCCAGAAGAAAACTATAGGCCAATAGCAAGACAGAGAAGCTGGAAGAAATAATTCTCACTTAAGGTAAGGGGTTTCATCCTTTTGTTTTGTTTACAGATTTTGTCAACCAAAAATGAGTTCATAATTAAAATCCAGCAAACACATATGGAAATAAGCCACCATGAGTGAGAGCAGAAAAGACAAATTTCAGATGTAAACCCCCACCAAAGACTGAAGGTATTGCAATTAGCTCATATAAAATATATAAGAACAAATTTGAAATGTTTTAAAAAATAAGTTGGCAGTGGAATATATAATTGCCAATGAAAAATAAAATTTTAATAAATAGATATATTGGTCAGAATTTAGTCAATAAAATAGAAACTATTCCAATTATCTTAAAGGGACTATTTAATACAGGGAATTTGCTACACAGGTTATTAGAAAGAACTAGAGAAATGAAGGGAGGATAACTGGCAAAGCAAATAAAATGGAAAAAGGAGTAATATTTAGTGCTCAGAAGCTGCTAACATTCCTTGGTTGGAGCCTGCAAGCCTAAATCCACTGAGGTGCTGTTGTAATTATATCACCTCAATAAGAGCTGGAATTACCAAAAAGTTACTGCCTCTTCTCAAACTACTGGGTTCCAGAATCACCTTATCCCTACTGTCCAACTAGCAATTCATTCCTTATAAGTTTAATGGGTTAAAAATTAAGGAGAAAAATCAGAAATAAACAATATTGTGAGTAAAAATACTCTACTTAAAAATCAAGTAGATATTTAAAAGAGAAGAGGATTCTATGGACACTTTATACCAATAAATTGTGAAAACTTAGGTGAAATGCACAAACTACTAAGAATTATACCTTACCAGAAATGACTCAAGAAAAAATTGAAAGCCAAGGTACTCCTATAACCATTAAGGAATTAAATATTTTGTTAAAGCCTTCTCATTAAAAACACACACACACACACAAGTCTCACATAGTTACAACTGATCTTCGGTCTTTCAAATATCTTAATATTTCAGATTTACTCATTTTAATGGAAAAGAGAAAAAGGAAGAATTATTCCCAAACTCAGCTATATACATCTATATCAAAACCTTAATATTTAAACCAAACAAAAACAGCAAGAGAAAGGAAAAGTACAATTCATTCTTATTTATGAATGTTAATATCAAATCCTACACAAAACTTTAGCAAACAGAATATAACAGTGTTTAAAAAGGAAAATACATCATGATCAAGAAGGGCATCAAAAGAATGCAAGTATGGTTTAACATTGATGGCAAAGGGGTGGGATGTATGCATGTCATTTAGCATAGCAAATTAAAGGAGAAAAACATGGCATCTCAATAGATATTTTTAATTTAAATTAAAGTTAGTTAACATATAGTGTCGTATTGGCTTCAGGAGTAGAATTTAGTGATTCTTCACTTATATATAACACCCTGTGCTCATCACAAGTGCCCTCCTTAATACCCATCACCCATTTAGCCCACCCACGTCCCTCCATCAACCCTCAGTTTGTTCTGTTGCTAAGAGTCTCATGGTTTTCGTCTCTCTCTTTTTATCTTATTTTATTTTTCTTTCCCTTCCCCTATGTTCATCTGTTTTGTTTCTTAAATTCCACATATGAGTGAAATCAATACAATCATATTTGTCTTAATTAGTAAATGACTTATTTCATTTAGCATAATACACTTTAGTTCCATCCATGTTGTTGCAAATGGCAAGATTTCATTCTTTCTTAATGGCTGAGTAATATTCCAGTGTGTGTGTATGTGTGTGTGTGCGCATGCACATGCGCACGTGCAATACATCTTCTTTATCCATTCATCAGTCAGTGGATATTTGGGCTCTTTCCATAATTTGGCTATTGTTGATAGTGCTACTATAAACATCAGGATGCATGTATCCCTTCAATTCAGCATTTTTGGATAAATACCTAGTAATGCATCTAAAGATTTTTTTTTTTTAATTTTAGTTGACTCATTCATGGAGGAGAAAAAACCTCTTAGTGAAACTGGAAAGGAAGGGAAGATTCCCTAACTTGATAAAGGGTATCTACCAAGAATATGCAGCAAATACCATTTTTACCAATAAAATCCTAGAGGCATTTTCTTTAAAATTAGAACAAGACAATTAAACATTGTAGTGGAGGTCAGAGTCCTCACAACAAGAACAGAAAAGAAATATCAAGTATAACCATTTGGAAAAGAAGAAATTAAACTACATTCATTTGTAGATCGCATGTTATTTACATAGAAAACTCAAAATAATTTACAGGTAAACTCATTTCAGAAATAAAATGAGAGTTTAGCAAGGAGACTGACTATAAAATCAATACACAATAATAAATTACATTTCTAACATTTAAAAAGTTAGAAAAGATACTATTTACTACATCCACAAAGATGTAAAATACAAAGAAATAAAAGTGTGCAAGATCTTTATGAAAAACTATAAACTTCATTGAGGAACATTAAGTTTAAGTGGAGAGTTGCACTAATATTTTTGATTAAATATAGACAAGATGTCAGTTTTTTCCAAATTGGTTTATAGATCAATGTGATTTCAGTGAAAAATCCTAACAGGGTGTTTGAAGAACTCTACTTGGGTCTAAATTTTACATGGGAAAGCAAAGAGCCTAGAATAGACAACAGACTCCTAAAGAATAAGGTAAATGAATTTGTTCTGTCAGATAACAAGATTTGTTATAAAGTGGAGAATTTAAGAAACTGTGGTATTGGCAGGGGGATAGACAACTTGACCAACAGAACAAAATATGTTGTTTTGAGATTGCTAAATATGTGATAAAACTTTTTTTTCAAAAGCAAAAGAAATAATGAATACAAAATTTAAAGTAATGATGCCTTCTGGGGCAGTGAGTTTGAGATTAGAGGTTAGGTATGTGTTCGTGGGCGTTTATTATTATGCTTTAGAACTCACATATATGACATATATGTTATATGCATAATATAATTATAATTATATTAGTTTTAAAAGGCTGCTGTACAAACTACCACAGACTGCATGACTTAAACAATAGATATTTATTTTCTCATAGTTCTAGAGGCTAAAGTCCAAGACCAAGGTGCTGCAGGTCTGCTTTATCCTGGAGTCTCTCTCCTTGGCTTGCCTCAGATAGCTGCCTTCTTGCTCTGTCCTCACAGGGCCTTTTCTCTGCTGTCCCACTCATAATGTCTCTTTCTCCTCTTGTAAGGACACTAGTCAACTGGACGAGGACCCCACTCTTATGACTTCATTTAACCTTAATTACCTCCTGAAAGGCCCTGTCTCCAATACTGTCATACTGGGGGGTGGGGTGGGTTAAGGACTTCAACATAGAATTTTAGGGGCACTCAACTCAGTCCGTAGCAATAATTTTTAATTAAAAAATTTAAATAGAACATGCACCCCACACTCTTATCCTTTTTGGTTTTCAGAAGTTCTTCATATTAACCTCTTTGGGAATTCCTTTTAGTATTTCTCTAAGAAAAGCAAATAAAAGAGCCTGATTAGGATAGGAATGGTTATATCCCTTAACAGGCATATTCATAAATCAGTCTGCATAAGTCTGTAAAGTCTACATTTCAAATCAGTAAATTGAAACTCCCAGGACTCTTTTATAACGGAAGAGACCGGAGAAGAAAATGTTTTGAGGTTTCTGAATATTTTATTTAATCTTAGATAGTCTCAAGGTATGTTTCAAGTTGTTTTTTATCTTCCATAAAGGGCTTAGAGAAATGTTGATTACTTTTTAGATAAGTTTCAGAAAACAATGTTAAAGAGCAGTACTTACTAGGCAAAAAAAAAAAAAAAAAAGCCATATCTAAAAATAGTTGAATCACATGAGTTTATATTTTAGTATGCTAACAAACAAAAATGTTCAGGTTTAATTTGCAGCCCGGCTATATTTTTGACATATTCTTGCTTTGCTCAGACTGAATGACTCAATGACTTAATATTTCTCTGCAATGAATTTTAGCAAATACCCAGATGATTTAATGTAATTTATACTATTTAAATCTCTTTTTCCAGCCTGAAAGTAATTTTTGATTCTAGAATGCTTTTCTTTTGACATCACATATTTCATAAGTAATGTACTTTGGGCGTCACCAAAACAAAGAACGAGTTTCTTATCAGCAGACAGCATTCCCCTCTAATGTGTTCATCTGCCTGATTTTAGTAAGCATGTTAAGTAAGAATTAATGGAAGCTTCCAGATATTTTTCCAATAGTCATACTTCTTCAGTTAGTCTGTATCTTGTCAAAGCTTAATAGCCTGAAGCTAATAGACATATTGATAAAGTTGTCATTGTTCTGAAAACAGTTATTATTCATTTGTCTTAGGTTTTGCATTTGTTCCTCAAGGAATATAAATATACATGTATTCTATAAAAGAATATTTCTGTTGACCTTTATATGTATTTTTTCTGCTCTCTGACTTGAATTATTAAAAAACAAATGGAACATTTAATAATTTTTTTCTGTAGCCTCCTTCAGTCTGGTATACTACATTATGTAAATTTCTGTTTTACTTTTTTCTCACAAAGTAGAAATTACTTCATTTTTTCCTGAATATAAAGATGGTGCTATTTATTGAAAATATCTATTTTTCTAATAATGTAGACAAAGTTCATATTAGAATGGCCTTCTTGAAGACATGATATCGCATTTCTTTATTGCTATAGCTATTTCTATAATAAGAGCAGTGTAGACAATACACAGTAACACAGCATAAACCCAAATTCCAAGTCTTTGTTATGGGGTTTGATTGTTTTTTATTGACAAAATCAACGGGAGAACTGCCGAATATTTTATTCCTTTTTTATGTTATAGACCAGTGTTTTTCTTTTTCTTTTTTTTTTTTTTGAAGATTTTTTAAATTTATTTGTCAGAGAGAGAGAAAGAGCACAAGCAGGGGGAGTGGCAGGCAGAGCAGGTAGAGGGAGTGGCAGGCAGAGCAGGTGCTCCCCACCGAGCAAGGAGCCTGATGCGGGACTCGATCCCAGCCCTCTGGGATCATGACCTGAGCCCAAGGCAGACACTTAACCAACTGAGCCACCCAGGTGTCCGACCAGTGTTTTTCAATATACTGTATCCAGACTTTCTGTTCTATCAAAATTACCTGGAGGTGCTTGTTAAAAATAAAAATACCTAGATGCTATGCTATAGGTTCGCAGTCAGAATACCATCAGTCTGGCCTGGACATCTGCATTTTAACAAATGACAGTGGTAATTCTTAAGCACTCTACAGTTCAGGAACCACTGATGTTCACCATAGCCTGAGTACTGAAAGAGCTTTGTTCCTTGCCTTTTGAGTTGTGTTTCATCCTCCAAATTACTACTTTTTGTTTATTGAGGTATAATTCATGTGTAACATTATATTAATTTCAGGTATACATCATAATGATTTGATATTTGTATATATTGTGAAATGATCACTACAATAATTCTCATTAACATTCATCACCATACATAGTTACAAAAAATTTTTTTCCTTGTGATGAGGACTTTTAAGATCTCTCTTAGCAACTTTTAAATATGTAATACCATATAGTACATTATTATCTCCATGACTTATTTGTTCTTTTATATGTACCTTTTGACCCCCTTCACCTATTTTTGCCTTCTTCCCAACCTCTCCACTGGCAACCATCAGTCTGTTCTCTGTATCTATAAACTTGATTTTTGTTTTAATTCCACATATAAGCAAAATCATATAGCATTTGTCTTTCTTTGACTGATTTCACTTAGCATAATGCTTTCTAGGTCCATCCATGCTGTTGCAAATGGCAAGATTTTCTTCTCTTTTATTCCTTAATAGTATTTTATATATACCACACTTTCTTTATTCATTCATCCATCAATGGACTCAGGTAATTTCCATATCTTAGCTATTGTAAATATCATTGCACTGAACCTGGGGGTACATACATCTTTTCAAGTTAATATTTTTGTTTTCTTTGGATAAATACCGAGAAGTGGAATTGTTGGATCATATGGTAGTTCTATTTTTTATTTTTTGCAGAACCTCCATACTGTTTTCCATAATGGCTACAACAATTTACATTCCCACCAAGAGTGCAGGAGGGTTCTCTTTTCTCCACATCATTGTCAGCACTTGTTATTTCTTATCTTTTAGATAGTTATTTTAACAAATATGAGGTCATATCTCATTGTGTTTTTGATCTGCATTTCCATGAAGATTAATAACATTGAGCATCTTTCCAAATTACATCTTTTTTTTAAGATTTTATTTATTCATGAGAGACAGAGGAGGAGAGAGAGAGAGGAGAGAGAGAGAGAGAGAAGCAGAGGGAGAAGCAGGCTCCCAAGGAGCAGGGAGCCCGATGCGGGACTCGATCCCAGGACCCCGGGATCATGACCTGAGCCGAAGGCAGACGCTTAACCATCTGAGCCACCCAGGCGCCCCTCCAAATTACATCTTAATAGTATTATATCTATATTGTGGCTCTAAATCAAAAAGATCAAACAACAGCTTAAAGCAAAAAGAACTAGCCTGAGCTCTGACTCTGTGCTAAATGGTCTGCCCTACACTAGTTTACCTGAGGAACTTCTCTTCATCCTTTACAGGATGGCTGCCCTGTGTTTGTCTGTGTCAGGCCTGGAGTATAGACAGCATTTGTAAAATCTGTCCCATTCTTTCTTGTTATAGTGAGTTTAGGAATTATCAGCTCTTGATGTATTTAACGAAATATTTTAGTCTGGTATTCATTTATGGGATAATATTTACAATGAAAGATTCACTTTCATTCCTTCATTCAATGTAATTGCAAATTGAAGCAGTTTAAAACTAAGTTAAAAAAGAATTCACTGCTAGGGCCCCTGGGCGGCTCAGTCGGTTGAGCATCTGATTCTTGGTTTGGGCTCAGGTCTTGATATCAGAGTAATGGAATCAAGCCTTCCTTCAGGCTCTGTGCTCAGTGGATACTCTGCTGGAGGTTCTCTCTTCCCCTCTCCCCCTGCCCTCCACCTGCTCAAGCTCTCTTTCTCTCTCTCTCTCTCCCTTTCCCTCTCTCTCTTTCCCTGTAAAAATAAATAAATAAATCTTTTTAAAAATTCACTGCCCTTCCACCTCTTATATATCCTGTAATTTCTACTAGGAGTTATGGTATATTTCTTTTAGTTTTGCATTACTGGGATGTCGTTAGTTCCAGAAACAGTATAAGCCACAGACCTTCTGATATCCTTTTGGTTATATAGAGACCAAAGAGGGTAAAGATAAAGGCCTTCTGACAAATTATTCAGCTCTCACTCCTGTGAGAATTTCTAGACAAAGGGAAAAAGAAGCTACCTGCATGTTTTAGGGAACTGAGAAGTTTGACAATCCTATGGGAAAATATTCCTATCTAATCTTTTAAATTTATTTCCACCTAAACTGTTTTCAGTAGGTTTCAGAATCTCCTCTTTAACCCTGAGAATTCTAATGTAAAGAAATAAATCACCTCAAGTCAAAAGTCTAGAATTAAGGAAAGCAAACAGTATATTAACCAGACTTTTCTGGTTCTCCTACTAATTAAAATAACAAAACAGAAAAGCAACATGGTTTGTGATTGACATCTCTTTTCCAAAGACATCTCTAGCTTTATGTCATCTTCACAGATTAGCAGGAAATAGATGGGGAAGCCATAATGGGAAAAATTGTACACCCCAAAAATCAAAAGAAAAGAACATATTGCCAATTTCATTCATTCCTATGATTTATAAACCAGTGCTTCTAAATTATTCTAACTCAAGTTAATCAGACATACCAGATTGGGTGGGGGTGCACTGGTAGCTGACATTTTCTTGTCCAGGACACTGATCTCTTCTCACTTTTATCCTGGTTTGGGAAATCTGATCTTCTAACCTGAAGTTCACCAACTTTGAAAGGAAAGCCCAGCCTCCTCCCCAATAAACTGGAGACAGCTGATGTTCATCATGTTCATGTGCAACCCTAACACACCTTAGGGATCAAGGAAGGGAAGTTGACAGATTGGGAGTAAGAAGAGGAATTGTTAAAAATCGCTGAAAATGTATTATAATTCTGAATTGGAAGGAAAAGGTCATGCTTATAACTTTAAGGTAGAAACTTAGGAAATGTTATTATTACTGTCTAGTGTATTACTTATACATTTTACTGCTTTATGTTACAAATCTGATTTAAGATTTTGCAAATAGCAGATACATTTTTGCATCAACAAACATATGAGGTCCTATTCTTATTTTCTGCCATACTAAGTTCACCATGTGGCTAGATTGTTTTTTTGCAGTATTATTTTTATCTTGTATTAGGATCAGAATTATATTAGCTTTTTTTAATTATGTTATGTTAATCACCATACATCATTAGTTTTTGATGTAGTGTTCCATGATTCATTGTTTGCATATAACTATATTAGCTTTTATAAATAACTTGGATACCTTTTGCTCTTTTCATATTTTCTGAAACAACTTACATGAAATAGGAATTATATACATCTTGAAAATTTGGTAGAACCTACCAGCATAACCTGGTCCTGGGGTTTCTTAAGAAAAGTGGTCTTTGGGGTGCCTGGCTGGCTCAGTCAGTAGAGTCAGTGACTTTTGATCTCAGGGTCATGATATTTGATCTCTACCCATGTTGGAAGTAGTGTTTACTTAATAAAAATTTTTAAAAATGATCTTTGACAACCACTTCAATTTCTTTTTTTTTTTTAAGATTTTATTTATTTATTTGACAGACAGAGAGAGAGCATAAGCAGGGGGGCTGGGAGAGGGAGAAGCAGGTGCCTGCCAAGCAGGGAGAGCAAGATGCCTGGCTCAATCCCAGGACCCTGGGATCATGACCTGAGCCAAAGGCAGATGCTTAACTGACTGAGCCACCCAGGCGTCCCTAAATTTCTTTATTACTTATTTGAGTTCTTTGTTTCTTTTTGTAATAATTGTGATGTTTCACATTTTCCTGGGAATTTATTCATTTCATCTCTATTTTCAAATATGTCTTATTTTATTTTATTTTAATTCCAGTTTAGTTAACATACAGTGTTATATTAGTTTCAGGCTTATAATACAGTGATTCAACAATTCTATACATTACTCAGGGCTCATCACAAGTACATTCCTTAATACCCGTCACCTATTTTACCCATTCCCCACCCCCCTCCCCTGAGGCAACCAACAGTTTGTTCTCTATAGGTAAAAGTCTGTTTCTTGGTTTGCCTCCCTTTCTCTGTTTTTTGTTTTTTGCTCATTTGTTTTGTTTCTTAAATTCCACAGATGAGAGAAATCATATGGTATTGTGTTTCTTTGGCTAACTAATTACACTTAGCATTATGCTCTCTAGCTCCATCCATGTCATTGCAAATGGCAAGATTTCATTCTTTTTTATGGCTGAATAATATTCCATTTGAGATATATCTATATATCACAGCTTCTTTATCCATTCATCTATCAATGGACACTTGGGCTGCTTCCATAATTTAGCTATTTTACAATAAACATAGGGGTACATGTATCTTTTGAATTTGTGTTTTTGTATTTTGGGGGTAGATCCCTAGTAGTGTGACTGCTGGATTGTAGGATAATTCTGTTTTTAACTTTTTGAGGAACCTCCATGCAGCACCAGTTTGCATTCCCACCAGTAGTGCAAGAGGGTTCCTTTGCCTCCACATACTCACCAACACTTGCTGTTTCTTGTGCGTTTGATTTTAGCCATTCAACAGATGTGAGGTGATATCTTCTTGTGGTTTTGATTTGCATTTCCCTGATGATGAATGCTATTAAGCATCTTTTCAGGTGTCTGTTGGCCATCCGTATGTTTTCTTTGGAGAAATGTCTGTTCCTGTCTTCAGCCCCTGTTTCAACTGGATTTTTTTTTTGAAGTTGAGTTGTATAAGTTCTTTATATATTTCAGATACTAACCCTTTATCTGATATGTCATTTGCAAATATTTTCTCCCATTCCATAGGATGCCTTTTAGTTTTGTTGATCATTTCCTTCATTGTAGTAATCAAAACATTATGGTACTGGCACAAAAATAGACACATAGATCAATAGGGCAGAATAGAAAACCCAGAAATAAACCCACAATTTTATGGTCAGTAAATCTTCAACAAAGCAGGAAAGATTATCCAATGGGAAAAAGATGGTCCCTTCAACAAATGATGTTGGGAAAACTGGTCAGCTACATGCAAAAGAACACTTTCTTACATAATATACAAAAATAACTTCAAAATGGATTAAAGACCTAAATATGAGTCCTTGTGGTTATTTTCCAACTCATTTAATTTTAATCTTTTTCATTTTTTTTTTGAGAAATTTATTTGAGCTTTGGACTTCCTTCTGACTCCTGCATTAACACTCTTTCTTACTTTCTTTCTTAAGATCACTGAGGGTTGGATTTTCCTTTCTTGTTCAAAGCAACCCTTTGCATTTTGACTCCTCTGTGACTTAACTTTAGTCCTTGTCTTAGGGTTGGAGTTTAGGATGCAAGGAACAGAAACCCATTCATGTTAAGAGAAAAGAGTAGCTAATATAAGGACAACAATAAACCATAACTAAAAAGATATCAGGGAAGCTCTCTTTCTCTCTGAATCTCCTTTAGAGGGTCATGGTCTCTCAGAGAGACTCTGCCTCTCTCCATACATCTCTGTCCTCTTCTGTTTCTCTAAGAGCTAGACCTTATAGATGCTTTCTTTAGCCACTCATGGTTTTTATTATTTCTAACTTTAGTTTTAACATGGCTCATTACTGCTACATTTTATCTTTTTTTTTTTTAGTATGGTTGACACACAATGTTACATTAACTTCAGGTGTACAGCTTAGTGATTCCGTATGTTTGTATATTATACTATACTCCCCACAAATGTAGCTATCATCTGACCTTTTACATCACTGTTACAATATCACTGACTATAACCCTATGCTGTGCCTTTTATCCTTGTGACTTATTCTTCCACAGCTGAAGGGCTGTATCTCTCTCTCCCCTTCACCATTTTGCCCAGCCCCCTCCCCTTGGCAACCATCAGTTTGTTCTCTGCATTTATAGGTCTAATTCTGCTTTTTGTTGGATTATTATTTTTTTTAGATTCCACTTATGAATGGAATCATATGGTATTTGTCTTTCTCAGTCTGATTTGTTTTACTCCATCCATGTCTCAAATGGCACAGTTTTACCCTTTATTTATAGCTGTGTAATATTCCTGTGTGTGTGTTGGCATGTGTGTGCATCACATTTTCCCTATCTATTCGTCTATTGATAGGCACTTAGGTTGCTCTCATATCTTGGCTATTGTAAATAATGCTGCAGTAAACATAGGGATACATATAACTTTTCAAATTAGTGTTTTTATTTTCTTTAGATAAATATCCAGTAGTGGAATTTTTGGATCATATGGTATTTCTCTTTTTAATGTTTTGAGAAAACTCCATATCATTTAACACATTGGCTGTACCAATTTACATTCCCATCAACAGTGCACAAAGGGTTCTTTTTCCTTCACATCCTCACCAACACTTGTTATTTCTTGTCATTTTGATTTTAGCCATTCTAACAGGTACTGTGGTTTTGATTTGCATTTCCCTGATGATTAGTGATGTTGATCATCTTTTCATGTGTCTATTGGCCATCTATAGATCTTCTTAGGAAAATTGTCTATTGAGGTCCTCTGACCATTTTTTAATTGGATTGTTTGGGGTTTTCTTTGGTATTGATTGAGTACAGTATCCTTTCTGTATCACCACCCTTACATCTTTCTTTACACTGCTAATCAGCCAATTATTTACATATTTCTTAGTTCATACTCCTAAAAAAGAGAATCCAATTGGCTCAACTCATCTTTTCATAATAGATAACTAACTAATGTGCTTACCCCAGTCAATCACTTGTATTGAGGGGTGAGAAACTACTCCTCTCATTCTAATATATTCAGTTTTACTCCATTAGTTTCTTCTCTCATACTTTAATTTTATTTGCTTTGTCACTCTAAAAAAAAATTCCTCTTTTAATCCTGTTTTTATCTAGCTATCATCAATTCATTTTCCCTTTCACCTCATCCATTGTACTCAAAAGGTTATTATTTGCTATATTCACATTCTTATCTCTCATTAACTTCTCATCCCTTTGAAATTGGGCTTCCTTTCTTATTATATTCCTACTACTCTAACTATGGGCACCAGTAATCTTCTAATTGTTATATCCAGTGGAAAGTTTTCAGTCCATATTTCACTGCCTTTTCTTTGACATTTGACATTCGTGACAAGTTTCTTCTATAAATTTTCTGCTTTCTTGATTTCTATGAATCTACATTTCTTTGGTGCTGCTTGTAACCTTTTGACTTTCCTTGCTCTTTTTCTTTTTGTGGGCTTTTCCTATGCCCCTTGCTTAAAATGTTGATATTCCCCTGATTTCATACATAACTACTACTTTTTTTACTGTGTTCTGTTCACTTTCATGGTTTCAACTATCACATATAAACTACTGATTCCAAAACTCCTATTTCCAATCTAAACTTCTCCGTAGAACTTCAGGTTCATATATCTATAGATGATCTTTGAGCATCTCAGAGTCAACACATTTCAAAGTTAACATATCCAAACTGAATTTATCATTCTCACTCCCAAATTTGTTCTCTTGTATTTTTTTTATTCACTGTTGGTATGGCCATTTACCATTCAGGCAAACTAGAAGCGTGAAAGTCTTCATAGTCCAGGGTTGGAAAATATGACACAAATGTCATTCCTCCATCCCATGCTTATTACAGACATAGGACTCATGAACACACATGCTAACACTGCCTCATCCCATTCTCATAATGGGCATATGCCTTTCATGCTTATGTGTCCTAATGAGGTTGAATGATATCACAGAATCCTTTTCTACATGGTGTTTCAGGCCACTACTATCAATCAGGATTGGTAACTGCTTGTTCTCTACCCTGCTCTTTGTGCAGTCACCTTTGTGCAAGACTACTTCAAGAGATTTCTTGCCCTCTGTCTTCCAATTGGGTTTGCTCAGAGGCATTCACAGATTGGAAAGTGGGACAAGAGTGATGTTGGGATATTTATTCTTACGGGAGTTGCCACGGGTTGTCTGCATTTCTTTACTGAAAAGACACAACTTCCATCAACAACCTCTTCAATTCCAAAAACTGGTCATATCTGACTTAGGGTTGATAATAGGTCTCCTATTGCTAGCCCTGGTATCATACACTATCCCCTGTCAGTTACCCTAAATCTTTCCCACATCTTTGTAGGTAAAGTTTTCCACAGATTACCCAATTTGAGTGTACTGTCTTGTTTTCTGCCAGGCCCTGACTGATATAGCATGTGAATTAAAACCTATTTGTCATCCCTTTCCTACATCACTATCAGGCCCCACACATCCATATATTTACTAAGACTTGCTTATTTCAGATACCAAATATTACTCAATTTTATCCCTTCTCTCTAGTCTCACTCTCAGAATTCTAGTTCAGGCCTTTAGTGTTTCTCTGTGAAATAAACGCATGAAATGGAAAAGGATTTATGCTGAAGCAAACTATTTAGCAAAGACTGACAATCCTGGCAAGCTGATTACATGGCCTACTTGGTTATATTTGGCTTTTTATTCTCTGGTTAATTCATGGATGTCTATCCTGGGGCCCCTATTCTTCTGTCTTCTAATCCTTATATTTTAAAAGATTGATTTTATAGAATCCTAATATATAAAATAAAGGTAGAACTGGTTCTAGTTAAAGTAAGGCTAGCACTTAAGATATAACAGGAATGTGACGTCACAATCTACCAGTGATTAAAAGGATTTGTCTTCCTATATTTTCTCTAGCTCATTGTTTTCATAGCTCTTGTTTCACAAAGATTTATTTATTCCCATTTTTTCTATGAATTAAAGAAATTTGATGAATGAAATATGAAAGTTTATCAGAAGAATTTCACATTCTGATTTAGGGTGAATATTACTCTCTGATAAGTATGATCCTATTAACCCTTTTACCAACTGCATTGTGCAGAAAGACTTAGTGAACTTACAGTTAGCCAAAAAAATTATATCATATACTGTAAATTATATCTCCTCTATCTTCCATTTAATCTTATTTTTTTTAAATTTTTATTGTTATGTTAATCACCACACATTACATCATTAGTTTTTGATGTAGTGTTCCATGATTCATTGTTTGTGCATAACACCCAGTGCTCCACGCAGAATGTGCCCTCTTTAATACCCATCACCAGGCTAACCCATCCCCCCACCCCATTTAATCTTATTTTTAAAATCTCCATTTAAGATTTTTTTTTTCAAAATTCCTTTAAGAATATTTGGATCCTAATTCTGTTCTGTAGTCATCAACCATTCTTCCAATTCAGTTTATCTTCATCCTAGTTAATGGAAAATGTTTATCTGATAGGACTGCAGAGAAAGCCTTTTGATCTGCCAATAGAGAATTCTAATAGGAGATTGAATGTAGAGATAGAGTCCTAAACCTGTAAACAGTCATTCAGTGAATAACAAGTATATACAACTTCTGAAATACCATCTAGCTCTTATTTTACCATCTGGTCCACAAGATTTCTAGTGATTTTGCCAAATACCTTCTTGAAAACAAAGTTACTAGGTCTAGAGTAGAGCTTTTTTTTTTTATATCTGCCAAGCAAGCAATCCTTTCAGAAGTGATTAAGGTTAGTCTGACATAACTTGTTCCTGGTGAAGTTGAACTAGCTCATAGTTACTACTATCTTCCTTCCTAAGTACATGTAAACCTGTCTCTTCATTAATTCCTTCTGAAATATTACAAGGCTAAAAAAAGCATGATTTAAAGCCTGGTTGGTTTATAATTTGAAAGCTCCACATTATTTTCCTTTTTAAAAAAATTAGAAACTGTTTCATTATCTAGTCTTCTAGCATCTCCTCTATTCCTTATAGTTCTTCAAAATTACCATCAATCTAGTCATTTCATCTCCAGGTTTCCCTCATTCATTTTTTTTTCAGGCAATTATGTAGGTCAAGATACAAATAAAAGATCTGTTAAAATAGGTAAGAGATCTGTTATTACTTTTTCACTTGTCCAAGATTGTGATTTATTCTTTAAATTTTTTTATTTGCAATAATTTTACGCTTGTAGAAGAGTTGCAAAAATAGTACAGAGCATTTCCATATAGCCTTTACCTACCCTCCCCTAAGGTTAACACCCTGAATAGCCATCATCCTATTATCAAAACTAAGAAATTAATATTGTTACAATATTATTAACCAAACCATAGACTTTATTCTGATTTCACCACTTTTTCCATAAATGTACTTTTTCTCCCCAAGATTCAGTCCAGGATCCCACATTATATTTAGTTTCCATGTCTCCTTAGTCTTCTCTAATCTGTAAGAGTTCCTTAGTCTCTCCTTATCTTTTTATCACCTTGACACTTTGATTACTAGTCAGGCATTCTGTTGAGTATCCTTCAGTTGTGTTTATCTGATATTTTGTCCTGATTAAATTGAGATTATTCATTTGGGGAACAAATATTGGAAGTGATGTGCCCTCCTCAGGGCATTATAGCAGGTGGCATATGATGTTGATATATATTATTATTGATGATGTGAACCTTGATCACTTGGTTTAGGATGTGTGTGTCAGGTTTCTCCACTGTGAAGTTGCTATTTTCCCCCTTTGTAATTAATAAATATTTGCAAGGAGATCTTTTGATACCATGCGATTATCTTCTTTCTTCTTAAACATTCACCTACTGTTTTAGAATTTATTGATAGATCATCCCAGATCTCATTTCTTTTTATGGCTGAGTGATATTCCATTGTGTGTGCCTCAATTACTAGTGTGGTGTTCTAATAGTAATTTTCTATCTCCCTTATTCTTTCTGCGTTTATTGATGGGAATACTTCTGTAAGGAAGAGTTGTTCCTTCTTTTATTTATTTATTTTTAATGGTTTTATTGAGATATAGTTGACATACAATAAACAACACATATATAAGGAATACAATTTGATGTTTTAACATACATGAAACCATCACCACAGTAAAGAAAATTAACATATCCATAACCACCAAAAGTTTCCTTATATTCATTTCTTTTTTAAAAAAGATTTATTTTTTTTTAAGATTTTATTTTTTTATTTGTCAGAGAGAGCAGGAGGAGTGGCAGGCAGAGGGAGAAGCAGGCTCCCTGCTGAACAAGGAGCCCGATGCAGGGCTTGATCCCAGGACCCTGGGATCATGACCTGAGCTGAAGGCAGCTGCTTAACGAACTGAGCCACCCAGGCATCCCGAAAAGATTTATTTATTTTGAGAGAGAAAATGAGAGAAAGTGCCAGCCTGTGAGTGGGGGGAGGGACAGAGGGAGAAGAGAAAGAAAATCTCAAGCAGACTCCCCGCTGAGTGCAGAGCCAGGATGCAGGGCTTGAGATCATGACCTGAGCAGAAATCAAGAGTCTGACACTTGACAGACTGAGCTACCCAGGCACCCCTCCTTATATTCATTTCTTTTTTTTTTAATGTTATGTTAATCACCATACATTACATCATCAGTTTTTTGATGTAGTGTTCCATGATTCATTGTTTGCGTATAACACCCAGTGCTCCATTCAGTACGTGCCCTCTTTAATACCCATCACCAGGCTAACCCATCCCCCCACACCCCTCCCCTCTAGAACCTTCACTTTGTTTCTCAGAGTCCATCCTCTCTCATGGTTCATCTCCCCCTCCGATTTCACCCCCTTCATTTTTCCCTTCCTACTATCTTCTTTTTTTTTTTTTTTTAACTATAATGTATTATTTGTTTCGGAGGTACAGGTCTGCGATTCAGCAGTCCTACCTCCCTTTTCTTCCCACTCTCCTTGATGTCCCCAGGCAACCACTCAACTGCTGTCACCGTAGATTAGTTTGCACTTTCTAGAACTTTATATAAATGGAATAATACAGTATACATTCTCTTTTCATTTGGCCTCTTTCACTCAGGATAATTATTTTGAGATTTATTCTTGCTGTTTCATAAGTCAATAATTTTTTTTCTGAGTTACATTCTGCTTCTCTGTATATGCAAACTAGTTTATATGTCCACCTATGATGGATATTTGGGCTGTTTTTAGTTTTGGCTATCACAAATGCCCCTTCTAGCATTCTTGTATTAGTGCTAACAGAATTTATTTTTGTCCATAATTTTAATTTTGACCTATTATGTCATCATATTTAAGTTGTGATTTTTATAGGCCGTATACATTTGGGCTTTGCTTTTTTATTTATTATTTGTTTATTATCATGCACAGTATTTTATTGCATTTTATTTTACTGGGACATCTATCCCAATCTGTTTTTTACTTATTGAAGTATAGTTGACACACAATGTTACATTAGTTTTGGGGGTACAACATAGTAATTTAACAACTCTATCCCTTATGCTTTGCTCACCACAAATGTAGCTATTACAGTACCATTTACCATAACCCTTATGCTGTACCTTTAATCCTACTGACTTATTCATTCCATAACTGAAAGCCTGTACCTCCCCTCCCCTTTATCCCATCTGCCCACCCTTCTCCCCTCTGGTAACCACCAGTTTGTTCTCTGTATTTATGAGTGTATTTCTGCTTTTATTGTCTGTTCATTTGTTTGTTTTTTAGATTCTACATATAAGTGAAATCATATGGTATTTGTCTTTCTCCGTCTGACTTATTTCACTTAGCATAATACCCTCTAGGTCCATATGTTGCAGATGGCAAGATCTCATTTCTTTTTATGGCTGAGTGATATTCCATTGTGTGTGTGTATGTATATATATGTATTCCATATATTCCATATTCCATATATATATATATGGAATATATGCGATTATCTTCTTTCTTCTTAAACATTCACCTACTGTTTTAGAATTTATTGATAGATCATCCCAGATCTCATTTCTTTTTATGGCTGAGTGATATTCCATTGTGTGTGCCTCAATTACTAGTGTGGTGTTCTAATAGTAATTTTCTATCTCCCTTATTCTTTCTGCGTTTATTGATGGGAATACTTCTGTAAGGAAGAGTTGTTCCTTCTTTTATTTATTTATTTTTAATGGTTTTATTGAGATATAGTTGACATACAATAAACAACACATATATAAGGAATACAATTTGATGTTTTAACATACATGAAACCATCACCACAGTAAAGAAACCTATATATATATATAGGTACCCCCCCATTGTATATTCTTGCCTCCTTTGTTGTAGATTAATTCACCATATAAACATGAGTTTATGGGGCGCCTGGATGGCTCAGTTGGTTAAACGTCTGACTCTGGGTTTTGGCTCGGGTCATGATCTCATGGGTTATGAGATTGAGCCCCAAGTTGGGATCCTCACTCAGTGGACAGTCTCCTTGAAAATTCTCTCCCTCTACCCCCCTACCACTCATGCATGCTCTCTCTCTCTCTCTCTCTCAAATAAACAAATAAATCCATAAAAACAATCAAAAAAATGAGTTTATTTCTGGTCTCTATTTTGTTCCATAATCTATGTGTCTGTTTTTGTACCAATACCGTACTGTTTTGGATATTATAGCTTTATAATATATCTTGAAATCTGGGATTGTGATACCTCCAACTTTGTTCTTTTTCAAGATTGCTTTGGTTATTCAGGGTCTTTTGTTATTCTATACAAATTTAATATTATTTGTTCTAGTTTTGTGAAAAATGCTATTGGTATTTTGATAGGGATTGCACTGAATATGTAGATTGCTTTGAGTAGACTGGACATTTTAACAAATATTAATTCTTCCAACCCATGAACATGGAATATTGTTCCATTTGTTTGTGTCATCTTCAACTTTAGTAATGAAAGTTTTATAGTTTTCAGAGTATAGGTCTTTCACTTCCTTGGTAAAGTTTATTCCTAGGTATTTTATTCTTTTTGTTGCAATTATAAATGGAATTTTTTTCTTAATTTCTCTTTCTGCTACTTTGTTATTAGTGTGTAGAAATGCAACCAGTTTCTGTATATTAATTTTGTATTCTGCAATTTTACTGGTTCATTTATTACTTCTAACAGTTTTTTGGTGGAGTCTTTAGGGTTTTCTAGGTATAGTATTATGTCATCTAGAAATAGTGACAGTTTTACTTCTTTCTCATCAATTTGAATGGGGCCTTCTTTTTTCTTTTTCCTGTCTGATTGTAGACCAACAATCTGACAATCTCTGCCTTTTAATTTGGTGCTCAGACCATCTACATTTAATATGGTTATTGATATAGTTAGGTTTAAATCTATCATTTTGCTATTTGCCCCATGTTTCCCATTTTATATTTGTCCTATCTGTTCTTTGTTCTTTTTCCCCCTTCTTTCTGTCCTTTTTTGGCTTGAGTACTTTTTATGATTCCATTTTTATCTCCTTTAATGGCTCTTTAGATACAACTCTTGTTTTGTTATTTATTGCTTGTTTTGGGTTTGTAGTATATACATCTTTAACTTCTCATCATCTACCTTCAAGTGATATTATATCACTTTACTTTTAGTATTAGAACCTTATAATTAATGTATTTCCATTTCTCTTTTGGCTTTTGTGGTATTGTTATCATATATTTTACTTTTTCATGTGTTATAAACCTTACACTACATTGTAAAGATTTAAATTGTCAATATCTTTTTTAAAATTTAAATATAAAAATATGTTTGTAAGATATAAGAAATGTATGTTTAGGGGTGCCTGGGTGGCTCAGTCAGTTGAGCATCTGACTCTTAATCTTAGCTCAGGTCTTGATCTCAGGGTCATGAGTTCAAGCCCCACCCTGGGCTCTACACTGGGCATGGTGCTAACTTAAAAGAAAAAGAAAGAGAGAGAGATGTATGTTTAGTCACATAATTGCTATTTCTGATGCTCTTCATTACTTTATCTTAGATCCTTATTTCAATCTGGTATTCTTTTGCTTCTTCCTGAAGAGTCTTCTTTCCTGTACTTATACTGGTGGTCTGCTAGTGATCTAGCTTTTGTATATCTGAAAGTCTTTATATTACCTTCATTTTTGAAAGATATTTTTGCTGTATATAGAATTCTAGGTTGACAGGTTTGAGGGAATTTTTTAGTACTTTAAAGATGGGAGTCCACAGTCTTCTCACATGCATTGTTTACACTGAAGAATCTACTATCATTCTTTGTTCTTATGTACAGAATATTTCCCCCCCTCTGGCTGATTTTAAGACTTCTTCTTTATCTCTGATTCTGAACAATTCGATTAAGATGTACCTTAGTGTAGTTGCTTTATGTTTTTTGTGCTTGGAATTTGTTTTGCTTCTTAAATCTCTGAGTTTATAGTTTTTTTTTTTTAATCAAATCAGGGAAAATTTCATCCTTTATTTCTTCAAATGTTTTTTGCCCCCCACTCTCTTCCCTCTTTTAGGGATTCCACTTACACATACAGTAGGCCATGTGAATTGCCCCACATCTCACTGATACTCTATTTTTCTTTCAGTCTCTTTTCTTTGTTTGATTTTGGATAGTTTCTATTATTATGTCTTCAAGTTTACTAATCTGCAATGTCTAACCTGCTGTTAATCCCATCCAGTGTATTTTTCATCTCATAAATTATAATTTTCATCTCTGGAAGTTAAGTTTGGGTCTCTTTTTTTTACTATCTTGCATGTTTCTTTATATTTTTGAACATCAGGAATACAATCATAACTGTGTTAATGTTCTTATCTGTTATTTCTAAAACCTGTCAATCTGGATCAGTTTTAATTGATATTTTTAATTGAAATTTTTATTAATTGTAGATTCATATGCAGTTGTGAGGAGTCATACAGAGAAATCCCCTGTGCCCTTTATCCCCTTTTCCCTGATGATAACACCTTGTAAAACTAGTAAAATATCGTAGCCAGAATGTGTTGATACAAAGCACTGATCTTGCTCAGATTTCCCTAATTTTACTTGTATTCATTTGTGTGCCTGTGTGTTTTTAGATCTGTACAATTCTACCCCATGTTTAGGTTCTTTCCTCCACCACCACAGTCAAGGTACAGTTCCATCACCACAAAAATCCCTATTTTTGTTGTCCTGTTGTCTTTTTATAACCAAACCTGTTGTCTTTTTATAACCAAACCTGTTGTCTTTTTATAACCAAACCTGTTTGTTGTCTTTTTATAACCAAACCCACTTCTATCTTGCCCCCACCTTACCCCATCCCTACCCCTGCAACAACTAATCTGTTCTCCATTTCCAAAATTTTGTCATTTCAGGGGCGCCTGGGTGGCTCAGTCAGTTATAATTTTGTCATTTCAAAAATGTTAAATAAATGGTCTCCTATAATATATAACCTTTGGGGACTGGCTTTTTTCACTCAATATAATTCCCTGGAAGTTAATATAAGACTGACTGATTTTTCACCTCACTATGTGTTTTATTTTTCTGCTGCTTTCCATGTGTGATAATTTTTTTAAGATTTTATTTATTTATTTGAGAGAGAGAGCATGAGTAGGGGGAAGTGCAGAGAGAGAGGCACAAGTAGACTCGCCACTGAACAGGGAGCCTGACAAGGGGCTCAATCCCAGGACCCTGAGATCATGACCTGAGCCAAAATCAGAGCTTAACCAGCCGAGCCACCCAGGTGCCCCCATGTGTGATGATGATTTTTATTTGATGCTAGACATTGTGAATTTTCTCTGTTGGGTCCTGGGTATTTTTGTATGCATTTAAATATTTTTCAGGTTTGTTCAGGATTGCAGTTAAATTACTTGGAAATAATAATTTGATCCTTTCAGGTCTTGCTTTTAAAACTCATTAGGCAATACCAAAAGTGTTTTATCTAAGTCTACCTATTCTCCACTACTAAGCAAGACCTTCTGAGTATTCTATCTTACGTCTCATGAGTTATGAAGTGTTTTAGTTCCCAGACCACTGTGTCAAGTGCATTTGCTTTATCCTCTCAGGGAATTCTTTCCTCAGCCTCAGTTAGTTTCCTCATTGCATTCACTGTCTAGTACTATGCTAAATATTCAAAGGGAACCCTCTGGGGCACCTGGCTGGCTCATTTAGTAGAGCATGTGACTGTTAATTTCAGGGTCATGAGGTCAAGCCCCATGTTGGGCATAGAGCTTATTTTAAAAATAATAAAGTACAGGTCAAGTCCTATATTTAAAAAGGGGGGGGACCCTCTGCAGATCTCTGCATTTCTCTCTCTCTGCAACTCTTCTCCAAAACTCTGTCCTGAAAAACACACACTGCCTTGGTCTCCCCTGACCCTTTGAGCTCCAACTGGGTTCACCCTCTCTACACATAGACTGGAAACTTACTCAAGGCAATAAGTTAAGGCAGTTCTAGGGCTCCTTTCCTTTGTTTCCTGGTTGTCTCCTTTGATTGCCTGGTGTCTGGTGTCTTTAAAAAAAAAATTGTTTCATATATTTTACCTGTTTTTTTTCTGGGTGGGCGTTCTTTCAAGCAAGAGGGCAAATCTCACCCCTATTATTCCATCTTGACTGGAAGCCAAAAGTACTTTATGATTTATTCTTGATCAGATACATTTTTTCTTTTTGACATAGATTTATTCTCTTTTTTCAGGAAAATAGAAACAAATTGAAATTTAATTTTCTTTCAATTTCATTTTATTATTGCAGCTGTTTGCCTAAGTATCCCTTAATCTTCGTGTTCTAATTATAACTTTAAAAGTACCTTTTATATCTTTAGGATTTTTCTAAACTCCACTTCATTCTGGATTTGATAAACTTTTTGATATTTTTCTCAGATGCCTTTTCATTTTTCCCTCCCTTCTACATTTCTTCCTTCTTTCCATTCAGTAAATATTTATTGAAGGCCTATAATGTGCCACATGCTATGCTAAGCACTGAGAATAATGCCATGAAAAGGATAGACAAAGTCTTTGCTCTCTTGCTGAAATTCTAGTGATGGGAGAAAGGCAATAAACACATAAACAGTAATTTTATTTAAGTTAGGAATATATGCTATGAAGAAAATAAACAGGATGACATTTTAAGGTGATATTGGAGCTCAAATATTAGAAGAGTTAGAACAAAGAACATCAACTTCAAAAGCCCAAAGTAAAAAATAAGTTTGACATATTCAGGGAACAGAAAAAAGGACATGACTGGAGAGACACTTATAAAATGTGGTCAGAGAAATACACAAAATGTGGTAGTCAGAAGTCAGATCACACAAGGTCTTGAAGGCTGAATCAGGTTTATCTGCCTTTCCTTTTGCCTTTTATACACAGCCTCTTTATACCTAAGCAATATAGAAAGCTCCCTGTACAACCCCTTGAGCTTCTACACATTTCTCCCTGGTTTCTTTATCTTTGGGCTTAGGCTGTTTGTATGGCTATGGTCAGAATGTTCTTTTTTTTTAAATAACTTCAAAACCTTTTTTGCCTTCCTTATAATAGATGCTTACAATGTATTTTTACCCCTTTGAATACTTTGAAATATGCTTTCCAAAGTCTAAAATACCTAGGTAACCACTCCCAATGTGCACGTCCTAGACTATTATAATTCCCCAGATAACATGACCCATTTCTCCAGTTATTCCAATTGTGCCTATTATTATTCAGTTAAATACAAAGAAGTAGTTTTAAGAGGCCATTGTGAATAGGCATCCAAAATTTTGTCAGCTTTTATCACAAAGACTTCTAGCAGATTGCTTCTACCAGTCCATTCTTAACACAGCTAAAAGGAAATACCTTCCTCAAGTGCAATTAGGGTCTTGTCACCCCTCTGCTTAAACTCTTCTGTTGCTTTCCCATTGCAGTTAAAATAAAATAAAATGCAAAACATGATTATGAATAAGATGGCCCTACATGGTTCCTTCCTTGCCTGTTTCTCTAACTTCATCTCGTGCCACTCCCCCTTTCCCTCATTATACTCCAGCGACATCAATCTTAACCTCAGTTCTAGAACACACCCAGCTCATGTCCAGCATGCTGTTTCCTTTGCCTGGAATACTTGTGTCCCCCGCCCCAGATTCTTATGGCCAGTTTCTTTCTCATCCTTCAGGCCTCTCAAATTTCACCTCCTCAGAGAGGACTCCCCTTGTCTCTGAAGGAGATCTCTTCTTCCACCCCAGCACCCCATCCTTGTTTTCTCTTAGACCCTTGTTTATTTCTTTCATAGCACTTAACATGACCTGCAGTTATTTTATTTATGTCTTTGCTTATTGGTTTATGTTGTGTCGCCACCACTACAATGTAAGCCTCCCAAATGCAATGTCCCCAGTGCCTAGAACTAGGTTTGATATGTAGTAGGCCCTAAGGAAGGATTTAAATAATTTCATTTGAGTTCATACCTGGTTGAGTTTTTGGATGAGTGAATGAATGAATAAACATATTAGAAAGCAAATCATAAAGTTTCAGAATAAAAATCACTTTATGACCAAGATTTTCTTTAATACCAAAGTATTAAAAAGTCCAATGAGAGAAAAAAAGACAGGTATTGTAAAATTCTCATTATCCAAATTACTAATTCACTGTGACCCAATTACCCTTCTGCATCTATAGATGAACAATGAAAAAGATTAACATCAACATCATCTCAATACATGCATTTTTGCTAAATATAATTTCATTTTTAATTTTTTATGATATCTTCTTTTGTATTTTGTAAGAGCAATGAAAATTTTCAGTGGCTCTTGTATATTTTATACATATTATATATTAAAATGTATTTATATGAATCTTTATATATATGAAGTAGATTGAGGAATTTTCTTTAAAAAATAAAACTTAGGTATTAGTGAGCTGTTTGGCAATGTTTGATATAAAACCATGGTTGAAAATATGAAATGGTACAGAATTTTATCTCTTTATTATTCAGTATTAGTCATATAATACAGGTAAATCATAGCGCTTGTATTATAATATCCTGGCATATTTTTTTTAGTGATTTCATCTGTTGAAGTGTTCATGATTAAAATATAAAAATTATTACTGCAGTTGTCTATTGAAGTGTTCATGCTTGAAGCATTAAAATTATCATTGCAGTCATATCTTCAGATTTATCTATTAATTGTTTATTACTAGTAGGAAATGACCTGGTAGTCTAAATTTGAAATTTGCTTGAGGGTTTCAGGATTATTTTCTTACAAATATGACAAACTCCTTTTATTTGTCCCTCTTGTTTTTAGTGTAAAAATTCATAGCTATATTTTATAGTTGTCTGTTGTGTTTAGTAGATGATTTATTTGACAACTTCTGTTTTCTGATTCTAATTTAGATATCTTTCTGACCAATATAATGAATCAATAACTAGTAATACTGCTCAGCTAATGAGCTAAATTAATATATGCTCTGTAAAGCTACATTACCTTTTTTAGATACTTTGTAAGTCAGTAGAGACTAATTTATTAGCTGATAGGTTAATCTGAGTCATTAGTTTATTAGCTGATTGGTTAATCTGAGCCATTAGTATCCATCTTGAAAACTATAAAAATAAAAATATTAAAACATATTCTAATTGGAAGTTTAAAAACAAAAAGCTGCAATAAGGAGTAAAATCTTCAAATGGTACCTATGGTTAGAACTAAAAAAAGCTTTATTTTTTTTTCTGTTCCTTTGCCTGTGTTTTAAGTTGCCATGGAAATTTTTTCATTAACATTAGATTGATTTGCCCAGAAATGAAATTGCTTGCATCATCTTATCTCCCCCTGTTCCTAAAGCCTCCTAAGCCAACTTTAGTGTTTTAGAGTCCCAGCTGGTCCTGATGCCCAAGAGTTTGTCCCATGCTGAGTATTCTTAAAACTCAAATATAATACATTGATGTGTTCATTGTTAGTATTAAGGTCACTGTCCTGTTTTCATTCTTGGTCCCCAAAAAATTATTTTAAGCATTTTAAGTCATCAAGGAAAAACTTTGAATTATAAGCTAAAGAATGCTAAGGAAATTTACATAGTAAAAACAAAGTCAAATGCTTTTATAAAAGCTTATGTTAGCATTTTAGGCCCTTTTGCTATAAAATATTAAAGTCCATGGTAATGAACATAGAAAAACAGTATTTAATATGAGTAATTGGACCTCATACGCCTCTCTTATGTGCTAAAATTTATGCCTGAGTCAGTTCTTGAAAGTAGAACTTTGTGTCCATTGCCGAAAATAAACATAATTCTCTTATAAGTACTTGATTGCTTCATGCCACTTAAGTGAAGCTCCCAAGTGATTTCCAAAAAGGTTTGGAGGAATTGTACCATGTACTTTGTTTTTGAGAACTTATATAGTGGGTACTCAGTACATGTTTGTTTGAATTAACATGTAATTTTAGTCTCTGAAGATTAAGATACAAAGATTATTTTTACTAAGACCACCCAAGGAAGGAAAGGTTGGAAATTCATGGTATTTTATGTAAAAGGGAACCCAATTTCACCATCTATAGATACTAAAAGTACTACAACGTTATGTGTGATATTTAAATGTCACTTAAATGCTTTTATACTTAGAATATGTTCTTCAACTTGCCTTTCTTCACTTGACAGTATGTCTTAGAAATCTTTCCATATCACTTATAGAACTACCTCTTTTAAGTGTTGTATTATCTTCCATAATAAATGTTATATTATTTGTTTACCTATTCTTTAATTAATAGGCATTCGGGTTGTTTTGTGTTTTTCATTCTAATGAATTAGTGCTACTGTGAATATCATTTTACATAATTCTTTGTGCACAAATTTGATTATTTTTCCATACATGATGAAGAAGGATTGCTGTGTCAAAAGATATGCCTGTTTTAAATTCATATTGATACTGATACATTACCCTCCTAAAAGGAGGTAACAGTTTGTCCTTCTACCAGTTTATGACACTAGTCTTCCCATACTCAGCCAAACTTGATATTACCAATATTTTAAAAATGTTTACATGTCTTATGAGTGAAAAGTGATACTTCCTTATTGCTTTATTTTGCATTTTCTGATTACTACTAAATTGAGCATCCTTTCTTAAATTTACTGGCCTTTTGCTTTACCTCTTCTCAGCATATCCATATTTACTGTCCATTTTTCTCTTGGGCTTCTTATCTCTTTATTACTGATCTTAGAAGCTCTTTGTACATTACAGATATTGAGGCTTTGACTGTTAAATGTCTTGTGAATATTTTCCTCAGCCTATCAATTATTTTTTAAGTTTTTTGGTGATTCTTTTGCTGAATGGAGTTTTAAATATCGATATAGTCAAATTGAGCAGTATTTTTCATTATGGCATTTGGTTTTCATCTCTTTTAGAAGGCCTCCATAAATATGGCACAAATAAACATATTCTTTTATATTGTCTTAATGCATTTATATTTTAGTTTGATTTAGTGTTTTTTATTTAAGTCTTGAATCATCTGGAATATGTTTTGTGAATTACATGAGTCATGGAAGTAACTTATTTTTCTTCCAAGTGAGTATCCAATTGTCCCAACTCTATGTATTGAATTGGCCGTCCTTTTCCTACAGAATTAAAGTGACACCTATATGATGAACTAAATTTGCATATCTATAGGTGTATTGGTGGCCACTCCTTTTTATTATACTACTTACCTATTCTTGCATCAATACTACAATTTTTTATTTATTTTTAATTTTTTTAAGATTTTATTTATTTATTTTAGAGAGAGGGAGAGAGTGAGAGCAGGGGGAGGGGCGGGGTCGGACAGGAAGAGGGAGAAAGAATCTCAAGCCGACTCTGCACTGAGCAAGGAGCCTGACACCGGACTTGATCTCACAACCCTGAGATCACAACCTGAGCCAAGAGTCAAATATTTAACTGACAGAACCACCCAGGTGCCCCAATACTACAGCTTTTTAATATTATTTACTATTAGATAGGGCAATTATCCCTTTCTTGTTTTTGTATGTTTGTTTTATACGCAACTACCCTCTAATCTTTGTCATTGGTTCTAATAATTTTTCAGTGTGAGCTTTCTGAATAAATAACCACATTGACTTCAAGTACTGACAGTTTTATTTATTTCTTTATTTCTATTAACTATATCTCATATAGTAGTTGTTTGTCTTGCTAAATATGCAAAACCAATTCCTTAGTCAATATTCAAGACCAATCCCATTTTACATAAATACCTATAAAGGGGCCCATTTCTATCAACTTCTCCAGAAGGTTTTACCTTCTCTACCTGTTCCCTGTCTCAAATTCCATCCTTCTCCGTTGTGCAAGGTGGATTAGAATTATTTTTCTCAACTTCTATAGCCTCCACATCTTTCTTTTCCTTCTTCCTTTCTTTCTTTCTTTCTTTCTTTCTTTCTTTCTTTCTTTCTTTCTTTCTTTCTTTCTTCCTTTCTTCCTTTCTTCCTTTCTCCCTTCTTTTCTTTCTTTCTTTCTAAATATTCTTTACCTTATATTTGAGTTATTCCAACCCATATATGAGGCTAAGGGAGTTAGGTGAAGTAAGGAAGAGATTCAAAAGTACAGTAGCCCTTTATATTAACCTTTTTTGACCTTATGCAGCATTTTACTTTGCCCTTTATTTAAGCATTTAATCACTTTCCCTTATAATTTTCATGAGGCTATATTTTATCTCCCCAACATTTTAACTGCTTCAGGTCAAACTATTTCTCCTGCCTTTTATCTACTTATATTTCCTTTCCTCTTTCCCTTATACCTGTGCTGCATGTTCTTTAACTTCATACAGACCTTTATTCCAGTTTAGAGTCTGTTTTCCATATCCTCAGTAACACATTTGCCATATCTCAAACTTCATTGCCCCTCTTTCTTTTGCTCACCCATTCCACAACCCTGGTCCTATTTTACTTTTGTTTGTGTTTTCCCTACATTTTTTTTAAAGATTTTATTTATTTATTTGAGAGAGAGAGACAGATAGTGACAGAACAGGGAGGAGAGGGAGAAGCAGGCTTCCCGCTGAGCAAGGAGCCCAACGCGTGGCTCGATTCCAGGACCCTGGGATCATGACCTGAGCCAAAGGCAGACACTTAACTGACTGAGCCACTCAGGCGCCCCTGTTTTCCCTACATTTTTAAAACTTTTTATTTTGAAATGATTTCAGACTTACCAAGAAGTTATTATAGTTTATGTAAATTATCTATTTATTAGGTAATCTATTATTTATCTATGTATCTATTTATTATCTACACATACAAATTCAACAATTAACATTTTGCCATATTTACTTTATCATTCTCCCTCACACACATCCTATGTGGGTATTTGTGTATATTTTTTAGAACAGTTTGATATTAAATTGCAAATGTGATCTATTCTGTTTTTGCTTTTTCCATGCCTATACTCAATAACCCAGAAATCCAACTCTATTCATACTGCTGTCTTGCCTAATAAGGCATGTTCTGGCAAATAAGGTCACATTTTGGATTATACTATAAATTCATGATCACTGACCTCATATTGACTTTCAAGGCTGCCTATATATGAGTCACTGTTTTTCAAATTTGCAAACACAGGGGCATTTGGGGATATTATTTTCTTAAATTTTTCTATTAATTAATAAAAAATTAATTTCTATATTTATGAAAATTAATCAGATGATACATTCTATGTGATTTCAGTTATTTGGAATCTTTGAGATTGTCTCTATCGCCAGTTATTTTTATTTATTTACCAAATATTTACATAATACTTACTATGGTCCAGGCACTAAGTACTTAACAAATCTTTATTTATTCAATTGCTCAACACTATGTGATAGATAAGATTATTATCTTCATTTTGCAGATGAGGAAACTGAGGGACAGAAATGTAACATTGCCTAAGTCTACACAAGTAAGAGAGCTGAAATTTTAATTCCACCAGTCTGGGTCCAGAATCTATGTTCTCAACCACCATACTGTGCTAATTTTTCTCATCTCAGGTGCTCTTTTTTAAAATATGCATTTATAATTCTTACTGATTTGTATAATCTTCTGTGTATTTCCATTAGATTGAGCATTTTTTAATGGGGAAAAAGTGTTTATTGAGGCAAGTTTTAATTGATGAAAATAAAAATCTATAACAAAGTAGAAACAGTGATCAGTCTCCATCTATCTATATTATAACCTCAAAATATAAGTTGAAATTTTATAAGGATAAATTCACAAAAATGTGCTTTTTTTGACACTTAGATACACTGCTATGAGTTTAATCTGTGAGTTTATACAGAAATTTGTAATTAGTGAATAAATAATTTCAAAGCAGATACACACAATATATCTAACAAGATAACCTAACAGAGAAGAAATGAGGCTGGTCCCCTAGCCTATGGTTCTACCCATAGGAGACTGCTTAGTCAAAATTATTTTCCTTTATTAAATAATTATAATTCTAGGTATCTATGCAAAACCAATCACTAAAAATGTAGAAAATTTACCCAGCATTGTCAGTTCTAGCATTATTCACCTGGCATGAATTGGAAGCAGTATAAAGTTTAACGTTAATGAAATGACTTATGATGTACACATATGATATAATAATATTCATTAAAATTATTACACAGGAACAAAAATGTTCAGTGGCCTGATACCACATTAAAAATAATATAAAGTGGAAAATTAGGACATAACAGTATAATCTCAGTTACATAAAGACAAATTTACAGTTATTCTAGAAAATCTAGACTGGAAAGACACTATACTGGCATATTAATAATGATATTCTCTAGATGTTGTGATTTTAACTTTGTAATTTCTTAAGATAATTCCTAATTTTCTATAACATATGGATCTTTCTTTTTTAATGAAAAGGAAAATTTAATGCATTGAGTTAGGAGAAAGGGGAACCCTCCTACACTGTTGGTGGGAATGCAAGCTGGTGCAGCAACTCTGGAAAACAGTATGGAGGTTCCTCAAAAAGTTGAAAATAGAGCTACCCTATGACCCAGCAATTGCACTACTGGGTATTTACCCCAAAGATACAAATGTAATGATCTGAAGCGGCATGTCACCCCAATGTTTATGGCAGCAATGTCCACAATAGCCAAACTATGGAAAGAGCCAAGATGTCCAGCAATAGATTGAGCATTTTATGTAGTTCTAATCATTTATATCTTTATTAATTTCTTGCCTGTTTGATTTATCAGTTTCTGAGAAATGTATGTTGACTGTGGATTGATTACTTTCTGATTGTAATTCTGTCATTTTTTGGTGTTAATTATTTTTAGGATATTGTTAAGTGTATCTGTTTTCAGAGTTTCTCACTAAAGATTCTTCATTCAATAATTATATAATAACTTCTCTATCAGTATGTTTCTAAAATAATGAGAATCAAAAGAAAATAGACCTTCAATCCCAAACAACTTCATCATTTCAAAATGAATTCATACTCTCAGTCACAAATATTGCCTTTGTAACAGTAATAGAGAAGGCCTCTTATCCATCACAATCTGAACCTGTAGTTGATTTATTAATCGAAAAGACGTGTTAAAGCAAAGAATTATTAAAAAATACTTACAATTACACATTTCAATCTATAATCTATAAATATACATTCAGTCAATAATCTTTTTATTTTTTTAAGTTTTTATTTAAATTCTAGTTAGTTAATATACAGTATAATATTAGTTTCAGGTGTACAGTTTGATGATTCAACACTTATATACAACACTCAGTGCTCATCAGAAGTGTGCTCCTTAATCCGCATCACCTATTTAACCTCCCCCCCCACCGCCACATCCCCTCTGGTAACCATCAGTTGGTTTTCTATAGTTAAAAGAGTAGTCAGCAATCTTTTTAGATCAAAACCTTTCCCTATGAGTTTACTTGTTGGAGTACAGCAGTGTCTTTATACCAATGTGGTTTGCTTTTGTTTTTATTTTTTTTTAACTTTGGAGAGGAATGAGAATTCAAAGACACTTGCAAGATAATCTGAATACAGAATTACTCAAGATTTTTAGGGTTGCCCCCCCACCCAAGATTCTCCACTCTCTCATCCTATTTGACTTCATTTTTAGGAGGCTGATATTAAACATTATGCCTTCAACTTAATTTTCACAGAAACAGTCATTCTCTTTTTATGCTTACATTCCATTAGTTTACAAAACAATTTTTAAATTCCTAAATTACACCAGCAAGTGTTAACTCAGCTTTGGAAACAACACAACTAATATTGGAAAGTATACAACTCAAATGGTAAGAGCAGAGGTAAACATTTGTCTGTTTTCAAATAGAAATCCTGTTTTGATTAATTGATTGATTTGTTTAAGTGGAGGTCAGTTAAGAGAGTTTCCTCTATAGTTCAAATCAGAATATGTTCCTCAAGTAAATAATGGCAAAATTACAAGTTAATATCCATCTGACAGATGTCATTGTCAGCAAATGACTACATAGGAATGAGATTGCATTTATAAGTTAAGATACCTATAGACCATGGGGCGCCTGGGTGATTCAGTCGTTAAGCGTCTGCCTTTGGCTCAGGTCATGATTCCAGGGTCCTGGGATCGAGCCCCTCGTGGGGTTCCCTGCTCAGCGGGAGGCCTGCTTCTCTCTCTCCCACTCCGGCTGCTTGTGTTCCCTCTCTCACTGTATTTCTCTGTGTCAAATAAATAAATAAAATCTTAAAAAAAAAAAATAGATACCTATAGACCAGCAATTCTTAAGTTAGAATGTCATGGATTTATGATACCAAAAATTTTTGAGCTTATGTACATAGAGATGTACATGTCTGTCAGGGGTGCCTGAAATATTTAAATATTTCCTATACAAGGAAAATGGACATATTTTTTAAAGCTATATTCATGATACTTCCTAACACAATTCTCCACTTCAATCTAATCAGGCTTTTTCCTGTTCCATGAGTGTCTTATCTCAGTAAACACATATAAGATTGAGTTGAAAAAATTGAAGTCATCTTTATGAAGTCTCTCTCACTTTTCTGGCTTAGGTAGAAATGATAGAATTGGATGGACCAGAAGAATATCCAGCTCAGAAGAGATTCTTCAAAGTTTTCCAAATGTTGGACACAAATTTAAATTTTAAAAGTATATTAACACTGTAATAAAACTAACATGTGCACTCAAAGTGTGTTATACCAAGTTGTAAACACATCATGAAACAAACACATAAACACATCATGAAACAAAAATAAACCATGCTATTAGTTTATATTTTTATGGACTGCTGACTAAAGTTTTATACCAATATTCATATACATATTGGAACTTCTTATGAGTATGCATTTTTATTTTTAAGCTTTTAGCTGAGCTTTTTAAAAACTTGAGTTCATTATGATATATCCAAATCAGGTTATATAAGCAAGAACATTGCTGCAGCATGTATGCCTCGTTGAATAAATACAGACTCGACGTAGGGGCATCTCTCTTCCATGTATCCTTCTCACTCCTTAACAGTTTTGCAATGGCAAATTAATATGATAATATTGTATTAAAGGAAGTTTTCTTGCTTAATTTTAGTTTTGAGTATTTCTTGCCCATATTTCACATTTATGCCCAGAAACATGAGTAAATGATTAGATATACTCATTCAATCTTGGAAACAAGATTTTCTTTACTCTTCCTTCCTTCAAGCTTCTAGACCATTTTTTTTTTAAAGATTTTATTTATTTATTTGACAGAGAGAGAGATAGCAAGAGCAGGAACACAAGCAGGGGGAGTGAGAGGGGGAGAAGCAGGCCCCCTGCCAATCAAGGAGCCTGATGCGGGGCTCTATTCCAGGACTCCGGGATCATGACCTGAGCCGAAGGCGGACGCCCAACGACTGAGCCACCCAGGCGTCCCTAGACCATTTTAATTGCAGAGATCTTAATGTTGCCAAAGCCAAATTTACTATTTTATTTATTTTTTTAAAGATTTTATTTATTTATTTGACAGAGAGAGACAGCGAGAGAGGGAATACAAGCAGGGGGGGTGGGGTAGAGAGAAGCAGGCTTCCTGCAGAGCAGGGATCCCAATGTGGGGCTCATCGTGACCTGAGCTGAAGGCAGACGCTTAACGACTGAGACACCCAGGCGCCCCCAAATTCACTATTTAATAAAAAAAAAAAAAAGGTTGCCTTTGGCAATTGCTTTTCTGTGGTAATCAGAATTGTATCAATATTAGAGAGCCAAAACAAAGTACAAAAATGACGCTTTTGAAGATGATTTAAAATTGCAACTGTCAGGGGTGCCTGAAATATTTAAAATATTTAAATTTTAATTTAATTTTAATTAATTACTTAATTTAAATTAAACTCTAGGGTCAACTACAAATATTTAGGTGTTTTTGTGGTTCCCAAACACATTACCAGGTACATGGTATGCAAACAATATGCTTTGAGTTGAATTATTTGTTTTTCTCACCTTTCAAAATGCTAAAGAACTTTTTTACTCCCCTAAACTATAATCATAAAATAGTAAAGTTCTTGTTTAGTAATATGTTAAAACCACCCAGTGATATATAAAGGTGGCTTATTGCAGGTGTGTTTTCAACCAAAATCAAATGGAGGCTGAATAGAATCTACTTTTCTCTTATTCTATTTTCAGTACAATTTCTTTTTTTTTTTCTTTTTTCCATTTTGTTCAGTACAATTTCTAAATTCAGAAACTGTCTGCAGTGCCTACAAGAGTGCCTGGCACACAGAGAATAACTTGTTGAGTAAATAAAATGAATGCTTATATACAAACTAAAGGTGTTAAGTTCTCTGAGAATACTGATGGTATTTTGTACTTCCCAATCTGACAGTGACATGTGCAGTGCTGAGCATGACAAGGACTCAGTACATGCTTACTGATCAGTTATGCTCATCATTCACTCAAGAAATATTTTTGACTCCAGCATGTGTGAGGTTGTATACTTTGTGCTATGGGAAATAAAAAGTTGTGAGACAGTCAGCTTTCATGGAGTATTGAACCTAAAGCAAAAAATTATAGGGAATTTTGTCTGTTGTGATGACTTATATGGCCATGTGCTCACAGAGCTTATGTTCTTGTCAGAGGAAATAACAAGAGGGTTAATGTTAAAAATGGAGAGGAAATAACAAGAGGGTAAATGTAAAATAGGTTAAAAACTAAGGAGAAAAACAATAAAATAGGAAAGAGGGATATAAATTACCAAAGAGGAAAAGAGAAAGTAAAGTTATTTAATTTCTCTTGCCTCCATTTCCTTAATTCTCAAAAAGAAAAAATAATAGTACTTATTTATAGGGTTGTGACAAGGATTAAATGAGTTAACATATGTATGTATAAAATGCTCCGTGCTGTTCCCAGAAGATGGTAGGAAGTCAGCTAATATTATTCATGCATTTGTCTAGAATAGCTTTAGAAGAGTAGTCATCTTATTTTCATCGCTTACGAACTTCTTTTATTGAAGGATATACTTCCAAATGGTTTTGAACTACTTTATATACAGGCTAAGACTCCCTCATCCATATCTTGCTGCTTTTAGCTTCTGCTTCCAATGCACTCACATCTAATAATACTTTCTTATTGAAGTGAATCATTGTCCTCCCATAGTATTTCTTCTAGAAAACTATTTGCTTATCTGGATGTCAGGTCACTGTTTTCTATTTCAGGCATGAGGCAGGCATCCAGATCTTCCTGTGGAAAATATTCATTAATGCTTTATCACTTATCGCATCTCAAGGTTAAAAGGTCTGACAAAATAAGACCTTTATGCTTGCTTACCAGCTTAAAAATATATATGTATAATATTGGAATTGTTATTATCAGACAGAAATGTAAAATCTTTAATATTAATCTTTTGGAACTAAGATCATTTGCATGGATGAGGTGAAGTTGCAGGTCTCCTACGACCTTTCTTTGTCTAACTTCAGTGCATCCTTAAATGTATCCTGTGTCCCCCTTTCTCTGATCCCTGAAAACTAGACTAGCTCTTTTTTTTTAAGATTTTATTTATTTGACAGAGAGAGATAGGGAGAGAGGGAACACAAGCAGGGGGAGTGGGAGAGGGAGAAGCAGGCTTCCCACCAAGCAGGGAGCCCAATGTGGGGCTCAATCCCAGGAGCCTGGGATCATGACCTGAGCTGAAGGCAGACGTTTAACGACTGAGCCACCCAAGCGCCCCTAGACTCGCTCTTTCTTTGTACTCCTTTAGCACTCCATATTTAGCCCTATTGTAACCAGTGTCATTCAACGTTGTAATTACCTGTTTCCCTGATTGCCCCACTCCCTGCCCTCCACCTCCTAGGCATGTGTGCTCTTTATGTCCAGTTCTTTTGTATCCATTACTGTGCTTCACATGTAGTTGATGCCCAGTAAATACTTAAAACAATCTACTATCTGGAGTACCTTTAATATATCAGGATTATAGGAACATAGTTATTTAATCTTGGTTCCATATCCCTTAGTTGCTCCTTTGTCCCTCCTGGCTGCTTTCTGAGGAAAAGCGATGCTCAAGCATATGTACACCGTGTGCTATAAACATTCCCCTGTCCTGCTCTGGCCTAAAACCAAAAAGAAAAAAGAACAAGTAGGCTGGCTATCAGGAAATACCCAAAGATGGGGGAGCACCCTGTGGAGTAATTATGGTCCCGGATGTGGTTCTTACTCTTCCAATTAAAGAAAAAGTCGAGGGTGCCTGGCTGGCTCAGTCAGTAGACATATGACTCTTGTTCTCAGAGTCATGAGTTCAAGCCACATGTTGGACATAGAGATTACTTTAAAAAATAAAGAAAATAAAGAAAAAGTTTATTTGCCATTGCTCTCATGGGTGATGGGCCTCTAGGTTCTGATACAGATCACCTGTATTTACAAGAAATTAACTTATAAGCCAAACATAACCCATTTGTCTGTTTATTTGCTTTCATTGACTGAAGTACTTGTACATGATATCCAAATTATGAACTTAATGATATCAAAGCACCTATGAAATCCAACAAAAATCAGAAGGTTGTTCATTACCTTGGAAAGAGAACAAAATGAGCTACACTGTCCCAAGGATTATTTTGCCCTGACTGAGAAAGAACCTTGTCAATGTCTCCTTCATGTCTAGGAGAAAATAGAGTAAGGAGTGATAAGGCCTCAAGTACACTTTTGAAAGTTCTTATAATTTTTTTTTCTTATTTGCTGAAAGGAAACAATGTTAAAAGTCGAGGGGTGGCATTTTATAACTCAATAATGGTAATGTACAATTTGCTTCCATAATTCTTTGATCCCAAGATGAGTTCTTGAGATAATGCTAATGTGGTATTACCGATGATGGGGCTAAGAAAGAAGAGGCGATAGAAGATTAAAGTTGGGTGAGAATTCTGTGTACTCTCTGCCTCCTCTAACTCAAAAACCACCATGGTTTCGGTCCTCTCAATTTTATCAAGAAAATTAACTGTTTGCTCTTGGTTTTAGCTGCTTTACTAGCACTCCTTCACATACTAATAATGCATGATGATCCACCGAGAGTTCATTCTCCACCGCTGTGAAGAAACTCTGAAGTGTAGGTTAAGTGGTCATTTAAAAAAAAAAAAGTAAGCTGTACTTCTTGTCAAGGGCTACAGTGAGTCCTTCAAGCCTTATCTCAAGGTCCTTTCTATTCCAGAGGTTGGAAACCCAAGTGCCTACAGGGGCCAGGCTGGTGGGAATGAAGCAGAAAGCTACTGCACTGAACTGGAGAGCCAAGTCCTTTCGGAAGGAGCAGCCACTGCTCCGTTCCAGATAATTGTTGCAAGGCGGGCATGTTGACCTAGTGTTACTACATTGTCCAGGTTCTCAGGTAAAGCAGGAAATACAAATGTTCATGTGAAATCTTTTAATTTAAATATTGTCAACTAATTCACTTTTATTATTATTCTCGAACTGTGTACGTGCCAAACACTGCCACAGGTGGGATTTGGCCCAGAGTCCTCTTGTTTGTAACTTGGTCTTGTATTTTACTTAACTATTTGTTAAATTAGAGACTTTATTTTCTACAGGTTTTGCTTTTCTTCAGCACGTTCTTAAGATATACTCTATAACTGGTTTTATGGTTCTGAAACTCCCTCCCTCTCCAACCTGAATACTTAGTGCCTCAGCTTTCTTTGGCTGCTCCATTTTCTCTGCCTCCCTCAGCATTCCAGAGGCAGTCCAATGCTAAATGGAGTTTCCTTGAGACACTTTTCATATGACACCACAAAACATCTGCAGGTATTACTACTCATTCATTTTGTTCCTGATCTGTGGGCTACATAAACACAGTGAAAGTTCACTTATTTCATGGGACTGAGAGATTGTATGCTTTGGACTTCTGTTTTTAGAATCCACACAGAGACAGTACTCCTCCTCTTCCTTCTGGAGAGACCTTATTAGTTCCCTTTTACATTTAATTACATTTGTTGGAGGCATTGATTAGACCTGAGTGTTCCTACGTATTGATACATATTTAGAGACAGTGTCTTTGGGTGGGTTTCTACAATGGCTGAGGAGTCTTCCTATTTCCTCCTTGATTAAACTGATTTTCAAGGTTACTAGGGGGCACTATTACCTCTCTACAGAACTGATTATTCCAAGTAGCAACTGGGTATCCATTGCCAGATGAATTGAGGAGTGCTAAACACTTGTAAGTAAAAGAGCATATAAATATTAGTTGTTTAAATATGTTATACTACCCCAAATGGGCACAATTCGTAATTGTCTCATTCTTTTTTTTTCCAACACTGATTTCTTTAATTAATTTTAAATTGAAGTATAACTGATATACAACATCCTATTAATTTCGGGTGTACATCATAGTGATTAAATGTTTTCATACCTTACAAAATGATCCCTGTGATAAATCTAGTTACCATCTGTCACTATACAAAGTTATTACAATATTATTGACTATATTCCCTGTGCTGTACATTACATCCTCATGACTTGTTTATTTTACAACTGGAAGATTTTACCTCTTAATCTCCTTCATGTATTTTGCCTACCCTCCAATCCCTCCCCCTTCTGGTAACCAAAGGTTTATTTCCTGTATCTATGAGTTTGTTTCTGTTTTGTTTTTGTTTGTTCATGTTTTTTTAGATTCCATAAGTAAGTGAAATCCTATAGCATTTGTCTTTCTCTATCTGACTTACTTCACTTAGCATAATACCCTGTAGGTCCATTGATGTTGTCACAAATGGCAAGGTTTCATTCTTCTTTATGGCTGAGTATATTCCATTGTTAATGTGTAGATAGATAGATAGATAGATAGATAGATAGATAGATACATTATTCATTCATCCATTAATGGACACTTAGGTTGCTTCCATATCTTGGCTATTTAAATAATGCTGCAAAGAACATAAGGGTGCATATATCTCTTCAAATTGGTGTTTTCATAATTGTCTCGTTATTAGTACAGTTTTGGGAAAAAACAATATTGATATACATCATTTCTCAGCAATATTTGACCTGTATATATTGAGCTGTTCCTGGAGTAGCCACAATACAGTAATGTACAGATAAAATGTGAAAGTTACTCCTTAAATGTGCTCAGTTTACTCTAAAATATATTATGTAAATGCAGACATGTATTTTTTATAAATATTCTCTAGGAGAAACTTCACTATACTACAGAAAAACAAAAATAGCAAACTCTGCTAGTGGCTAATATACAGAAAGAGATCATAAATAATATTTCCCTCAGCAGTATAGTGAGTTTATCAATTAGCTTATAGATGTGCTGGTATAACTTATTATTATACTTAAAACAGTTCTCTAACTTTTTTTTTTATAGAATACATATTTGGGAGCTAGTGATTGTATACTTTTTAGCTTTTAAGAAAGTGAAATGGGAGCACCTGGTTGGCTCAGCCAGTTAAGCCTCTAACTCTTGGTTTTGGCTCAGGTCCTGATCTCAGGTTCATGAGATGAGCCCCACCTTGGGCTCTGCACTAAGCACCAGTCTGCTTGAGATTCTCTGCCTCTCCCTCTCCATCAGCCCCTCCCCCTGCTTGTGCGCACTCTCCCTCTGTCTCAAATAAATAAAGAATGCATAGTAAGCATTTTGTACATATGTATACCGACCCTCACTTTCCACTTCCTTAAATATTTTTATTTTAATTATTTTATTTATGTATTTATGTATTTATGTATTTATTTATTTATTTATTTATTTTTGAGAGAGAGAGAGAGAGACTGCATGAGCATGGGGGCAGAGGGAAAGGGAGAGAGAGAATCTTAAGCAGGCTCCACGCCCAAAGCAGGGCTCGATCTCACAACCCTGAGATCATGACCTGAGCCAAAATCAAGAGTCAGTCATTTAACTGAGCCACCCAGGTACCCCTCCTTAAATATTTTTAAGAGCACAAAGGGAAGCTTTAACTTGAAATTAACTTTCTCAATTGCTCTTTCTTTGCAGTTATGTAGAATGGCAAGGGTGAAAAGAAAGCTCAGTTATGTATAGTAATATATGTGAATTACTGGATATTATAAGGAGGAATTACAAGGGGTTACCCAGTTTAGACTTGGAAAACCAAATAATGGTTGGGGAAACCAGGGAAGACCTCTCTGAGGAAGTGACATTTAAACCGAGATAAACAGAAGTTGGTTTAATGAAGAACAAGAATGTGGGGATGGGAGATGTATTCCAAGCAGAAAATTAAGAGTGACACTCTGAAGCATTTTAGAACGAATCAAAGGGATAATCTTAAATTTTTTTCTCGTATTTAGAACATCCAGGTTAATGTAGCATTTTATATCTTTTTCTCTAATTGGCTAAAACAGAAGGAGAAATAATAGCATAATACTAGGCACAAAGCTTATGACTATTTCCAATAAAAAGTTTCCTTAATGCTTTTAAAGACTAGGAAAACATTAATTGGCTGATCTATGGATATAATATTTAGTTTTTTGGAAATAATATTTTTCCTAATTGAAAAGCCAATACATTTTTACTATGGAAAATTTTGAAAATACAGAAAAGCAATGAAGAAAATAAAAATCATTCATATTCTTGCTAGCCAGAGACAACCACTGAGAGGGTAGTGCTGCTCTATCCCACATCTACATATGTAACAGCATTTTTGTAAATGAAGATTTGTAATTATACATGCAACTTTGTAGTATATACAACATCCTATTAATTTCAGGTGTACATCATAGTGATTAAATATTTTCATATTTGTAGTATGTTTTCTCACCTGACAATATCACGGATCTTTTCCAGTGCTATAAAATTTTCCATAACATGACTTTAATAGCTATGCATAAATAATAACAACTTGGATACTTACTGTGTGCCGGCCATTGGTTTAAGACTTTTAACTTGTATCCACAGAACAATTCTATAGGGCTAAAATCTGTTTCATAAACGAAAGAAATTTTAAAACTTGCCCCAGGTCACAAGCTAATAAAGGGGGGGGAGCTACATAGTAGCTTCTCAATACGGTAATTAATTTACATAAAATGCTGTTTTTAGACCTTCCGGTTGTTTTCTGTATAATTTTTGGCTGTTTGAAAAAATAGGCATGATTTTGTGGGTTGCCAGTCTAGGTTAGGTTCAGCTGGGCCAGCTCATCCCTGTTTCACATGGTGTTGACTGGACTCACATGTCGAAGCCCTTAGCTGGACTGGCTAGACTAGCAGGACTTGTCGGTCTCCACCTGGATTCTCATTCTTAAGCGGGCTAGCTCAGGTTGTTCTTGTGACAATGGCATTCCAAGAAGCAAGAGTGGAAGATGGAAGGCCTCTCAAGGTTTAAACTCAGCACTTGAACAGTAGTACAGCCATCAAATTCCATTGGTCAAAGCAAGTTGCAAGGCCAGCCCAGATTCAAAGTGTGGAGTAATAAATACTACCTCCTGATAAAAGGAGCTACAAAGTATTTCAGGCCAATTGCAGTCTACTATACTCAACATTTAGCTCTCTGAAGGCTAGAATGTATAAGTTGCTTAACTCTGGTAGCTAGAAATGGATATAAATAATTCCCCTAACCATAGATGGGCATAGGCCAAGATGCCTGTTACCTTGACTTTAAGAACTGGCCTCATTCTGAGGAACCTAACCCCGTACCTTCCAAGTTTGTGAAAAAATGTAACCTTCCTACATAAATATGATCCCTCATGTATAGGTTGTGAACGTTTACACCTTTCTGCACAAAAAGTGCAAAGACGTTTGGAACTAGAGAGCTTCAGTCATCAGTCAGGAAAGATGTGCTTATGGTACCCTGACACAACTGTATAAAACGAATGTAAATGTGCTGAGGTAGTTTGGGCTAAGTAGAGCCTGAAGGATAGTAGAGCCTGATAGAGCCTTACATCAGATGCATCTAAGAAGTATGTTTTAGAAGAAGTGGCTGTACAATGAAGATAAGAACCAAATGACAATAATAACCAAAATGAATATAGGGATAATCTATGGGGAAGTTTTTTAAAAATGAAAAAATATGTAACTGCAAGATAAGTGTGCTCATAAATAAAAATGCATATAGCTTGAATAAATAGGTGAAAGGTGAAACAGATGGGAAGGTTGGATGGGAGGGCTGGCTAAGTGCTGTGAAGGAGCTGTTTGAATAATTGATATGAGGGTGAAAGATAATTGGAAAGGAGAAACGTGATTTAGGGCTGCTCTAACAAGCACAGTTTAACTAATAATGATGGAAAGATTATGAGTATATCCATTTATTACCCAGTCAAATGATAATAATGTTGTAGCCACTCAGATATTACTTTCCAAAATGCTAATGCTGATGTTATTTTTTAATCCAATCATACCTGTTGTGGTATATACATATTATTTTGGAATTTAAGTATAGAGGTAGGTTTTATGTGAGACTTGTTCTCAGTTGGAGAACATGAGGCATTCACTTGCAAATGTTGGAATGGAACAGACTTCTTATTTAACTTTAAGTATTTCAAGGGCTAAGGTGATAATCATAGCATAAAAAGTATAAATGATGGCTTAGAATTATATAATATATGAAACATTGGTATTTTACCTGATTTACATAGTCTTACCTTGATAAATCAGCAGTTCATCTGGTATTCATTCTATCCTACTACGCATCCAAGGAACTCCACTGGGCACAAGATCAATGTGTGATGTCATTTTAAACATTTTAATAGAATTTACTCATGATATCACATGACTGAAAAATCTACTTATTATTTTTACCATTAGTCAAGTTTGTGTGACATAATTCAGAAGATTTATAATGTTTGATGTTATTTGGAAAGATTTATGAAGAATAGCTACTTATTTGTTTTCATGATGTCATAATCTGATAGTCTTCATGATGTTCTGTGAAAACTTTTAAGATATACATTTAATACTGTATTAAGTAGTGAGTGTATTCTTAGGTTGACAAGAATGTCAGTAAAGCAGATGAAGAAAAAAGGTCTGTTGCATTAATTAGCATCCTATTGAAATAAAAGTTTAATTTTTATATTGTTGGATTCATTTAATGGTTTCTTTATTAATCCAATTAAAATGTGTATATAAACTACTTCATAAATAAAACTGATGCACTTTACAAATAAAGCATAAAGTCAGTTTGTTAATTTTCTTAAAAGCCCTATCATACTTTCTACACAGAAATTATCACTCAGAGACTATGAGATCATCAGGGACAGATCTAGAGCAAAAAATCTTTTGTATATTTTGTCAACATTAATACTCATTGGCTTCTTCTAGCCTCTTTTAAAAATCTCTTTCATTTTAGATGCATGTATTGCTAAAAAATCTTACTAAGCCTACATGGCAAAAATCAGAATATAAAACTATGTTGACTAATTAGAATATGCATAGTCTTCAGGAAGCACTTAAGCACCTACTGCAGGCCAGGCACTACCAGGAACTAGGAATAGAGATAGGAAGGACCTAGAGAGACACGTCCCTGCTGTGAGGGAGTTTACATTCCTCTGGGAAGAGATAGCCAATAAACAAACAAATAAATGATAACAAACAAATGGATGACAAGAGGTATCAGTGACTTAAAGTCTGAGAGATTACCTATGGTATATAGTATAGTCTCTTCCAGGACGTGACATCTAATTTGAATTCCGAATGGTCAGAAGAAGCCAATGCAAAGAAGTAAATCTAGCCACTAAATTCAGTTCACCAAAAGCCAATTCTCAGACTAATTTACATATTGAAAGGAAGTAGGAAAATAAAAATGTTGGTAAAATTGTGGTAAATCTCCTCAGAACGTGCACACACACACACACACACATCACTTTTTGAATTATATTATTGTTGCTGCCAGAATTGTTTGTGAAATAAATTTAAATCCTGTCCTAAGTGTAAAATCGATCCTTGATCCTGAGTGTTAGTGAGATGGAGGTACCTTTCATATCATGATATCTTTTCTGTTTTAACCTGTGTCTATTAGGTTTAAACCAAGCCATATAAACAAGGTCATAATGGAATTTCCAGGGGAGATGAAGGAAAAATGTTGTGGATATGTAATTTCCTATGTTAAATTAAGAAGAGAGGAGAAACTATTGTTTTTATAATATCAACTATAAAAATAAAGCTTGACTAAATCTTGAATGATGGGTCCATGTAAGTGATAAAATTATCAGAATCTTAGAGGCAAAGAGAAGATTTTCATATTTAGCAGAAGAGGACATACAGGGGTTTCAAAAGTTTGAAAACTATGGCCTGAAGTGCTTTCCCAAAACTACCCTTTTGTCACTTTAAGAAATTTGTCAAGGGTCTTAAAATTATGCACCTCTGTTTTAGCAAATAATTCTCAGTAAATTAGCAAAATGGCTATTGATTTATGTACAGATAGATATATTTATCTCAGATTTACTTGTAGTTGTGAAAATTCAGGAGAAAATCTATGTTCACAAAAGGGAAGTAAATAAATTATAGATATATAGATATAGACCCAAAAATTCTATCCAGCAATTCAAAGTCATATTTTGGAAAAAATATTTAATGCCATAGTAAAATGCTCAGGATGAAAATAAAGTATAAAGTGGTAATGATTCAGTATTTAAAGGAAAAAGATGCATTTATAACATGGAAAAAACTTGGAATCAGTGCAACTTTGGAGAGCAATTTGGCAGTATCTGAAAAGTTGAGAATGTGCAGACGCCACAATCTAACATTAATATGATAAATATACCAATAGATGAATAGTTCTATAATCATATGACACAATACCATTCAGATGTTAAAAATTAACAAATTCGATCTATATATCTGCAACAGAGATAAATCTATGTATCTCAACTGAGATAGCTTTCAAACAGTGTTGGATTTTAAAAAGCAAGTTGCAGAATGATATATATGTATAATAGTGTTTATATAAAAATTTTAAAATGCATATAGCAATACCAGATATTGTTTACGTATACACATAGGGAATATACCTATAAATGCATAGCCTAGAAGAATGAGGACCAGATTCATAATGGTGGTTGCCTTTAAGGTGAAGAGAAGGAAATAGGACTAAAGAAAGATGGGGTAGGGGAGGAAGATAGTATTTAACTCTATCTGTAATAGTGCTTTATTTTTAAAAATAAGCAAAACTGATAAAATGCTTACATTGTGAATTTGGAGTGGTGGTTTATTGTTTGTTATTACAAATTCTTTTTTAAAGTGTGCTTTTAAAACTTTCTAAAAACAATGATTGAAAGAAAGTATGTTCAGGTTTGCAGTGGTTATTATTCAACAGTGAGATTACAGTTCAATTTTAATTTCACCTTCAAACATCTCTGAATTTTCCAAATTCACAAAATGAATGTTGAGAAAATCAGGGCCACTTGCAGATAAATAAATGAGAACTGTGTAGTTACTGGACCTTGCTCTGTGAGGAGTCCCTAAGGCCCTTGCAATTGAGCTGCTTCTAAAAGGCTGAAGTATCAGCAAAAAAAGGATGACCCTCCCAGGGCCAAAAGGGAGTAGAGGGCTGGCTGCCTGCATAGTGTGGAGATATAAAACTGCCATGTCCTGGGAAGGAGGCAGGGGCATTAGTCTAAGCCAGTGGGTCTCAAACTTGAGCATGCATCAGAAACACCTGGAGGGTTTCTTAAAGAACAGAGTGACCCCTAGAGTTTCTAATTCATTAAGTCTGGGGCCAGGCCTTTGCATTTGTATTTCCGACAAGTTCCTGGGCATTATTGACAATAATGATGTTTGTCCCAGGACCATGCTTTGAGAACTGCTGGTCTAAGCAAAACCCAGCCATCAGATATTTGTATTTTTCATTACTGAAATATGAGAGAGACATATTTGGCAGGAATCAATCCAGTGTTATTATCTGGCAGATCCACAAATTAGTTAATGGACTGAGCCAGCCTGTCTCAGGGAAGTTGGAGTCACATACAAAAGCAGGCAAACAAACAGAGAAAAAAAAAAAAAAAAAAGAAGGAAGGAAAAAAGAAAGAAAAAAGAAAATAGGCATCAAATGATCAGAAAGCTCAAAAGTAGGGAGAATGAGAGCTGGTCCAATCTAATGATCACAGACCACTGAAGGCATTTTATTGGGAAAAGCAGGGTAATAAAATGAGCATGAAAAAGGACTATTTAAAAAAAGCAGGTTCAATAATCTGGGTCTGTTACTATTTGACAAAACTGGGAGTCCAGGATGGTATGAAATTCATGTCTCTTTCCCATCTTTCATTAGCACTGGGAACTCCACTGGGCAGGACTGACCCTTCCTTGCTCTCTCCATCCTTTCTTATCCTTCCTCCCTCTTTTCTTTATATTCTTCCACACGGAACAGCTCTTTAATGCCAAACATTACACTGGGCTATGGATAAAGAGGTGCCTCCTATCTTTGTACTTCAGCCACAGCATAGTACCCTGTACCTAGTAGCTGCTGACTGTCAAATAAAACATGAATAAACACATACATGATCAGCAGGGGTCATGGTTAAGGTGCAGTGAATGGGAGACAAGTGGGTCATTTCTGTGAGAAGCATAGACACAATGGAGTGGCCCCAACAATGTTAAGTTAGCAGCTTGAGACACATTGGGAATGATACTACTGGGCACTTTTCTTTATACCCCACATTTTTCCCAATAAATTTGTGCTACTTTTCCCATTGCTTGTTGATGTTTACAACACCCATGCACAAGGTTTGTACTTTCAGCTAAATGACATTTATCTGTCTCAGAGTCCAGGCTGCAAATACAGCATATGCCTGAATACATGATGCCTTTTAATATAAGGCATTCTCCTGTTTTCTCAATAAAGATAGGCCCAAAAATGTTTGGGGCTAACTTAAATTGTAGGCTTTTAGGAATGTAGATAAAGTAGTTATGTGTCTATTTACACTGTTTAATGTGTTAAGTTATGCATACATATTTTAAACAACTAAAATATAAATCTTTTTTTAACTTTTGAAACCATTTTAATATTTTCATATGAATTTTAAGTCCTTTAACACAGTCTTCCAGAGCATGTCATCTTCACCTTTAGTTAAGTTGTTTGAGTATAGCATTTTTGAATCTGTGGATAATGCTGTCACTGGACATTTTATCCCAAGCCACATGTCCCACTCATATAACACTAGAATGATTTTTTTATTCATCCTTTAGTATAGTTTCATGAGTCCCACAATGTAATTACACACTACATATTAAATTGATTATAGAAAGTCTTGTATACCACCAGAAATAAGGCTAGCAACTGTTACATCACATTCTCCATTAGGAGTAAGCACTAAATCTTAAAAATTTTATTTGCCATCTCTTTTTACTTAACAATTCCATTAAGATGACTTCTTTCAAGCTTTCCACAGTAGCACTGATTGCTGGTGTCTCAAGCCAGTATATTTTCCCCAAGCAGCACCTTGTGACTTAATAAAGGAATTAAGAGAGTACCCCATAATAGACAGGAATTTGTAAATCTTAACTATAAAGCAACTCCCACTCTTATATTCAAGAACAGTGGGGGGAAATCTCTTGTACTTGGAAATATACTGTATATTTTCTTTTAGTTTTTTCTTAAAAAAAACACCTTTTCTTCTTTAGGCCAATATGATGATTAGAAAAGAAAAGTAAATCATAAGGGCATATACAATTAAAGAGTGATAAAATGTAACTGGATTTTATAAAACTTTCCAGTTGTCAGAACATAAGAGGTGATAGATGCATTTTTATTGTAAGAAGGAGGGTGTGTGTGTGTGTGTGTGTGTGTGTGTGTGAAATGCCACTATTATGTCTATCTCTAATAATTAGAAAGTTACACATGGTGAAGAGCAAACAAATTGGTTAACTGGAGTAAGTGGATCAAGTTGGAAGAAGAAAACAAGACAAATTTGACATGTGATTTTGATGGCAGAGAACATCAAAGTGGTTTGGTGCACTTAGCAGTTTATTCTATTTTTAAATGTGTGCAGCTTCTCAGTTTTCAATATTAAATATAAAGTTTATACATTTACATATGTTTCAGGCTACATTGTTGGAATTTTGAAGACATGAAAACATCAGATGAACCAACCTACAACATCTTGGATTCAGATTGGAAGATGAAGAAAAAATTTAAAGAATGTGGCCTCTAAAGGCGGGTAGTACCTGGAAATATTAACCGACTCACACTGTAAAAATGAGACCATTCTCTAGACCATAGAGGTTATTTTAGTCTGACATCAAGGTTCAAGACAAAATGTTGAACTAAAAACTTTATACTCCTCCCCTCCCCCAATTCAGGCAGGTACCAGCATTGGTGAATATGATTTTCCTTAGTCAGAGGCACTCATTTTTACCCATGTAGACCATCCTTAGGAATTAAATATTGTTTATTTATAGATTATAATGGGAAACTGATTTTTTCCACAATGGCAGATTTCAAGGACTTGGTTCCAAACTGAGCCGAAGCTTCCCAATGCATTTTGTACAGTCTGGGAAAAACTGTGCTGCATTGGCCATTTTTGAAGGCCATCATGCCCTGTAATATAAGGATATCATCTTATTGCTGATATCTTTGGAGAGTCCCAAGCAGACACAGAAAATGAATGGAGGCAAGGACTGTGACGGAGGGGACAAAGATGGAGGTCTTCCAGCTATACAAGTTCCTGTGGGTTGGCAGCGTCGTGTGGATCAAAATGGAGTGCTTTATGTCAGGTGAGCCACCTTATTACCTTTGTCACCTCCAAGTGTGCAATCCTGTAATTAAGGAGGTAGAGACTGTTCCTTTGAGGGAGCAACATACCATCACTGACAGCATTTCACATAAATTTGAGTAAATGACCTTCATGCTAGAAATACTCAAGTGTTTCGTTCTGTACTGTTTTGCAATGTAAATTGCCTTAGGTTACAAGAGAGATTTTTTTATGCATTACTTGTGTTTATATAAGGTGTCATTCCGCTTATCTCCGTAACAAGGATAAAGAAAAATATGAAGATTTCTAAAAGGAACATATAAGCATCATTACCACGTTCACAGGAGAATGTAAAATACTGGAAAGAGACCTGATATCTCTTGACAGTATTATCCTATCCTTCTAGTGCTTCATATGGCTTTTCTGATGTAAGGCTGAGTGTTTTTATCTATAGGCAGTTTCAGTTATGAGTCTTCTTAATTCCTGATATTAATGAAAAATAATTTCCCAATTTTTTCTGTGCAGTTTTTAATCTATTCCATTGCATATAATAGTAACAAAGAAAAAATCATGACGGAGATGGCTGTTCCTCTCACAAGTAAAAATCATACAAATAAAATGCAAATGCCTGCTCTTTTTAATTTTGGTAACATATATCTTGTGTACAAGTTGAATGGAAAAACTGAACTGTTGACAAGAAATTTCAGGGTTTTTTTTAACTGACCTATAATATTGCATTAGTTTTATTAGTACAACATAGCGATTCAGTATTTGTATACATTATAAAATGGTCATCTCAATAAGTCTAGTTACCATCTATCATCATACAAATTATTTAATAATTACTGACTATTCCCTATGCTGTCCATTACATCTCTGTGTCTTACTTATTTTATAACTGGAAGACTGTACCTCTTAATCCCCTTCATGAATTTTGTCCATCCCTCTACCCATCTCCCCTCTGTCAGCCACCAGTTTGTTTTCTATATCTGTGGTCTGTTTCTATTTTGTTTGTTTATTCATTTGTTTTGTTCTTTAGGTTCCACATATAAATGAAGTTATATAGTATTTGTCATTCTCTGTCTGACATATTTTGCTTAGCGTACTACCCACTCCATTCATCCATGTTGTCACACATGGCAAGATCTCATACTTTTTAATCACTGAGTAATATTCCAGTGTGTTTGTGTATGTGTCTGTGTGTGTGTACCATATCTCTTTTGTGCATTCATCTATCTATGAACATCTAGGGGGCTTCCATGTCTTGGCTATTACAAATAATGCTGTGATGAACAAGAAGTGCAAATGTCTTTTTGAATGAGTGTTTTCATTTTCTTTGGTTAAATGCCTAGAAGTGGAATTACTGGATCATATGGTATTTCTATTTTTAATTTTTTGAGGAAGCTCCATACTGTTTTCCAAACTTGCTGCTCCAATTTACATTCATACCAACAGTGCACAGGGTTCCTTTTTCTCTACATCCTGACCAATACGTGTTATTTCTTATCTTTTTAATGACAGCCATTTTGACACCTGTGAGGAGATATCTCGTTGCATTTCCCTATAGATATGATGTTGAGCATTTTTTCATGTGCCTGTTGGCCATCTCTATGTCCTCTTTGGAAAAATGTCCATTCAGGTCATCTGTAGATTTTTTAAATCTGATTGTTTGTTTTTTTGATATTAAGTTGTATGAGTTCTTTATATATTTTGGATGTTAACCCCTTATTGGATATTTGTCTTTTTGTTTGTTGATGATTTATTTCAGTGTGTAAAGAGCTTTTTAGTTTGATATAGTCCCTTTGTTTATTTTTATTTTTGCTGTCCTTGCCCGACGTGAGAGATCCAAAAAAATATTGCTAAGACTGATGTTGAAGAGCTTACTGCTTATGTTTTCTTTTAAGAGTTCTATGGTTTCACATCTTCCATTCAAGTCTTCAATTTTTGAGCTTATTTTTTCTGTGTGGTGCAAGAAAGTGGTCCAGTTTCACTGTTTTTGCGTGTAGCTGTCCACTTTTCCTAGCAACAGTTATTAAAGAGATTGTCTTTTCCCCCATTGTACACTCTTGCCTCCTTTGTTGTAGATTAATTGACCATATAACCATGGGTTTATTCTGGTCTCTCTGTTCTGTTCCATTGACCTGTGTATCTGTTTTTATGCTAGTACCATATTGTTTTGATTACAATAGCTTTGTAGTATAGTTCAAAATGGGGATTGTGATTACCTCCAGCTTTGTTCTTTCTCAAGATTGACTTGGCTATTCAGGGTCTTTTCTCCTTTATTTTGTTCATTTGGGTCCTCTCTTTTTTTTTTCTTGATGAGTCTAGCTAAATGTTTTCAATTTTGTTTATCTTTTCAAAGAAGCAGCTCTTAGTTTCATCGATCTTTTCTATTTTTTTTTATTTTTAGTCTCTATTTCATTTATTTCCACTCTAATGTTTATTTCCTTTTTCTACTAACTTTGGGTTTTATTTGTTCTTTTCCTCGTTCCTTTAGGTGTAGGATTAAATTATTTATTTGAGATTTTTCTTGTTTCTTGAAGCGGGCCTGTGTCACTATAAATGTCCCTCCTAACCCTGCTTTTGCTGCATCCTATAGATTTTGGAATGTTGTGTTTATTTGTCTCAAAATATTTTTTTATTTCTTCTTTGATTTCTTCATTGACCATTTGTTGTTCAGTAGCATGATGTTTAGTCTCCATGTGTTTGTGTTTTTTCAATTTGTCTTCTTGTAATTGATTTTACATTTGTTTTATACTGTTGTGGTTGGAAAAGATGGTTTATATGATTTCAATCTCTTAAATTTACTTATTCTGCACCCTGACATCATGCTCCATTTGCACTTGAGATGGAATGTTCTATACATATCTTATAAGTTGATCTGGTCTAGTGGGTCATTTAAGGCCACTGTTTCCTTATTGATGTTCTATCTGGATGATCTATCCATTGATGTAAGTGGGGTGTTAAAACCCCCTAATATTATAGTATTGCTGTCAGTTTCTCCCTTTGTGTCTCTTAATATTTGCTTTATATATTTAGGTGCTACTGTGTTGGGTACATAAATATTTGCAAATGTTATATCTTCTTGTTGAATTGATCCCTTTATCATTTTGTGATTTCTTTTTTTTATCTCTTGTTACAGCCTTTGTTATAAAGTCTATTTTTGATATAAGTATCACTACCCCAGCTTTGATTTTGTTTCCGTTTGCATAGAATATCTTTTTTCATATCTTCAATTTCAGTCTGTGTGTGTGTCCTTAGATCTGAAGTAAGTCTCTTATAGGCAGCATACAGATGGGTCTTGTTTCTGTTTTTGTTTTTGTTTTTTTAATCCATTCAGCCACTCTGTGTCTTTTGATTGGAACATTTAGTCCATTTATACTTAAAGTAATTGTTGATAAGTGTGTACTTATTGCCATTTTGTTGTTTTCTGGTTGTTTTTGTAGTTCTTCTCTGTTCCTTTCTTCTCTTGCTCTCTTCCTTTGTGATTTGATGATGTTCTTTAGTTTTATGTTTGGATTCCTTTGCCTTTATTTTTTGTGTATCTATCTTAGGTTTTTGGTTTTTGGTTACCATGAGGTTCATATATAACAACCTATACATATAGCAATCTATTTTAAGTTGGTGGTTGCCTAAGTTTGAAAGCATTCTAAAAGCACTACATTTTTGCTTTCCCTTTACCCACATTTTATGTTTTTGATGTTATGTTTTACATCTTTTTATTTTGTGTATCTTTTAGTTATTGCAGATATCATTGATTTTACTACTTTTGTCTCTTAACCTTCATACTAGCATTATAAGTAGTTGATCACTACCTTTCCTGTATGTTTGCCTTTGCCAGTGAGATTTTTTTTTCTTTCATATATTTTCTTATTTCTAGTCATGACCTTTTCTTTTCAACTTAAAGTAGTCCCTTTAATATTTCTTGTAAAGCCAATTTAGTTGTGATGAACTCCTTTAGCTTTTGCTTGTCTGGGAAACTCTTTATTGCCCCTTCAATTCTGATTGATAACTTTGCCGGGTAAAGTGTCCTTGGTTGTAAGTTTTTCCTTTCATCACTTTGAATTTATCATGCCACTCTCTTCTGGCCTACAAAGTTTCTGCTGAAAAATCAGCTCATAGTCTTATGGGCATTCCCTAATATGTAACTAATTTTTTTCTTTTTTCTTTTTTCTTTTTTTAAGGATTCTCTCTTTATCTTTAATTTTTGTCATTTAATTGTAATGTGTCTTGGTGTAGATCTGTAGATTCATCTTGTTTGGGACTCTCTGTGCTTCCTGATCCTGGATGTCTCTTTCCTTCCCCAGGTCAAGGACATTTTCAACTATCATTTTTTTCAAATAAGTTTCCAGCACTTTCTCTCTTTCTTCTACTTATGTGACCCCTAAATATAATGTGGATGTTAGTATGCTTGATGTTGTTTCAGGGGTTTCTTAAACTGTCCTCATTTGTTTAAATTATTTTTTCTCTTTTCTCATTCAATTTAGGCTGTTTCCATTACCCTGTCTTTCAGATTGCTGATCCATTTTTCTGTATCATCTAATCTGCTGTTTATTCCCTCTAGTGTATTTTTCACTTCTGTTATGGTATTCTTCAGCTCTGATTGGTACTTTCTTTTATTTTCTAGCTCTTTGTTGAAGTTCTAAATGTGTTGTTCAGCCATTGTTCTCACAAGTTCAGTAAGCATGTTTATGACCATAACTTTGATCTCTTTATCAGATAGATTGTTTATCTCTGTTTGCAAGTTCTTTTTTTTTTTTTTTGAGGTTTTGTCTTCTTCTTTTGAACATAGTCCTCTGTCTCCTCATTTTGCCTACCTCTCTGTGTTTGTTTCTATGTATTAGGCAGTTCAGCTACCACTCCTGGTCTTGAAAGAGTGACCTTATATAAGATGTCCTATGGGGCCAAAAGTGCAATCCTCCCTAACCACCGGACTCAGCTGCTACAGGGATATCCCTTTTATGGGCATTGTGTACCCTCCTATTGTGGTGGGGCCACAATTGCTGTGGTTGTACTGCTGGGCAGGGCTGACCCCTGGCCTGGTTGGCTTGTGGCCTGGGGGTAACTGCTGCAGGCATGCTGGTGGGCAAGATTAGTGTCTTATTGGCAGCAAGGCCTGGTGGAGGTGCAGGGTTGTGTAGAGCTCTCAGCAAGGCACACCTTTGGCGTTAGTGATCTAGTAGAAGGATTCCAAAATAGATCCAGTGCTTGGATCAGCGTGGCAGAATGAGGTAGCAGAAATGACTGTCGCCAGTGTCTTAGTCCTTGGGGAGAGGCCCTGCCACCTCATGCCTCTCCAGCAGGCACTCCAAGATTGGTAAGTAGGTATTCTTCACTGTGGACTATGCACTTTTCAATCTTGTGTTTTTGCTCTAGTTTCGAGTCTGTGCTTGAGCCCTTTAGAGCAGTTTTTTTTTTTTTCCCTATAAATATGTAGTTTTTCTGGACATACTCTCTGTTGGTTTTCAAAGCCAGCTATTTTGGGGGCTTGCCCCTCCTGTGCAAGATCTAAGGGTTGGGTTGCCTGATGTGGAGCTTAAATCACTTGTTTTTTAGGGAGGAGTTCCATACCTTTGAGATCCCTCCTGACTGTGGAACTTCATGCCTCGGGTGTGGTTTTTTCCTTATTGAGACTGTATCTCTCCCTCTTCCACCCATCTCAGTGCTGCCCCTTGTTGTGGAGGCTCTCTGTTCATCTAGTTTCTCGGTCTTTAAGGGGCAATATTCCATATGTAGTTGTAGATTTATTATGTCCATGGGAGGAGTTGAGCTCAGGATTTTCCTACACTATCATCTTGAATGCTTAACCAAGTTTTAGTCTTCTTATTAAACAAATGCCACCTAAGTTACTTATTTTGTAGTTTATCAGGAAGTATATGAAAGGTTATGATAACATAAATCTTTCTTTGTGGTGTAATAAAAAAACTATCAGAAACAGACTTAGGACTTTTTAAAAGATACAACATTGCATCATTACATTAATTAATGTAATGTAATGTAACCACATTACATTACATTAATGCTATTTCTTTCAGTGTGGTTATTTGTATCCCACTGCAGTGGAATTCTCTATTTGTACAAGGATGTATTTATATAAATGAGATCTTTTCTATTATATAAATACAAATGATTTCATACCTTAACAACTCAAAAGTCAGTTCAGATTTCATCTCAGATCTGTTTGCTTTGTGTAAGTTGTTTCTTGAGGGAAGCTTAATTGCCTATTGAAATTGTTTTGCACATAAGTATTTTATTTCTGTAATAGTAAAGATGTGCTCTATATTAATTGGAGTGAAGTGAAAAGAAAGCAGGGAATGTGGAGCTCATCTCACAGTAGATAAGATAGACAAGGACGCATAACTTTTTTGAAATGTTCCTATTGCCAGTGTTGTTTAAAAACTGCTAAAAATACTTTGCTCTACGTATAATATAGCAAGATATCAGTGTTACTGTTTATATTTATGGTTATTCTAGCCTGTAAGGAGCAAATACATATTCAACTTAGAGCAAATGAGTCTAAAATCTTAATAATTTATTTTTTTTACTTCATCTCCATCCCTATGAAAGATATGTCAGCTTTTCAGATTGCTGAGAACTAAGTTAAACCAAGTTAAGTCTAAGAATCTGTCATTCATCTTGTTCATTCATGATTTTCCAAGTGTAAGTAGACTTCATTATCTGTTACTGTGAGTCCTCCAAACCCAGATCTATACCCTAAGAATTATTTTGGAAACAAACTTTGCTAGATAAGGTTAAGCACCATCAAATAAATTAAGTCAGCATGGTTTTTATTTGTTTGTATATAAAACTGGTAAAATTACTACTTAAACATATATAGGAGGCTAGCCCTCCTTCTGTAGCTCCCTTCTCAATGTGCAGTTTGCTTGTAATTTTTAGGTTAGTCTCCAGCTGCTCCTGCCTGGGGGTGGTATTGGGGCTGCACATTAAATTTCCCACCTGCTTCCAATCTTTTGAGCTTTATCTGTGCCGTAAGACTTGTAACTAATTTTTACATTAATTATTACTCCCAAAAGTTAATTAAAGAGCTACAACTGAAGGAACGAACTCAACTGACTGATTGAGAGGAAATGTTTTTAAAGTATCTAGAGTAGAGTACTCTAATAGAATTCAGGAATTCTTTTCTTCAGGTTTAATTTTACAATTAAATTCCTCTAGGATTCAGTCCGTATGCTTTCTTTAACTGTAAAATGCTAGGCAGTTTCTTTTCACAAAATTCATGAATTCTTTATATGACAACTCGTTGGTAATCTTGTTTTATAAAAATTACCAGACCTTCGAAATCATCTGGTTGCCCCTACCACTGGGGTGGAACTCAATCTGTAACATGGGAATTATTTTTTGCATATCATCTGTAAAAAATTGTTAGTCTAAACAAAAGAATGAGTAAACAATGTTGAGGATTTTAATTGAGACTTTATACATTCAGAAGTCACTTATATGATTGTCCATAAATATGAATTGCATTTTAAAAGCTGGTTTATTTATAGATCTAAAACTATTACCTCTGTTTCTGTACAGGCAGTCTGCCCCCAATAGAGTAATGCTTTGTATACAAAATGGAGAGTATAGTTTCTGGATAAATTTAATCAGAAGGCTGAAGTGAAGGTTTCAGTAAATAGTCATAAATAAAAGATATTCTTGAATGAAAAATATATGATAATTTTCAAAGCATAATATGCATTTAAGTTGTAAAATCCACATATTAATAGTAAAAGTCCTAAGGTGCAGATAGCCCGTTTTAAACTAACCCTCATTGCAAATAAAAATCAAAGACTTATCCTGTCATCTGAATTAGTACCTAATCTGTAAGCTTAAACTTGATCAGTATTCATGTATTATACTGACTTTTTGACCCACAGAGTAGTAACATTGAGAGAACTACCCCAATTACCAACCAGAAGACCTGCAAGGCACTTTTCTGCCGTGTAAAACCCTATTTTCTTAAGGAGTTCCCCATCCTTTGTCAGTTCTGCATGGCTCCTCTTTCCTTACCAATGGGTATGGTTCTTCAGTACAATTTGAGTTGGGCCACACTTGTCTATCTTCAAAGAAACATATGGATTGGGAAAAAAAAGAGAAATCTGCTTTTACACTGGGGCAGTTTGGTTCTAGACTCCAAGACTAAAGGCAAGAACATGTTAGCTCCAACTTTTGTAGACTTAGTGACTTTCTGGTTTGACTTCCAACATGTTCCTAAATTTCAGTCTTTCCTCAAATAGCTTTAAGGTAGATCTTCTAGTTTAAAATAATAACTACTTTCATGTAGTTTTCTTCGTCCTTTCTTGCCTGCTTCTGTACTTTTTTAAGAATAGCATTTTTCCCATCCCCTTAGTCCACTCTTGGTTTTCAAAATACTTTTATTTAATTTTCTATGAAAATCTCTATTTTTCTGAGAAATAGTTTGGTTAAAAGAAAGAGCGATAGTGTTAAAGGCTATAATTTAGTAGATAACATAATATTGACAAAGCAAATGTTTTTCTTTAGTAAGAAAATGTTATCTTGTGAAGGACAGTAAGACTATAAATTATGCCTTTTTTCATATAATATGTACAGTCGGAATTATTTTCTGATGTTTTTTTAAACTATTTTTACAGTCCCAGTGGGTCTTTGTTATCTTGCTTGGAGCAGGTTAAAACATACCTGCTTACTGACGGAACATGCAAATGTGGCTTGGAATGTCCTCTTATTCTTCCCAAGGTAACCATTTCACAATAGATCTATTGGCAGTTTTGTATTTTTTTAGGTGTTTCATATATTTGCTTTTCTCATTTGGCATTTCATTTTTATATTACTTCTCCAATCATATATGCATTTTAAAAGTCTTTAATTAGATATCTTTTGCATGCATTCTGGAATGCTTAAAATTTCAGGAAATAGTTAAGTCCCAGTCATGTTCAAAGGTGACAAAGTATATTCATATTAAATATTTCATCAGAAATCTTTTTAGCACCCTTCTATTTGAGCTATACCAATGCTCACTGTTTAATAGTATTTTTCCCCTACTATAACTGCTCAATCTGCAATATGACTTTTTTGCACTGGTGTTGATAAATCTGCCACAAATATTTCTAAAATCACAAAGCTGAACACTCCGAGCCAAAAGTAAAACTGTTTTAGTCCTTTGCTAGGTAAAAAATACAGTTATTTTAAATAATTAAATATTTTAGAATAGAATAGTCATTGTTCTCTGAATATTATGTGCTAATCTTAGAACTAAAGTTTAATAAATAGTTTTTTCCTTTTATTTGTGTCACCTCACTCACCCCCCAAAAAGCATTTGAAACAGTCTATAAGTGTATACACAATAAGTAATAAGATTTTTTAAAAATAGAGTAATAGTCTTTTTAAATCCATGAAAAAGTAATATTAATATAGTAATAAAATAAAGCCAAAGACAAAGTTAGCATGTAGAAATGTCAGCTCTTACGGGTTTTTAACTGTACTTCATCTGTTTTTGTACTGTTGTAACATCAGGAAGTATCTAAAATTGGAAACATTATCAGGTATTATACCTTTCCATATATTTATCTTGGTTGTCTTATTTTCATTATCTACTTTGTCACTAAAAACCAAGAGTTCAGCAGAAATATTTATTACACTATATATAAAATTATTTTCTTAAATTTAAAAACTTGAGACAGTTTTACTCAAATTTATTGCTTAATCTATGCAAAACTTTTCTTATAACAAGGAGATTTTTTTTTAATTTAATGTTTTTATAGACATTCTAAACAGAGAATTTTTTTTTCCAGGTGTTTAATTTTGATCCTGGAGCTGCTGTGAAACAGAGAACTGCAGAAGATGTTAAAGCAGATGAAGATGTCACAAAGCTATGCATACATAAAAGAAAAATCATTGCGGTGGCTACACTTCACAAAAGCATGGAAGCCCCACATCCTTCTCTGGTGCTCACCAGTCCCGGGGGAGGAACAAGTATGTAATGTGATGAAAGGTTTAGAAATTTTCCTCCCCAACTTCTCTCCTAGAGGAGTCACTGGAAATCAATTTGCTAAACATTTTCTGAGTCCCCTTTTTAAATATGCAGAATGCTTTTTAAAGTTATATATGTTTTCATTTTTTTACAAATAGTAAATTAGTCTGAAAAATTCCTATGTAGTTGTCTCCCCAAATTTCCTCTTTAAATCACTGAGTTAACTGAGCAGAATAAACACCAATTAACACATACAAATGCTATGCAAGTACACAGAGCTGAGCTAACAAATGAGAAAGTACCATTAGTTTTTAGGAAACAAATGTAACCTTTCTCCGAGCTGGTTTAGATGTATAGTATCAAGTCCTCAAACAGAACCAGCAATATTGTCCAGAGTTAGCAGTGTTAGTTTTTTTTTTTAAGATTTTATTTATTTATTTGAGAGAGAGAATGAGAGATAGAGAGCATGAGAGGGAAGAAGGTCAGAGGGAGAAGCAGGCTCCCCGCTGAGCCAGGAGCCCGATGTGGGACTCCATCCCAGGACTCCGGGATCACGACCTGAGCCAAAGGCAGTTGCTTAACCATCTGAGCCACCCAGGCGCCCCAGTTTTTTTTTTTTTTAAGATTTTATGTATTTATTTAAGAGAGAGAGAGAGCAGTGGGGGGGACAGAGGGAAAAGCAGACTCCCAGCTGAGCAGGGAATAGGGCTCATTCCCAGGGTCCCGGGATCATGACCTGAGCTGAAGGCAGATGCTTAACCAACTGAGCCATGCAGGTGCCCCCAGTGTTACTCTTTCAGTCACTTAATAGCTATTTCTTGAACACCTCCTCAGAGATATCACCTTATCAGAAACTTTTCATACCCCCACCACACAGAAACCACACACACGCATGCATGCTTTTATTTTTTTTTTAATTTCAAAGCTGCAGAAAAATTCCATAAACAGTTCACTGAACACCCAAGTACCCTCCACTTAGATTTGACAATTAACATTTTGTGGCAAAAGTTGCAAATATTATGACAATTCATCCCTAAACATTTCAGTACACATGGATGTTCACCTATATAAACCATGATCTAATTATCATATTCAAAAAATTTAACACTTATTACCTAAAATGCAGTGTATATAATTAAAAAATAGTTGTCCTAATAATTTCCAATTATTCCAGTTGTCCTAATAGTTTCTTCGATTTTTTAAACCCAGGATGCAATCAAAGATTATACAACTGCACTAAATTGTTATACTTCTTTAACCTACACCAATTTCCCCGTCTTTTAAAATCTATTTTTGAAGAGTCCAGGTCAGTTTTACAGATATTCCTCAAGTTAGATTTGCCTGATTATTTCTTCATATTTTTTTTATACTCAGGTTAAAGACAGTTTGATAGAATACTGCATAGGTGATGTGTTGTCCTCATTAGGAGGCACATGTCAATTTATCCCATATTGATGACATTAAGCTTAAGTCCTTGGTTAAAGTTATGTATATCCAATTTCTCCATTGTTAAGGTAACTTTTCCCTTTATAACTAATATGTAATTTGTGGAACTATACTTTGAGACTCAGGAACTTCTTTTTGTATGAGCTAGGATGTGAACTCGCTTCAAAATATTACGATCAACTTAACGGTTAAGTAATAATTCAAGATAAAATATGGCTGAGCACCAAAGCATTTGTTTATGAAGAATAAGTGATATTGTTCTGCAGAGTTCTAAAAAATAGGAACAATGGGTATAACTTGTAGTGATCAGAGAAGGCTTTATGGTAGACCTCAGATTTGAACCAGCCCTGGAAAATGGTAAGATTTAGACATATGAGGGAAATAAGAAAATTCTTATTCAGTATGAGTATAGCATAATTAAGAGATGATGTGGACACTAACCTGACTTGAGTGAATAGATTAAATTTGCGTAGGTAAGTTGGGGCCAAATTAATAACAGCTTTAGATACAAAAGGAGCAGTTGTGACATCATACAGGTAATTGAAGAGTCACACTTACAACTCATGTGACAAGGGCAGGAAGAGACAAATTTGGCAGTTTTTAGCAGAGAGCTCCTCTTCAATAACCCTCTAACCTTTGAACTTTAACAGGAATGATCAGAAAAAATTGCTCCACTGAGGTATGTAAGAAAAAAAAATTAGGGAATTTTTCTTTTTCTTCTAATGAGCTACATTTTTTAAATTAAAAGATATTGCAACAATTTAAAGACACATTTAATAGTAATAAATTATTTGACATTTACCATTATCTTGCCACCTTGATATAACTATGTTTTCATTTTGCATATTACCTTGCATGTATCTGCTGTCATTCTCATATCACATTATATCAATTTTACTTACCTCTTTCTGCAAAGTCTGCCTTGTCACTTTTTTAATGACCCTAACAGAATCTTGATCTAGGTCCTTTGTTGTACTCTATACATACAAGTTTCATTATTGAAATTACAGGTAAATCTTTAACCAGTATAGGTATAAGATGCATATCTCCATCCCCTTTTAAAATGATATGCTTTATTGGATTAATTGCTACCCTTTTACTAGCTTCAGACACAGCATTTATTTTAATTTCCTAATATTAAACTATATTATAGGGTTGGGATTTAAATAAAAGTTAAGGAGACTCTGGTAGTAGTTTTCATCCCTCTTTATTTACATACATGCAGGTATATTTAGTTTCTGTCTATTCTTTTGGAAGGTCTACTTGAGTATACATGAAAGCACTTGATGAGTGCCCAGCATTTCCATTTGCCAACTCTTGAAATAATTTAGTTCATAAGTGTAACACAACATCGGCATGACTTTTGTTTGTTTATTCAGTATTCCTGTCATTTTAAAGATGGTAACAATTTTTCCCCATGTATGGAAGAAATCCTTTCCAAACAACTGCTGTTTTCTAAATTCTGTTGAATATAAGAATGCCAGTGTCTATATTTTTAAGCATTGAACTGTACATAATTATATAAATAACCAAAAAAACCCCACAGCTCCATGGTTTTCTTACTAATAAGGACACAGTTCATCATGTAATAATGCTAATGATTATGTGTTCTGTGCTCTCACTAGATGCTAGGTGCAATGCCCCAAATATTAAAATTCTGTCTTTAATAAGAAAATAAGTTCATTTAGGTTTATCTTCTGCAATTCTCTTGTGTCATTGGTTCTCAACTTTTCATATATTATGTGCAGAAACCACTCTTATCAAATAATCTCTACCATACCAGAAACAGAAAGCCCACTTTTCCAAGAAAAATATATGTTCACTTCATTCTTTTATTTCTTTAATGCAACCTACCTAGACTTCTGTATATCTCAGGTTGAGAACTACCATCTTAGAAATTGTTATGATATAATTTTACCTGTATACTATCTAGCAGGTAGGAGAAGTATATTTATCTTAAGTATGTGATTATCCATTTAAGTAAATATACCTCAGATTGCAAGTGAACCCAAGTATACTTGCTAATATATTGCCAGTGGGCAATATATAGTATAAATGGTACCACTTTCCTCACCTGTGCCTGTAACAGACTCACTGGCATTTTCTCACAGAGCCCAGCCAGGGTGCAACATCCTTTCAATATAGCTCTCTAAGCAGCCACCACCAGTTGATGGGAATTGGCATATATGAAGCTGATTTTATTTGCCATCTCTGTTTTGGAAGGCACAAATTTATAAATTGTTAAACATCCTCAGGGGCTAAAAAACTTAAACCTAGAATTCTGACATGATAGAATGAAAATTCTGTATGATGAGCCAGCTTGCTTTTGTTGCCTATATTCTGTCTGATCTCCAGAAGAACTGAAGGGATTCCAAAAAGCCAGGGAGGGAGCAAAGCTTGCTGTAAAAAGAGAATACTCAATTGGAACCCAGTACTGAAGATTTTAGCGTTCTGAGTAAATTTTGCATAGGAATTCTATCCTAATAAAAGAATCACAATCTTTTAGCTAAGTTGGTTGACTAAGGCTGTTTTTACAATAATGGCTGATCAAGGGCAAAGAGATTGCAATGTTATACTGTTACAGACTTGATGAAGCTAAGCATGATTGTGGTATCACAGCACTTACTATTGTTATCACTCCCATTTTAAAAGAATCAAAATCCTATTCACTTAATTCACTGGAGTTAAGGCTCTTTTGCTCTCCCAGTGAGAATGTTGAGATAAGGAAGAGTTTTCGTTGCTGTCCTGAGGAAGTTTCAGTAAGGTAACAGAAACATTTATAGAGTAACAAATTTTCTGGTGAATATAACAATGCAACACACAACTAATAAATCATTGAACACTACACCAAAAACCAATGATGTACTGTATGTTGGCTTATTGAATTTAAATTTTTAAAAAATAGCAATGCATTTAAATTATAAGAAAATATGCCATATAGATTATAATTTGCTATCGTAACGCTGTTTCTAAAAAATTCAAATCCGACAAGATAGTAACATCACCATTTCCGTAGAGGCTGTCAATCTTGATTTTTCATGTTATAAATATTGTTAGAATGGCTAATGTGAGTATATACTGATTCAGCTCCCCATCCTTCCTCAACTGTTAAGAAGTAAACAAACATAATGAGCAGTTATTGAGAACCTTTGGTCAACTGAGGGAGAATAATGTGTATTTTTTCCATCGAAGTTTACTGTAGAGTATAGAACTTTTTTTTAATTGCATAAAGTCACAGCTTCTATTTGCAAACTTCTATTTCCAGATGCCTTCCCTTCCTCAGTTCTTCCTTTCCTTCCCTCTCCCCATGCCAACACAAAAGAATTGAGAGTAACTAACAGAATTTTTGTTTGTCTTTCACATCAGATGCAACTCCAGTAGTACCTTCACGGGCAGCAACTCCAAGATCCGTAAGAAATAAGTCACATGAAGGAATTACAAATTCTGTAATGCCTGAATGTAAGAATCCTTTCAAGTTAATGATTGGATCATCAAATGCCATGGGAAGGCTATATGTACAAGAATTGCCTGGAAGCCAGCAACAAGAACTCCACCCTGTCTACCCCCGGCAGAGATTGGGCAGCAGTGAACACGGACAGAAATCTCCATTCCGTGGCAGCCACGGAGGCCTGCCCAGCCCAGCATCATCAGGTTCCCAGATATATGGAGATGGTTCAATCTCTCCAAGGACTGACCCACTCGGAAGCCCAGATGTTTTCACAAGAAGTAATCCTGGTTTTCATGGAGCTCCCAATTCTAGTCCTATTCATTTGAATAGGACTCCTCTTTCTCCACCTTCAGTAATGCTACATGGTTCTCCTGTACAGTCATCCTGTGCAATGGCTGGAAGGACTAATATACCTCTTTCCCCAACCTTGACCACAAAGAGTCCAGTAATGAAAAAACCAATGTGTAATTTTTCAACTAATATGGAAATACCACGAGCAATGTTCCACCACAAACCACCCCAAGGCCCACCTCCCCCTCCTCCACCTTCTTGTGCTCTTCAGAAAAAGCCATTAACATCCGAGAAAGATCCACTTGGCATTCTTGACCCTATTCCTAGTAAACCGGTGAATCAGAACCCTGTTATCATTAATCCAACTAGTTTCCATTCAAATGTCCACTCTCAGGTACCTGTGATGAATGTAAGCATGCCTCCTGCTGTTGTTCCTTTGCCAAGTAATCTCCCTTTGCCAACCGTAAAACCTGGTCATATGAATCATGGGAGTCACATACAAAGAGTTCAGCATTCAGCTTCAACCTCCCTGTCCCCTTCTCCAGTGACATCCCCAGTGCACATGATGGGGACTGGAATTGGAAGGATTGAGGCATCGCCCCAAAGATCACGCTCATCTTCCACATCATCAGATCACGGAAATTTCATGATGCCACCTCTAGGACCCCAGGCCACTTGTAGTGGTATTAAGGTTCCACCCAGGTCACCAAGGTCAACGATAGGGTCCCCAAGGCCATCAATGCCATCAAGCCCTTCTACCAAGTCCGATGGACATCATCAGTACAAGGATATCCCTAACCCATTAATTGCTGGAATGAGTAATGTACTAAGTACCCCAAGCAGTGCAGCTTTTCCTACTGCATCTGCCGGAAGTGGTTCTGTAAAGAGTCAGCCTGGTTTGCTGGGAATGCCTTTAAATCAGATCTTGAACCAGCACAATGCTGCCTCCTTTCCAGCAAGTAGTTTACTCTCAGCAGCAGCCAAAGCACAGCTAGCAAATCAAAACAAACTTGCTGGTAACAACTGCAGCAGCAGTAGCAATTCTGGAGCTGTTGCTGGCAGTAGCAACACTGAAGGACATAGCACTTTAAACACCATGTTCCCTCCTACTGCCAACATGCTTCTCCCGACAGGGGAAGGGCAAAGTGGTCGAGCAGCACTAAGAGATAAGCTGATGTCTCAGCAAAAAGACTCATTGCGGAAAAGAAAACAGCCACCTACCACAGTGTTGAGTTTGCTCAGACAGTCTCAAATGGATAGTTCTGCAGTTCCTAAGCCTGGACCCGACTTGCTGAGAAAGCAGGGTCAGGGTTCCTTTCCCATCAGTTCAATGTCTCAGTTACTACAGTCTATGAGTTGTCAAAGCTCTCACTTGAGTAGCAATAGTACCCCGGGTTGTGGGGGCTCAAATACTGCTTTGCCTTGCTCTGCTAACCAGCTGCATTTTACAGAGCCCAATATGAACTCCAGTGCTCTTCAGAATTCACTGACACAGAACATACCTTTGAGAGGGGAAGCCGTGCACTGCCACAATGCAAACACTAACTTTGTCCACAGTAACAGTCCAGTCCCAAACCACCATCTTGCAGGTTTAATAAATCAGATTCAGGCTAGCGGGAACTGTGGGATGCTCAGTCAGTCGGGCGTGGCTTTAGGAAATTCATTACATCCCAATCCACCTCAGTCAAGAATCTCAACGTCCTCCACTCCAGTGATACCAAACAGCATTGTTAGCAGCTATAATCAAACAAGTTCTGAAGCAGGTATGGTTTTACTAGAGAAAAGTACCCCAAGGTACTAAACTTTTCTACGTTTTTTAAAATTTGTACCAAAATATTTATTATGATAAGAAATGATCCTTTCCCTGTTGTGAAATTGTCATTTCTTTAGTATTTATAACTTTATTTACAGAATGCTAGGGATTTGTCTATTAGAAAAAAAGAACAACCAAGGGGATTCCATGTGTTTCCGTTATTTGTTGTCAATCTGTGTCATTTTGAATTTTGTTTGACTTTCAATTGGTTATATAACCATTGGACTCTAAACTGCAAAAGAAGCCATAGAAGGCAGGGTTTCCCGGTTCGTGAGACATGTACTTACTTGGTCTATGCCAACATAAAAGCCGTTTCCCCTAGCTTTTGTTTGTATTCAGGTAAATGACGCTCATCTTGGAAAACCCAAAAAGGAAAAAAATAAATGGATTTTTTTTTGTTCTTGCTGCTGACCAGAAATAGGTGAATGGATAGGAAAGGTAACTAGAAGTTGTATGAAGTAGAAAGCTGCCTTCTAATGTGTTCTCTTATCCGAGTTTGCTATCCTTTATTATTATTTGTTTGAGAAAATTCAAAAATGGATATTGGCTCCTCCCTTTTAAAAAAAGGTAATAATTTAAGTTTTCTAATAAAAAAAGGCTTGAAAACCTGATTTCCAGAATTTTTGATCTTGGAATTGTTTTACAATTTTCTTGTAGAAGTTAACCATTATTTTTACCATTGACATTAAGGTTTTGAACCCAAATTTAATTATATCTCTTCATCCACTATAATGAAGGAGACAAATTTATTTAAAAGTAGACACATTAGAAAGAACTGTGTTTTGTGCAATAGAATCATCAGAAATTGTTATAAAAATCAGGAAAGAAGCACTAAAGAGGTAAATTCATTGAGACATCAGATAATCTGACCATGAAAATATTAGAACGAATACCCAGAACCCAGCACTAATGATTTGAGAGGTTTGTAGGAAATGACAGGGAGGAAACAAAAGGTAATTGTAGAGACAGTATTACTCAGATACGAAAACGGCGGGCTCTGCAGACCAGATTGCTACTGGAGATGAGAAAACTGCTGGGCTTTTACTAATAAGCTACTGTGTAGATATGTGTAGACTGTAATATACCATCAGGCTGCAGAAGCATTAGAACCTACATGTCTGTGTTGCTGATAGTAAAATCCAGTGTTTTCCTTCCTGGTGTCACTACTTACACCTGCCCTCCTCCGCAACTTGTGTTATGTTCTATGTCTGGATGTCAGTGTTTAATGAAGAACTACTCATTGACCCTCTTGTGTGAAAAAGAATATACGATGGAGAAGATAATCGAAACGATTAGTGCCTTCTTGATATTCTTAGTCTAAAGAATCTCATGAAACTATTTTGTATGTGTTTAACAGGATCCTTCTTCCAAAGGGGCTTCCAACTTTTCAATGACTCATATTCCTTTTTAAATAATTCCACACGAGTGAAATTTAATCTTATGCTTTTAGCAGATTAAAGCCACATAAAATCCGTAACTATTTTAAGATATGCCATATTTATTAAGCATGCCTTCAGTCATTTGGATGAGACATTGTTAGTCTCCTTGTATTATATATATCTTTACATAATTAATACCCCTTACCTCAACTTACTTTGTTTCAGGTCTGAGTTCATATTGCAAAGTGTATATGTTTTATTAATGATGTATTTCAGTTCATCCATAATGGAAAAGACCAACACTTATTTATATTTTTGTTTCTTCTGAATGTTAAGTTTATAGACTTATTTTATATAGTCTTGGACATGTATTTTCTTGTTCTATGAACCTCTGTAAAGCGTCAGATCTGGATTGACAGTGCTGGGAGTGTCAAACACACAGGTTGAAAAATTTATTAAATGAGAAAAGTGTTAGCATAGAAATAGCTAAATGGGACAAGAATAAATGTCTAGTAATGATATGGATGTGACCAATCATGTGTAAGCTAACAGAAAGCATATACTTGATGAAAATCTAGGTCAGTAAGAATTTTTAAAATATTAAACCTAATAAAATTAAATTCTAATTAATGTACACAAATCTGATGTGCAGCGGGTTGTGAAAATGGGTAGATTTACTAATTAATGTATCTCTCTTGATGAGTTGAATATTGAAGAAGTCTCTAATGCCATGTTTCTTTTTGATACACAGTAAACTGTGTCAACTGAATGTACTGTCATTATAATTGCTCAGCCTAAATATTTATTTACACTGACATTTATTCATCCATCAGATAAGTACCAAGGCTAGGCATGCAGAGTGAGCCAGCAGATGACAATCACAGCTATCCCTGTAAGTTCAGCTAGGTATTCCTAGCATACCAGTAAGACATCAGAAGAAAAATGCATTTTACTCTTAAAATGTTGCTTGTAGCTATTGAATACTTATTATGTGCCAGATGATTTCCCTATATTCTAATTTGTGTAGTTTCCCAAAGTACGAGGTATTATTGCCCCCATTTTAGAGATGAGTAACTGAGCATCAGAGAACTTAAATAACTGTCCGAGATGATGCATAACTGAATCAAGATTTGAACTCAGGTTCATCTGATCCTAAAATCCATTTTCTTCCCAGCTATACAAGTTCTTCATCTAAAACATTTAGTAGTCAAAAATGCTGTTTTCACTTGCAAAATCTTTAAAAATGCCCAACAGGTCATGAATTAAAGCACATCAGTGCATGTTAAAAGCCACATTTGTAAACTTTTGATGCACTTTTAGACAAAAGTCAGTTACTTTTGCCTTCTCTCTGGACTCTGATATCATAGTATATAATGATTAGGGTATTTATGTCAACACAGATGAGATGTCCAAACTTATCAAGAGAACTACCCCTCATTTGTGAATCCCATTTGGTGACCTTTATTTTAATGAATTTGTATCACCTCACTTAATCAGATAAGAATGTGTTTCCCAGTGAGTGACCTGTCAGTAGATCTTTGAAGGAGGCAACTATGCAGATATGAGTTCTGCCCTTCTGAGCATGATAACACAGAGCGGGGGCGGAAAGAGCCCCACAGGAACATGGTCCTACTCTTCTGTATGGTAACGGAGCCTGGACAGAACTCAAGTGACCTGCTCAATCCAGTGCCTTTTCCACTCTCCTAAGCAACTCAAAAATGTTAGAGTAAGACCTCGATTAAGAGAAGAAATCACTTGCTCTGAGAACACTTAATTTGATTGGTAATTTGTTTTCAGACACTTATTTTACAATTTTTTTCTATTATAAACAACCCAAATACTGATTTTTTTTTAGGTCTATATGTGAGTTCTAAAATATATCACATCTCAAATATGGGAATTGGAGGCAGAGGTAGTAAAAAAAAAATCAGATAAAAGATAGAAAATGCTTAGAAAATATTTCTAAATTTTAAGACTATACAAGACTTTATTAATTCTATTTGGTGTTTTGAAATTGCCTTCCCATGAAAGCTCTCTGAGCACTTTGCTTGTAACTTTTACAGGTTTCTATTAACTTTTTGGATATCAAATTACAAGTAAAGTTTAATATTTCCATGTAACAGATTTAGAAAATGACCAGTAGGATACTTGCTGACATTCCTCAAGTTGTAAAGCAAAGCTCTGGTGGATCTGGCAACCAAACCCCAAAGTTCCTGATTCTCAGTCCAAACATTCAAACTGCTGAATGCAGGTATGTTCTGAAATCCATCAGTAGTGTACGTTTAAAGCAACTTTCCCTTTATGAAGAGAGCCAAGTTTCAGCATTTAAGTGGTTCCAGCACGTGTCCTGTGGTGTTTGATTTAGGGAGGAATCCAAAAGCAAGTACCCTTGCCTGGCAAATTTTATCAGGCCCATGCCTCCTGCCTGCTGGCCAGAGAACAAAACCACACATGCCAGGAACCTCGGCCTCTGCAGAGGACCTAGTCTTGTCAGTGTCCATGTGGCCTGGGGTTTTTCACAATTTTCAAAGAAGAAAAAAGATTTAGACTACTCTGCTCACCAATTTAATAACTGAACCTTAACCTTCTCTATTGTGATAATCATGAAATACAACTTTTTCACTTTAAAAGCCCTTTTATATTCTCTTATTTTTTCTAATAAAAAAATATTTAATCAACTCTTCTAAACACATGAAAATAGAATCCTCTGAAGAGGCAGAGTGTGAGTTTGTACCAGAAGAGAAAATAATTCAAACATTGATTTGCCTTAACTCTTAAAGAGATACATTGACTAACAAGAATATAAATAAACCTATGAGTAAATGTATGTTCATGGATATTTATACATATTTTTTAAAAACTCTGGAAAAGAAAGTGTTTTTCTTTCAGCACAAAATACATTTGATTGAAACTCAGTACAGCCATTGATATGGTGGGTATAAGAAAATGAAATAGAGACCACAAAAGAACACCTTGGGTAAAAGACTGCAAAGTAATGAGCTTGGTTTTTTATTCTATGTATTTATTTATTCTCAGAACATGCCAGTAAAAAAATAAATAAATAAAGGGACATTGTCATTCCCTACGTTTGAAGTTACAGGTGCAAAAAGATTATGGGATAAAAATGCTCAAGGATGGATTGTACTATATAAGTTAGCCGTCTCAGGATACAGGAAGTTTGTGTAGAAATAATTTTCTAGTCTTATAGAGACTAATGTAGAGGGAAGAAGGCAAAGGCTCTTTTAAGGTTGTGACTGAATTAATAATAGTTGCTATTAAAAGTATTTCCACCCAAATTTTTTAAATGCTTAGATTTTATCCCTCATCTGATGCACAAGGCTTCTAGGTTCAAAGTTGCCTTCTGCTCTGTTTCTTAACCAAATACCAAAACTCTATTAAATTCTTGATTGTGTGATAAAAATCTATGTCTGTTCTTTCAGTTAAGTTTTTGCAAAATGAGCCATTTCTTCTTTGCTGTAAGATATTTTTACAACAATGTCTTGCTGTTTAAGAAGGTTTCTGATTATCAGGGTAACACCACTTGTTTTGTTTACATATTCCAGGTTTAATGTTTCCTTGTGTACAAAAGAAGGAGTTAAAATATGTTTGACTTTAGACATTGAGTCTGTATAATCAAAGGTGAAAACAGAACTCAGAGTGGTGTGATATGTTTGCTGATTCAATGATCTATTTTGTACCTTTCAAAAAATAAATTGTCCCAGTGTGCAAATTGGGAGAATTTTATTCCATTGCAATACACTGAACTCACTTATGAAGTCACTAGAAATCCTTGAGTTCTCTAGGACATGCCTAAGCTACTATTTACTAAAATCAAGTGGTCTGAAGACATTGACGCAGCTTTAAAAGTACTCAAATTCTAGGCAGTAAATGTTAACTCCACAAGAATTTGACTCATTAAAATTATGCTTAAAAATATTTCTATGGCATCATCAAAAGAGATTTAATTTCCACATGCATATAGTACTAGATAAATCATAGAATTCTTCCTTTATAGGAACTCATATCAAAACAACATTAATGCCAATCAAGCATAGAGTAAAAATTATTTTGTAAGATTTATACTTCTTAAAAATTCAAAGTAACAACTCACCTTCTTACAGATTAAAAATGGAACTAAACACAGAAGTCTGAAGGAGTTGCTGAGATACTCCTGGGAGAGAGCTGCTCCAGGAAATTTCAGAGTATCTGTCCAAGACCCATGGGTACAGGTATAAGGGCACATATTTATCAGAGAGACCCTAGAGCAGGACTCTTGTGCTGCAACTCCACAGGGACACCTCTCACACTAGATAGCCTGATAAACATGCTTCCTGGAGCACAACTCCATAGACCATTCCCCACAAAGTTGAGCAACTCAGAGGCCTGGTTCTAAAGCAGTGTTTTTCAACCTTTTTGTACATCTTCCTACAGTGAGAAATTAAGTTGCACTATAATCCACTAGAGATATGTTTTTAATGTATAACAAAAGTCTCTTTAAAAAAACTCTTACCATATGTGATATACTCTGAGCTTTTTGATCCCATTCTGTCTTATCCTATCTTATTCTTTTTCTCTAAGACAGTCATGACCCACTGAAATGGTTTTATCACCCACTAATGGAACATGACCCAGCACTCATATATAACAGTTTGCACAAAATAATACCCTAGTTATACAATGTATTCTTTTATTTTTTTATTTCATTTATCAAAATATAATGGGGCATACTAAATTGGTTTTGCAGCCCCAGATAGACCTAAACTGTCTTAGAATATTCCTGAGGTAATTAACTCAGCAAATATTTATTGAGCACCTAGTATGTGCTAAGCACTATTTTAGCACTATAGGTAAAGTAGTATATAATGGAAGAATACAAATTTAACTGTATTTATAACTCAGAAATTCAGTTTGCTCTGCTCATTAAACAAAATGAGATAGAAGTTCTGAATGGAATATTGAAGCATTTTAACTGACTCTACCCCCATATTCAAGGAGCAGAAATCCCACCAAGCAAGGGATTTAACCTAATTTCTCAATATTTGTTTCCTCACAATATTTTTTAAAATGTGATAGAATGCATTTGCAAGAAAACCCAAAACCTTGATACTTGAGTAAACAATGGAAAATCTCAAGCATTTTTGCACTTATTGTAACAGTTTAACAGTTTTCAGAGTGATTCTATGTGTTAAGAAAGGAAACAGACATGATCAGTAGCAAAAAAAAAAAAAAATTCACCTCTCTCTCTTTTTTTTTGTCTGACTCCGTTACCACCACAAGACTGATGTTGATGATGACTCAAACATATTCCAATATTCAAGCTGCATCCCTTCCACTGGTTTTCCACCTTCCCAGCAGCTTCATCCTGTTAAGAGTAGAGAACATTTCCATCAATCCCCTCCCCCTCTTCCCCTTCTCTGAGTGCTTTGGTTTGGGGTCCCTCCCTCCTTCCTTTTAGGGAACAAATAGCGACTAGTCCCTAGGTCTTCCTGCCTACTTCTGGTGAAGGAATGCTAGGAATTTACATCAGGATCCAAAGCATAAGGATAGAAATTGATGTATTTTTGTAAATACATATACCATGCCATTAAAATAATGTCTTTTTGGAAGATCTAGACTTCTCATACAAGTTATCTTTCTTTTTACTTTTTTAAAATCAATCCTTTAAATATAGAGAAAATTTTACTATTTCCATGGGATTGAAAAGTGAATTATATTTATTAGACTCACTAGGTCATGATGTTTTCTCTTGCTTCTACAAGTATTCATTTTTATTAAGGATTACCATTGACCTTGTTTGCATTTAAAGTACAACTGTCAAAAGCAAATGATAAAGGTCAGATGGTGAAGGCATATCTTTTATATGACTCGTTTCTTAGTTCTTGAATTTTTTATGGATAAAAATCAGTATTTGGGCATATTAACTTGGAATTTGGGCCTATTCACTTAGAAAAAGTTTTCTAACATAAAGTAATATTTATTCTAAATTGGAAATATAGATCAAACTGGTATAATGACATTTTTAAAACACCTTATTTGTCCATTTGTCATCTATGTGCACATACAAAGATGTGTACAACAATATTAACACTTAAGAACCAACCATAGAAGAGTTTAGCATAATATAAACAATGACTTTTCTTAAAGAATATCAGTGATAAAGAAGAGAAATAAATCTAAAGGGGTGGATATTACCTTTGTCTTAAAAAACAAATTTTTTTTAAATGAGGCAGAAAAAAATCTTAATGAAACTAGTAATCGTAGGAAAATATCCTTTAAAAATCCTAAAAAAAAATTTACTGGTGCTATTTCGGTATGTACGGACACATATACACTCACACACATCATAAATTACATGTGTGGACAAAGAGTACTCTTTATATCTAGAAATCTATGCCACTGGGCAAGCTACCACTGTCATTTCCTGATTGTCCTGGTTTATCTCAATCTCTGATTGGGTGTCTAGGCACGTGATCTCACACCGAAAGTTTATTTGGATGGCTTTCGAGTCTTATCTCTTACTTCATTAAAAGCAACAGAGACAATGAGAAAGAGAAATTATGCCAGTTCATGTTGCTGCTGGCTGGTGTAAAATAATCATTTTTTTTCCAATTAAAGGACTTCTCCAGCTTACTAACTTGTTCCAGGCTCCAGCTGCCTTTTAGTTGTTTAACTACTAAATGTTTAGTGAATAGTTTGCTTAAAAAGACAAAAAAAAACTTAGCAACTGTCCCTTTCATTAGTTTAAGCACGAAACATCTTGGCTGGAAAAAAAAAAATTCAGCTTTAAGCAAACATTTTTCCCCACAAGCTTCAAGAGACCATATGGTTTTTATGCAGAACTATGAAGTAGTTTTGCCAGAGAGTGCCTATTCAATATTAAGTGGTTCAGAAATAAGCAAGCTCCAATTTGCTTCAAATATAAAAATTCAAGGTCCTCTTTGGATGACCCCAAGCATTACTGAGTGACTTGAAGAACTCAGAGTACTTGGGGATGGACCTTTTCCTGTGTAAGGGGATTTTAACTCTCTGGAACACACTAGAGTCTAAAGTAACTAGTCCTCCTCTAAGCATCTCCTTTCCTGTCCCTTATCTCCTGGCTTTGGACAAATACTGGAGAATCAGTTTTCACTTTCTCCACAAATGGGTGGCATGCTCTTCCTTACGTCCCATACATATATGCCACACACACAGCATCAAAGCTCTGGTTTCTAGAAGTTGAATGCAGGTTTTACGATCTTAATAGATTTATTCAACCAACATTTTTGGAATGCCAACTGCGCGTTAGAGACCACGTTAGGTCTTGGAAATAAGAAGTGAGCCTTGCCTCTTTAATGGTTTAGAAAGATGATTTTAAATTTTTGTGCTTCTTGTTTAAGGCAGCAGGTTTAACCATGGTGGGAAGGTAGGGGTGTGTGGAAAGGCAACCTACAATATTTTCAGTCACATTTCTTTGTTTTCAGGATGAAAACCTCCATGCACTTTATTATCGCCTTGTCTTTTTTTCTAATGATCTTATTTCTACTGGGAAGCCCTTTGTATCTCCTTTTCTACTCTCAAATCCCGGATCAAATGTTACCACTTGTTTAGTTTACTTTAACACCTCCAGTTATATACCTGTTAAATCTCTTAGCATATTGCATTGTAGTTACACTAGCTATATGAACAGAGCTTTAAAATTTCCTGATTCATATAAGCTCTCAAAAGGTGTGTATTTGAGAGAGGAAAAAGGAAGACAGGGAGATTTGTGCGTTTATCACTTTTCCTAAACTCTGACTTCCTGCAAGAGAAGGGCAGCGTGCTGTTTTTGTTGTTGTTGTTTTGTATCACCATTTCTATCCTTTTGTTCAGCAGAGCATTCATGTTTGTTGTTGAAAATTAGAGAAAATAAAAAACAGGCCTTGATTTACATATTATCCTTAAGAAGCTTGTGGTGTTCACCACCTTCTTGTTTGTAAAACGAAAATACACACAGAGTAACCATATTTCTTTATTGTCATTCCTCACGAATATTTAGATGGAGAGCTTTTAGAATAATGTCCCCAAATGTCTACTTTCTTGCATCCTAAATATGGATGCTTCTGTCTTACAAAAAAAGACAAAAATATTAATAATAGAGACCTCTAAGGAAACCCTACATCTATGAAGCCTTGCTAGAGTATTTTGAAAATTTGTGCTCTGACTGTGGTTAGAGGAATGGTGATCTGTACATTTAAATATGTCACTGTTGGTTAACAGATAGGAAAAAAACGCCAGTAAATAAGAGTTGTTATTAGCTTGTTTAAAAAGATGGTTTCCAAATGCAAATAAAGCATAGTGCCTATTTATGGAAATAGCAGCAAGCTTTCAGAAGCAATGAAATGTTGAAGGTGTTGATTGTTTTATTACAAATGTGAATTCACATTTAAAGAATTGTACACCATATGCCTACTTCAGCTTTCGAAATGTTCTTACTCTACTCTTTGTGAACATAGTCATTGTTTCATGATAATATTTTATTAATACTTATATATATTTAAACAGGTTGTTTTTTTTAAATCTCATTCTTTAAATGAAACACTGAGAACTTATAAAAACAGACATGGTGGCTGGGAAAAATTGCAAAGTCGTGCAATATAGAGATATTCTGGAAGGTGTGTTGCATATACATATTTACTACTTACACTATTACTACATCACCACTACTAACTACAACTACTAATGTAAATAATAATGCTGACAATGATAGCTTTTTTATTTGTATAGACTTTTACACATTACAAGCCTTTCACTTACCTATCTTTGATTCTCACAACAATCATGCCAATCATACCAGTTTTTCCTGAGGAAAAATTCAAAGGTAGCAAAGTATCATATGCAGGAAGATGTTCATCCCTGTGTTATATATAATGATGAAAACATGAAAATATAAATGCCAAACTTTATCAGAATGGTTCAATAAGTATGATCAATCCATATGCTACAAGGTTAAAAAGATTAATGCAAATGTCTGTATATCAAAATGGAAAAATTCTGGTGTTATTCTGTTAGAAGAAAACAAGAGAAATATAAAATTATATTTGTGGTACTACGACAACTATGGAAACATTTCTGTATATTTGTATTTGTACAGGTCTCAATGATAACATGGTCAAATATAAAGTTTCTTAGGGCATAGCACAGCAGTACAGTGTTTGAATTACTTTAGAGTTTCAATGACACTGATGTTGTTCATTATATCATATACGTGTTTAATATAAAATTAAATGCATAAGCCTGTAACAGTATTTGCTGAATACATATATTACGTAATGCATCTCTTTAGGGAAAGAGCTTTTATAAAAAAAAAAAAATGATTGTAGGTTTCTTTTCACCAGAATGTGATTCTCCCACTCCATCCCTTGTGCATCTGGATCACCAGGGGTGATTTCAAAGAATACTACTGCTCAGGCTGTACCCCAGGAGATGAATTTTCAACTGGTCTGGGATAGGGCCCAGGCATGGTTTTTGTTTATTTGTTTGTTTGTTTAAAGTTCTCCAGGTAGTAATTCTATTGTGCGGCTTGGATTGAGAACAGCTAAAACGATTATAATCCTAAGCAACTGAAAGTTTATGCTTTTAAATGTTAAGTTCCTTGAGTTTTCATCTCTAGCGTAAGACTTTCAAGATTAAGAATGCTATTTGGATGGTAGCATTTGGTCTGATTTAAGGAATCCTAAGTACAGAGTATCTTTATGCTATCAGAGTGACAAAGATTAAGAAATAATGATAAAATACTGTGTTGGTGAGAAATGAGCACTGCTATACACTGTTTATAAAAACGTAAATGGAATGTGGATTGATGAGCTTCACTCTAGGGCAGTTTGACAATATGTATCCAAAGCTCTAAAAACATATAAACCCTTTTATCTCTGGAATTCCATTTTTTAAGAATTTATCCTTAGAAAATAATTGAGCATATTGGCAAAGATGAGTTATCATAGTGTTGCTTACAATAGTAATTGTAATTTGATTATAAACAATCAAATATCCACAACTGTGGATTGATTAAATTTTGGTATATTGATACATGATAGTAGTAAAATGGCTCTGAAGTTAACACAAGTTAACATGGAAAGATATTCAAAACATATTGATAAAGGAAAAAAGTTACAAAATAACATGATTCTATTTTTGTTAAAATGTGTAATATGTGTATATATGTCTGCATGTGTATAAACGTACAGGTGGGAAAAGCTTGAGGAACTACGCACTAACATAGTAATAGTTATCTCCATAGGTATTTTTTATTTTCTGTTTTGTACTCTCATGCATATTCCAGTTATTTTTTTTTCACTAAAAGCAAATGGTAATATTATAAATCAAGATCAAAAACATTTTCTTAAATTAAAAATATATTTTGAAAAATAAAGCCTTGTTACCTTTATCCAGCCAATTGATTGAACTACAACATAGATTCCCCTATCCTCACTTTGTCCAGCTTGTGAAGAACAAGCTATTTGTTAGCTAGAAACAGCTATTTCTTTGTATTTTTTTAATATTTCTAAACTTCTCCAATATACGTATTTTCCAAGCCGATTAGGAAGTATAACGTTAGACTTAAGTTTTTTTTAACAGATTCCGACTCATCTCTGATTACAATTAACCTGATGTAAATCCTCAAAGATGACATGTCAGGAGTTAATTGAAATGTATCTTAATGTATTTTTATGGGGTCGTCTTCCTTAACACCCACAATTAATAAGTGGTTTGGTTTTTTTCCTTCTTCATTCCAGGCGGTTCAGGATCGTCATCCTCCATAGCCATAGCCGGCACCAACCACCCTGCCATCACCAAGACAACATCTGTTCTTCAAGATGGTGTCATAGTTACCACCGCAGCTGGAAACCCACTGCAAAGTCAGCTGCCTATTGGGAGTGACTTTCCTTATGTTGGCCAGGAGCACGCACTTCATTTTCCATCCAACAGCACTTCAAACAACCATCTTCCACACCCCTTGAACCCCAGCCTCCTCAGTCCTCTACCTATCTCTTTGCCAGTGAATCAACAGCATCTCCTAAGCCAGAATCTATTAAATATCCTCCAGCCTTCAGCAGGAGAAGGCAAGTCTGAGATCAACCTCCACCCTTTAGGTTTTCTCAACCCGAATGTAAACGCTGCTTTAGCTTTCCTCTCTGGTGACATGGATGGGCAGGTATTGCAGCCCGTTCACTTTCAGCTCTTAGCGGCCCTGCTTCAGAACCAAGCCCAAGCAGCTGCCATGCTTCCCCTGCCATCTTTCAATCTGACCATCTCAGATCTCTTGCAACAGCAAAATACCCCTTTACCTTCATTAACACAGATGACAGCCCCACCAGACCGCTTGCCAAGCAATCAGTCCGACAGCAGTCGTGCTGAGACCCTTTTAGCCAGCCCCCTGGGGAACCCTTTACCAAGCTTTGCAGGCAGTGACACTACTTTTAACCCCCTGTTCCTCCCAGCTGTCACTGGGGCCTCAGGATTAATGGCCTTGAATCCCCAGCTGTTGGGAGGTGTCCTGAACTCAGCATCGGCCAACACCGCTAATCATCCAGAGGTTTCCATAGCAACTTCCTCCCAGGCAACCACTACCACAACCACTGCATCATCAGCAGTGGCAGCACTGACTGTCTCAACACTTGGTGGGACAGCAGTGGTGTCAATGGCAGAAACATTGCTGAATGTATCTAATAATGCTGGGAGTACACCTGGTCCCGCTAAACTCAACAGTAACTCTGTGGTGCCACAGCTACTTAACCCTCTACTGGGGACAGGTCTGCTTGGTAAGTTAAATTGTTTCACAAATTTTTACAAAAGAAACGTTTTTCTAATTCTATTTTCTCCTCCTTTAAAAACTCCATTTTGTCACACTATTTTTTAAAAATGTTTTTGGTATGTCACAGCTTGCTTAAGGAACTAAATATAATAACACCCCCACACATCCATAGTTATACAAACACAAAAATGACCTTTTTCCTTTTCCCCTACTCTAGCAGTACTAAATATCACCTTAATCTGCTTTCTCTGATCTTCCAATTCTGATGCCACTTAAACCTAACCGACCTATCATTCTCTTAAGCCAAGTAGAGTCTTATTTTTCAAACAATAAAGCACAGGCCCATCTTAAAAATAACTTTTATTTGAATTTTAGTTGGTGTGGCATCACAGGGTTGGTATGAGCAGCTGCACTGTGGATGGAAACAGCTTGAGGAAGTGTTTTGTCCAGGTGATCCCTAAATAAACAAAACGAAATGCTTATCCAGCAAAATAAGAAACAAGGCATGAAAACATTCAAAGATAAACCTTGCCCAAGTTCAAGGAAACACACAGTTTCAATAGCTGCGGTTAGATTGCCTCAGACAGTATAATTCTTTAGAACTTTGTGGCTTAAAAGCAAAATCCTTCATGTGGAGTATTCTGTCACCAAAAGGTTAGAAAATAATGTCAAGTATGTCCAACTGACTCATGCAGGCAACTATAATATTAAGTACAGAGATGGTGTCCATAAAGTCTGGAAACAAGCAAATATACCTGATATTGCCACAAGCGCACCTTCAGTACATAAAAATTAATAATAATATATTTCTTGAGTTTATGGACACCTTTATAATACAGTTTATTAACTTCATGGTTTACTAGTTGCTATAGTTTATAAGCTCGATTTGGCACTGAAATCAACAGTTAAATAATTTAAAAAGCATTACAGATTTACATATTTCAAGTTATAAGACAATTTCAATGACATTGTCTTCAAGATCATTTCACTGTAATTTCCAAACAAGTTCAACGTGAGTTCTGAATATAAACGTAGTCATTAACTAATCCCGTCTGATTGTATAACATTTATTTTAATGATTACAATGAATTCTTTGTATTGTTAGCTTTCGTTACAATTTTAATTTTAGGTGACCAACCTTTTACCTAAAAACAAAATATGTATTTCTAGGCCAAATCTGATTTTATTTGGTGGTATTTATTGATGACTGTGGCTTGAGAACTAAATTTTATAAATAAGGCCTATTCAGACCCATTCATTTTAATAATTTGCTCAAAGACTTATGATTACTAAAACATTTTAGGACTAATTTCAACCTTTAGTTTCAAGTGCTCTAGAAAAAATAATTTCAAGGAATTGTATAACACTAAAGCTCAATATATAGGGATTGGCTAATGGTTAGAGCAAAGACTAAGTAGTGTCTCCAGGATATAAAATCAAAAAAACTGATTATGAGAGACAAAATTAAGTAATAAAACTCCTCTTTATTTACCACTTAGGTAGACCTTGAGGAGAAAAAGAGAAAAGAATGACCACGTCAGGTCTAGTTTTCAGTTTTTGTTGCAGGAATCCTCAGGTGCAAAGATAGGCATAGGATCTACAATGAGTCACATTGACTTACATTTTATGTCTTTCAAACTATAGGTGACATGTCCTCAATAAACAATACTTTGAATAACCATCAACTGACTCATCTGCAGTCGCTGTTAAACAACAATCAGATGTTTCCTCCAAATCAGCAGCAGCAACAGCAACTTCTTCAGGGGTACCAGAACCTGCAGGCCTTTCAAGGACAGCCCACAATTCCTTGCGCGGCTAACAGTAACCCCATGGCTTGTCTGTTTCAGAACTTTCAGGTACTCTCCTTCCCTGGGTTCCTCGAATAGCAAACAATGTCTAGGTCTGTTGAGACACTTAATTGGGGAGAAGAGAAGAGACGGGAGAAGGAGGTCATGCGTCCTCTCACCTCCACTTATTATTATTTCCCGATAATGAATATTGTTCAACATTCTAGTCTTTTCATGAATGTTATTTTATTTTGTCGGAGGCATCTCTGTGGTCCTTTCACAGCTGATGGTAAAAACTAATCATAGGATCCTCTTAAACCCTTTCATAGTTTCCATTGCTCTCCTGATTGAAATCCGTATCTTCCACCTGCTGGCTTGGCCTCAGTCACCAGCCCCAGCCCTTACCACCCACCCTGGCTTCAACCACTTAGTCTTTCTTTAGTTCTACAAGCTGAATACATTCCTGAAAGATTAAGGAGATGAAAAGAGTAACAGTTAATAAATAAAAAGAGAAAATATAGAAGTATTTTTTAAATAATCTTGAGGTAGAGAAGGTTCTTTCAGTAAGGCACAAAATCAAGAAGTCAATAAGAAGTAATAGGGTTGAATATATAAAACTTTAAAATCTCTGTATGATAAGGATATTCTAAATAAACTTAAAGACAAGTGGCACCTGGCAGAAAAATACTTGCATAATAATGGCAAATAATTGACATTCATTACAGAAAAACTCCTACAAATCAGGAAGAAAAAAGATAATTGATTAAAAAAATGAGCAATAGATCTGAACAGAAAATTCACAGAAAATGAAAAATAAATTATTAATGAACATATGAAAAGAGTAATCAGAGTTATACAAATTACAACACTAATGTGTCCATCAGATTGATTGATATCCCTTGCTGACAGTAGTGTGGAGAAATGGATTCTTTTAGATACATTTTTGGTCTGATTGTATGCTGATACAGTTCTTTTGGCGGTTAATTTGATAGTTTATCAAGTTTTTAAATATACATATCCTTTGATGCAGAAGTCCAACCTCTTTTTATCTATTTTAGAGAAATCTTTCAATGTGAACAAAAGGGCACATGCTATAATGTTCATTACAACATGATTTGTGGCGGCAAAAATTAGAAACCTCTTAAGTGTCCATCAGTCTGGAAATAGTTAAATATATTATGATAAAACTGTTTTTTAGTAGTTTAAAAAGTCTAGATAGATTTATATAACTGATATGGAAAGATCCACAAGAATGCGAGACTTTAATACTGTGATATTATAGAACAATACTAAAATACTATACCATTTATGTGAAAGAAGAAAGGAGAGAAAACTAGATATATACCTACACACCTTAATGTATTAAACATAAATGTCTGCAAGGATGCACTCCAGCACTGATTATTTCTGAGAAAGGAAATGGAATTGGAGTGGGATGGGAAAGTCAGGTTTGGGTGGGGAGTAGTGGTAAAGAACATTTTTATCTTTTTTGACAATGAGAAAATATTCAGATACATCTTGTGTAATAAAATAATTTAGAAGGGAGGAGAAAGTGCCCAGTCATGTCACTGAGAATCTCAAGCAAGAAGATAAAGCCTGAAGAGAATCCCCTAGATTTGGGACATCACCGCTAACAGGTAGAATTCAGTTTTCGTGGAGTGGTAGGAGCACAAGACAGATTGCAATGGATGGAAGGATAAAAACATTAGGAATTAAAGAGTGTGGATTACTCTTTCAAAAACTTAACTACGAAGAACATAAGAGTAAAAGGGTGGTGCCCCAAGGCAGATGTAGGTTGAAGCAAACTTTTAAAATATGGAAGCTATGCACATGGTTGTATGCTAAAGGAAAGAGATCCCCCCTCCCAAAAAAGTGGAAAAGATTGAACATTATGAAGAGAAGGGATGACAGATGAGGCAAAATCCCTGAGGAGTGCCTTGGGATCCAGAGCATAAATGGAGGACTTACCCTCAGAAAGCCGAAGAGGCCCCTCTTACACTGGGAAGCAGGGCAGGATTTGGGGCATGTATAGTTGCAGAGAAGTATGTGCTGTGAAGGGGTAGGGAGTAGCAGAGTATAAGAACTACGAGAATTCTTAACCTATCAACTCCATTTTCTCTGTTAAGTAAGGTTATCCACTAAGAATAGTGCTGGAGATGGTGGAGCAGCCAGCTGGAAGAAGTGGATAAAGATTTAAATAGTTGTGAAGGAGAATGTTACCTAACTAGAGGATCATCGGACTGATGGAAACAATAAGCCCCCAGCTGTAGTTGAAAGCCCTAAGTTCCTAGACAGATACTCAGCATTCTCACTGTGGATATAGACGGCAGGCAGTTAAATTGATCCCAGATTGAGATTTTATCTGGTGGGTGTAGACAGTGGGAGAATAACAAGAGAGTGGTTGATGTGCTGATGGATCCCAGGTTCTGGTTTAGTGGGAAAGGATGCGAAGACAAGAAGGGAGAAATCACTGGGAGAAAATCCAAAGTAGCAAGGGTCTGGAGCAGAAATTTTTAGGTGGGGTTGGTGCAATTAGAATAACCTTAGGGACTTTTTCAAACTGCACTCATCCTTCCTGTCCTGAGCATTGATATTCTTACCTGCTGGGCATTCCCTCCCTGCCTCTCTTTCCAGTTAAGAATCAGTTCTATAGAGAGCCATTGTCACTGCTGACAGCATGGTGGTGTCCCCCAGTCAGTAGCCTGGTAAAGTTAAAGAGTAGGTGTCACTATTCTATCTGAACTCTTCAAAAATATAGTGTTGTATCAGAAATATTTTATCATTAAGAGTGTATACATATATATATATATATATAGAGAGAGAGAGAGAGAGAGAGAATTTTCTTTTGGCTTATGTTGTATTTCAGTAGAAATATCAGTGACTTAGAACTCCTTTTCAAAATTTGGTTCCCTTTGTAATTTGAGGAGTGCTGGTGACTGACTTGTTTCTCTCTTTGATTTCCAATGTTGTAAAACCTGCAATGACACTTAAATATGCGGAGTCATGGGGCACCTGGTTGGCTCAGTCTGTTAAGTGGCCACCTTTGGCTCAGGTCATGATCTCAGGGTCCTGAGATTGAGCCCTGCATCGGGCTCCCTGCTCAGTGGGGAGTCTGCTCCTCCCTCTCCCTCTGTGTGTGTGTGCGCGCGCGCGCTCTCTCTCTCTCTCTCTCAAATAAATAAATATTTTTTTAAAAATATGTGGAGTCATTACCTGAAAACAGTTTGTGTACAACCACCTCAACTTTAACTTTTCTAGAGAATGTTTGGTAATGATGAGTTCTTTATTTTTTATCTATCTATCTATTTTAGAAATATATCATTTATTTGTATTTTTTAAAAAGATTTATTTATTTGAGAGAGCAAGGAGAGAGTCCATGAGCAGGGGGAGGGGCAGAGGGAGAAGGAGAGAAGCAGACTCCCCACTGAGCACAGAGCCCTGACCAGGGGCTTGATCCCAAGACCCGGAGATCACCACCTGGGCCGAAACCAAGAATCTGACACTCAACTGACTGAGCCACCCAGGTGCCCCAATGATGAGTTCTTTAAAAAAAAAAAATCTGTGTGATGATTTCAACCAAAGAAACTACCCAAATATAATCAAGACATAAACTTTTCCATGCAGTGACTTTTTATTTCATTTTGAGCCTTGTTCTTTCTTTATATTTCTCTCCTTGCTACATTTGTTTGCCTTTTGGTAAATCTTAAAATTATGGTCTTTCTTTTTGAGGTCTTTAAAAACTTTTCTCTCTCTCTCACTTCTTCCTGTCTGTTTCTTCAAGGTGAGAATGCAGGAAGATGCAGCTCTCCTAAACAAAAGAATAAGCACTCAGCCGGGGCTCACGGCACTTCCTGAGAATCCAAACACTACACTTCCACCTTTCCAAGATACATCATGTGAGTTGCAACCGAGGATTGACCCATCTCTTGGTCAGCAGGTGAAGGATGGCCTCATTGTGGGTGGCCAAGGTGATGCTTCTGTAGATGCCATTTACAAAGCAGTTGTGGATGCAGCCAGCAAAGGAATGCAGGTTGTCATTACCACTGCAGTCAACAGTACAACTCAGATCAGCCCCATTCCAGCTCTGAGTGCCATGAGTGCCTTCACTGCCTCAATTGGTGACCCATTAAGTCTCCCCAGTGCTGTCAGTGCGGTCATTCATGGACGAAACATGGGCAGTGTCGATCATGATGGTAGGCTGAGGAATGCAAGAGGGGCTCGGCTGCCCAGGAATCTGGACCATGGGAAAAACTCAAATGAAGGAGATGGGTTTGAATATTTCAAGTCAGCAAGTTGCCACACATCCAAAAAACAGTGGGATGGGGAGCAAAGCCCTGGAGGGGAGCGAAACAGGTGGAAGTGTGAGGAATTTTTAGATCATCCAGGCCATATCCACAGTAGTCCTTGTCATGAGAGGTCCAACAATGTCTCTACACTGCCATTTCTGCCTGGGGAACAGCACCCGGTACTGTTACCACCAAGAAACTGTCAAGGGGATAAAATTCTGGAGGAAAATTTCAGGTATAATAACTACAAAAGAACTATGATGAGTTTTAAGGAGAGACTAGAGAACACTGTGGAAAGATGCGCACACATTAATGGGAACAGACCTCGACAGAGTCGGGGCTTTGGAGAGCTGCTGAGCACCACAAGGCAAGACCTGGTCCTAGAGGAACAGTCTCCAAGCTCCTCAAATAGTTTGGAAAGTTCTCTAGTCAAAGACTACATCCATTACAACGGAGACTTTAATGCCAAAAGCATTAATGGGTGTGTGCCTAGCCCTTCAGACGCTAAAAGCATTAGTAGTGAAGATGACCTAAGGAATCCAGATTCCCCTTCTTCAAATGAGTTGATACATTATAGGCCAAGGACGTTCAACGTTGGCGACTTGGTCTGGGGCCAAATCAAAGGACTTACTTCTTGGCCTGGAAAATTAGTAAGAGAAGACGACGTTCACAACTCATGTCAACAAAGCCCCGAGGAAGGGAAGGTATACCAATCTTTATCCATTGTCAAATACTAACCTTTGTTCAGATATCAATTGTTATTTTTTGTTGTCATCACTTTGGATTCTTTGGATTTGAAATTAGGATTCTTCATGACTCATTGAGGTCTCACAAACTTCTGGAGCATAAAATGAAGAGGGGATGGTTATAGTCACCAAAATGTCATATCAAGGGGTGAGTTGTGAAGCCTTTGTAGATCCCACTAGGGCCTCTAACCCAGGAACCAGATTTCCAGAATTTTGTTAAGTCTGCCTTCCTTCCCTGCATGTACCTAACTCTTCATTCCATACACAGAGGATGAAGGCAAGTGGCAAGGGCTGGGAAAAAATCTGGTGGCCTTTGGAGTCTAGGAGTGTGGCAGAGGTAGGGTAACAGGAAGTGCTGGGAGATGGCGTCACACGGGACACATAGAGCCGAGGAGGGGGTAAAACCCAATGCAATTGCAGCCATTTCTGGAAGCAGCAGGTAACGTCTGTGTTCAGAATGGTGTCTCCTTTCAGGAAAAGTTCTGGGCCTTTATAACATATGGAAATGTTTAACCCCACAGTCTGGTTCTACTTAACACAATCTGATCATATAAATTAAATGAAAACTTCTCCATGAGACTACCATTCAATTTAGAAGAAATTAGTAGGGGTCTTCTGGGTTTCCCCCCACACACACACAATTGGTAGAATTGGCTCACTAGGCGAGAAATATGCAGAATGTTTAAAGCCGATAGAAAAATTTATATCTGACCAGGAGGAGATAATTATGCACATTCTCCACATATGATGAGGAAACATAATTTTTCATCTCCTTAGGAAATAAAAATTACTCTTACAAATATATTCTCTTAATTATTACTCTTACAAATTATTCTCTTAAGGAGTATATTATATAAAGCTATTTCACCTCTGTTCAAACCTCCACTGGCACTTAGGTTTAATGGCAGGAAACCAAAAACATTTTTGCCAGCACAATAAAAAGATTGTCTTTCTCCAAATGACCAGAAGGTCCTTATACCCGTTGCTTTTAATGCCTAATATATACTTGTCAGGATACGCTCTGGGCGTAGTGTTTCTACGTTTGATAAGAAAATGAATTCCATACCCCTATTCACAAAATATTTTATTCTCTAATCTCTCTGAGACCAGACAAAACATTATTTAGGTTGATAAACCTAAATATTTTTGACAGTTTATTCAAAAAGTAATTAGAAACAGCAAAATTGGGCTTTTATGATATAAATGGACTGCTCCAAATATAAGATGTAGACACTGATCTGTTTTACAATTTTTGTGCAAATGAAACCAAGTCTTTTTTAAGTGCCATTTTACAAAAAGCTTAACGAAAGAAAAGATTATGGCCTTCCTTTCCTGGAAACATTCTTCCTATCTTAAATGCCTTGTCTAAATATCTTTTTATGTCCTCAGGAGAATAAAGGCATGTACTTTTAACACATTTCACATTAAACAATGGTTCTAATCTTCTGATTAGTCTGTGTTTGCAAACTCCTGGGATTGAGTTACTCACCGATGTTTGGGGAGATACACTTTAAAAAAAAAAACATCATCTGAGAGTCCAAGAAACATTTATTTTGCTTCATTTAAATAAGCAACTGGTTTTCACTCACTATACAGTAATAAGTGTTTTTAAAAATCCAGATTCTTCTTCCTTATTGGAGGCAATACATGAATTTCTAACAGGGAACATAAAATTGTTTCTGTCAACTCAAATATTCCCCTCACCACCCCCACCATCTGACATTGTAATTTTGCATTCTGACAGCCTTAGTATCAAAACCTTGATATCATGACACACTAAAAATATTTTTAGTAATTCAAAAAAATAATTTAAAGCACACAATTAGAGGTGCAAAACTGAAAACATATAATAAAATATTAATGATAACACATGAAATATTTATCTATCATTAAAAAGGAAGGTATAACAGCCTTAAAAGCTCTAGGGCACTTAACATTTTTAAAAAACCTCTGATCTTCCCAGGACCTACCTCACTTTTGCACATTAAAAAAACAAAACAAAGTACTATTTCACAAGCACTCTTTTTTCTTCTATAGTTCACAAAACAAAGGAAGGGCTTCCTCATACCTTATTTAATGATGCCCAGCAAGCCAAGCAGTTTTCTCAATTTAGAAGACCAGAAAAGGTGAAATTGCAAACACAAGTCTGTCTGACTTCAAGGCAGATGGCCTTTGCTTGATGTCTTGGTAATCCTGGTTCATCAAGAAAAAATTAAACTATATTCAATATCTGTGTAAGACAAAGCATAGTCTTTTTGAAAAGATTTCCAGTAATACATTTTTAAAATTTGTACTCTCAGTCCGGTGAACAAACTGTCATGATGTAAATTTTATTTACATAGAACCCCTTAGTCCTCAGCAATGTTGGATAAATAAAGTCTTGTGCATTACTAATCAGATTTCTTTAAAAAGGTAAGCTGTGCATTAGGGTCTCTTTCATATACTGTGGCAATGGCTGACATTTTAATAAAGTCGAGAGAGAAAGAAAGAGACTGACTCCATAAACAATTTGTTTATTATAGTAAAATCTAATTAATTCCACCTTGCTAATATGGAATGTGGGACCACATCCCCCTAGTGTTTATCTTTGTAGTGTCTCAGAAGAAAAGGTTTAGTAAACAATTTTTTTACACATTATCATTTTAAACCTTCTTAGATTCTCAGTTTTTCATACTATTTCCATGTCCACAAAGTAAATTAATCCAAGATTCTGTCAGATCCCTCCAGATAAAATCTATGTAACTCAAGTGTTAGAATAGATTTATCATCTTATCTCTCCCCACCCCCCACATCGCAAAAACCTATCATTTATTTTTCTGTTGCAGTCTTTGTTCTCAGCAAACCACTTCAAATTCTTTTCAGAAGTAGGCAAATTTTTTTTTTAAAAAAAAGCAATTAATTAGCAGTATTGCAGGTTTCTAATTCAAAGTAAGCTGGGCACCTCTCTTGTTTTTAGGTTGTATGGGTGGTCTCTGGACTGACAGATCAATGCTGTGACTGACTGGAGCACTGATATTGGCCAGGGGCTGAGATGTCCATGATCTCCTTAAGTTGATACTTTAGCCAGCTGTCGTGATAGTAAATGACCCGGTCAGTTTAGGATCTTAGGAAGGCATTGGTTTTTTTTTTTTGTTTGTTTGTTTTGTTGTTTTTAAAGATTTTATTTATTTATTCATGAAAGACAGAGAGAGAGAGAGAGAGAAAGAGGCAGATGGAGAAGCAGGCTCCCAAGGAGCAGGGAGCCCAACGCGGGACTCGATCCCAGGACCCTGGGATCATGACCTGAGCCGAAGGCAGACGCTTAACCTTCTGAGCCACCCAGGCGCCCTTAGGAAGGCATTGTTAATATTTGGTGGGGTATTAAGTGTAGCAGCATTACTAATAATGCATTAGAACAGTTCTGCCCTTTTGGAGATTGCTTCCTAAGAGGTTTTATTTCAAAACATCAAACACTGTATGAACATAGTCTACAGAGAACTAGAGAGAACACAGAGTGTGGCAGAAAGAGGCACGGGCTTTGGACATTCTCACATGAGCTTAATCCCAGCTCTGTCAGTTCCCTAAATGCTCTTGGGTAGGTGTATTAATCTCCCTGAGTTGCGGGGCACCTGGGTGGCTCAGTCGGTTAAGCGTCTCCCTTCGGCTCAGGTCATGGTCCCAGGGTCCTGGGATGGAGCCCCGCATCGGGCTCCCTGCTCGGTGGGAAGCCTGCTTCTCCCTCTCCCACTCCCCCTGCTTGTGTTCCCTCTCTCACTGTCTCTCTCTGTCAAATAAATAAATAAAATCTTAAAAAACAAAACAAAACAAAATCTCCCTGAGTTGCAATCTCTTCACCTCTCAGGTGGGAATGGAATATCAGTTCCTACTCAGAAGATGTTTTAAGAGTTAAATGAGATACCATAAATAGATTATCCAGCACACAAAAGAGGCTCAGTAAAAATTAGCCTCCTTGCCCCTGTTCTTTTTATGTTAGACAACCTTATTAATTTGGATGTCACCGCTCTGGAACTGTGGTAATTTGAGTTTAGTTATTGTTTACCTATGCATTATCCATGAATAAAGGATTTACTAACCAGGTGGAGGGTGAGAGAATTATAATGAATATATTTAATGAATGAAATAGTTTATGACCATTTTTAATGAAGTTCAGCACATCACATACAAATTGACATATCTGATTAAAAATTATTAGCTTTTCATTTCAAGCAGGAGTTCTACTTGGAAGCATTTTCAAGCACTTTGTTCAGTGAGCCTGAAAGTCCCTCTCCCAACAATGTTTCTAAAGAATACCAACTCAGACTTTCTTCCTTTATTTTCTTACACCACTCCCACACATACAACAATATTAATTAGTAGAGATGCTTAACAGTCCATGAAAAGTTGGGCTGAATCGCCCCTATAGAATACTGTCCCAATATCGAAGCTATGTGAAACACTAAAGAATATTATGTGTCTGGTACTACACTGTTTCTAAAGTAGTATCTCCTTACCCTCTAATACATTCCTTTCTTTTGTTATCAGTTTCTAATGAAGGATGGTCTGAAAGGTATTTATACTTTATCTCAATAAATGATACAAGTTTCTCTCTGAACCATGAATCCTTTATAGTTAAGGTTCAGTGGCCAAGAATAAGACCTCAGTGCTGAGTTCCAGTACATCATCACAGCCAGAGAAATGCACTGCCAGATCTTGGCACAGTATTAGGGAATTCTTGGAAAGGAAAATGGCCTCCACTGGCATTACACCTATCCAACATAAAGTGCAAACTTTTTTTTTTAAGATTATTTATTTTAGAGAGAGAGAGAGTCTCCAGTGGACTACCTGCTGAGTACGGAGCCCGATGTAGGACCCTGAGATCATGACCTGAGCTGAAATTAAGACTGGCCGCTTAACCAACTGAACCACCCAGGCACCCCAATGTGCAAACATTTTAAGCAGATGCAACTGTGGGGGAAAATGGTTATCTTTATATACTTGTTTCAATAATTACTTAAAAATAGGAAAAGCGCCCCTGTTTTCTAAAATATATTTTGTAATTATCATCTGCCCTCTCTGATCTTACATTAACTAGCCTAAGAGTATTGACTGACACTCAAATGATAATCAAAAAAAATTTTTTTGAGTGCATAATTTTCTCTCTCTTTGAACATTTCCCATTGGTCTTCATATTTCTTTTTTTTAAGATTTTATTTATTTATTTGACAGAGAGAGACACAGTGAGAGAGGGAACACAAGCAGGGGGAGTGAGAGAGGGAGAAGCAGGCTTCCCACGGAGCAGGACTCCCAGGACCCTGGGATCATGACCTGAGCCGAAGGCAGATGCTTAATGACTGAGCCACCCAGGTGCCCCGGTCTTCATATTTCATTGCTGGTATATTCAATGTGTATTCTGACTTGAGCCAAATTTAGGAAAGGATTTATTTCTGGACTGGCACCACAATGTTTCTCTTCAGGGAAACACTGGTTGTTGTTGGACAGGTAGAGACCTCTGATTACCCAGAAAAGTTGTACATTTCAGTGCAACACCACATGAATAAATGAAGACATGTTTTTAAAAGTAGTGGGCAGGGTACTCTCTCTTTAGAGTCACACTTTGTCTTGTTATGTGTGGTTGTATTTGGCAGGTAGAGATAAAAATAGTTCTCTGAATAGTCAGTCATTCAAATGAGACAAAATTCATCATTATTAAAACTCATAACCAAATTTATTTTGGGACAATACACCTTCTATATGTCAGGTGAGTATCTCTCTCTCTCTCTCTCTCTCTCACACACACACACACATGTTTTGACAGTGTGAAACATGACCAGAGAGAGCTGACCATCGCATTTTAGGGATGTATAACTGAAGTATGAGCTCTCTTGTGTTGTCTAAACATTCTACTTTCAAGAACATTCTTTCTGTGCGTGATTATCAGCATTAACTGTTTGTATTCTTTGGTACTATAATTCTCTGTTGAAAGTATGCTTTGTGTATTGCCATTGCCTTAGGTATCTCCTTAACTACTGTTGAGAATGATCCTTGTCTCTACATTTGATCACCAACCACAGTATTTGAGCTGCATTGTGGCTGGTGGGATGGCAGGGGCAATCAATGCTCTGTAGCAACTGGATCTCCTTGAAATGGGAGGAAAATAGTTTTTGAAAAATAATGTGCAAGATAAAAGCCAGGCTGACGAAGTCAGTGCCTGATCAAAATTTGGAAGATAATAACAATGAAGAACTGGGTAAGACCAAAAATGTGAATATTAACAAAATGACTAAACAGAGTAAAAGCTTAGTTAAGACTGTGAATGTCCCTGAAGTGAATTGTGAAATATTGTAACCTTTTTCCCTGGAACAAGGATAAAGAGGGAAAGGAGGCCTATCTCCATTTACCAATAAACTGAGACCCACACGAAGTTCTTGAGCTCGTCCGTACAGTTTTCAAAAGGATGGTAGCAACTGGAGTTTGGTTTGAGGCAGGTACAGGCTTCTGACATGAACTTTTAAACAGTGCTGCTTTAGAAGTAGGAGCTTATCTAAAACATTTAATTGCATGTATGGGCAGTGGATCAACATGAAATCTGTTGTACATTTAGAATAGATTTACTCTAGTCCTGTAGTGTACTTTTCTACTACTTAAAACCCTGCTTCCAAAGTAAAGAGGAAAGGAAACACACACACACATACACACGCACACAAAGCCTCACATAATGTCACCGACAAAAATCGTTAATGTGTATTTGGTTAGTTCATTTGAAAAGAAAAATGGGATTCACTTTCGGAATTTTTCCATGAGTACTAGTGATGGAAAATTAGATTCATCCTTTATTGTCACAGGTGAGTCAACTCTTTGAATCATTTCTTTATCATTAATTCCCACTTTAAAAAAAAAATGTTGCAATATTGCCTTTAAGTTAGCAGGACTTTTTCAGGTGGAAGATTTTTTTAAATATTTACTGTTTAATTAATGTTTGACAATAATGATGCCTCATGTTTGCTTATTGTTTCAGGGCTGTATTTCCCAGACTTCAGCTGAAGTTGCCTGCTCCCTACACCCCCCCACCCCCCTACCCCCTGCTACCTCTCTGTAAAAAAAAAATAGGAAAAAAATGCATGCAATGTTCCTTTAGGGGCTGCTGGGTGACTCAGTCAGTTAAGGGTCCAACTCTTGATTTCAGCTCAGGTCATGATCTCAGGGTCGTGAGATTGAGCCCTGCATCAGGTTCCATACTGGCCATGGAGTCTGCTTAAGATTCTCCCTCTCCCTCTACCTCTGCCCCTACCCCCCCCAATGAAAACCAAAAATAAATTTGCATGCTTACCTGTACTATTACTTAGTTAAAAATTTTATTCAGATTCATTTATTATTTATTTATTTATTTATTCATTCATTCATTCATTCGTTCATTCAACAAAGACTTTTTGGACTCATACTATGAACTAGGCACCATTCAAGCCACTTTCAAATAACTCCTTCAGTCTTATTCTAAGATATAATACGTGTGAAATCATAGGTGTAACGTTTTTTGTATTTTTCTAATATAAACTTATATGAATATATATAAACTGATATATGACTATAAAGAGATTAAAAATGTTTAAAGGTCTGTCCTTGTATCACATGCCACTAATGACCTTTTGGTGCTTTGGTGTTTAGAAAGTGCCCAACCATCCCTGTTCTACAGCTGAGGGAGCTGAAGCTCAGCAAAGTAGCGTTCTGAAGGACACAGTGACAGGCAGTTAAGCCAAGCCCCACCCCGATCTCCCAGCTCTAAGCATAATACTCTGCACAGTGCCATTCCCCCAACAACAGGAGCTGACGACATGAAAAAAGGTGTGAAGAATGAAAAGGTGGCTTGAGTTCAGCTGTACTGCCTCTCTTAGGAAACCTGGGATGTGGCTTGTACTCAGTCCTTTGACCTTTATGTGACAACTTTGCCTCACAACTAAGTAGCGGCAAAGTAAATCACCCAGAAATTCAATCCCGTTACCAGGTTTAATGCCTGCAGGAAATTTTGACATCATCTTTACTTAATAGGCTCTATTCAACAGTGGTCTAGGATCTTTGATCCAGGCTCTTCTAATATATACTCTCCCTCACTTTCAGAGGGTCAGTTTGGCTCTCTGAAAGGTTTGCGTCTCCCTTCGTGGTAGATTTAAGTTACTTCTAAGATAGACTACGTGCTACTGCATTGACCCCAAATCAAACTTAATAAAATTACCAAATTTTAATATGTGCCTTGTGAACAAAATAGACAACCAGAGATTCAGACTTGTTCAGAGAAGTCTTAAACTTCCACCTTATAAGAGTATATGGGTATGTTTCTGGGTATGTTGCCAACCCTACTGAACAGGCTATAGGACTATGCGTGTTGAAGAATTGTGATACCTAAAGAATGTGAATGAGTGAAAGAGGGTTTTAGGAGTAAAAAAAATATTCATTATATGTGTATATTTGTACATGAGATAATATGTGAACTATAAATACACATAATTTCTGGTAATTTTTTCTAATTCTTAAATGACATAGGTGTAGGGAGTTATATCATGTTGGTCATTACTGTTAACATCATCATTACTAGAGTGAGACTATGGGACAGTTATGAGTAAAGGTACATTATAAAGTCCTCCCATGATTTCTCACCAAGATAGGAATTAAATAATTTATGGAACTCCTGGCTTATGAATGTACAGGAATATAAGGTTATAATTACAGATCAAAGTATTACGTGTTTTAAATTACTTGCTCCTTCAGTGTAAGGTTTATAGAAATATTTGTGTGTTTATCCTTTTTAATGTTACATTTATGTATTTGATTTCTCAGTACTTTCTTCATTTACAAGTTAGCTAAGTAATTTATGAGGAAGTATTCATTAAATCATTAAATATGATTTCTGTTTGACTAGAAATTGAATTTATTTTGTTCTTCTCCAATACCATCTTAGGGGGTGCTGGTATCTTTAAAAAGTTTCTTGAATATTGCATAAGTGCATGAATAATTCCCTATAAACAACATATGCTTTTCATATATTTCACAATTCAGTAGAGTACTAAAATTCTGAAACTAAATAAGCTAAACATTTACCTCTGGATATGTATGATCTTGCCATATCAGAAATAAACAGTTATGTGTATCTTATTTGTATTTAGTTTCAGAAAGCACCATCATTGCTTTCTCTTTCAAGGTCATTGAATCCTTTATAAATAATATTGTTCATTATAGAGTGCCTTACATACAGCCTTAGAGGCAATTTAAATGAAAAAAATTGCAGTAGAGGATTAGTTCAGAAAAATCACCAGAAAATTACCCAAGCATAAAAAATTTTAAAGATAATTTTGGTCATGTGTTATCTAAATTTCTGTAAAAATCTAATTTGTTTTAAAATAAGTTGACCTAACTTTTTTAGTGTGTGTGTGTGTGTGTGTGTAAAATATATACTTCAATGTATATTGTAGTTGGTGTGGTGAAGAGAGCTTGAGCGAGCACTTTGGAGTCAGACCTGAGTTTCAGTGCTGGCCATGTTACTTAAATTCACTGAGTCCCATCTGTAAAATAACAAAAATAATACTAGTTTGCAGTATTACCATATTAAATGATAAAACAGTGCCTTTTCTATAATAAATGTACAAGAAATGTTTTTATTGCCCCTTATTCCTTATTTAATTAAAAATAAAAATTGAAGATTAAAAAAATAGTTTTACCTAACTTAGTTTTTAAGAATTGAGACCAGTGGGGTAAGTCTTCATATTGATGTCTTGCTTTGTTTCACTGTGAATCTTTCTGTTGCTTGCATCAATCCCTTCTGAGATCTTTCACTACATCAATTTGTGTCTACTATAAGTTTATGTTACAGGAGAGCTTCCTTCCTACTGCCAAGGGTGGGAGGTCATTTAAATATAAGTGGAATTAGCCATAGATTACATAAATGTAATGTGTGAAATATCTTTCATTTTCTCTTCATGTGAGTGAATACAAGATGAAACCTCTTTTCTAACATAAAATGTGAAAATGTATACAGGCACCATTTTTTTAAAAAAACAACACATGGATATACTCATCTTAAGCTTTTCCAGTTATTTCAGCAAGACACTTTTCTTCATGGCTTCTGTGAAGTGTTATCAGAACAAAATTGTCTCTTGTTCTAGCACACAAGAAATTGGGTGTCCCCAATGAACTTGTGTAATTAGATATTTGCATCCTTTAGGACAAAATACAAAAATCGTGAAAAGGAAAATGTTTCATTGTTCGACTGTTTTTCTCATTGAGTATTTAGAAATGCTTGTTTTCAAACTTGAAAAGGAAACCCTTTGTTACTCATTACTGAGTACTCAATTTGAAGGGGTCAAAGAAAAATTATTTATAAATGATATTCATGTCAGGAAGATTTCAAGAGAAAAGTTAATAATTTCCTTGCTTCTTAGTATTTATTTTCTTACCCATGAGGCATTTTGGCAGCCTCTCAAATTTTTATATAAAAGTAGCATAGGGTTGGGGAAAAAACTGGGTTAAGGGATGGCTGGGAGACTTGCCTTGAAGCTGTGTTTACACAGCAAGCAACACTGTTTTTACTTAAATTGGTGGTGGTGTTTTTTTAAGATCAATAAAAACAGCAATGTTTTTCTAAAGGTGTTTTTATTCACAAGTCACATACAAGTTTTCCTATTTATTAATTGTTTATCTTGGAGGGATGTCTTCAAGAACCATGATAGAGATTATTGGGGAAAGTGGTAAAAGCTGCACCTCCCTACCTCCACAAGTCCCCCAGTCACCATTTGGTGGCCACAGGGTGATGAAGTAGCAAGATCCTTAGCAGTGACAAAGCAAGAAGGGAGAGGACACTCACACAAGGTGTAGCCAGACCCTCTTCCCTTGACCGGAAGGACTATGGTGGTCTACTGCCCACTCATTTTGTGGCCTCTGCAGAGCCTAATACTACTAGGTAATAATAGCTGTTCTATGCTTAGTTGTGTTCAACCTGACTTGTTGCATTTTGACTGTCTCAGCAATTCTAGCAGGAGGGTAGGTATTATGGTCCTCATTTTAAAGAGGAAGCTGAGGCCCAGAACATTTGGGTGTTTTATTCATGCTAGAAAGTGAGGAGGTCAGATTCAAACCCCCATCTGCTGGCTCCAAAGCCCACCCCTTTCACTCCCCACTGGTCTTGTCCTCCCCTGATGGAGTACAGATTTGCAGTTGCTGAGTATCAGACGGTAGAAAAAGCAAACCAGGGATCTCTGATTTATATGATTTTGTGAATTGAAGGTTATTTAAAGTCCAGATTTTGTTCTTAAAATGTTATTTTCAGAATGTTGACAATAGGAAAGCCAAACAATCTTTAATGTCCATGGATGTTACAGCCTGGAGCCAGATAGTCCACCTCTGCTTGAGCAGGGACGGGACATTTGACAGGGCAGTGAAAGTGAAGCCTCCCTTCCCCCAGCAGGGAAGTGAGAATGATGTCAACAGCTGCAGGCCCGGGTAATATGGTTTGGTCTTCATGCCTTCACTCAGGTGGAGCCCGAGAAGTTGAAGACACTAACAGAAGGTTTAGAAGCCTACAGTCGAGCCCGGAAAAGGAACAGAAAGTAAGCAACGATTCTTTTTTCTGCCATTTTATTTTCCACGGATATAATTTACTGGTTTTTGTTCATAGGGACAAGAAAATCTCACTAATTTTATCCACCTTAGGGCCTGCCTAAGTACAGGTCCAAGAGGACCATTATAGTTAAGCCAAATTAGCTACAGAAAATATTTTCTTTTCTTAACAATCTGTACTGTTGTGTGGGATTTCCCTCTTCATGAGCTCTTTCCTCACTCCCTCCATCTCCATCCCTCTTATTTACTGGGAAAGAAACACTCTCGTAGCAATTAAATAGTCTCTAAAAGTGTAGCAAGGGGCGCCTGGCTGGCTCAGTCAGAAGAGCGTGGGACTCTTGATTTCAGAGTCATGAGTTCAAGCCCCCTGCTGCGTGCAGAGATTACTAAAAAAAATAAAACAAAAATAAATAAATAAAATAGAAAAATAAAAGTGTAGCTGAAGTCTATCCCTTTGGGAGTAGGAATGGGGAGAGAGCCCCAATTGTACACAGGTAAATAATTTTGGCAGATTAACTGTTAGTCAGAGTGATGATAAGTAATTCTTTTTTCTTAGGGCAGGAATAGTAGGTTTTCTTTGGAATTATGACAAGAAGTTGTACTTTGAGACATTATTATTCAAGTATTTCTAGATCTTTACATTCTGGGTAAATGTTGTATGGACAAGTAGATAATGTTTGAAACACAGTTTCCACTGTAATACAATGTAGTTTTGCGTATCATAATTATTATTTCATTTTAAGGTAGAGACGTACAAATGCGCTTTTGCATAGGCACAGGGAAAGTTATTCAAAATACATATAATTGACATGCCTGTTCAGTTACTAAAATGTTCATATTATCAAACATCTAAGAATTATGAGATCAGAATGATTAGTAGTGTATCTTGTGTACATAGTGATACCAGTAGTACCTATTAAAGAGCACTCTTTCTCATAGTTGTGCCAGAGATAAAATTTCAGAACTGAACAGCTCTTGGGGGAGACTCTTTATCTCAATAAACTGCCTCGCAGAAAGATGCCAACCACAAGAGACAAACTCCTGTGCCCCTATGTCGGGGACTTCTTTGGAAGATAGCAAGTTGGCACTGATTGTCGTGATGGCTGAGTGAATTGTCAGATTTGCTACAGATACAATAAGGAATAGGGACGAGGCCAGCCCCCTCTACTCTCACCATGCAGAGCTTTGTAGTAGGATAAGGCCCACAAAACTAGTTTTGGATGAAAGGAGGGAAATCGCAAATTACCTACATCACAAATTTGCAATGGGCCATTTGCTATGGAACATTCAACAATACTTGTTTATTTGATGTAAAAGATCCCTAAAATCTTTCCTCCAGTGAGATATTCCAGTTAGCTGAATGATGTGCAAAATATCCAAAACGACTGATAACACAGAAATGAAATAATGCCTCCAAATATTTAAATACACTGCCTTGAAATGAACTGTATTTCCCCCATAAATTTGGTATTAATCAATTTCTGAAAGGTAGTAAGTAATAAATAGCAATTTAAAATTTTTTTTCTTCCAAGCTAGTTTACTAGTTATGGTAAATTTACATGGGTCCTAAGTGGCATTATCTAAAGGAACTGTCATGAAACCATAAGCTCAGAATATGGATTGGAGATGTAAAAGAAGGAACTATGAAGCAAACTTTAGTAAAAACAGCCTTATTTATCATGCTACTGTCTATGCAGACTGGCTTGCCTTATAAATGCCCAGTAGAATACTTTACATTTTGCATATACTATTTAAAATCCATTACTTTATTCTCCCAATCACAAAATGGGCCAGAATTACTAAGCCCATTTATGGATGAGGACACTCAGACCCAAACAGCTTAAATAATTAGCTGAAGGTTATATGGGTGACAAATGATGTATTGAACCCAATCATGTATTTATTTTATTTATTTATTTATTTAATCATTTAGTTATTCCCTAATTTAAGGAGGCTAATTGAGCAAAAATCTGTGCTGCAGTCCCTGGAACTCACTGTTGAGCAAAGGAGACAGATCCAGAAACAATTAAAATGTTAAAATTGCAATGGCAGCAAATGTATAGTATACTTGGGGATCATAGAGAAGTGGCATTAAACTCAGGAAAAGAAAGACTTTCTAGAGGAGATATCTGAGCCAAGCCTTACACACTACATAGCCAGACAAAGGAAATAAGGACCAAGGTGGCGTGGGGTGGGGTAGTGTTTGGATGAGATCAGCAGTTGGATTTGGGGCACTATAAACCCTCAGACAGGAAATTGTAAGAGATGCAGCCAAAGGTGTAAGCAGCAATCAGATCATGAAGAGCTTAGCGAGGGCCCAGAGGATCCTTTATCTTATTGGAAGTGCTTGAGGGGACAGGTGGTTGGATTTTCACTTTAGCTATGGCTATATGGAGGATAAATTTTAGGGGAACCGTATTGGAGACGGGGACATTGTTTAGGAGGACGTGGCAGAAGTCGAGGGAGGATGAGGACTCAAACCAGAACTGGAGCAATGAGAATGGAGGATGAGGAATGTGGTCGAGAAATATTTAGAAGGTAAAATTCACAGAACATCATGGTGATTGATTAGAATGTGGAGGGTAAGCAATCAAGGACAACTTTCAGGGTTTTAGCTGGGGTGACCTTGTGGGTGGTAGAAACACTGACTGAAGTGGAGAATAAGGGGGGGACTGTTGAATACATGTGGGGTGCCCGTGGACTGTGTCTGACACTGGGAAGAGGTGGTATTTGACTATGTAAAATTGGCTGTGATCACCCAGCTTTCACCCATTTGAACAGTGGGCTAAGGACTGAACCATTTGGGCATTTGAACATTTACTAGAGATAATGAAGAAAATGAGAAAAATCAAAAAGGAGGAAGAGAAGGGGGGGCGCGCAGCAGAGCAGGTATTAGAAACCAAAGACCAAAAGCTTCCAGGATAATAGAATGATAAACAGCAGTCCAGTAAGACAAGAACTGAGAAATCTCCTTCGGACTGGGCAATTTAGAGGCTATTGGGCAACCTTAGTGAAAACAGTTTCCAATAAAGTGGAAGGTGTAAAAACAAAGTGTCCATGGTTGAAGAGCAAATAAGTAGGGAGTAGAGAGAGCTGATATAAATTAATTAGGCTTCTTCCTATCCTTAATATGAAAACTTCCTGAAAAATAACATGAAAATGGCAAAGATTTGACTGCTTTTGTAGACAGAGGAAAAGGAGGGAAGAAGCAACTGAAAAAGGAAGGCGGCATTTGGAATAAGATGATTAAGGTTGGTTCAGGGCCTGAGTTCAAATCCTGTTTCCACCACTTTAGAGCTGTGTACCCTTGTGCATGTTGCTTGATATCTCTGAGCCTAAATTCTTCACTTCTAAAATGGGCATATTAATATCTACCTCTTAGCAGCATTGTTATAATATAGATAATTTAAAGAGAGCCTCCACTAAAGAAAAAAATTCCATAGCTTTTAGATTTGTAATAATTTTCACTGAAACGAGGATCAAATCTATCTATACATACATATAAACTTAAAATTTGGTAATCTGACTTTTGTGAAGCTGGAAAGGGATAAAGTGATAAAATAAATCATACTTTCACTTTAAAAGCAAGAAATTATTCTTAGCGTGTTAAATTTTCTTTTTTTTTTAAGATTTATTTCTTTATTAGAGAGAGGGAGAGCGCACACGTGCGAGCACACAGACGAGAGAGGCAGAAGGAGAGGGAGAGAATCCCAAGCAGACTCTCCGCTGAGCATGGAGTCCAAAGTGGGGCTTGATCCTACAACCCTGAGATCATGACCTGAGCCAAGACTAAGAGCTGGACACTTAACCAACTGAGCCACCCAGTTGCCCCAGCATGTTAAATTTTCTTCAATCTTCATACTTTCTCTATTAATTAGGTTTCAGAATCTAAGATTCTTGACATTTAGGTGTCACCCAAATTTATTCTGTTCTACATGAAGTGAGTTGCTTAAATTCTAAATTGAAAGTGTAGAGCAACATGCAATTTTTCATTTCCCTCATTTCTTATACCATTCACAGATGTGTACCTGCCTTTTTTCTCAATTAGTGAAGATAAGGATAATGTGTGACAATATAGGCAGTGAAGAATAGAAGTAGCAGTTATCTCCATTAATAACTAGAAATGTGATTATATGAACATCTATTGCTTAATCAAGTAGGTTTTAGAGTGTCCATTAGTAAAAATGTTTATTATTAAATGTCAGCAGGGAATCGAAAATAGTGGAAGAGACTCCACAGGGAGTCCCTTGGTACTGCAAGACTGAATTTTGACTAATTATTCATTTCATGAACTCATGGAAATTTTTCTTCTTCTTTTAAGTTCATTCTTTGTTGACCGGACCAGTTAGTGTAAAAATTAGTCTGCAGCTTTAACACCTGGGAGCATCTCCCTTTACCTCTTGAATGTCCTGATGCATTCAAGCAATTTCATGCCCCACCTCTCTGTATCTATTCTCTCTTCCACAAGTAGTCACTTCCCCCCTTGTTAACAACTTAAGTTTGTTAAAGGAAAAACACTATTAACTTAGCTTAAATTAATACAAGCTGTTTACAAACATTTTAAACATCTTGTTAAAAATGAGATCACAAAGTCCTAAATTCTCTCTTTTTATTCAGCAAGTAATATTGAATTATTTTTATACTTTAATGGTGATGTTATTGCAATTTTTCATAAATAGGGAAAATTTTTTCATGCCTCTTTGAATTTATTACTTTTAAAAACTATTTGTAGTTAAATATCCATCTTCTTCATTATCAAGTTAGAATTGGTTTCACCAGTTCTCCTAAAAAGTCATGAAGTATTGCATATAAACAGTTGTCATAATGCCTACCTCATAGGCTTGCTGTTAGGATTGAGATAATATATATGAAGATTTAACACAATTCTTGGCACATAGACAATTTTCAATAAATAGTAGCTATTTTTGCTATTAAGATAAAAATGAGAAAACCAAAATTCTTTAATGGTTTTTCATTGAAATGTTTTACCTTCATTTTAGACATTTAGAACTTTACGTAGTTGATTGTAAACCCATATTAAAATAAATATCCATAACATAAATATCTTTTGAAATTTATATTCATACTTTTAAATACAAAAGAAATAGTAAAGATAAATCTATTTAACACATTACTCAAGGTGTAATATTGTTAGGCAACTATTGAGATGTGTGATACTGTCAAGACCCTTGCCAAACAGCCCATAAATGGGGCCCCAACCCAACCCCAGACAAGCTTACATGGCCTACGGAGTCCTGGGATCAGACTGCTCCCCACCCCCACCTCACGTCGCTCAGCATCAGGCATAGCAAATTTCTCACTGGGAAAGCAACCCAAACTGACTCCACAAGATGCTCATGGTCCCTTAAAACTGGAATGGGTAGGTAAATAAAAGAGTGTATGAATAGGTTATAATATCAACTTGGACAGTGCTCAGTGCTTGGACAGTAATAAGGGAGAAAGACAAGTTGCAGAATAGTATATATACCATACCATACCTGATGGACACCTTTGTGTGTATATTAAAAAAAAAAAAAAACATATAAAAGACAATACCAGGTACTGTTCGTGGACATATAAAATATAAAAACAGGGACTCCTGGGTGGCTCAGTCAGTTAAATGTCTGCCTTTGGCTCAGGTCGTGATCTCAGGGTCCTGGGACCAAGCCCTGCTGGGGCTCCCTGCTCAGTGGGGAGTCTGCTTCTCCTTCTGCCCCTCCCCCCGCTTGTGCTCTCACTCACTCTCAAATAAATAAATAAAATTAAAAATAAAAAATATAAAAACATACTAGGAAGATACACAACATAGTTGCCTTTGGCGAAGAGGGGAGGACAGAATGGGATTAGGAATTGATGACAAATGGGAATTTCAGCTTTTTTTTTATTAAAATGACTTAAAGAAAGTAGGTAATTTATTATCAGTTTATTCTTGGAAGTGGGTTTGTTAGGGGTTAATTTATTCTGTGCACTTTTCTGCATTGTTTATATTTCTAAAAATAAAGGGGAAGAATGTAAAAGCTAGAGGCTGGCTTACAGGCCAGCAAAAGGTGGGAAGAAGGAGTTGGTGCTGTATTGTCCACATAATTTAGTTAAAACCATTACATTAACCTTTTTTTTTCTCAGTTAAACTGACTTAAGTTCATATATGTTTCCCAAAATATCGAGACATCGTGTTAGCTTTGGACAAAATTTTTAGTTAGTAAATATGTGGAGCATGCATGATGTGCCTGGCAGTATACACAGAAACTAAATGTGTGAATTGTCCAGTCCCGGCGTATGAGGGTAAAACCTGGTGGGGGCTGTGGTAAACGGAAAGGCCTCATCTAAAGGCATTCCACTAAAGTTCAAATATGTTTTTAAACACGATGTGAGCCAAACTAAATGGGACTATGAGCCAAATTCCTCCACAACTGCAAATTTCCAATCTCTGTGTAGATGCTGAGGTGGGACTTAACTCTTAGAAAACCACGCTGACAGCCTGTTATGAAAAGGTTTATGTAATGGTTATCTCTGCACCTTTTCTAGTAATTGTCATGACAAGGTAAATGAAATGAATCACCTTAGTACTCAGAATAACTGGGTAATTATTTATATGCATAAAAATGGAAAAAAATAAGTTAGAGTAGACAAAGGGTACATAACTACAGAACAGGATAAGATAGTGTGGATTTGCCTGATTTTAAGTAGTTCAACAACTTCCTACAGTTTCAACAGTGGCAGAGGTACCCTTTTGTATTATTCGGGCCACACGTGCTGAGTAGAGAAAAAAATTCAGTGATAGATACTCTGAGATAGTCATTCTTTATCTGTTCAGATACTTAAGTCATTTTGGTTTTGAGGGAAATGTGGTGGGCCCAGGCATGGAGGGAGCCGTGGGCGTGACAAGCGAAGCTGTTTCCCACCTAGAACATGCAACGTGCGTGCTTAGGCACACCAGATTTCAGCCTTCACTTGCTCAACTCTGGAAGCCAGGACGCGTCAGAGAGAGCAGAGGGAGCTCCCTAGTGGCCAGAGTGTGCAGTTCAGCCCCTCCAGCCTCCCCGCGGCTGCATCACCCGGCTGCCAGAAAAGAGAGGAGCGCGAACAGAGGCAATGCAGGGCAGGCTGGAATCCTGGAGGACAAGCTGCATCTCTGCGGGCAAGGAGACGCATGGCCCAGTATTCTTGCAAAAGCATCGGACGGAGGAAGAAGCATGTGGAAGGGGAAAGAATCCATTGTCCCCTATCATGTGTTCCACTTTTTCCTTGTTCAGTGACTTTATTATTAATATTCAGTGGTGAGAATCCCGGAGCGTTTATCATCTGATTTTTCATATATGAATATAAATTGACTTTCTTTGGTGGAATTGGTACTTATGTTTTTTGATTAGGGGATTAAATTGAGACTTTGTTTCCTTAATTTATTAATCTGGTGTGTTCTTTCCATTAATTCCAGAAGTGGAAAGCTAAATAACCATTTAGAAGCTGCTATTCATGAGGCCATGAGTGAACTGGACAAAATGTCTGGGACTGTAAGTTAATTTATTTTTCCATTATACTGTGTTTCTTTGAAAATAAATTGTATTACACTTTTTGGTAAAGTCTCAAATATTGACAAGCAACTCACGTAGCAATACTAAATTAGTAGGCTCAAAAAAAAGACTGATCTCAAAAAAAGACTGATATCAGAAAAGATTCAAAGTAATTTAAGAAAAAAATAACCTAGTAGTATTAACTATGTCTTTTTCTCAGAAATAACTCATTTTTCCCACATAACATATTTTCTAAATGTGAGCAGCACAATATTCCAGCTCAAACCACAGGTTTCTGCGTTTGACTCTGAATAACAGTGGCCACTACTGCTGCCTAAATTGTCAATAATGCAAATTTTGCTTTGGCCATAGAACAAAAAAAGGGAAATTGAACAATAGGGTCAAGATCAAGAGTGGACGGACCTCTTGGACCTCTCATTTCCTTTCTACTGTTACCTAAAAAGGAAAATATTTGGCACAAAATCCTATTGTTAAATTATTGAACACTGTAACCTCTGGTTTTTGAGAGGTTGAGTCTATTCTTTCTTTACATTTGTACTGAACGGTTCATACAATAGTATTGCATGTGAGAAGTTTAATCATTGTCCTCTAATTCACATACTGGCCAGTGTAAACACTCAAAATATAATTTTGGTAATTTCCAAAAAAATGTAAATTATCTAAGGCTATTCAGCAATGAAAGCTAATTTCTTTTACTTTTACTCAACACTTTGTGTTAACAAGGTTATCTGGATCCTAACAACCCATTTGGTGGCTACTGATTGACAGATATAGGTTATAGATTCACAGAATGTTGGGGTTGGTATGGGCTTTAGGGATTTTGTGATCCAACCCATCATTTTGCAGATGGGTGAATTAAGACCCTCAGGTGTTAAATGTCCTGATAGAATTTAGGAAAGGTCTAAAGCAGGGATTGTAAATTTAAACACCTTCTAAGGCCAGGCAAATACTATCAATAAGTAAAGTGAGTCAGCTGTGAGAAAAACAGCAACTAAAGGGGATTGAGAAATGCCATCCAAGAGGTCAGGGTAGGTTGCCTTAGAGGCTCAACACAGTAAAGGCTATTGCTCACTTCAGTGTGGTGCTGGTTGGGGAAAGGCTTGCTGCACACAGTCATTCAGACACTCAGGTTCTTCTTTCTCCATCTAGTGTCCACCATTCCTTAGGGCCTCAGAGTGCTCCTTCATGTCACTTGCATCCATCCAGCAGGTGGGAGAAGAGTATAAGCAGAGGGCTGCCAGGATAGTCTCATCACTTCTGCTGCTTTTCCTCTGGTCTGACCCCATCATATGGGTTTCTTAACTCAAATGGACTGGGAAATGTAATAGATGACGTGTCTTTTCAGGATGAAGAGAAAATGGGTTTGGTGAGCATCTTGCTGGTCTTTGCTGCAGGACATTTGGCCTTTGTGGCCATCAGGCAGTCAGGACTGGTGGGAATTGTGGCAACCTGGAGACCATGCTCTCTCCAGAAGGAGCTTCTTCCATGCTCCAGCAGATCTCAACCGTATGGGAAATTATGCCAGAGTTGCAAGCTCTTCCAATTTTTCATAAGACGCTAAAAGTCTGGAATTGAAATTTCCCCATTTTTTTTTTTTTTTTTTTTACTGTTGACAACGATTTTTTAAACATTAAAACATCATACAACTAAACAAAATACCTTTTCGGGCCACATTTGTTCCACAAATTACGAAGACTTGTTTTCAGTCTTGAATAGTCTTCTTTCCTCAATTATAACAAGTTTTCAGTTATGGCTCTTCATCAGAAACTAGTGGTTTTAAAAAATGTATATGGACAGGTTAGGAGGAAGAGGCAGTTTGAGAAACTTATAAATGTTACTTTCAAAATTTAATTATTTTAAAGCTTTTTACATTTGACTTTGAGTAGCATTGGCCTCTGCTGTGTATCTAAACATTATTTTTAAAATGTACAATTAAGTCAACTTGTAGTGGACCTTGAGAACTGATTGGGCACCTCTCCTAACTATGAGTCGTGACATTATGTTGGTAGCTTTGAAATTGGCTATGGTGGAAGTGTTTACACCATGGAAATTGGCAAATGCTACAATAGGCTTTTGTCCCTCCACAGGGAGCTGGTTTTTAGGCATTAGCTACACCACTGCCTTGGGACTAGCCTGCCTTTCCTAGGTCTTGATCTTGCCCTCTCCTCTCAGTAGCCACATACAATGTGGGGCACTACACCTACTAGTACCTGTCCTCTGCCCCTCAGAACCATACCTGCTGTCTGATACCTGGTGATCGTGCCCTGCCATGCTCCACCCCTGCCCAGTCTGACACACAGCCCTAATTGCTACAGTTTCTTCATTAGCATCTACAGATGAGTTGTACTACTTGCTCATCCCAGACTTTACAAGCTCAGATCTGCCAATAGATGGTAGTGGTTTTCTCATTTTCACTCCGCAAGTCTTCTCAGGAATAAACTTCCTTGGGCTGAGCCATGTGCGTGGTCTTACCACGGTTCTGACCCTCCTTGGTAGTTGTAAAATAAGTCGGGTGACGAAGGAAAGAAGAAAACATGTTTGGTATGTATCTTTCCACTTTTCTAGACTCTACTGAAATTGGTGATCTAGGGATCGCCAACAGGAAAGGCTTTATTTCTGTCTTAAGTGGGCAGCAGGGGTAGCAATGGCACACTGCATTTTCCACACTTGATTTTCTCTGGTTCCTCTTTGGAGTCCCACCGTTTATGGGGTTCCCACGGTGTTGTTCTGCTTATCAGTTCCTAGGATTCCTCCTTCTCTGTAGTGACTATGGGCACGCTGAGATCTGGGGTCTTGACAGAAAATGTAAATGCCCCATGATATCAGTGATTGAAAAGGAAAGGTGGACTCTATTCTTTCCCCTGTTTCTTTGTCAGAAATTGTATGGTGTTTGTACTTTCAACCTCTGTTGTTGTTTTTTTTTTTTCCACCTCTTTATTTCCAGGTTCACCAAATCCCACAGGGAGACAGACAAATGAGACCCCCCAAACCCAAGAGGAGGAAGATCTCCAGATAACAGGGACTACTCCACCAATGCGCAGTGTTTATTAAAGGAACGTGCACAGATAAATCTCTCTATAGATAGGTATTGATATATCCACTGTTATATCAGTATTTATGCTATGGCAGATCGCTACCACCACCACAGGGTGCTAAAAGAAACAGTGATACAATATTTTTTTGAACAGGAAAGATAAAGAAGGCTGGAAAACCAATCAAAACCCCTGACTGATGAGAGTGATAAACGGTCAAGAGATTACTGAGAAACTTTTTCTATAATGCTAAAATTGTGATTATAAGAAATGTCCAAATGTTTCGGAAGACTTTTCAATGTTGTATATAGAAAATACAGAATTTCACGGTGACATCAGAAGTGTAAATATTGTACAATATTGTCATGTACAAGCGTACCTAATGCACACTTTATCTTTTATTGTACAAAGAAATAGTGTACAAAATTCTTTGGTTTCTATGGAGTACACCTACCAGAGACTACCAGTGTAAAGTGATAAATAAAAATACAACCTAAAGGCTTTTCTATGATAATGTAACAGATGCTGTTTTTGTATTTAACAGCAGAGAAAAGGCATGATGATGTAGTACCTGAATGATGACATACACTGCACACCACCGAGTGTCCATTTATATTGTCTGTTTGGAATGAACCTTGCCTGGCAGCACTGGACTCGATTTCGGGTGCCTACGAAATCAAAACCTTGCAGATTTCTAAAGGGATGAGGGCTCACAGGTCTAAATTAAGAATTCAGAAACTGCAACCATTTGTTGCATATTTTTTTTACCTAAGTTTTAAAGTAGAATAGGTTTTATAAAAAAAATCTTAGATGGAGTATTTTACTCAGTCATTTCTGTAGTTAACGTTTGATAGCCACCTATTGATCTAGCTAGCTTATGCTGCACCACCATTGACACTCAGAGTGGAATTTGTTTGCAGACAGTACCTGACAAGATAAAACTCTCTGTTTCCATACATGGAGGCAAAAGCCCCACTTCGAAACCATTATCAGAAGTAAGGTTGATTATAATTCAGTTTTTTTGTAGTGGCAAGAAGAAATACGAATCATCAAAGCAGGTTTCATAGCCATTCATCAGTGTTACTAAGAAGTGAAGGTGGCTTACAAAATTATTAGCAATGGTAATTTTTTATCAGTATTATGTAACATATCAGATTTATTTTATTTAAAGAATTATTTATACCATTAACAGATTCTTATATATATTAATGTGGCTGAAATGTGCAGGTTAAATCTATTAACCAAATTATTTATATTATATTAAGTAAGAAAAAATGTGAAACAAATGTAGAGAGAAAATACTACATTACAAGTATACAAACCTAAAACTGTGAGCCATTGTAAAGTACAAGGTTATTAATAAGAAATGTAGCACAACATAATCTTCCGTCTTTTTTTCACAGTTTTTGTGGTGGTGGTCTAACCCTATCTCCCAATCACTTGAGTGAAGTTTCAGGCCTCCAGCCTGACTTCCATTAATGGATTGTCAAAAGAAGGGATCCATTATCCCTTTATTCTTAGAATCACCAGCCCGCACCCCCAAACCCTTAAACCCCCAGAGCACTCCCTGCCTTGTCCCCTAGCCTGGGGCTCACTCGACAGCTTAAACCTCCAGTTACTGGGAGCCTTTCGACAGCAGGCTCCAGACCCCCAAATGCCCACCACCTCTGTTATCTTTCCTCTCTCATACAGCCCCCATACTCCTCAGTCCCATGATGTAGCAGAGTCCCAGTAACTCAGGAAAAAGGAGACCAAGGTCATTCTTCCAGTTGGTTTCTTGGGGCCACAGCACAGAGCACTCCATCTGGGCTCACTTTTGATAGCAACAGCTCTCAGCTCTTCCCCCGGTCTCCTGTGTCTCCCTGTCCTTCCACTCCTATCCTCACCCCTACCCCCAAGCCTGATGGAATGCAACTGGCTACCCTGGGCTTCTCGGCCTGGAGGCAGGAACCCTTCCTTCTGGGGGTAGGTTCATTGTGTCTTTCATGTAACCATGGGATTGCCTGCCAGTCCTTCCCATGCAGTCACCCCGAGTCATCTTTCGCATAGTTTGTTGATATGTCTTTGTGTGTTCGGTATGTTTAAACCATAGATGTCCTTTTTTTTAAATTTTTTGCCACCAACCTGCTTTTCTACTGTTTCGTCTACATGGTTGGGTTGTTTTTATTCCCAGGTAGACACATGTGTGTGTTTGTGTGTTGCAGTGTCTGCATATGTGTGTGTGTGTGTGTGTTGATATGTAGAAGTTTTTTAGCCCTTGCTGTCCGTCTTTAGACTGAGTTTGTGTCCACCGAGCCTTCTTTTAGATAGTTCAAGCTAATTAGGTGTGTGCTTCCCCACCCATGTGCACTTTACATCAGTAGACCATGTAAAGTATGTTTGTGCCCATGATTTCACTGGTTCCTTACGGCTTTGATGTGGATGCTAGGTGTTGTTGTTTCAGTCCACACGGGCTTTTTTCCCCTCTCTTTTACAGTTCTATGGTTTCATGTAAGCAGTTAATGTAAATATTGTTAACATTACAGGTCATGCAGTGCTGTAACATTTTTTTAAATGTTGCACCTACTTTACAATTAAAAACTTGGTCACTCATACTTGAATTTTGCCCATAGAGCCATTTCTTTCTCTTTGTATTGAAGCCAGTTCATTTTTTTAAAAATGAAGGCTAGCCCTTCTACATTATTACATTTTTTATTCCCTAAAATAAGCAAACTCTTTTTTTTCCCCCAACAAATCTGACAATGGAAATAATGAAAAATTTTTGCTCCTTTAAAGAACATAATATCCCTCTTGGAAAAGAAAATCTGATTTTATTTTGTGTCCCTTAACAGTCTTAGGAAGCACAAGGAGAATAAACTACACCTTTAAGTAATTTTTAAAAACTATTTCAAATGAATGAAAATTAACCGAGCAGCTCTTGTTTGATTTGTCTCATTTGTTGCATTAATAGCTATCAGGGGTTTTATTTATTTAAAGGAATATTTTTTGGTTTGTAGTTTTCAGTCTCATTGTGAATGTAAATGCTTTAAAAATATTCATCCCTTGTGAGATCATGGGCCACTTTTAGTCTTGTATTTGGACCCTGACTTTGAGTTATTTGCAATGTCTGTTTTTCAAGTAAACACAATCTTCTTCTTTTTTTTTTTTTTTATAACATAACACTGCACAATTGTGGGAACAGCAGAGGGCTGTTATTTTGTTTTCTGTAAGTTTTATGAAGATTCCCAACTGACTTATCCCATGAGGTGACTCCTTTTTCATTTCAGACCATGATAACACATTTTAGTTAACTTTGATAATCTTCTCTGCAGTTTGCAGTGTGTTCTTGTAAGTCACAAGTGGTTTTGTCCTGAGATTTTAAAAATCTAAAATGCTTAAGATGCTGGTGACATTGCTCTTTCTGACGAGAAAGCCAAGATTCTAGACCTTACTGAAAATCTGATACCTTGTTTACTTTGCCCATTTATGCCCAAATGGTGTAACACAAGTCTCAAGATTTTTCAAATGTAGTGTATAAAATGAGTTGTGCATTACTTGATTCATTTGGGGGCTATGAAAAAATGACATCAACCAGCCAGAACTGTAATATTGAATTAATTTATCTTTTTCTTTCATTCACTCTATCACATTTGCATTAGCCAAAGAGATAAGAACATTAGTAATTCATACGTGTAAACAACCCAGAAGTGAATATTAAATCAGTGAGCCAAAAAGCAATAAACAACTCAAGCATGGGAAATCCTGCTAACAGTGGGGAGTCTGATACAGAAAAAATATATAAAAAGCATTATCTTCAAATATGAAAGATTAATTTGTATCTACTGTAAATATGTATTATCAGCCTTATCTGCTTTTATACACACTGTGTGTGTACCTCAGCGACCTTTTATAAACCGGAAAAATGGTTGATTTAATAATTTGTTATGTAAATACAAAGTTGTCTATAAATTGGAAAATTTGATGCCAGATGGCTTCACAATATACAAATGTGTTTTGTAACATCATGCCTTTATGGATTAAGTATAAATACACTGGATTGTCTGTGTAGAAGAGTAGCAGTTTACATTTCACCTGCATTTCAAGTGGATATTTTTGTCCAAATGGTTATCTTATTAGGAAAAGAAAATGACCTGAACATATTCAATGTGGAAAACAAATATGGTTTTGAATTCACCAAAACTTTTCACACTCGAGGGTCTGTTCAATTCCATCTAAATGCTGTTTATTATATTTCCATAGGAGATTCTTTGATCCAGGACTGGGATCTACCCAGGAAACCTCCCCAAATGGAATTATTCTACTTTAGAAACAGGCTGTGCATCTTAATTTCTAAATCATAGGCTGGGGAAGAGCCACAGCCTTCTTACTGCTTTTTATCTTGGTTTTTTTTCTGCTTTGTTTCCACACATCTTGGAAAGCACTACGCAGATAAACAGGGCCTAGTTCTTGTGCACCAGGGTGTCTACAGAGTGACCTCAATGCAGGGCTTCTCAACCCTAGAACTATTGACATTTCGGGTGAGATCATTCTCTGCTGTGGGGGCTATCCTGTGCATTGTAGGACCTTTGGCAGTCTCCCTTGTCTCTACCCACCAGATGCCAGTAGCATCCCTTCCAAATTATGACAATCAAAAATGATTCTAGACATTGCCAAATGTCTCCTGGGGGTGGGGTGTGGGGAGTGGAGGGTGGGAGGAGGGGACAAAGTGAGACTTAAAAAACACTGCCTTAACGGAATCAGTTAGGGAACATATGTCTGTGTGAAATACTGGCATGTTTTGCATACTGTAATCAACAGGAAACTGATTCCTAGATCAAAATCCAAAACAAAACCCATGCCAAAGTAGCGCTTCTCAGTCCATCATTAAGGAAGTGAATCCGTTAGCTTCAGCTTCATTTTGAGCACATTTGATACTCTCTTTCATAAGCCTCAAGACAGTCATGTTTTGAGAAGTCCCATGTAGGGCTTAGGAAAGTTACCTAAATAACCTGATTCAGTTTACAAGAAGACGAATAGCCCACTTTGGGTGTGTGTAAGGAGCTTCAGTGAGCGGAAGGCTGGTTGCCTGCCTTGGGTCAAAATGAGGACTTTGGCTGCGGGGGACCGTGCTATGTATATATTTTAACAGCTCTCTAGCAGCTGGTTCAGGTAGCAGTAGTTTTTGCATGATCCTCCTATAAGTTTTGATGGAAGCAGTTCAGTAGATCTTGGAGATATCATTAATCTATTTATTCATGTAATAAATATTCTTGAATTCCTCCCTATGCCACACCCAGTGCATAGCAGTAAGGATACAGTGGTGAATAAGACAGACCCCCTTCTCTGCCCACACAGAGCAGCCCAAGTTGCTGGCTAGTGGCACATGTAAGTACAGTAAAGTGTGACCAGGCCTGGGCTGGGAAGCACAAGGCAGGCCCCTGACCTAGCTTAGTGAGGACCCCAGGAAAGATGAATAGGATTCAGGCAAAGGAGAAGTGTGTGTCCTGGAGAACGGTAAGGGAGTGTGTTGGTGTTCTGGGCCCACCATAATTCTTCATATTACATTTGTTGAGCAAGTTCCATCCCAGTCTTGAGGTACGTATATAAATCTATATGTGTAAATTCGCTTTAATAATCCTAAATGAGTGCTATGCAGCATGCTTATAGTTATTGCCAACAGCATCAATTCCCTGTTTCCTTCCCACAAATTAGTGCTGTATTGGCAGACCAATAATGGTTCTACTTTGATGATCCGGGGCTGGGGAGGTTTAAAATCCCCAAGCATTGAAGTGTTGAAAAGTGTTAAAGTGTTAGAAAGTAAGGCCTGCTAACCAGAATGCACAGGTAAGTGTAGGTCAGGTATAGATCTTTGGCAGGCCAACTGCTTCCTACGTACCTCCACCGGGAAACAGGAAGCTGCACGGGAGCCCACAAGATGCCACAGGTGCCAGGGAAGCACTGAGGGTTGAAAAGGCACCAGAAAGTGGACTACAGGGAGTTGGGGGCCGGGACAAGGCCATCTGGCTACAGGGACCTCTGCCCCACAGCAGGAGAGACCACAATGGTCTTTCATCATCCATTCCAGCCCAATATTATGCACATACCCTTGAAAGTATCCCCAACTACATTAATCACCTCCTACATTCAATGAACATTGAACATAAGGGCTTTTTAAAGCTAATTATCAGTTAAAAAAAAGAAAATCACACAACAGAGGCAGTGTAATAACAGGCATTCAATCCTATGATCCAGAGTCCAGCAAATAGCCCTTCCCAGGAGCATGGGGTCCTGCACACAAAAGATGGACCCTCAAGAGGGAGGCAGCCCATTGTAACCTTTACAAACGGGGTCCTGGAGAGGGATCATCTACAGTCAAATATAGACTGTGCCACTAACTCATTGAACTTTGGGCAAGTTATTTAAACTACCTCTGCTTAACTTCATCTACAAAAGGGGATTATAGTAGCACTTCCCGCATGGGGTTGAGGATCGAATGAGATAATGCAGACAAAGTTCTTAGTGCTGGCACAGAGCAGACCCTCAGAGAATGGTCATTGTTAAGCTGCCCCAGGAAAGATCTAGATCAGGAAAGGGAACTTCCAGCCAATGAAAAGTGTCACACATAAGGAGGAGTTGTGTCTAGAGTTGCTGTGTCTCTCCAGGAAGCCCTTAAAGGTAGGAGAATGGTATTTACCTGTCCGAGGCAGCTCTGCCCAAAGCAAACTGTCATGGGGGCCTTTTCCGGTTCTCCTGGTCCAGCCCTGAGCTTCTGGAGCTTCTGCCCAGGGTGTTTCTTAGATGAATTCGACTGTCCAAAACGCCACATGCAGACATGGACCTACAAAATGGTTTTCTAATAAACTGGTCTGGAAAATGATTTCTCTGAGAAGTGAACTGCATTGACCATGGCAATCAGAGCAGAAAGAGAACTTCTAACCCTCAGCCTCAGAGTGAAGTCAGGACCGGCTCTTCAAATAAGTAGCTCAAGGAATGAAACATTTAAATGACTTAAAATCCATCAAATCTGGGAATGCAGAGCTTAGTACAGAAAAGAGCATGTTTAACTTAAGAGACTAAAATTTGGGGTCCCAGTCCTTACCACTGACTCCATGATTTAAGACAAATCACTAAAAAGATCCTGGGGCCAGACTCCTAGGATGTGAAACCAGTTATTCAGGGGCTATGTGACCTCAGGCAAATTACCCTCCTGGTGCCTTAGTTTGATCATCTGAAAACTAAGGGATAATAGAATCATCAGTGTGCTTGAGGATTAAATAAACCAATCTTTGTGAAGCACTTAGAAGAGTGTCAGGCATAGAGTAAATACTAAGCAAGTCTAGGTATTGTCATTATTATTACTGCTAATAATAGGGGCTGAGCCTCACTGGCTTCCTCCATCCACAGATGGGAATGACTGAGCCCTTACTTGTCTTAAAGAAAGATCCAGTCTTCTGTGGGATGATCACTTACGAGGGTCCTGCTAGTCATATTTAGCCATTTATTTGTCTTCCCTGATTTAAATGTGGGTGCTCTTGAGAGGAGCAAGACTTTGAACCAAGCAATACTCAGGAAGTTCTTAAAAGATTTGAGAATATGGAGGGTGGGAGGAAGGTGTTCTTAACTATCCTAGAGTTAGCTGTTCTCGGAGGACTAACAAGACAATGAAAAGAAACAATACACTGAAGCATGCTTTCAAAAGGGGAGAGGAAAGAACAAAGAGTCTGAAGTGGTAGTATTTTCAAGTGCTATTAAGAATTATTATTTATTTTTAAATTGGAAGTCTAGGTCTAAATATTCTACCTAGACTTCTCAGGACTACGAATTCTTAGTCACTGCTGGCTTAAAGAAGGGGCAGAATTTGTTAGACACGGATAGAGTAGATTTAGCTAAATACTTAGGTCCCAGGGGCAGGGCCTCTTTAGGGTTTCCGGTCTGTTCAGCATCCTGGGCCGCTGCAGAACAACGCATGTGGGAAAGGGACTAGGGGGTCTAGTTGCCAGGGGCTTTGGTCCCTGGACTGTGATTGACTCTCCCCAGAACATAGTTTTTCCCTGCCAAGTTAATCTTAACTAGCTTTAATAATTAGGGAAGATATCCTTAGGAAATCTGCGACCTTTTACAGGCTCTGTCCCCCTTTTCCAATCAAATGGAGATTATCTAGAATCAATTAAGTTCCTTCAAATTTCAAAACAAGCATGGAGGCTCAGGAGCCTGTGATTTCAGGCTGAGTCTCACTGTTCTGGTTTATTTGGCAAAGAGTGGGAAGCAAACATTCACAGGAGCTGGAGAAGAAAGCGTGTGAGAATTGGAGTGGGGAAATGCACTGGCTTGCTCTGGATAAGCTGTCGGTCTGAGCAAGAGCCACCAAAGGCAAGAGAGACCCTTCCCTCCCCTTTCTCTTTGCTTTCCAGCTCTTCCCAAATGTCCGAAGCGATTACAGAGCAGGTGGGGCATCCTGGGAGGAGAGAAAGTGCGTGCATTGTGCTTCTGTGCTTCACAAGGCAACCAGGTCAGCCAGAAGAGATCAGGCCATGGTGACGGCCATCGCGAGGAGCTCATAGCTTTCTGAGTGGAGAGCAAAATACCAGAGAGGTGTGGCATGGATTTCCTTATTGTGAAACAGTGGTTTCCAAACTCTGAGGACATACTATATACAAATGTGTGTGTGTGTCTGTGTGTTCTGTGTGTACTACTGAATTAATTACATATGTGTGTAATAAAACACACAAAATTGAAATTAAGAAACACTGAGATGAACTGAACAGAAATAGAAGTGTTCTTTTTCCCTCTCTCACCCCAGCGGATTTTCTGACACTATGCCTGGGGCATGAGCATCCACCTTCAGAGATCACCCTAAGTGACAAAACACTGGGAAGTCAGAATATGTTGCTTCAGTAAGCAAAAGACAGTGATGGAACTGAACCATCACAGGGAGCTCCTGAAGGGGGACCCAGTTTCTCTTTTTTAACTTTCTGTGCTCAAGTCTACTTAACTGGTAAAGGAAAGAAAGCATTCCTGGATATCTGATAACTAACATGGAATCCATGTTTTTGTTAGGTGAATAACCTCAATCTTTCTATAAGTTCAAAGTGTCTATTAAATATGTCTGTTTGGATGTGAGACAAGTCACTGCCCGATTCTGTCACCGGCTCAGGACAGTTGCCGACCCAGTGTGCAAGAGCCTGACTGGAGGCCCGGTGCTGCCTGTACCCCTCGTGGTGGGATGAGCGGGCACACCCATGCTCACAGACCTGGGTCAGGCACCCTCACTGTGCACGTGCACATGTACTCCATGCACTCCCAGGCTCGGGAATGTTCTGGGGCTTTCTTGACAAGTAGCCAAGGTGTGTAGTTCTAGGCAGCCAGTTCATAAGGTTATGATATTGTGGAAAAAGAGCTCAACTGGGTTCTAGTCCCAGCTCTGCTGTGTGACCTTGGGCAAGTGCCTTAACTTCTTTCAACCTGAGTTTTCTCATCTGTCCCCAGGGGAGCTGGTATCACACCACCTGCCCCACAGGGTTATCACAAAGTTCACGTGAACATACCTATGCAGGCATTTTGAGAATAGCAAAACATAGTACAAAGGAAGTCATAAGGTATTCAGATCCAAGTGTTAATGTCTTTTCAAGGCATAAAGACAAACTTTTCCTAGTAATCTTGGACTGAACTATCCTGTGGAACTTTCTATTGAGGAGCCCAGCTCAGAGGGAAATTGGCTCATGGTGGATTTCTCATCTGAACTCAGAGCCATAGAGGTTTTATAAGCCTAAAGAATGAACCAAATGGACAATGATGACTTCTAAAAATGTGGATACATTTCCATACTTCCAGATAATGCCAAGATTTCAAAGAGATGTCATTTTTTTGTTCATTCATCAAGTATTTATAGAGCATCTTATCTCTGAGATAAAGTTAAAAAGGCCCCTCCCTCAAGGGCTCCTGTTCCAGTGAATGAGGAAGGCCTGTAAACAATCATTGCCATACATTGACAAGAGCCACTGCAAGGTGTGAATTAGGAAGAGCTTTGGAATACTGGGAGATTTAAATATTGGGGAATCAGGTTAAGTGACTTATGGAAGAGTAGAAATTCAGGCATTGCCAGCAGGGGTGAAGGACATTAAGAGAGAGGGAATGAAGTGAAGGCCAGGGGTTGGGTGAAGGATGGAAAGGGGTAGCGAACAACATGAATTTCTGGGAGTTGTGAGGCACTCAGTAAGTCTTGACTTAATTTCCAAAGGAGACAATAAGCCCAGAAAGTAAGCAGAAACCAGCTCATGGTGGAAGTGGGGTGCTGGCAGATCTTCTAGGCCAGCAGAACATGGAAAGCTATTTGAAACATTTTACATCAGATGAGCAACAACCACTTATCTATACACATATCAACAAATATTTATATTTATTGTGCACTTAGCATATGCCAGCACTACTCTAGGATACCCTGGTCAATATGACTGCCATGTTCCTACCCTCATAGAGTGGATAGCCCAGGGTCAAAGACAGACACCAAAAAATTATTAGTGTAATGAGTATTAAGATGGCCATAGCATTCTATGCCACCATATAATAGTTGTTTTAGAAAGGTCACTCTGACCACAGCATAGGTCAGATAATTTTTCCTATCCTCCTGGAAAATGCCAAGAGTTCAAGTTTTCTCTACTGACCTCAAAGTAAGAACCCAGCTGCTCTCTGAGAAGCTCAATCAAGATATCATTGACCCCCAGAATTAAGGCATGGGGAATGGCCAGGTTAAGGTCAGCAACTTAAAAGGGTTACATTTAGAACCCAGAGCCATAAGGTTGGAATCAAAAGCTTGTACTGTAGCTCTCAGCTCTGTTCCTGTTTGCCCATGTAACTTGCAAGTCACATCAATCACTGGGCTTAATAATTTTAAGGGAATAATAGAGTTCTTCTCAGATTAATGTTCTAGGACTCTATGGAAGAGGGCTAGTAATCAGCATGTTCTAGCTAATTCGTGTTTACAAAGAAGACTTCGGCTAGGGCTTTCTGTGTTAATCTTTGTCAGATCTACCTACCCATGGACTGACAATGAGGAGACAATTTCTTGAAGTACTTTCTCTTTTTTTTTTTAGTTTTAACTTTAATATATAATTTTTATTTTTTAATATAAGTTTTTTATTTTGAAGCACTTTCTCCATATAACTTGCCCCCACCCCCAACATAGTCCTGCACTTCACACTGTCCTTCTTGTTGGATGGAATTAAATCAAACAGATGGGGTTACAAGGAACAATCCAACTGATGTGTACGTGTTGTCCTTATACCTCACAGCAGGCTATTAGCTCCCTCAGACTGGATTTTGCCTTTCTCTTTTTTCACTACAAAAGATTTTATGAAGCACAACTCCTGAGGCAGGAAGATAATGTTTTCTCCATGACCAGAACAACAAGCTACATAGGATGAGCTTTGATGGGCACCAAAACCCCTTACCAGCCCATCCTCGGTGTCTGTAATTTCCATGGCCAAGATTAACATCCCCGTGAGATCAAAGAAATGACCTGACAGCCTGATAATTGTCACGAGGATGACAGGAAAGATGGGGGTGGAGTAGCTCAGTGACACAGGGAACATTTCAGGGAACAAAATGGTGGTATACTTGTCAACGTGCCTAAAAATGATGCCACTTAGATGATGACATGAAACTCATATGTTGTTCTACATCTATGAAACTCACTCAGTTTTTAAGCTAGGAGATAAGAACAAAGAACATAAATGGCAACTCCTGTCAAGACTCACCACCACCATGTACCCCTCACCTGTGTGTGCCTACCCCGACCTCAGCTAGATGGCTATCATTTGAGATCTTGTTTGTAGTCAAACAGTGCTGAGGAGTCATGATGAAGGCTTCCCCTCCACATGTCTAGTGGCTGATTGCTGCTGATCATCAGCTAGAACCTCGACTGGGGCTGTTGGCCAGAACATTTACACATGACTTCTCTGTGTGCTCTAAGCTTCTTCACAGCGTTGTGTCTGGCTTCCAAGAGCAAATGTCTCAAGACACAAAAGAAAGAGCCAGGTGGAAACTGTATTGCCTTTTCTAATGTAGCCTCCAAAGTCACATGTCATTGCTTCTGCCCAGTTTAACTGGTTAAAAACAAGGCCCTTAAGCCAGCCCATATTCTTGAAAAGTGAAATTCAACTGCCTTTCTTGCTAGAGTGACAAAAATTGGCAGACACATTTAAAACCACTCCATATGTTTGGGACAAAATATGTGATTGGAACATATTCTCCTTGCTCTGTTAAGTATTGCTAAGATAAAAAATAATTGCTAATGTTTTTGAGCACTTGTCATGTGCCAGGAAGAATGCGAAGCCCTCCCCATGTTGCAAGAGTTACATGACAAACCATCACCTCTTCTGTGGGACAGGTACTCTTATTTCCCCATTTCATCACTCTGGAATCTAAAACTTGAAGATCCTAGGTAATTTGTCCATGGTACCCAGGTAGAAAGTGGCAATCCCAGCACAGGATTGTCCCTTAAGCCAAACTGTCAACCTTTCCTCAGTCTCTATTTTACCTATAGAAGATGAATTTCAGGTACATGAAATAAACTTCTCAAAGTTAGTAAGTAGATGTATAAATGTATCCAACCTCACACAAGAAAATACACTTGTACAGCTCCTAACGATATGGAGAAAATATCTTCTTGATAACTGTTGTGTGAAGGTTTTTGGAGGGAGGAGGTTGGGTTTGAGGGAAAGATGCTGGGATAACCCCTTTGTGGGGCAAAAGGGAGCCTCCCTAGCCAGGTTGCTGGGCAGAAGGGAGCTTGTTGAAGGGAGAGGTAATTGACGGTGTGGAAGAAGGTTAAAGAAATAGGGTGACCCTCCAACCTACCCCATTTCCCACAAGAGAATCAGAAGATTTTAGGAGAAGAGACTTATTTAAACTCCCCCCACCCCCAAGCCTCTGAAAATCTTCAGTGAAATTGCAAAAAAATCACAGTGGGTTTGGTGTAGTTGGATTTATTGTTTTAGCTAGTTTAGAGGCTGAGCTTTGTATCATGGATTGATCAGAATTAGCCCATGCTAATAAAGGAGGGCACTAACCTCTGGGTTTTTAAATTGTGCCCTCTAACAAGTAGTTCATGTCCTTGACAGAGTGATGGAATTCATTAACTAGTTTCAGTCCCACTAGGGGCCTCTTCATCCTTCCCAGTAATTGGCATCAAGCCCAATCTGTTCCAGGAAGAATGAATTTCCTCACTGAGCATATGCTTACCAAGTGCCTACAGCACTTGTCATACCCAGATATGAACAAACGTCAGTAAGACTAAATTCTGGATTGAGGAGCTGTTCACCTTGTTTTGCCCACTCTGGTTACCAGGAATCTACTAGGAAGGTAGGTCTCACTTGGGCCAGATACCTAACAGTTCTGCAATAAGTCTATGAAACCATCTCCAAGTACTCATTAAGACTAACCCAACACTCTGTGGTGAGACCCAAATAAATGTTATTCCTTGTGCTTAACACCAAAGAACCTCAAGGATTATCTCTGGTTCCCTTTCATTAGGGAAGTGACAATAACTCTTAACCTGCCTAGCTGAAGGCATAGCTCAGGTCTGAATCTAGGCCAATTTTGGGTTTCCTGTGTTGTTCTTGTCCATGGTCATCTGCTGCCTCTTGCCACAGATTCTTGGTGGTAAGTCTCAGCCTTGGCACAAAACAGAGTCATTGACCACTAAGTGCCAATTGTTTCCTCAAAATGCTTCCATTTCCTCCATCAAGCTCTGAAAAATCTGGCCCTGGTATTGTGAGTTCTGTAGCTTCCTGTCACTAGCCCTGCACTCTCTGATGGTTGTTGTGTTTTCCCTGTGGAGATAAACATTCATTGCACCAATAAGAGCAAAGGCTTTATGTCCCTTCTCATGGAAGGGATTAGTTATATTCTGACTGGAGTCATGACTTAAAATGGACCCCTCATTGTGTAGAAATGTGGATACCATGGCACTTCCCTTGCAATACCTTTAAGTCTCTCCTTGTCAAGGTTCCCTTAAACAGTACCGTTTCATCGCTTTGTAGAATGCTGTATCATTTCCCCAATTATTCACAACCCACTTTCTATAAAAGGACTTCATTGTTACATACTTGTGGTGTCTTCCTACTTCTCCACCCTGCTGATAATCAGACTTGACTGTGAACTAGTTTTGGCCAATGGATTTTGAATAGAAGTGACAGAGCCTGTTCCAAGAAGGAGTCTCGAGGGCCTCAAGAGTCATTGTTTCTGTCATGTTTCTTGCAGTTTTCTGTATCCACAAATGTAGATGTTAGATGAGTATTCCTTCACTCTCAGTCCCACAGTGGTTGAGACATGAAGAATGGAGCTGGAGATGAACTGCAAGAGTCATGAAAAATGAGCAAGAAATAAACCTTTGTTGATTTAAGCCACTAGGATTTGGGGGTTGTTACTACAGCATTACCTAGCAAGAGCTGACTGAAATACTCATAATGTAAGCTACGTGCTTACTGTATGGAAGCCTTTGTGGAATATGGAGTTGTACTAGACACAGTGTCTGCTGTCTGCCTTCTAGAAGCTTACAGTCCAGGACAGAGGATTAGATGCCCCAGTATCTGTTAAAGTAGCAGAAGTGGCTAAGCTGATGAGTGAGGGAGGAAGACCATAAGGCTGGTTAGCAGCTTGGAAAGTAAGAGGGGAGAATTTCACAAAGGAGGGGTGATCGGGACGCTCAATGATGCAGGCACTGCAAGGAGAAAAAGGGTTGAGCAGGGTCTTCAGGGAATTGCTTCCGGGTGAGTGGGTGAGGGGACCGTCAGATGCAAGGGGTTGAGGAGGTAGAGAGGAAGCAAAGCCATCATAAAACATCACTCTTCCAACACATGTGGTGAGAGGAACTGTGGTCATGCGGGAAGTCAAAGATTGTAGCAGTTTCACAGGGTAATGCAGCAAGCATATTTGGGGTTTCTGCCCTTCCTTCATTCCCTTCCCATAGAGCCTGCCCCTTGCCCAGTGGGTCGGCTGAGGGAGAGGGAATTGGTTAGCCCCATGCTCCCAGCCTCAGATGATTGGACCGAGGAGGGCACCTGATTTGAGCAGAGCCAATCTAAGTTGCCAATGACATAGCATTTGAATAAACAGGCTCAAAAAGATGACTGGGGACAGTAACATTCCATCTCAAGGAGACCCAAACTAAGAGGTACAGATGAAAGATGATCCTTGGGAATGGCTCCTTGAGCTGAAAATCAAGTAGAGGAGAATACAGAGACTATTATCAGGTAATGTACATACCTAAGTCATGAGGGCCCATAGGAAGTGGTTGGGAAAAAAGAATAAGAGAACAACAGATACAGGGAGAAAAGTGGGGAAGCCATGAGTAAGAGATAAGGGTAAGTAAACTATGGTGCTTCATATATGCCAAGCGCTGTCCTAAGTCCCTTATGTTGATATTACCTCATTTATTTCTCATAACAATCCCAGGAGATGGGTGCTATGATTATCCTCATTGTACAGATGAGGAACCCAAGACACAAGAAGTGGTGCCCAAGATGACTCACAGTAAAGCCATGATCTAAAGCTAAGTAGGCTGACTGCTGACTCCCTCCTTGTAGTCACCATGCATTACTGCCCCTCAAAAGAGAGATGAGAGGCACTCCCTGTAGCCTCTGCGGGCCAACTCTCCCTAAGCTCAGGCATTTTCATTTTAGTGGATTTCCTGAGATCATCGAAGCCATCCAGAATGGGTTTCAGCTCCTGGCAACCGAAATAACCCAAACCAAACCAGATGGGGAGGTCTGGGCTTTCCAAGTGAGAGAGCCTAGGGATGTTAGAGAGAAAAAAGGAGTGTCAATGTAGCAGACCTACAAGGGAGCACAGAGGGATGGGATTAGGGCAAGGGAGAGACTTTTCATCTCCCATAGCCAGGACCATATGGCTTAGTTTGACCATCAGGCACCCACAGTGCCATATGGCAGCCAGCTAACTAACCAAACAAGACTGACACATAATTCAGGCTGTACCTTTCTGGGTGGCTCAGCCACTAACACAATGCGTGAGGTTGGGCTCGCATGCCTCCTCCTTTCTGGGCTTTGGTTTCCCCGTCAATAAGAAGGGAACGATGATTAAAAAAAAAAAAATGGAGAGAATCTGACTTATCAGCACTTCGTGGAAGGTGCAGATCACCCTGTGGCAGCCAGACCTGGCATCTTGGGTCAGGTTTTCCAGAAACATCCTCTGAGATGGAGGTGTGAGTTCAGGAAGTGTATCAGGGAGTCCACTCAGGAGCGACACCTGCGAGGACTGAGTGTTGCTGAGGGAGAAGTTGCAGCCAATTCCATGGGAAGCTTGAGCTCTTCAGAATTGTCCCAAATGGAGTCATGGGGCTGTGCCTTTGTACCCCACCCCACAGAGAAATCATCGGGCCTAGGATGCCCTGTTAGGTGAGGCAGCTCCCTGAGTCAAGGGCAGTTCCCAGTGAGAGGCTCAGCTCCGAGCGTTTCAGGAAGCAACGCCCCCTGTGGATGGGGGATGTGTGACTCAGGCCTGAATGGAAAGATCTGGGCAGTACATCAGAGCATCCCCTAGGCACCAGAACTGAACCCCACTTTTCAGGGGCCAAATAGGGCAGGGGAGCCTGGACTTTGGGAAAGGAGGGGGCGCTGAGAAGGGCCAGGAGGGGATTGCAGAAGGTTGTTCCCTACTGGTATAATCTCACTCTGTCCCTGCCTGGAGTCAGGGAAGTAAGTGACCATGGAAAATGCTGCATGAGTCTGGATGTGTGTGGGAACTGTAAAGGAGCAGACTCCTGCATCCAGTCTGAGGCCAAGAAGCCCAAGGAATTTCATGAGGGGTCAGAGAGAAACTGGAGAAAATGAGGCAAGGAAATTGTAGGGAGAGTTCAAGCCAAGTTTAACCTAAATCTCCAAAGGGCAGGGAGGTTCCACGTGGGTCACCTTAGACAAGAGCACATTTCTTAGCACCCAGCTGAATTTTGGAGGATTTCAGAATCTCCAAGAGCAGAATAGAAGGAAATAGCTCTCTGTGGGGCATGTGTTCCCAGCCCATAGCTGGCTGTTGAAAGAGCTACTCAAAGTGTACCCGGCCCGATTCAAGTGACACATGACAAGATGTGTGAGAGGGTAAGCCTCCCCCCAACAGCATTCTCGCTTCAGGAGCTGAGGGACTCTTACGACTGATCACGTCCCCCAGAATTCATATACGGAAGCTCTAATGCCCAGTGTGACGGGCACATAGCACCTTTCATGAGGTCAGAAGGGTGGGGCCCTAATCCAATAGTACTGGTGTCCATAGGAGAAGAAGGGCAGGAACGCACGCCCGGACCAAAGGCCATGTGAGGACACGACGAGAACGTGGCCACCTGAAAGCCCAGAAGAGAGGCCTCAGGTGAAACCAAACCTTGATCATGGACTTCCAGCCTCCAGAACTGTGAGAAAATTAATTAGTGTTCGTTAAACCCCCCAACCTGGGGTGCTTTGTTGCGGCCACCCGAGCAGACTGAGACGGGGTTGGGGGGCGCGGATAGCCAACCAGGCAAGCAACAGGCTGAGGAGGCTGGCGCCGGAAGCAAAGCCCATCTGTGTGCCCTCCTGTTTCTCCCTCTTCTCCGTCCTGCCTTGCACAGTCCAACGCCGGAGGGACTGGTGAGTGGCCAGGGGACACCTGGCAGAGTGCTGTTTAGAGCTACACGTAGACTCTGGATACGCAAATGTTTAACACGAGAAATCAGGGCCTCCTGGGTTGCTTTGCAGACCAGCTTCCAGCCTGGTGTTCCCAGCTGCACGCACTTGAGGAAGGACAGCAACGAGAAGCAGCTCACACTCGTGCCTCCTTCATTTCCGGCCGCTTCCTTGTTTGTTTGCTGGTCACCACCAATGTCACTGGCCTGAATTCGGCTCTCCAAAACCCTTTGTTTCACTGCTATTCTTCTGGTTCCACTTTGGAACTTGGATTAAAAAAAATATGACCCCCTTTGAGAAAATATCCAATGTCCAAATCAAAACTGCAAACTAGGAAGGTGAGAGTTTACTTTCTGGACCTCCTTATCTGAAAAATGAGGCAGACATACCAGATTTGTGGTTGAAAATTTTTTTTTCTTTAAACCATGAGAAGCCTGTCTTCAAAAGAAGCCTTACCGGCAAGCAGAAACAAAGAACGTACCTGTGAGCTACACTGCTGGGATCCGAAGGGGAGGAGCGAGTTTTAGAATCTTGCCCACCAAGGTGGGGCTTTACAAAGCGGGTTTGAAAACGATTTACTATCACCTCCTAGGGCAGTTAGTAGAGATGGAGCCAATGATGGCCACTTGCCTTTGTCCTCAAGAGGAGAGCCAGGCCAAACATGTTCACTGAAGCCTCTCCTAGGGAAGAAGACGGTACGTAGTGCAGGCCCATGTAGACTGGGGTGGGGGAAAAGGGGAGAAGGTGTGCGGGTGCTAGAGGAGCGTGGCAGGTCCAGGGGAGACGGCAGGAAGCCCCACAGTGGGGTCCCATGGAGGCTGGGCAGCCTGGCCTCTATAAAGAGACAGTTGACTGGCTGATTGGTCCTTGCCCTGCTGCCTCCAACAGTGGTCCAGGATCCAGAGAAGGGGGAAAAAAGGGCAGTACACATGGAAGGAACAGGAAGGCCAGTCTTTACATCCTCCGCCTCCCTTGTTAAACTTGGATCCCCACCTTCATTCGTTCCTGGCACCCTGTTTCCTTAACCACACTCCCCAATGTTCTAGAACAATTGGGTGGGGGAACAGACCTGCCTCCCCACAAAAGTGACCCAGGCTCCAAAATCATTTAGTTCTCAGGCTTTGCAATACAAATTCTCATTACTGGGCATTAAAAAAGCTTTTCCCAAAGCGTGGGTCACAGATCACCCCATCAGCATCACCTGAGGAACTCATCTGCAAATTTCCTAGACCCACCCCAGAGTTATAATCCTTGAGGCAGGGCTTCAAAACCTGGGGCTGTAACAAACTGCCCAGCCCAAGTGATTCTGATGCACTTTGACGTCTGAAAGCTGCAGGAAGCTCTCTAAACTCTGGTTCTGCTGTGTGTGTGTCTATGTGTCTGTATGTCTCTGCTATTCGGTTTCAGATCTCTTTCCCCTTGGCGCCCCTCTCTTCGGCAGCCCGAGCTAGAATTGTCTGCACTCTGGGAATGTGCCCATAGGGAAGGTTGTGTCTCCAGGCTCTTGCTGATATCAAGCTAAAAATGCAACTGTAGATGCACCCAAATTAAGATTAAACTATTGCCACCCTCATGCATTCCCTTGCCAATCAGCTGCCTCTCTCCATGACCTCTGGATGTCACTACAAGCCAGGTTTGTATAGCTGCCAATGCTCTCAGAAAAGAGCTCTCCTTCCAGCAAGCTCTGGCTGGATTGAGGGGGTCTAACAAGAACCACCCTGAGGGGCCTCTGAGTACCAGACAGCAGGTCTTGCTTCCTCCAGACCCCAGAGCCCAGGAGTACTTTCATTCTTCGGTTCTGTCTACCAGGACTGGGGGCTGGGATGGAGGGGGCGGGGGTCCTGCTGCCAGCCAGGCTTAAGGCAGAGCAGTGCCACCCTTAGAAATCCCAGGGGGATGCCCCAAATCAGCAACTCATCAGGCAAAAGAAGAATGGAGAATTCTCTCTGCATCTTTTCATGAAGTCAAAGACTCTCAATTTCCCACGCCCTTCCCAGACCCTAAAGGCAGAAGGAGACATGCACCAATTAGAGATTTCACAGCCCTGCTCGCCCCTGGTCCTACTGCCAAGCAGCAGGGTACAGAGGACATGCACCTTTCGAGCACCAGGGCAGGGACTTGGTCTTCAGAGCATCGCACATATTCATTTAACAAACCTTTATTTAGTGCTGACTATATGGCAGGCTCCACAGGCTCTCTCAGGAATAATACTCTCTCAGGCAGGGATCACACATGGGTTTCTGTAGGACAGGAGCAGGGCTAACGTATCACATGCATCATCACACGGGAGTCCACAAACTATCCAAGGAGGCAGAACCTTCTATATGCGCCAGGGGAATCTGCCCCTTAGAAAAGTCTGTGCAGAGTGACTGGCAGAGCCGGGAGGGTGCCCTGGTCACAGGTCCAGGCCCTGCCTCACATCCTGGTTCACAAGGAAGGAAATGAGGCTCAGAGGGGCAGAAATGGCTGGTTCTTAGTCTTGGCTCAGTGTCCAAACATTCCTGAAAATGCCAACTCCTTTAGTGAAAACTTCTCCAGCAGACGCCTGCAATGTGTGTTTGTTTATTGGTATGTGTACATTATACACTCTACCATATAATACATTAATAATGTAGGTGAAACATACATTAAATTATAAAATTAAAAATACAGAGGAGTAGGAGTTCTAATATTTTCTATGTACCCTGGCCTAAGCCTTTGCTAATCACATCGGGTACATATCTCTGATTCCTTAGCTATTACAATGGATACAGTGAGGATGAAAAAAGAGAACTACTTTGAAATTAAAATGACTAATAAGTGCAAATTACTCTAAATCATAAGCAGAATTTATTCTTATAGGAAATATCAGTTAAGCCCCTATGCATGTCAGGACTTGTGCTGGGTACAATGGGGAGGTCGCTGATAGTCCCAGGAAGAGCCTGTGCACAAAGGGGCGATCGCTAAGGACACGGGAGATACAAATACGTTTGTCTGGAGTGCAGACGGAATGACGGGGATGGCTAAAGCACTGGGTCCTATGAGACTTTTGAGGGGGAGAGGCAACGTGCCCTGTGTAACCATTAGTGATATGGTTAATCCTTACTCTCCTAACCACGAGTTCACAATGCTTATTAAACATACTGTAGCAAGAACACAAGCTATGCCGTAAAGGGCTGAAAGCAAGACGGTGTATCAGCTGCCATCATCGATAACGTTTTGACCAGTCCCCATGTGTGAGCCCATCATGCCTGCATGAGACAAGGCACTAAACCTGTCTAGGAAACATAAGCCAACCCAGGAAATCCAAGTGTCTGTGTGTTGTGCCAATGTAGTTGGAATAGAAGGCAAGGTCCAACTGGATTAAACCACCGATGCTGAGAGGAAATGGAGGTATAAATATTTGGTGCATCAGTTGCCTAGAAGGGTAAATGTGGGGACCAAGGAGGTGCACTGAATACATGTGGACCCTTTCCCCCTGGAAGTTCCCCTCCATGAAATGTTCCCCAGCCAGAAGCACCTGGTAAGCCTTTGCTGTTTCCTTGGCCCTAGAGAGAGTCCAGAGAAAGAGAGCATGAGTGGATGATTCCAGGATCAGACTTGGGAAAGGACTCCAAGCACACACCTGCTGGTGATGGCCTCATCGCCATCTCTGCATCCAGAGGACAGATTAGCAGCAGGGCTGTCACGAAGAAGGCCTGGAGAAGAGGCAGGAGATCATACTACCCGCTGGTCTGGAGGAAGCTGTATTCGTCCACTAGGGCCGCTACAACAAAGTGCCGCAGACTGGGTGGCTTAGACAACGGAAATTGACTGCCTCACAGTCCTGGGGGCTAGAAGGCCAGGAGCAGGGTGTTGGCAAGGCTGCTTTCTTGGGAGGCCTCTCTGCTTGACTTGCAGGTAGCTGACTTCTCCCTGTGTCCTCACATGGTCTTCCCTCTGTGCTTGGGTGTGTCCTAATCTTTTCTTATAAGGACAGCAGTCATACTGGATGAGGACCCACCCTAATGTCCTCATTTTAACTTGATTACCTCTTTCGAGACCCAATCTCCTAATGTAGTCACATTTATGGTACTGGGGCTCAGGACTTTAACATATGTAATTCGGTAGAGGACATAATTCTTCAGCCCGTAACAGAAGTGTTTTCTGAACTTTGTTAAAAATGAAGCAATGAACGAAAAAAAGAACTAGCCAGCTCACTGTATGAAATGTCATAAAGGCTTCACCAAAATCTGGTATGAATGCTGGGAAGACTGACCCAACTGGGCCGCTTTGGGCCAGGATCCCAGGAGAGACCAGCTGCTACCAAAAGCCTTCTCTACAACAAGATGATGCTATGGACTGAACATCGGTATTCCCCTCAGATTCATATGTTGGAATCCCAACAGCCAGGGTGACGGTATTAGGAAGTAGGGCCTTTGAGAGGTGATTGGCCAGGAGGGTAGAGCCCTCGTGAATGGGATTCGTGTTTTTATATATATATATATTTTTAAAAAAGACACAAGAGCTTGCTCTCTCTCTCTCTCTGTTCTCCAGCATGTGAGGACATGAGAAGGCCATCTGCAAACGAGGAAGAGGGCTCTCACCAGAACAGAAACAGCCAGCATCATGATCTAGGACTTCCAGCTTCTAGAACTGTGAGAAGTAAGTATTTGTTATTTCAGCCACCCAGTCTATGGAAACTTGTTACAGCAGCCTGAGCTAAGACAGATGGTGAGGACTCTAGGAGTGTGATGACCCAACCACACATGTGAAAAGGGAGAATCTCCTTGATCACAAACAGCTTTGGCCGCATTGCCCAGCGGGATGGAGCTGTCTGCAGGTAGCAGCTACACAGGCCCCACAGGGTCTGACCTCGATGTAGAACTTCCAGGGGGTAGGCCCTGGTGCTCGCTATTCGTGCCCGTAGATTCTTAGTGACCCATTGGCCCCAAGGCAAGTCCCCTTGTTTGAAATGCAGTGCCTCTAGGATGTTGTGCAGTCCAGTTTTGAGATGCCTGTCACTGTAGTGGCCTGAATCTCTGAGACTCACGGGGAGGAAGCTCTTACTGATACGGCAACAGGGGTTTTCCTGGGTGCTGACACCAGGAGGCATTTGTAATGCTGGTAGCAGCTCTGCGTGGCTCTAATCTGGTTTATGCAAACCCAGTCATTCTGCAGCCCACAAGGAAGGCTAGGAGGAAGGATTTGCTTTGATCTATTATCAAAGAAGCTTTTGCGTTTACGTGGGAATGGCTAATGCTAAAAATATTGCTGTTTGGGAGAAACGTGAGCCAATCTATGTCCTAAATTCACATATTTTAAATGATACTGCGGCATCTTGGAACACCCAGCGTTAAACAAACAAATGTGAAACTCCGTGTTTCATTCTTTAGATAAAGACCTAATGACGGGAGGTGCCAAGCATCCAAGCGCTTGTGCAAGTTTCCTGCCTCTTCTCTTGTACCATTGTCTTCCATGACCCATGCTCCAATCTGGCCATACCTGCCCCAAAGCAGAGGAATGCTTTCCCTCAAGGCCCCTGGCACAAAACTCTATACATGAAGCCTGGGGGGTTGGAACCATTGTTTCAGAAAGAATTTTCTTCCACATTCTGCTCTAGCCCAAGGGAATGGAATTCGAGTCAGGACACTGGGTCTGAATGTAAGCATTGCCTCTCACCAGCTGTAAGGGATTAGCTTGGGCAGTTAACCTCTGAGTCTGAACTTCTCCTTTGTAAGATGGACCCCTCTAACCACCCACCCCCAGCCACCTTCCTCCTATTATGGGGCTTTTGTGAGAATCAAATGGAACAGTGTAGGTGAAGGTACTTGTAATGATAAAGCATCACATACCTTGCAGGGGACATCTTTGGGTTTTGTCACCCAGCATCTTTTACCTCTCCTAGTAACAACATATTTTTATAACCTGAATCATAACCTGGTAACCTAAATTCCTTTGGACAACAAACTTGATCCCATGATTACTCCCTGGGCTACAGGTGTACTTGACCTTGGACAGTCCCAGAAGCTGGGGGTGTGGCCCCTTCCCTAGGAGAGCCTTGCACCCTCCCAGCCTCCTCCTGTGGTGGACTGGCCCTCAGAATCCTTTCCAACTGCCCCCCACTGTGCTATCCATACTGCAGTGGTTATATAGCTAAAAACCACCTTTCTAGACTTTTGTACAGGCAATGATATAAATGCAAATTATTATCCAAAATTTTCCATTCAAACTAGATTTGTAAGGCAAGAGTGCAGAAGAGATAGTTTCCCTACGACATTCACATTTTCTGTAGGCACGCATGCTCATGGACACTTCCCATGAAGCAATGGTTCAACATCGGGTCAATTGTGTCTTGGGTTTCAAAAGCAGTTTGGAAGCAATGTCACCAGCTTCCTGGCCTCCTGATCCCCAAATCACAAATACGACATGTGGTCTTGAATTCAACTGTTCTCATGGTGGCCTCCTGATTCCCCTTCCTTCCTTAGTGTTTCAAGAGTCATAGCTCTCCCCAGCCAAGTTAGTTCTGCTGTGTTGTGGGAGTCATTTCTAAAGCTTCGATCTAAAACTCACTCTTTCACACAGTGGAGCTTGAAGACGGATCAGCCTGAAGAACTATGACTGTCAGAAGGACAAACCCTTCTGAGGTACTGTCAGGCTTAAGTCCACTCCCTGCCCCATTTGTGTTTTGGGGGACCAGCAGCACTATGATGAGGCCAAGACTATGGATATTCCCCACATGGACATTGAGGCACTGAAGAAACTCAGTAAGAATAAAACATTAGTCAAGAAGCTAGCCAAGAAGTATGATGCCTCTTTGGCTTCAGAATCTCCGATCAAGCAGATCCCACAAATCTTGGGCCCAGGCCTGACTACACTGGCAAGTTCCCCTCCTTGCTGACCCACAATGAGAACATGGCAGCCAGAGTGGATGAAGTAAAGTCCACAATCAAATTCCAGATGAAGAAGGTGCTGTATCTGGCGGTGGCTGATGGCCACGAGATGACAGATGACGAGCTTGTGTACAACATACAGTTGGCTGCCAATTTCCTGGTGTCACTGCTCAAGAAGAATTGGCAGAACGTCCAGGCTTTATACATTCAGAGCACCATGGGCAAGCCCCAGATCCCATACTAAACTGTAGCTTAATAAACCCTAGTGCTACCATTATAAATAAATAAATAAAATATAAATAAATATAAATAAAATAAAATATAAATAAATAAAACAAAACTCACTCCTTCAAACTATCCAACAATTTTGCAAGCACTCAGTACTGGAATTAAATCTCTCTCTGCTTTAAATATCTAGAGTGGCTTCTATATTCTACAAATGAATCCTACCTGGTACAGAAGAGATGGATACTCGGGACCCCAAGTGGACCAAGGGGAGTCAGAGCACAGAATTTTATTCCAACAGTTGATAAATAGAGGCTAATTTTCCAATAGAGTTGGAAGTTATGAAACCAGAGCAGCTAGCAGCCATCTTGCCTTCACAAAAGAGGCTGTCTGAGAAAAGCACCAACATGAGGGGGCCAAGCCAAGAGACGAGAGAAGCCTGATCTTTACACCATTTGGGTAGCTGAATCAAGCAACGTCTTGTACCAAAACCACCCCTGAGCTTTCCAGTTACACAAGCCAATGAGTTCCTCCTTTTATCTGAGACAGTTAGAGTTGAGCTAGTCCATCATTTAACCAAAACATAACTTATCAGGCATAATAAGGAGAAATAACAGGGCAGCAGCGGTCAGATGGCTATAGATCACATATTCTCAACCACAGGTCTGCATCAGAATCACCTGGGACCATTTTACAAGGTACAAGTGAACAAGTGACAGACACATGTGAGCAACTGGAAAATTCTCCCAGGTGAGCTGGTTTCCACTTGTACTACTGGAGAGTGTGGCTACTATGGATCAACTCACAGGGAAGGGAGAGCAAGGTAGTGGCCATTTCTTGAAAATACTTGAATGTTTGAATCTCAGTTCAAAGCACTAACATTATTTTTTAACTTAATTTTGATTTTCTCCTTCTAGGGTTATAAAACCTTTGCATTAAATCACCCAGTATTATAACCATCAGATGAGAATACTATCGAGTGAAATATTTCAGCCCAGCTTGTGTAAGCTGATGCAGCTGGGCCATTTTTTAAAAAATTATAATAAATAAGTGAATACATAATCAATCCCTCGAGTGCCAGCTCTCTGTTCTGTGTGCTCCCAGAGCTGTGATTTTTCATCTTTATGCCCCCCAAAAGAAAAGCAACATAGGGAAAAATGGTGACAGACTGTTCTCTGTGACGTCAACCAACAGACAAAGCTATGTTGTTGATGCTCATTCCAGAAGGCATTTCTACTGTGGGTTTTGGTGGGTGCAGATTTAGAACAACCCTTCCTTTTCTGGAATAAATATTAACTATTTAATACCAAAAGCCACCTGAGAATAGAAGTCAAATGTTTTGATGTCTGCAGTGTGTCCAAGACACAACAGTGGCAGAAATAGGCCTATGGAGTGGAGTGAACAAGCACAGACCTAAATATTGATCAAGCATTTTTCAAGTGCCTGGCCAGGTCTTGTGTAGCCAAAGATGAACCAGACATACTCTATTGGTTTAAGAAATTTACAGTCTATAGAGAAACAGACTTGGTAAAAAAGGGTAATCATTTGATGAACGATTTTATCTTTGGAATCAAAAATTATTCAAAGACAAGACTGAAGAATAAGTTGAGTGATCAAACCAGCTGACTCCGAGGTCTCACTCATAAGATGGCTCTGAAGTCGCTTCCCAAAGATCATTTCTGCAAACATCATGAGCATCTTAGAATGTGTGCATAACCTCCTGAGGTACCACTTTGAAAGGGCAAATTCATTCCACGTATAAGTTCCAGTTTGTTCCTTTTTGGTTATGTCTTCAGAACATATATAGGCAAAAAAGATCCCATGATTAAATGCTCGACAGAATTCTTCCCTAAACTGAATTTCGTCAAGCCTTCCCTGGATGTGAATACTTATTAGGCCACATAAGCATTAACATTCAGTTATACTGGCCCATTGCCTGGGCCCTGGCATCCCCTGGAAAGCTCCTGCTGGGTATTGATGGAGACTTCTCTGTGTGAAAGAACAGTCTCTGCTCTCAGGCCCTCCTGCCTGGCCCCTCACTGTTGACTGCTGCCCATGAAGCCACTCGAGGCCATTTTGGCCAGGATCTCCGGGAGCAGTGCCTTCCTTCTTGAAGCCCCAGATGCACTGTAGACATCGGAAAATAGACCTTCATCCCAACCCTGTGCTTCATTTGTCCTCAGGACTTGAGTCTTGGAAGCCCCCATTGCAAGCAGGTCACTGACCTGCCCGTAGCTTCTTTCCAATCCCAGCCCCTCCTCTACAGGGCAGGGGTCCCAGATGGCATGACATCCAGCTCCACCCTCTCCCCACCAGGCTCTGAACCGAAGTCCACATCACCTCCTCTCTTTATGCACACTGACCCCTGAGTAGCTGGCTACCAGCTCACGAACCCCTGGACAGCACGTTCCCATCAGGTTCAGCTACTTCTAAAATAAAGATCTGGCAAGAGCCTGAAGAAGCAAGTGTCCCTCCTCTCACTTCTCTTGGTCTCTGACAGAGCTAACTTGAGGCCAAAGCTTATACTGAGTTAACAGAATGGGTTCTGGGCAGGACACTGCTGCTCTCCTTCGACAGGGTAGGGACAGTATCTGTGAGTGACTGTAAAATCGAGACACACCTCATGGACTCCAAGGGGCAGGGACGTCCAACAACACGCAAGGCCAGTGGAAAGGGAGATGCCGCGAACGCTGTTCAAGAGGGTTTCTTTTAGGGAGTTGCCCTGTGGGGAATGCTCACATTCTGCTTTGTACTGGCTGTAATGTTTTAATTCTTTTTTAAAAGTCTCTACCTCAGGGCGCCTGGGTGGCTCAGTCAGTTAAGCTTTGGACTCTTGGTTTCGGCTCAGGTCATGGGATTGAGCCCCACGTTGGACTCCAAGCTGAGCACGGAGTTTGCTTGAGATTCTTTCCCCCTTCTTGTCCCTCCCTGTCTGCTCCTCCCCCCACTCACATTCTCTCTCTCTCTCTCTCAAACAAATAAATAAAGATTTTTTTAAAAAGTTTCTACCTTATAAAATTATGGGGAGAATGAAACAAGGGTTCGGATGTGAGGGGTCAAGTCCTCCTGACTCTTCCTCACTGTCCATTCTCCTTCTCCCCACAACTTCCTAGAACTGTACATTTTATTTGAATAGCTAAAGAAAATAATATACTTATATTAAACAAGCCTGACTACATTACAAATTAAGATACACAAATTTACATGACTTTTTTAAAAGAGATTTTAAGTAATCTCTACACCCAATGTGAGGTTTGAACTCACAACCCGAGATCAAGAGTCTCATGCTCTACAGCCAGGTGCCCCTAATTCTCATGAATTTTCAAGACGGAATGAGGGACTTAAAGGAAATTTCACCTGTGCGGCTCTGAGGCATGCATTCACTCTTGTTAGGGACACTTTCGCGGAAAAGTTTGAGAATTCTGATGGTGGACCCCAGGGAGGCCCCGAGAGCTCCCTCACTGAGGACTGGCAGTCAGCTCGTGTGTTGGGAAAACCACTTTGAAGGAGGCATGGTGAGGTGGAGGGAATGGAGGTTAGGTTCTTGAGCTCAGCCCCTGTCTAATAATTATACAAGTTGCCTCTCAAATCTAGAGCCTTCTGTGTGCTAGGGCATCCACGTGCATTTCTCTTCAGGTTTCCAGCAAAACCTACACTATCACAGGACACTGAGCCTCAAAGAGGTGGAGAGCTCTCAGTTGCATGGCCTGAATTCAAGCCTAGGCTTGCTGCATCTCACCACCGCTGTACCTTTTGAAAACCATCCCCATGCCTCCCACCTTCTGGCTTTCCCCATCTCCAATAAGGCAGACTTCCGGAGCCCCTGAGGCCAAGCCCACCTATAGGAAGCCATGATGCCTTAGGCACCTGACTGGGTCCAGTGATGCCTTAGGCACCTGACTGGGTCCAGGAAACTGCCACTGGATTCTCTTCACCCTCAACTAAACCCATTTCCTGACAGAACAGTCTCAACTGTTCCTCATCTGACTCTAGGATAAAATGACTCCATGATTTTCCCAGAGGGACACTTGGCAATGAATTTCTAGTGGTTGTGGCTGACTCTGAAGAAAATCGGGTATTCTCCTGCCCAGAGTGGAGATGAGGCTTATGTAATCCCGAAAAGGGAAGTCTGACAGCCTTGCATGGAGGAAGAAGAGTGCATCCCCTCCACCCCTGTCACATCTCCTTTCAGGAAGTTGAGCTACTCCAGTGTCCCAGGGAGAGGAACAAGCAGCTCCCAGCCATGGTGTTTCATGCGGTCCCCACCCCCTGGACATCATACCTGTGGCTTCTCCCACCGGCCCTCTGCCTGCAGTCCAGGAGACAGCACTGATGTGATGTGGAGACATTCAAGGCTTCACTTATTGCCAAGGCAGGAGGACAAGCACACCCTCCCCTGTGGTGTGTACTGCCCATGAACAGGAAATGGCTCTGACTTTTCTTCCTCTCAGCCTTCACTTTCTGTTTCAAGTTTTTAGTCTGTATCTCTGAGTCACACAAAACATTTTAAAGCAAACAGTAAGAAACAAGTGTACTTGGGAGGGGAATGTCCTGAATTCTAATAAGCCATTTTCTCCCTAAGGCAACAACATCGCTTTCAGGTTCCAAATCGGACTCTAGTCTGTCTACGTTTGTCCCTTTCCGTGCTCTGTCCTCTAGAGCAGGAACTTGGTAGGTGTGAGGTTCCACGGGTACAAGAGGTCAAACGGGGTCTGCAGGGGCCCTGGGACCGTACTTTTGGGGGGCCTCAGCAGTGGCTACACCTGATAGGCAGCCAACCGATATGTATTTACTAATCATTGATTATGTTGCCAGATATTGTGGTAGGTCCTTGGGATGGACTGTGGAGCAATGTGGACAAAATCTCTACCCTCTTTAGGCTTCAAATCTAATGGGGAAGAGAGATGTTAAGCAAAGTTTCCAATTACATTGAATATTTTGAGGGAGAAGGACAAGGTCTGTGGGTGCAAATAAAGAGGATGTAACTTGGCTGGGGGTGAGAGACAGAGTAAGAAACATTCTCCCCAAGAAGGTGACATTAAGATAAGACCTAAAGGAGGGGCGCCTGGGTGGCTCAGTTGGTTAAGCGACTGCCTTCGGCTCAGGTCATGATCCTGGAGTCTCAGGATCGAGTCCCGCATCGGGCTCCCTGCTCAGCAGGGAGTCTGCTTCTCCCTCTGACCCTCTTCCTTCTCATGCTCTCTATCTCTCATTCTCTCTCTCTCAAATAAATAAATAAAATCTTTAAAAAAAAAAAAGATAAGACCTAAAGGAGTTGCCTATGTGCAAATGAGATGGAAGGATGGGGTACAGACGGCTCCAATCCAGGGGGTCAGCCTATGTGGAAAGCCCTGAGGTAAGAGAATGTCCAGGATTCTGGAATGGAGGGAAGAGCAGAGGGGAGGCAGGCAGAGGCGTGGAGACCACGAGTGGCAGTGGAATGAGACTGACAGGTTCTAGGAAAGGAAAAGATGCCATCAGATTTGCTTTTTAAAGGATCACTCTAGCAGTTGCAGGAAGAGTGGAGTCGGGAAGCGGCAGGAATCCACTCAGGGAGATGTTGTGCCACTGCAGTCGGTGCTCGGGTGACAGGTGGCAGTGATTTGCACTGGGGCTGTGGCAGAGAAGGCGGAAAGGGGAGGATGAATCGACAGGAGACAGAGCAAGGAGTAACAGGGTGGAACTGTTCAACACCAGCTCCCAGTGGAAACTGAGGAGACACTCCCTGCTTTAGGAATCATGCCGGGCTCCATTCAAGGGCACCATCCACTGGATTCCAATCTACTTGAGAAGGAAGGGAGAACACTTGGATGAGGAGAAGACCCGCAATTCCATCTCTGACATGTGAGGAAAGGCAGAGCCCTCCACAGGGGGCTCTTCTCCGCATCCCGTGACAATAAAAGCAGATCTGCATAATTTCTGTGATGAATGTTCTGCCAAGGAATGGGCACCATCATATTCCAAAGGCAATCCACAGCAGCATGGGCTGGGCATAACTTTCCTAAAGGTGACCCTTGATCTGTGTCTGCAGCTTTAGGGGACTATCTTTCAAAGCAGGCTGGCCTGACATTAGGAAGAATGGTCTATCTGGGCTGAAAACGGTAGAGGGTATGACAATGTCTTCACCTTCTGAAAGACCCCTCTGACCACCGCTCTTCTTTTTTCTCCTTCACTGACTGCTTCCTGCATCCCAAACAATGGTGGTGACTGCGGGGTGGGGGGGCGGGAATCCCTCCCTTTAGCACAGTCCCCATTCCACTGCTGTCAAGATGAGTATTCCCTGAGCATTGATTCTGTTAAGATTCTCTTGGTTATAAATACTCTTGGTTGTAAAAATCAAAAAAAAAAAAAATAAGAACGTTTATTATACCATGTAACGGCGAATCATGAGAGAGGGTGGACTTCAGGCTTGTTTGATCCAGCAGTTCAAGACGCTTATCAGGGACTTGGGTTTTTTTCATCTCTCCACTCTGCTGTTCAGCATGTTGGCTTCTTCCTGGGCCTGGTTTCCTCTAGGATGCAGCATGGCTGCTGGGCATTTGGGGCCATCTGCTTCCTTCCAGCAGGAGAAAAATGCTTCCAGCGGCCCTTGAAGAGTAGGAAGGAACCTCTTGGGAGTCCCGGCAAAGCTCTCCTTCATCCCTTGTCCTTCCAGAAGCACTCACTAGTTGAGAATGTTGTCAGATAGCTTCCTCTGTGTGGCTTATTTCACTTAGCAGGCTTGTCCTGATCTGTTGAGACTAATTCGGGCTAGAGGTGGGGATGGGGTCATCTTGCCTTGAGTCACAGGGGCTGTGTGGAAGAGTGGACACGTGGATAGAATTGAAGGTTCTTGTAAGAAAGAGCCAGGGAGCCAGAGATGTTGGGACGGCAACTACCAGGGTCCACCACGAGTTCTGGCTCGGATGGGCACCACAAGAACTGCAGGAAAAGAGAACTGTGAGTTTTAAAAAAAAACATTTCAGTATGGAAATTTTCAAACATATAAAAAGTAGACAAAACAATGCAACCAACCCCCACGTACACATTGCTAAGTCTTGACAATGATCAACTCAGGGCCTTTTTCATCTATTTTCCGACCTGCTTTCCTGCTCTAATTCATTATGAAGCAAATTCCGGATATTGTATCATTTCATCCAAAATTATTCCAGCATGTATCTTTAAAAGACAAGAACCCTTTTCTTTTCTTTTCTTTTCTTTTCAGTTTTAATTGCAGTATTGTTGGCATAAAAAATTAGTTTTGGGTGTGTAACAGTGATTCAACAACACTAATATACATTACAAAATGCTCACCAGAATAAGCATTATAATAATAAGTATTATAATATTATTGACTATATTCTTTATGCTGTACTTTTTATCCCTGTGATTTATTTATTTTATAACAGGAAGCTTGTACCTCTTCATCCTTTTCACTCATTTCACCCACCCCCCCCAACACCTTCCCTTGGGCAACCACCAGCTTGTCTTCTACATTTATGAGTCTGTTTCTCTGCTTTGTTGTTGTTGTTATTGTTTGTTCATTTGTTTTGTTTTGTAGAATCCACATATATGTGAAATCATATGGGATTTGTCTTCCTCTGTCTGGCTTATTTCACCTGGCATGATGCCCTCTTGGTCCAACCATGTTGAAGGGCACTTTTAAAAACCAAACCATTATCATTTCTCTTCTTAAACAATGATGAATTAACAGTCCATTCCTTAACATCATCAAATTATCAGGTCAGTGTTTAAATTTCTAATTGTCTTACAGACGACAAAAATTCTTTTTTCAGTTTGTTCCAAGGTAAATTCTTAGAGATGGGCTAACCTTCTGAACTTGCAAGATAAGGAGAGTAAGGTGTGGGAGCGATGAAATAACTTATCCCAGGGCCCTCAGATTTTATTTTATTGATTGATAATTCTATCCTGCTTCATTTCTTGATGTATTTGGGGCAGGTGGTTACATACTGAAAGACCCAACAATTCATTCATTCATTTAACAAATATTGGTTGAGCATCAGCTGTGTGCAAGGTACTTAATGAGGTCAGTGCATCACCAGCACTTGGATCTATAATCAAAGGAAATGAACTTTGACTCCCAGCACTTCCGTCCATCACTCAAACAAGTCTCCCCATCCACCATGGTAGTGCCTGAAATCTCCAGGAGAGGCACTCTTTTGGATTCGGGTGTTGTCTTGGGAGGCCCTTCTGAATATTCACCATATTATTTTAGTGGACAGTTGTTCTTTTGAGCTGCCCACATAGAACACTCTTCCTATCTTGGAAGAATCCTAAAATAGGAAAAAGGGCACTACTTTCTACCACAGAAACTGAATTTATGGATGGTCTTTCCCTACCTCCAGAAAGCTGGAGAGACCTAGAAAGGTCCTCCAACCAAATGCTACAGCCCAGGACCAGAGGCCCAGGCCAGTTGGAGATTATCTGCAGGTAGTACAGCCAAGTCAAGTCCCAGAGTACAGTGCCAAGCATCCAGAGCCCCCGGGGTGATAACCAAGACCTCTTTCCAAGAGTCACCTCTGCTCAGCCATGCTTCCCACAGCAGCCTAATCTATTCTTTCTGCCCACGCTCTGCCAGTCCTTTCTGTAAGTGACATCTACTATATGCCTAGAGTCACTTCCTGCTCTGGGCGGGCAAAATCTCTGACTAAGAGAGTCAGTTGACAATAATAGTACATTAATCCATTAACATGTTAGGCCTTTTATAACACTGCCTTATCAAATTAAATATTTGCCAACCATTAGGAAACAAAACAGAATGCAAGATATGGACCTTTGGAGGGACACTGTGGGGGGACATGAGAGGTTCAGAACCCACCATGAGGACCTGGAAGTCCCGTATGTTAGCTCAGGATGCTGGGTGGCTGGAGGCTGTGGTGGAACCACCACCTCCTTTCTAAACCTGAGGGGTGAACCTGAAGAATAGATCAGTGTTCCACAAAGATCTGTGCTTTGTACATCCCATGTCTTCAGGAGGTGATATATGGTTCCCTGTAACCCTACATGGAGGAATCTGCTCCTCCCGTCCCAACTTACTCGTTCTCAGCCGGAACTACAGCCAACTGCCCCCGGAGCAGAGACGGACAAGGTGGTATTGGGGAGTCTAGCTGGCTGCTGGGAGTGGCGTTCTTCCAGTATGGAGAGAAGTGGGAGGACCTGGGGGCGGGGCCTCCCTGCTGTGGGGCGGGGCAGGCAGTATCCAGCCAGGCTCTGCTCCTCCAGGCACTTCTGGCCACCCCCTCGCTGGGGTGTCTGTCCGCCCTGTCTCGGGTCCACAGCTCAGGGGAACTGACTCAAAGGGCCATGATCCTGGCCTTCTCCCCTGTGCTCTTCCACCTTTTAAACCAAGACGAAGCAAGATTATCAGCTCGCCGGACACAATACCTACTGCCCTTCTAGCTTCGTGCAGGAAGTTGCTTAATGACCTCCAGCATAATTACTTGCAAAGATGAGATTTCTTACATTGCGTCTGTGGTTTCCTGTCCTCCAGAATGTTCTTTCTGCCCTCCCTTCCTATGCCTCTCACTGCCTGTGTGTCTTTTTGGGCTCAGTTGCCCCCTCCTTCCCGCAACCTCCTCTCCCCTTATTCTTGCTTTACTTTCTCTCCCCTTCAATCTGCTCTGCAAGACTTATTTTCTTCCTAACCCATGCCCTTGTGTTCGTGACTGCTTTCTGAAAATATTTCCACTCTCAAGGGAGTCCTGTGGCCATCCCTGGCTCTCTTTCCTGTTGGGTTGCCAGCTCCGAGGGCACATCTATCTTTGGCTCTATTTCTCCTCAGTCCATTGCTGTCATGGTTGAATTGTGTCCCCCTAAAAAAGATATGTTGAAGTCCTAATTCCCAGTACCTCAAAATGTCATTTGGAAATAGAGTTGTTGCAGGTGTAATTAGTTAAGATAAGATTGTACTGAAGTAGGATGGGCCCTACTTATAAGGAGCCAATACAATATGACTGGTGTCCTTATAAGAAGACAACCATGTAAAGATGCAGAAACACAGGAAGAACACTCTGTGACAACAAAGGCAGAGATTGGGGTCATGCAGCTGCAAGCTGAGTCACCCCACAGATCGCCAGGACCCACCAGAAACTAGGAGGAGGCAAGGAAGGATTCCCCTACATGTTCGGAGGGAGCTTCATCCAGCCAACACATCTTTCTAGCTTCCAGAACCATAAGACAATACATTTCTGTTGTTCTAAGCCGGCCAGCTTGTGCACTCTGTTTTGGGAGCCCTGGGAAACTAGCACAAAGACCATCAGGAAGACCCCAGGAACTCCTGAGTGCGCTTTTTCTACCACCGACCCTGGGTTTTCCTAGGCTCCCAGTTCCTAATTGGAAATCTTCTCATTGCTGCTAAGGGTGATGTTTCTGTAAATGAAAGAATTGTCCAGATGTTGGAACTCCATGACACACGAAATCTGAGGTGGTTTGTTGACCCTCACTGCCCAAATATGTTTTCCTACCTTATTCCAGGTGCTTTGTTGGGGAGCTCCGTGAGGGCAGGGGTCTGTTTTGTTCACGGACACAAAGGAGGCACTCCATAAACCTTTGTTGAATCAAGAACTGAACCGAGACCTTTCCACCCCTGCCCACAGGGAGGGGCTAAAGCTCCTTTGCAGGGGACGGAGGGAAGGTGGCAGGGCTAGGATAGTGAATAGGGTGGTCAGGTGGCAGGGAATAAACAGATTGTTTTTCACTTATCTGAGGAATTCAAGTAAGAGATACAGCAAAGACAGGCCCTACCTTGGTTTTCTATCTTGTGATCTCAAGTTTCCTGCTGCGTGAGGGCTTCCTGAGTGTGGACTCTCCATGTGGTCCCACCTGATAGAGCCCACCCAGGTGGTTGCCACTCTGCGCTCTGGCATGGGGTCCACAAGGGTCACCTTGGCCTGCACAACCAGGGGATCTCTTTGGTTCCAGAATGGAACCGGGAGGCTGAAGGCTGGAGGAGCTGTGGAGCCCCACAAGTTGCGTGCTTGGAGGCCGAAGTGTCTCTTGTCTCTCAAGCTCTGGCCCCGGGGTGTGACCAGGCAACACACCTCCGCCAGTGGCCAGAGCCCTTGTGTGAGGCTCGGGGCCAGCCACGCTGGTAAGGAGCGTGAGGGGGATACCAAAAGAAATGAACCAAAGTCTGTGCTCTGAAGAAGGTGAAAGCCTGCCTGGTTAGGAAGCTAAGACTCATCCATAGGAATACATTAGCAGCTCCAAGGCAGAACCAAAGTGCTGTGGAATTGGGCAGCTGGGAAGAGCTGCTGGAGCTCAGAGAAAGAAGGTGTCAGCATGGGTGAAGGAGAGAACAGTTGGTGGGTGTCAGAGCTAAGAATGCCCTTGCTTAGAACTAGGCCTTGGAGGAAGAAGAGGAACAGAAGGGCGCTCACAGTGTGAGCAGAACTGTGAATTTGGGCATGAGGACAAGTTTAAAAGATCATCGGGTCCTGACCACATGTGAGCAGAGAGTGCACAAGCCAGCTCATTATTCCAGGGCAGACATACCAACATGGATGGTGCTTGGGCCTTCTGACTCAGGAACACACGACCTGATGCTGATGCAGAGGCAGAAGGGCGGGGCTCCAAGTTACAGAGGGAAAGACCAGCCTTTTTTCTACTCGGATACATAGTATCCTGATAGTCTGGTAATGAGTACTTCAGATAAAATACAGTGACAGATGAAATAGAGCCGAGTTATTAAAAATACGAGGAAGCAGCCATTGATAGTGTTGGACCAGAAATACGATTCCCCTGAGGAGCTCCTATCACTTGCTCTCTGGCTGCTTTGTCCTTGTTTCTTCCCTGGCATCTGCAGGGTGAGACGGCTATTTAGGTAGTTGACCCAGGGGGTCCTTGCTGAGAGCTTGCCTCAGCACAGCTTCCCACATGGTCTTCGGGAAATGGACATTGTAAGTTTCATGACAGGGATGCGCTCTGGCAATAGAAAACAGCAAGAGAGAACTCGTGACCACGTTACTGTGGAATCAATTTCCAAGAGGAGACGAGCATCCACGACCAACATTAACATGATGGAATAAACGGAGACAAGTCTTACAAGCTACTGAACCAAGCATGCTCACAGTAGGCAGTTGCTTTTCTTTATAATGACACTTACAGGTCCACTGATGGCATGCAGTAGAAGTTATTAATTGATGTTTTACACGTCACCCCAAAGCAGAAAACTTAGAGGAAATGTGTTGCCGGCTTAAATTTCTTCCACTGAAGATCACCAGGATGTCACCCCTGTTGGCAAATGAAGGGCCTTCATTTTCCCAGACTTCACTTATCTGTCTTCATTTTCGACTCAAATTGTTCAGCTGCTGTGGGTCTGGGAGTTTCCGCCACTCCCCAGGGCAGGCTCCATTTCTCTCATTGGAGCATTCAGCATTTATGCACTGACATTCCCACCACTTGCAGGAGTCTCGGGGCCCTCGTATGTGAGGAAGTGGGCCAAACATGTCTGTCTTCCTAGTCATCCATTACTTTTATGGCTCTGCAGGTAGATAGAGGAGGGTCTCCCTTAAGTGTGTGTGGGGGTGGTGAGCTTGAGGGGCTCACATGCTAGCCACTGTCTGAAAGATGGGCACAGGCCGCTCAGTGCAGGGCCTGGCATGGAGCAGCAATCCAGAAGTACCCGCTACCTTCCTGAGATGACCAAAAATGGCGCCAAAGTGAGGGAATACAGTAGAGACTTACCATATACAGATGCAGACTTATAAAATTGCAAAACTGCAGGTTGCTGGGCCAAGAATGAGGGGCAGGGGAAGGTTTTTAAATGGCCATAAAAGTGCTTTCAGTGCTTCTGCCCTCAAGTTCCTGCAATGCTTATCTGCCCTGGGGTGAGGGAGGCGTGAGAACAGAGCTCTGTGCTGCCCTCAGGGTCTTGGCTCCCTCCAGCCTCTCACGGTGTCCACACCCCACACACTTGGTGTGATTCCTGGGTTTAAGGAAATACAAGTTTCACACAGTGTAATTCTTAGGTGTAAGCCGGCTATGCATCTAGGAACTGACAAAGAAACACTGATTTCCCCTTCCTTGGCCAGAAGAAAAAAGGGGTTTCTATACTGGACATTTCGAGAGATGCTGTATTCATCTCCAGCATGGCACGTCAATACCACCGTGTGAGCTCTATTAGATGCTGATTTCAGAGACTTTTTAGAGCAGTTTTGACTACGTGAGGTTTTCATCTTATGAGCAACCCCCAGGTCAGATAAACAGCACTGTGAGGAGGACGCTCTCGTCAGCCCTCAGTTAGACTGCGGTCCACGTTGTTGCATTGGTCAGTCCCCCCCCGCCCCCGTTCCTGTTCCCCTTATTCTAGTGAACTGTGATTCTCCAAATTCATCTCCAGGCTATACTCCATCTGAAGTAATTAGAGGGAGAGGGGAAGAAGGGCAGTGGTGAGGAGGGAGGTGTGGGAGCAGAATTGACTGGTAAAAAGAAACTAAGTCTGGCCTTGCCCATTCTTCCCAAGCCTGGGAAGCCGTGCGTTTGGCCCTTTCTACTTGGAACATCCTTAACAATTCCAGACAAGAAAAGGGAGCTCCTATGGAAGAAATCCAGGCACTCATTCCGCCTTAGTGACAAGCAAGCCTTGGAGAGCAGGCCAGGGCGGGGGGGGGGGGGGGGTAGGGGGCGGCTGTGGCAGTGACGCCGACAGGACCACCCATGTCAGCTTCAGGGGCACCAGGGACCTGTCTTCATCTTTACTCGTTGGCGGGTTTCGATGGAAACTTTCACGACAGCAACAGGCAACCAGGTGCCAAGCCCGGCTTCCGTCTTCCTAGGGCAGCTGTCTGCAAGCCGGGGTTCAAGTACACCAGAGGGTCTACTTTCAAGGGGGTAAATGTTCGTGACTGATTCAAAGAGGTTTCATTTCCAGAGTCTTAACTTGCAAGCACAGATTTCTAAAACTGTCTCACAAAAGTTCCCAAGTCCCCCTCACCCGTGATAATCTCACCGAAGAGCTTTGCTCTGGGGTATAAAAACCTCCTTGAGCCAAAGAAAGGGAAGATTGATATATTGCTTTCTGGAAAGCCTCTTTAAAGATTCATCAAGGCATCTTCGCCTCTTAGGACTTCCTGTCTTTCCCTGTCTGGCATGTATTTCTGTTAAGGGTGAAGCACGGCCCACATTGAGATATTCTAAATTTAGCACAACTAAAGCAGATAGGTTAGTGGTGCTAAATTTTTTACATGATTTCTCTCGGATTCAGTCTGCATTATTCAGTAATTAAACCTATCTTATCAAACCATCTCATGAAATATTTATTCTAATTATAGTTAGTTCTCATCTTATAAAATGTTGAATATTTTGTAACTCCTAACAAAAATAAACTTTTAAACTAAGGGTTAAAGCATGTAGATGTCAACTTTAATTTCTGCAAGAGGTTACAAATATTCTTAAAGTTGTTTTAGGAAGTACACGTGTGAAAGTGAGACCACTGACCCAAGGAATCCCATGCCCCCTACCCTCATCCCACTTGTATAAATTCCTCCCATTTTCCTGAGCTGGACATCCAATATGCCGCCACGTGTGGTTAGGACTTGAAATGTGGCTACCATGAGTAAGGAATTAAATTTTAATTTGGTTTAATTTTAATTTTAATAGCCACATGTGGCTAGTGGCTACTATATTGGACAGTGCAAACATAGAATATTTCCATCACAGAAAGTTCTATTGAACAGCACTGGTCTAGAGTACCCTAGAAACTGACAGACCTTTAGAGACAGATGCGGCTCTAGGTGAAGCTGTGACAGGGTGAACAATATTTAATTTTTTGAAAAGGTAGTTCAGGCACATGACACAAAATTCAAAAGATACAAAATGGCTTATAGGACAAAGTTAGTTTCTTTCCTGCTTCCTTCCCTAGTCAACCAGTTTCTCCCCTTACCAATTTCGTGTGCTTCCCTCCAAAGACATTCTACTCAAATGCAAGTATAAGTGTCTGGGTCTCTGTGACAGTTTTAAAGTATAGCCACATATATTCTTTGCTATTCTTTCTATTGAGAGGTGAGGTTTATGCCCCCTCCCTTCAACTCTGGGTGAACCTTTGACTATATCAAACAATACAATATAGTGATACAATGTGACTTCCCAACCAAGGTCCTAAAAGCCCATATGGCTTCCACCCTGTTTGCCAGAATACTCACTCCTGAAGTCCTGAGCTATGATGTGAGAAGTTCAGCTACTCTATGACCACCATGCTGGAGAGACCACATGAAAGCCCACAGGTTGACAGTCCCAGCTTTGTGTACTTTAGCCCAAACAACCAAGGCTCCAGACTCAAGACTGAAGAAACCATCTTGATCGGTGACCTGTGACTCATGAGAGGGGTGTTATAATTTGATTGGAAAGTTTAGTACTAAAAACTTAGTAATAGATACTTTAAAAACTAAGCAATGGAAAATGAAGTAATTAGTAACCCCAAGAAAAACAAAGTCGAAAATGAAGTAATTAGTAACCCCAAGAAAAACAAAGTCGAAATAATAAGATGTTATTATAAGAATAACATCTTATAATGGTTCAACTGTGAGTACTTAAGTGACAGTAATGGGAATACTGAACATTGACTTAGCTAAAAACGGTGATATAACTACATTGGGAGTGTGGAAGGAGGGGCAATGTGTACCGGGGGGTACAGGAAAGCAACTGAAAATGTCTAAAATTGAAGAAGCTAAAAATAGTTGTATTATTTAGAAGTACAGATATAAATCACAGAAGAAACAGATGGGAGATGCTAAAGCATGTATGTACACCAGTGGAGGGGGAAGCACTGCAGAGGGTGACCGCATGAGTGAGGGGAGGCCACTCTGAGCACCAGTGGACTGACGGCCCTTTAATGGGGCAGACATATCTGACTAGAGGGAAAGAGAAGAGACCAACAAGTGTACTTGTGTCAATTTCAGGGAAAATGGGAAGTGAGGGAGCTCACATGTGATAGCTTCTCTTTTTTCAATGAAATATGAGAAGGGTTCATCAGCTGAGAGTAAGAAGCAGGAAGGGATGTAGGAGTTTTGTTTTTGTTTATTTTTATTGTTATGTTAATCACCATACATTACATCATTAGTTTTTGATGTAGTGTTCCATGATTCATTGTTTGTGCATAACACCCAGTGCTCCATGCAGAACGTGCCCTCTTTAATACCCATCACCAGGCTAACCCATCCCCCCAACCCCCTCTCCTCTAGAAACCTCAGTTTGTTTTTCGGAGTCCATCATCTCTCATGGTTCGTCTCCCCCTCCGACTTACTCCCCTTCATTCTTCCCCAGTAGGAATTTTAAAGATTAAAAAAAGGTATGAAAAAATTGCTATACAAAATATGAATGCTGATTTACCAGAAAAACAGTAGTATCACCTAGCAGTTTTGAGTACTCCTTTGAGGTCTGTGATTATGAACTTAAAGTGAAAACAGTCTGCTTACGGGCAGATGTGGTTTTCCATAGCAACATTTAATTACTTGAGTGCAAGTATGGAGCAAGAGACAACTGGATCCATTTGGCGTTTTGTAGGGTTCTATACTAGACGACGAGGGGATTGTGCAGATGAGAGTTTTTGATGGGAGTGTTTACGATGATGGACCTTACACTGGAAAAGAAGATTGAACGGAAGAGGTGGCTGATAGAGAGGAAAAATTGTTGGAGCCAATGGAAAGGAGACCTCGACAGAGCTGAAGAACTGTTTTAGTGGACTGAGCCAGTTCACTGAAAGAGAAGCAGCTGGGGAAGACAGTGAGCATGTGGGCTTACAGAGGACTGACAGTTTCTGGTGGTGACAAGGTTCAGACTATAACCTCGAGGTGGAATGGAGGAAGAAAAGACCTTTAGAGATGAGAAGGCCAAGGAAACTGAGAAGCCAGGGTGCTGGAATGGGCATCAGTGTGGTTAACCTCACTGAGGCTGACAAAAAGGAGCTGTGTGGAGGGGAAGGTGGCGAAGCAGGGACTGTAGCCCTCGGTGAACAAGGACATGTGACCTAGCGGTAGAGTTCAGGCAGGAGGACCTTCTAACAGGCAGGGGCTTTATAAGAAGGAACAAGAGTTATGTCTGAGAACAACAATGGAGAACAAGCAGGCGCCAACTCTACCTCCCGGCCTTGAAGCTTGTGCACTCTAAGAGACCAAACAGCCTCTGCCAGAAAGAACTGCAGGAATACAGGGGCCTTGGGACCAGCCTGGCTCTGACCAAGGCAGGGAGTATCAGGGAAGGCAGTTACAGGCTGAGGATGTGTAAGAATTGTGTAGATCAGGAAATGAGGGGGCAGGGAGGTTCCAGAAGACACGGTGGAAATGTTTGGGATGACATAGAGCGGAAGGGTGGGAAACTGGGTCAAATCAGGTGATGGTAATATTGTATACCTGAATCTAATATTACACTGTATGTTAACTGAGTGGAATTTATTTTTTTTAAAGATTTTATTTATTTATTTGAGAGAGAGAATGAGATAGAGAGAGCATGAGAGGGGGAGGGTCAGAGGGAGAAGCAGACTCCCTGCAGAGCAGGGAGCCCGACGCGGGACTCGATCCCGGGACTCCAGGATCATGACCTGAGCCGAAGGCAGTCGCTTAACCAACTGAGCCACCCAGGCACCCAACTGAGTGGAATTTAAATAAAAACTTAAAAAAAAACAAACCACCAAATCAGGTGATGAGCCAAGCAGGAAAGGGATGCAAGTCCAGATGCTAATGGATGACAAGCCAGGTCTGCGCCTGTTCTGCTGGTGATGGGGGAAAATGAAGAGCAGATTTTACCACTCCCTTGCTTAGAATCCTCCAGTGGCATTCCATCATACTTAGAATATAACTGAGCTCCTCCCCACAAGGCTCTACATCAGTGGTTCTCAAAGTGTGGTCCCTGGACCAGCAGCATCGGGATCACCTGGAACTTGTTAGAAATGTGAATTCTTGGGCCCTTCACCAGAGGTGCTGAGTCAGAAGTTCCAGGGCTGGGACCCAGCAATCCATATCCAACAAGCCCTCCTCCAGGTGATTCAGACGCTAAGTTTGAGAACCACTGGTACAGATCATCTGGCCCGTCCCTACCTCTCTGACCTCTGAGTTTCCAAATTGACTAAGCGTTAGCCACACTGGCCTTTTTTCTTTCTGTTTCCAAGCTCCTACTCTCCTAGGGGCCTTTGCTCCAGCTTGCCGTCTGCCTAGAATGTTCCTGCCCCAGACCATGGGGAGGCCTCTCCCTCTCACGGTGCGGGTCTCTGTTCAGACAGACCCTCCCTGGCCATTCATCTCATCCCCAACTCCCGTTCCATTTCTAATCCATGATGTTTATTTCTTAAAGCATTTACTGCTTCCTGAAATCCTTCATTTTAATCTTGTCTATGTCTGTCTCCCCCTTAGAATGTAAACTGCATGAGAACTGGGAAATTTTCGGCTTTTTTTTTTTTTTTTTTTACACCACTACATCCTCAATACCTAGAAGAGAGCCTGTTGTATAGTGGGGTACTCAGTAATTACTTGTGGAATGAATGAGCAAATGAGAAATAAATGGATGAGTCCCGATATGTCTTAGACTCTGATGGACAAGTGATACAAATCACTTGGGGATCTGTTCAGAATCTGAACCACCAGAATCAGCTTCTGTGGTCTGGGGTGGGACCCCAGATTCTGTATTCCTAACAGATTCTCAGCATTTAGTTCAGAGAGACCACTCTGAGGAGCAAAGTCTTAGAGTGAGCCCTTGGGTCTGTCTCTTATGGTCCCAAATACTTGGTAGTTTTGTGGCTTCCAGGCAACACCCTGAATACGCAGTTATATCTGTGATGATTCTATTTGAAATATTTTCAGTCCAGGAATAATAGTAGTTTTCCTGAACCAGCTCTCCTTGAGGAGGAGAGGTGTTTGGGCTCTTTCCAAAGATTACAGAATAATGAAAAGATGCTTACTAAGGGAGGCTACTGCTTTTAAAGAAGCCAAGTTTTGCTGAGAACAACTCAGTAAAAGCCAACTTCTAATTCTTCCAGGTTAATGAAGAACTGAGAGTTTAGGTCATTGCAAGCTGTAGCTAATATGCTAACTTTAAAGTAAGGAATTGTTTAAATCTATTCCAACCAAATTGTTTACGAGGAAAGCGAACGAGGAATAGCTGAGGGTCGAGTGTGCATTTGTCCTCTTCTCTTTCCAGCTCACATGCAATGAGCCAGGGAAATGGCAAAAGAAGGAAGCATAGGGCTAAATTATCTGAAAACTCAGGTGACAAACACTGCCACTGAGCATCAGAGAAGCATTTCTTGGAATATGTTGCTACATCATGGTAATTCACATGCACTAAAGATTTCTTTGATCAAAACAAAGTTTGGAAAGTGCTGGATTACATATTCACAGATTAGGATTCCTCACTTTAGGAACCAGAGGCAGAGGCATCCATGTGCTGAACTATTTGTAACTCTCCGAGGACTTTCAGCATGCGGCATTTTCTAAGGTTATCTGGTAGAACCAGTGTTCCACGGAGCGAAACTTGAAAAAGTTTACTGGTTGAGGATGGCTTCTATTTAAAAGAGGATGGCGGGCACCTGGGTGGCTCAGTTGGTTAAGCGACTGCCTTCGGCTCAGGTCATGATCCTGGAGTCCCGGGATCGAGTCCCAAATCAGGCTCCCTGCTCTGCGGGGAGTCTGCTTCTCCCTCTGACCCTCTTCCCTCTCATGCTCTCTATCTCTCATTCTCTCTCTCTCAAATAAATAATAAAATAAAAATCTTTAAAAAAAAAATAAAATAAAAGAGGATGGCTTCCTCAAAAGAGGAAGGCTAAGCAGAGATGAGAAATAGGACCCCGGAGAGAGGAACAAGCAGGTGGTTTGTCTCCAGGCCCCTCACTCAGCCTTCTGCCTGCCAGGGATCCCCCATCTGAACGTCCTACCTGCACCAGACTTCCCAAACAACAATCTCTTAACCTCTCTCTTCTTCATCCTCAGTGTCCCATTCCATTCGCTCAGAGCACTGTTGAAAATGGAATCAGCCAGTGTTGTGAATTAATTTGAATACCCCTCCTAGGAGTACTAGAATCTTGAAAAGGGTTTCTGGAGCCATCCTACTTGATCCAAAGGAAAGGTTCTCTGTTGAACTATCACACTTGTGGGAGCGGTTTTGATTGAGGAACCCTCTATGCTTACTGAGGAACACCTCTTTCCTGGGCCTGTAATTAGGGGGCTGGGGTGTCGGCCGGTGGAGACAGCGCTCCATGGCTCCCCACAATACTCTGTGAAGTGTGGTGGGTCGGCTCGGCACATCATCATTGCCCCCCCACCCCAAGCCTCAAGCAGCTCTTGTCAAACTGGGCCCTAGGAAATATCTGTAACAGTTCCAAGTAATACTTTGTCAGCAGAACATAGTTTTTTGCATCTTGGGGTAAAGATCGGTGTTGTTCTCATACTTCATTTATGTGATCCTTCTGAATCAAATTCCTTCCTATTTTTCTGCCTCTGAATTGCATTCATTTTGACTGTAACAGTCCGTTTCTTACTGAGTATATAATCAAGAGCAGTAGAGAAGGTGTGCAGTACAAGTATTGCTAAAGGGATAGTTCTGCATTTATTTTCCATGATTTGGATAGAATATAACCTAGAAAAAATGTTTTTTTTAAATAATCTATGAGCTCCTCAAGGAAAATGATCAGTGTCTCATTCCATTCGATACCCCCATGCTAAGTGCCAAGCATGTAGCTGGTTCCATAGGTTGTTTGCTGAATTCACTGTCCAGTTGTGTTACACAGATTTGTTTTTGTTTGACCTTATTGTTATTTCAGCCCCTCTCCCTGTTTAACACGGTGGTGGTTGACTATAAATCTCTACCCATTTGCTTTCCTACTATTTGACAACCAAGTGTAGGCACATTGAATATATCATGACTTTTTTTATCAAGAGTTTTCAACTTTTGAAAGTTTTTTGATTAGGTGGTGGGACGCTTAAACCATTGGACTAACCCTGCTGAAGGTCACACATGACCAATCTAATTCTCTACCATTTAGTAGGCTTCCAGCCACTAATAACATAGCCCCAAATCACAACACGCCATACAGAAATATGGTATTTCACACGACAGGAAGGTCAGAGCAGGACCACGCTCCGGCAGAGTGGCTGGCTCACTCGCGAACAGCGGCAGCCCTTGTAGGCATTGTGCCCAGACAGGCCCAAGACCAGAGCGGGGGGACAGAAGGACAATCTCTTCCCGTGACTCTCTCACGGCCGTAAGGAACTGCCCGAGAAGCCTCTGGGATCCCTCTGATTTGGCCAGAGTTAGAAGGGAAGAAGGGGAAATGGTGCTTTTAGGCAACTAACAGTGTCAACTAAGGCCCCGTCACATGGGCTCACAGTTCCCTGACTCTTTGACACTTTATTTTTTTTTTAATATTTTATTGATTTATTTATTTGAGAGAGAGAGCGCGCACACGCAAGCACAGAGGGAGAGGCAGATTCCCTGCTGAGCAGAGAGTGGGACGTGGGACTCGATCCCAATATGCTGAGATCATGACTGGGGCTGAAGGCAGACACTTAACCATTTGAGCCACCCGGGCGCCTTTTTTCTTTTCTCTGACACTTTACATAGACCTGCCAGTTTAAACAGAAGCAGCGTTCTCGTGGAGGTACAGTTATTGTCCTCTCTGTTTGCAAAAGCAAGGCATGCTGCTTATAGAAAATTTGGGAAGCATAGAAAAACATGAAGAAAATAAATGCTCCTCGCAGTGCCATTACACAGAGATAACCGGTGTGGATGTGTTGGCGGAATTCCGGTGTGTATGTGTGTCTGTGTTTGTATTCGGCAAAGAAAGTGGAATCTGTATGCACTATTTGTAGTACTAGCTTCTTTTCACTTACAAACGTCTCATGAGAATTTCCCCATATAAATATTCTTCAAGAGTAGTGTGATTTGTAGTAGCTACTTAGTGTAGATATACATATGTAATTTACATACGTATAAATATATGTAATTCTATATGAAGGTTATCTGGCTATCCTACACTTGCCTAGGGCTTCAGGTCTTGCAATCTCCTGGCCCCACTGCTGCCCTGGCCCCTGGAGAGGTCAGGCTGTCATCAGTGACAGAGTCTGGTCGCCCCATCCATCATCCAGCCCAGCCCCAGGCCTGTCTTCCTCTCCAAGGCAGGAACCGGGACCTGGCCTGGGACTGGGCTCACTGCTCAGCTTTGGGTTTTATTCTTTTCCTTTTTTTTTTTTTTTAAGATTTTATTTATTTATTTGACAGAGAGAGACACAGCAAGAACGGGAACACAAGCAGAGGGAAAGGGAGAAGCAGACTCCCCACTGAGCGAGGAGCCCAATGCAGGGCTCGATCCCAGGACCCCGGGATCATGACCTGAGCCGAACCAGACGCCCAACCGACTGAGCCACCCAGGCGCCCGGGTTTTATTCTTTTCCTTTCTCCTGCCCCCGTTTTACCCTGAAGTACTCCCCTGGAATTCTCATGTGCCCACACTGCCTCCTGATTGAGGAACACCCCTCCTAAGTCACCTCTTAACTGAACACATAATGAACTTGGAGCCTCCCCATTTATCTTCAGACTCTCCTCTCACTTGCCAACTTCTCTGCTAGGTGTACCTTGCAGAAGGTCCCAGACAGGCTCCTTTTAGTAAGGTGCTCTCAGCTTAAGATTACCCCCTCCCTGGGTTTTTGCAGCCATCAGGAAAGCTTCTTAATATCCCAGAAGAGTCCATTTCAGGAATTTGGGGGAGAGGCAAGAAATCCATGTCCCCCTGCTCTGGTGAAGTCCTAGGCTCTTTAGGCTGAGACCTGTCTCAAAGACCCTTCCTTGCGGTTAGACACACCTCGTGCCTGAGGCCTGTCCAGTAGGCCTGAGAGGCCAGGAGGTGGGGATGACCTCTCTGCTCTCCCCCAAGGCAATCTCAGCCTCTGTCTCCCCACACTTTATGGAGACGCCCCAGGCCACGGGGTACCTCCACCAGGGACCAGCAGCATTTGCTCTGTCCCCAAACCTGTCCGCAGTCACCTAGTGAAGAGCTCAGGTTTCAGAGCGGTTTCTTCCCAGAAGGTCTGAACAAAATCAGGACCGCACAGCTGGGAGTCATTAACCAGGAATCAAAGGGCAGCATCAGGGGGAGGCAGGGCCTCAACACACTCAGCCTCCAGGAGCTGATGAATCAGCCTCAAGGCAGAGTTAAGGGGCCCCTGCTAGATGTCAACAAATGACCCCAAGCAGTGTGCAGCAGGGTGGAGGCACGTCCCAAGTTCTCCACGCTCAGGACAGGGTGGCTGAGGGGGCCCTCAGGGATGGGCTAGCTTGCCCTGACACGTCTCCTTACCCTTGGGCACTTGTCTTTCTACGAGTGTTGCGTCCATTGCTTTGGCTTAGAAAACTCACAGGGTTCTCAAGAGGTCAAGGGAAAGCTGACTCCTAGCAAAACCAGGGATGGTCGGTGGCGGGGGGGCGGGGGGGTGGTCCCAGTCAGAATCAACACTCCAGGCCACAGCCAAGCTGGTCCCTCTCTTTCCCAGGGTTTATATGTGGTCCTGTAAAGAATTCAGCAGACACACAAGTCTTCGGTGTAGCCTATTTGTATTCTTAAGAAAAAAAGTGATTCTTAACTGCAGTTTCCTTGCTGCTGGCCTGGAGGGCTATTACGGTTCCAGCTCCTCTCAGGAATAGCCCCACTAGAGGCCTCCTCCGGCAGGCCTCTCCCCTGCGGCCACCTCTCTTCCGCCCTCCCCACAGCCCCCTCATTCCCCAAGGCTGCCCTGTCCAAGCATCTTTCCAGCAAACCCTCTCAGCAGCCTCCCCCTTCCTGACCCAAGATTAGTCTTGTTCTTTCCCCAGAGCCGGGCCTGAGTGGAGACGTTAATAGCCCCTTTGCTCCTTGCCAGGGCTCCTTGAAGCCCCTTCAGCTCTGGAAGGGCTCCCAGCATCTGTGAGCAGCCCCTCCTCCGTGCCCCTCGAGAGGGAGAACCTGGGAGGGCCAAGAATGTGCTGCTACAGACCAGACTTCCTGCCTCAGGTGCCCTCTGACCTTCAGTAATTACAGCTTCGGAAGTGCTTGGCTCCCCATCCAGAAAATGGAGATAATGAGCCCCAACTTCTTGGGGCTATTGAAGGTTTAATTGATTCATGGTGGCGAAGTGGTTGGCGATCCTGCCCCAGAATTCAACCAGAGCTGTTCTGTCGACAAGGTAAGGGGGCCGAAGCAGCCCGTGAAGAAGCAGCTCCGAGCAGGGGAGCAAGCTGGCCGGCTGCCTGCCTTCTCCAGCCCCAAGTTCCCCTCTGCCCCCAAATTCTTCAAACTGTTCCTCAGTGTTCTGTTCGCAGAACCCTCCGTCTGGCCGGGGTGGTCTCTTACTGGGCTTCTCATCCTGCCCCTCCCCCCACCTGGAAGGCCCTCCCCACATTCCCCTGTCTCCGTAACTGGAGTCATGCCCTGCTGAAATCCCACCTTGTCTGCAGTCTGTTTCTACCCTAAGCCCTACTCAATTCCTTTTCTGTGAAGTCCTACAGACCAGCTCTTCTCAAACTCCGATGTGTGTAGAGTCTTGCTGAAAATGCCGATTCCGATTCAGAGGGTTTGGTGCGGGGCCTGAGATTCTGCATTTTACTTAGGTGAGCCTACTGCCCCTGGGCTGAGGCGCGCGCTCTGAGGACCTGGCCACGAATCCTATGCCCCCTACCAGTGCTTCCCAGATTTCTTTTTAGTACACAGACCTTTTGGTTTCTTTCCCCAACTGGGCTCAGTATTTCATTAATTCCAATTTATAAGTTCAAACTTAACCTTTACTTTCCCAAAATCAATCGCTTGGGCTGTTTGATAAATACAAAAATAGGAAGTTGAGTGTTGTGGATGACAGCTTGTCTTGTGTCAGCCTCGGCTTCCAAATTTATTTCTGTATTTTATTGAGGAAACTCTGGTACATACACATAATTAGAAATGGTTACATTTAAAAAAAAAATAATTACTTATCTGGAAATTGTAGGATACTCCTTATAGCAGGTGATGTTGTTAAATCATTCTCCTTCACAATCCCCACACCAGGAAGATTTAGTCCAAGTCTCCACAAAAGCATTTAATTTGGCAGCACAGGTTAATCCTTTGGTGAGCACAATCTTCTAAAATTTAGTATGTAATAACTTTCAGCATATCTATTGTTTTATTACTCTTTAAAAATAAAATGTAATTTTAAAAATGCAATTCAGACCTAGTAATTGTATTAGCTTGGAGCAGCCTTTCTAACCTTAGCACTATGGCCACGCCAAGCTGGATAATTCTTTGTCACGGGGACTGTCCTGTGCCTTGTGGGATGTGGAGCAGCATCCCTGCCCTCTGCCCACTAGAGATCAGCAGCACCACCACTCTCAAAGTTGGGAGAATCCAAAAAGTCTCAAGATATTACCAAATATCCCCCTGGGAGCAAAATCATTGCACTCTTTGAGAACCATTGCTCTAGAGGCACGAGGACCTGGGGAACGTCCTTTGAAAGCTAATGGTTTTCCATTTAGCACTTACCATGTGCTCCCTACAGCCCCCTGCAGCAACTCTTTACAAGATGGCAAACCCCTTGTGAGCAGGACCATGAGTGGAGTTTCAGCAAACACCCTGTGAATGGTGACTTGCAATGCCCTGCAGTTTGATTGGTATAAAGACTAGCTCGCTAGCTACTTGCTTCTTTGATTCATAGAGATGGTAGCATCTTCCCTGGCTGCTTCGTCTAGACATTTTGAGAGACATCTGAGATCAGGTCTTGAGAGCATGACCATATTAATGTAAGGTGTTAATAAAATTGCCAAAGTGCATTTGTTCATCTAAATTTCTCATCAGCCTGTCTTCCCCCGCCCCCAGAAATATGAACAATGAAAAATTCTTACTTCTTCTTTCCTAAAATTGTCTTTATTCTTATAGAGTGGTATCAGCTCTATCACTTATTATCTGTGAGGCTTTTAATGCCTTACTTAATCCCTTTGAACCTCAATTTGTTCATCTGTAAACTAGAAATGATAATATTCATTTTATAAGACTGTTTTGAGGATCAATGGAGTAACACAGGCAAAGTACCTAACACCCAAAGAAGTCACAAAGGAAGCACTTAGTGAATGTTAGTTGCTCTGCCCTTGGAGTGTCTTTAAATATTCCCTCTCTAAAGAAGAGGAGAGGTGGCAAAGATAATATAAAACAGCAAGTAGGCTGAAAGTCTTGCCAATTAGCCTGGGAGGGCGACTTTCACTAACTCTGCTCCTACTCACATTTACACTCATCGCCCTCTCCGCTGGAAGTGCAATCATTGGAACTTGGAGAAATTAGCAACAAGAGAAGGAATGACTCCCTGGGTTCTGGTTTGGGTGACCCAGGGGATGATGGCGGTTCAAGAGACAGTACATGGAGGTGGGGAAGAAAACATCCTGTGTGGACACACGGTGGAGTGGAGGGGTTGAGTCCCCATCCCCTAGCATCCTGCAGCAGCTTGGACCTTCATCAGTCCGTCAGTCCCACTTGAACTATTGCGGGGGTCCCTTCATACTGTTGCTACTATCCAGTCACGGCCCCTTTGAAACCATTCTCCATTGTGTTCTAAGTTGATATTCCCAGGCTCAACATCATTCAGTGATTTCTCACAGCTCAGAAAGATCAAGTCCAAGTGCCTAGGCAAGACCCACAATATCCTGCCTCGTCCCAGCTCTCAGCCTCATCTCCCTCTCCTTGCACTTTATCCTCAGGTAATACTTTAATGTTGGTACCATTCCAAGCTGTTCTTCATATTTGGACTTTTAGACACATTCTTCCTCCTGCTTGGTATGCCTGTCCCTTTTCCTGCTTATCTACCAGGAAACCCCTCTCCATCCCCCCGTGGTACCCACATCAAGGAATTTTTTTTAAGATTTTATTTATTTATTTATTTATTTATTTATTTATTTATTTATTTAGAGAGCTCGAGCAGGAAGAGGGGCAGAGGGAGAGGGAGAAAGAATCTCAAGCAGACTCTAAACTCAGTGAAGAGCTGACGGTGGGGCTCGATCTCAGGACCCTGAGATCATGACCCTAGCTGAAACCAAGATTCAGACGCCCTCAAGGCATTTTTTATTTTTAATTTTTTAAACTTGTTTTAAGATTTTATTTATTTATGAGAGAGAGAAAGAGAGAGAGCACAAGCAGGGGGAGGAGCAGAGGGAGAAGCAGGCTCCCTGCTGAGCAAGGAACCCCGATGCAGGGACTCGATCCCAGGACCCTGGGATCATGACCCGAGCCAAAGGCAGACACTTAGCCAACTGAGCCACCCAGGCTTCCCTCAAGGCATTTTTTTTAACGTACACTTACCACCGGGTCATCAATGGCATGGAATGTAATGAAATGACAGTGCTTTCTGCCCTTTTCCCCAGCATTCCTGAATATATGAATTATTGGATCATTGTGTTATAATTACACCAAGAAATTTATTTTTTTAAGATTTATTTATTTAATTATTTGACAGAGAGACACAGTGAGAGAGGGAACACAAGCAGGGGGAGTGGGAGAGGGAGAAGCAGGTGCTCTGCTGAGCAGGGAGCCCGATGTGGGGCTCGATCCCAGGACGCTGGGATCATGACCTGAGCCAAAGGCAGACGCTTAACGACTGAGCCACCCAGGCACCCCTACATCAAGAAATTTAAAGAAAATTCTGTATATCATTTAACAACACATGTGAAAACAAATGTTAAGTGCATGGACTGACTTTCCTGGGCACCTGATCGCCTCTCTCCCTGTGTTGTTACTGCATGATCCTGGGCTGACTTGTGAAATTATGGGGTGTGTATCTTCCACAGTTGTGGTCTCAAAGCTTCTCAGTTTTCTCAAAAATCTCCTTTTGGTTCTTGTGAGAGCTTGGGCAGTGCATCTTCTTTGGAATATATGAATCACTCCTTCTCCAGGGAGAAGCCTCTCACTCGGCCCATAGAGGCCCGTGGGGGACCCAGCCATCCACCCCTGGGATGAGCCTGCTGCCCCTCCCCTTTCCACCCCTCTCCCAGCCCCATTTTTTTCCTCTCCTCTTCCCTCCTCATCTCTTGGATTCTGTTTTTTCTCTACTTCTATTATCTGCCTGGCCGGATGAAAAGACTCTTGTCACAGGAAGGGTGAAGGCTGATATCCTAAAATTGTCTACAAGCTACTGTTTGTTGAGCACTTAAATACATGCCAGGGACTGTGCCAGGAGCTTCACATGTGTTAACTCAATCCTCACAAGAAGCCTGTGAGTCAGGAACTTTTGTTTCCCCCAGTTTTATAGCTGAGGTAACCCTGACAGGAGTGGTTCAGTCACTTACCCAAGGCCCCACAGCTAGCCAGCCGCAGAGCCAGAATTGGACGTTGATGTGTGACTCCAGGGCCCAGCCGGTCATATTCCTACCAGTGAGTGCTGCAACAGTTTTGGGGGCTCTACTTCAACATCCCACACAGCTGTCTACTCTATGGGGCTTCCTGACCACCTCTTCTTCAAAGGAAAACAAGAAGAAAGAAAACGTGAAAAAGGGTAGTGCAGTTCTTCCTCTATGCTGTCTCTGTACACATTTTTATTGTCGCATGTGCCAGACCTCAGTGGCAGGACTTGAGAACCGTGCCTTCTCAGCCATCTTCTTCTTCTGAATTAACACAGAGAAGTTTGTCAAGGTGGAGAGATTTTTCTAGAAATGGCCTAATTACAGTGATCCTTGCCAAGCCATTCCACCCCAGCCATGGTCTTGTTGCGTCTCTTTCGTAGGCCAGCTGACTGAAGCCACAAGACTGAAAGAGATTGCACGACCCACAGATGGTGGAAAGGCTTCTGATGGAAGGACGTGGCAAATGAGGTAAAAACACAGAAAAAAATGTTCGCCAAAAAAAAATCTGTGCCCACGGTGGATCACAGTCCTCTTTGTTTTTCTTTCGAACCGGAAACCTTCCGGATCCCAAGGCTGGGCATGGTATTAGACTGTGACCATCCTCAGGATTAAAACAGTTTCTAAATGAATGCAAAATAAAAGCTTTCCGGGCGGCAGTGTCAAATGTCACCTGTGGGACCAATATGGCCCAGACCAGAGAGCTGGTGGAAGCAGTGTGGGCGTCTGTGAACACACCGCCTGGTCGAGCCACCCAGAGCACTGTGCGTGGTGGGGTTTCTCAGCATCACCACATCCTGGCTTTGTTAGTGCTCATAGGTACAAAGGGACTCTTCCAGGGGGCTGGCCTGATAAAAGAAGGCTCCTGGGCTTTCTGGAAACATCCCCTCCCCAGCTTTCAGGCCAAGAGTCAGAGAATGATACCAGGGGGGAAAAAGGGAGGGCCGAGGCTGGGGACCCCACAGAGGGCGAGCAAGAGGCAGGGGGGCAGGGCAGGGCTCCGCTCTGCTGGTGCTTGTCCTTGTAAGTGTGTACTCCAGCCTTGAGATGTAGAGTTGTCTGCTGGAGGAAAAGAGCACCTGGTAGCTCAGTCTTTGTAAGAGAGGGGAGCAGAGTCAGCTTCTTAGGAAATTGACTGCAGCCAATGAAATGCTTCATCGATGTATCTTTGCTAAACTGGCCCTTTAGTGACCTGAACTGGTCACTAATCCCAGCTGGCACAGATAGCATCCATCCTACAAATCCGTCCTTCCCTGTATGATGGGCCTCGGGGGCAGGCCGAAGTGAATACCTCCAGTCATCCCTTCCACTTACCAGCTGGCATCCACAACCCCCTACTTTCTGCCTGAGAGGAGAGAATTATAATCCAAACCAAGGGACAGTCTCCTGTCCTTGATTCCTTGGCCCTGGAGGCTGAGCATCAGAGAAGGCACTGGAACAGGGAAGGGGGTGGAGCATGCCGGCAGCCGGCTGTCTTTGAATCTATGTGTCCCCTTTGTAGGATAGTATGGCGGCACAGCAACCTCTATTTACCATTGTTTCATTCTTCGGCTTGCCATTTGTGACTGCTCCAACGCTGAGCTTAAAACATGGAGACTTCCACATTTGGGACTGGGGAAAATCTGGCTAACACGTAGGCAGCCAAATTCTCACTTTGTGCTGGGCCCCCAAACCACAAGGACTATCTTCTGAATCATTCATTATCTCTCTAACTTTGTTTCTGGTCTGCTCGAAATGTCCTTTTGATGACTAATAGCCTTTAAGGACACATTTTTAAAAGTTGAAGAGATGGTTTTGAGGTTGATAAAGCTTCTTTTTGGATAAGACTACCTTTTAGTGTAGGCTGCTAAAAATGTATTTTAAAAAGAAAGATGTTAAGCCACATCCTGTTTAGGAAATATCCCTTAGTTTCTCTTCTAGGAGACATTTAAGAACAGAATGGAAGGAGCAATTTTATTTTCATTTCTGGCAGTAGTTGGCTCTTTTGCTGGTTGCTTAACAGGAGGCCTCTCAAGGATGCCATGAAAGGCAGGATAACAAGGGCAAAAGAGCAGTGAGCTGGGTCCCCTGGTTTCAGGCTCTGTGAGAACCATGAGAGGAAAGGGAAATGTCCAAGCCCGAGCCCGTGAAACTCTTGGCTTCACTCCTGCCGCTGCTGTTGCCATCAAGAGCCACCCAGTAGCCGTGGATGCAAGGGGCTAGCTCTGAGATTTCTCTGTTGCATCTCTGCACTCCCCACCCTCAGCTTCCCTTTTGTGGGTATCCGCAAAACAGGATGACAGAGAGAGAAGTTGTATTGTGATGCAGTCACCACGAAGGCCTCAGCTCTGAAGCCGGGGTGGCTCTCTAGATGTCTCAAATTGAGGCCCTCATGTCTGTTAGATCCTGGCTGACCAGCAAGGGGCATAACTGTGGGTGAGATATGTCCCTTCAGCCAAGGGCAATTCTTGGGGAGAGACTCAAGTGAGAGCCAAGCCTCCAGCAAACGACCCTCCCAGAGCAGCTCGTAGAGTGAGGGCCTCAGCCCTGCATGGGGATTCTAGGCAGTGTGCTACAGTCCACCCCTTGTGCATTAAGATATACCTTTCAGCCTGAGAAACGCATCTCGTTGGAAGCTTGCTCCGCAGGATTCCTCAGTTCTCTGGGGAAACTTAAAATAAGGTTAGTGGCACAAATTACACCCCCACTGCTATAGCTGAGCTGATCTTGATATAACTGTTGCTCATTGCCTACCGTCTACTCTCAGTTTTTCACAGCCTCCACTAGCGCCTCTCCTACTCTAGGTGGCTATCCTCTTGGGGGAGAATGAGGATCCTCAGCCCTAAGCCTTCTGAATCCCTGGTTGCCATGTCCTCCTTTGGCCAGAGCTGCTACCTTGTTGATTTACCATCATGATTGGTCAGAGGACTATCAGGAGATGCCCAGTGCGTTACCTGGGTGCCAAACATAATCCACCCCACCCCATTGTGTAAAAGCTGTCTGGTCTATCTGCCCCTGAAACCCAAAGTGAACAAGCTGCTGTCACAGCTTAAAGTTGAGTGGGACTTTTTGGTGACTCCTAGTGGAAGGGTTTCTCTGTCTGGTAGCCAGGACCTCTAAACATGCAGACAGAGGGCTGTAGGAACTATAAGCATAAAATTCCCAAGTGGATCACTGGGAGTGATGGTGAGCACGGCCCTCTTCTCCCACCCCTCCCCCTGCCCCATGAATTCCACCTACTGGGGACACAATCCTTCATAACGGTCATTATCTTAAGGTGCATGCTGCATCCTAGAAGATGGTATATCTGAGGCACCTCAGCATTAAGTCATCCCATTATTCAATCAGGCTAACAACTTTTGGATGGAGTGGTGGGTAATAGGATCAGTGGATCTCACGATGTGCCCACAGCATGCCTCCCTGACCATAAAGAGAGTCCCTTGATCCTTTGTGATACTATGCAGGATTCTGTAAGTGGACAAAACATTGAAAGGACAGTAGATGGATAGCGATGCTGTAAAGGCAAATCAAAATCTGTAATATGTGCCCATTCTAGTCAAGGGGAATCACTGACCATTGCAGGGTGGGAGGACTCCAATGTAACCAGCTTACCACCAATTGGTTGGTTGGACTCCATCGAGGGATGGTGTTTTATTAGGAACTTAGTTTTGTTCCTCTTGGGGTAGTTGGACATTCAGGAGTGGCAGCAGCTAGACCAGCCCTGGTGAGTAGAAGTATAGATTACCTATTGTATTTTTTATTGTTGTTAATCAGCTTTTGCATTTATTTATATTAGTTTTACTGTTTTCAGTTCATTAATTTCTCTTTTTATTTTTATTAATTTCTTCTTCTTGATTTGCTTTAGTGCTGTGTTATTTTGTTGTGGTGGTGGTTCTTTTTCTGAATTTCCCTACCTATTGTTTTCAAAAAAATCAGTATATCCCTTGAATGGCTTATCACAGAAAGATTTGGGGTCTGGTATTGGCCAAAAACTGCAGAGTCTGCTACCCCAAAGGCTCATAATGACTTCCCTTCTTTCCTTCACCTTCTGAGGTGGGTAGACATTCTTGGCTAGATGTCCTCATCTTGCTCCAATTCAGGGACACCCAACAGTTTGCCAGGAAGGCATCAAGTTTCCTTCCTAGGATAAGAGGCCTATTGTGCTTTTTGTGATTTTGGTGTGTGTGTGGAATTCAAGGAAGGAGTTTTTCCAACGCATCCTTGAATCTGCCCTTGACTTAGAAGGAAAGTAATAGAAAACATAATCTTGGACCTTAGGGTCCAAGGAGAAGCTTCCTATGGACATCAACAAATGGACAGGGGCAGATCCAGGTTGTTCTAAATGCTCTTCAAGTTGCTGCAGTTCAGCTGGGGGACTTTCCTTTCATCTGCCTAAACCTCAACTCCCTGTTCTACAAAATGTCCTTGCTGGGTCACTATGTGGATTAAATAAAATACCAAACACAGAGCCCAGCACCTAGTACCTACCCTATAAATGTTTATTGCTATGGACGTTATGGTCATCATGGGCTCTCTACACTACTTGCAAGCCATCCTGAGGGCAGGCAGTCATCTAAGTCATTTCATTATGCCCCCCACTCACCCCAAACATTGAGTATAAATGTCTGTGGAGGTTAACCGAATAATTTCTATTGGGGAAATACAGTATCCCTGAAAAATGCCCAGACCTGAATTTTATGATGCAGCCCTGTGCACAGGTGTAGTTAACAGGTATCTTATTCGAACACAAGCCCATACAGCAGCACTTAATGAAGCTGCTGTTCGTTAGGATTCCCATCTCAGTCCTATTTGGCCTGGACAACCCAGGTAGGTTTGTTTACAAAGCAAAAAGTGTGCTAGATGCAGTTTTTAATTGCCCAAACTTTGAAGTAACTAAGATGTCCTTCAGTAAGTGAATGGATAACTAAACTGTGGGTAAATAATAGACAATGGACTATTAGTGCTAAAAAGAAATGAGCTATCAAGCCATAAAAAAGACGTGGAGGGAACTTAAATGCAGTAGAAGAAGCCAAACCGGAAAGGCTACATACAGTGGGATTCCAGCTATCTGACATCCTGGAAAAGGCCAAACTATGCAGACAGTAAAAAGATCTGTGGTTGCCAAGGGTTAGTGGAGTGGGAGGAGTGGATAGGCAGAGCACAGAGGATTTTTTAGGGCAGTGAAACTATTTTGTATGATACTAGGATGGTGGATATAGGTCATTATGCATTTTTGTCTAATCCATAGAACCTACAACAACAAGCATGCACCCTCATGTAAACTGTGGACTCTGGGTGATAAGGATGGGTCATTGTAGGTTCATCTGTTGTAACAAATGTGCCACAGTGGTGCAGGAGGAACATATAAGGGAGGGTGTGCATGTGTGGAAGAAGGGCAGATATGGGAACTCTCCGAACTTTCTGTTTGATTTTTCTGTGAACCTAAAATTACTTTTTTAAAAAAATAAATTCTATTTTTAAAAAAAGGCAGCCAGATGAATGAGTGATGGATTTATGTGATGAGAATCCTGTGTGGACCCTGTGAGAGGCAGTGCATCCAGGGAGTAAGCAGGGAAAATAAAAGCCTTTATGATGGGCCTATCTTCCCCAATCTTTTCTTGCAAAGAAACAACTCAGGAAAAATTTTAAAAGGTTATAGCCACATCTTTTTCTTCTTTTAATCATTCAAAATGAAAGTAGCTTCTTCTGGGGCACCTGGCTGGCTCAGTCAGTTGAACATGCGACTCTGGATCTCAGGGTCATGACTTCGAGGCCCATGTTGGGGGTTGAGTTTACTTAAATGAAAAATAAAAAACACTTCCCTCCTCCAAAAAATAATTAAAGAAAATAGCTCCTTTTGGACTCTGGTAAGTAAAAAGCATATTCTTATAACCAGGATAACCTATTTTACTGAAAAATTAGCAGTAACTGAACTTTTTAAGTTTGATTATGTGATCATGTTTAGAAAGTAACAACATAGAGGCAGGTATCTAATTTTTCAAACCAAAGTCAGAGAACTGGCCTCCGACACGCATGGATTGCAGTTAGCTCAGTGGGGCTGCCATCGTGCTTGCCACTCGTGTTTTCACACAGCGCAGGGACGTGAAATTACAGCTTCAGTAGGGAGGGATCGAAGGGTTGTGAGGAGCTACTGGGAACCAACATGGTTAAAGTAGTATTTTGTGAAGATTAATGTGTCAGCTGTGACAAGAATAGATTCAATCAGGGGGAAAACAGAGGCAGAGAAATCTATTACATGATGTTATCACAACAGATGGGAAACAAGGACCCAAAGTCTGGGGAGAGCCATAGCGTGCAAGAAAAGAGTATGGGTTGTAAGGAGAAGTGAAAAGTCCAGCCAGTGGAGGAGAGTAGCAGAAGCTGGGCACAGGGTGTGGGTATAGGGCCTTCTCCCTCGGAGGCGTGGTGTAAGGCCTAAAATGAACACTCAGTGTTATGTGCTGCTTTGACAACTGGTAACCTCAAGAGAGCCTCAAATGGCCCAACTGCAAGTTCCCCTCACACTCTGCTCGCACAGGTAGGATTCTCTTGGCAAACAGCCCTCCTTATCAAAGGGACCAGGCACAGTTCCTGCTTATCCCTCACAAGTGGGTTCCAGTTCCCTACCAGCCGACGGAACATTTCAAACAAGCCAATCACATCTTCCCATGGGAACCAGGGTCATTCCTCCCTCTTGATACCACAGAATGGCTCACAGCCTTGGTTTTACGCTCTGTTCCCAAGAGCAGCCCATGTTTGGCCCTGCATGGCATGCGGTATCTTTCTTCCCTGGGCTGTGAGTCTATGTGGCTCTGGGTGTATATGTGTTGGATACCCCCTGTTCAGTCATCCCCACGACCCTAGGCAGGAATCCTCCCTCAGCAGCCGGCTGAATAAGAAGTGATTCAAAGAGGAGGCCGCACGAGCCGGGTGAGGCAGAGGCCAGTTCCACACACAGAGACAGAGAACTTCAGAGCTGGATAAACCTGTCTCACCCTGTAAGTAAGAAAACAGACCTGGAGGCCAAGTTTTCTGCCTCCCCATACCTTTTCCATGCCTCACCAGGAGGATTTGAAAGGTAAGTATACAGGAGGTATATAAAGGTAAATATCATTGAACGACTGTTTGAGAAAGTATAGCAGTTCCAGATGAGGTTATCTTCCTTCAGAGTGGATTTACTTTTGCTTCTGGAAGGCAGTTAGAATAGGGCTGTTCGCCTTACTCCAGACTCAGACTGATCTGAACTGAATTGGGCTGCAGTCTTGCTGACAGCAGAGCTATTTCCCATTCTTCCTTGCTCCCTGGGGCAACCCTTCAGCGATCACAACTGTGAGCCTGAAGTATTTACCCAGGCCCCTTTTCCTTGATGAGTTCACAGCTCCAATTTTTATTTCCTCAACCTTGTGAGACTGCTCAGCTTCTCCGTCTCTTAGCCAATTCCTTTAAAAAAATTATTCTTAAGAGTTCTAGGAACATTTATTTGAAGGAGGGGGTTCCTCCCAGCTGATTGTATCCTCAGTTCTCAGCCCCATCCCTCCTGTGCTTCGGCAAGTGCCTGGAGGGGACAAGAAGCCCCATGCTGGTTCTCCCTCTCAGTGCATTTCCTTTCTCTCGGGGACCCTGGTCCTAATTGCTACCTGCACTGGTAACTTTGATGACTTCCAACAGATGGATCTTTTTAAAAAATCCAGCTATTCTCGTTGTGTTCAGCGGAGTTGGCCTAATACAAGTTGACTGTTTAGCCCGAGTGGAAATCCAGTTAATAAAGCATTTATTAAATATCTGCTATCTGCTCAGCCTTGTGGCACTTCAGTTCACAAAAGAGAAATTAAAGACATGTTCCCTGCCTTCCACTCAGGTGGGGAGAAGGGCCAACACAGGAAACAGTTGGAGCACACTATGGAAAGAGAACACCACTGGGAGAGAGGGAGACACGAGAGCGAGCTGGAGTCACCACGGTCTTTTTGCTCCTCTGCTCCCACACCAGAACGATAATGCAGTCTCCCTGTCAGTCCGTATTCATGTGCGTGCAGGTGGATGGGTTTCTGTGTATAGAAACGCACTTTGAGAAGGAGAGACCGAGTCTGGACGGGGAGCCTGAGGCCAGCTCAGCGTGTGATAGAGAGCATGCACGGGGTCTCAGCCGGGCTCTGGCGAGTCTGGTGCATCGGCTGAAAGGGGCGCATAGGCTGAAAGGGGCGCATAGGCAAGTCCCGTACAGAGGCATGCTTCTGCGTCCGCACCGCTTTCCTTCTCTTGCTTCCCTATCCATTCCTTTCCTGCCTTGGAATCCAAATTATAATGAGATATTTCTAGTGAAATAGACAGAAGAATTTGCCTCCAATTTGCCTGTTGAGGCAAAAACATTGTAATTCTGCATCATCTCAATATTCACTCGTGAGGCAGGACAATTTTCCTGATTTGGCAAGTTTAAATGTACACAGTGAGATTCAGAGAGTTTAAGTCAGAGTTGTTAAGAAGCGTTTCTACTCCAAAACAGTCACCCTTTCCTCCACACCCAGGTTAAGGCCTGTGCCAAAACCTTCTCAAACAAAAGGTGCTTTCTCTCTTTCATCTCTCCCTAGTCTCTCTGATTCTCCTCTGATTCCCTTCCCCTTTCTGGAAGGTCTAATACCCAGATGTACTGGGAGATGATTTTCAATAAGCTTTCCCAATCTCTTTAATTCAGCTTACAAATTTCCCTAAGGCAACAGTACCTTTTATTTTAGTTGATGTCAAAGCATCAGAAGAACACAAAGATTGCAAATGGTTTAGTTGTGAGCAAAGTGCTACCTTTTCTATTGGGAAAACAAAAACAAACCTATCTGAACCACTACTCCACTTTGCAGCTTCGTTCCTCTAGGTCTGAGAGACGGCCAAGGGGTATGCTCTCTTCAGAAGGAGGGAGGAGGCCAACAGGAAACATCGTGGGGGCTTGGAGAAAATTATCCAAAACCTGGCGGATTTTCTGGATGGCTACGTGGACTCTTCCAGTTATTTTCATTTAAACGCATAAGGCCCACTGACCCCCAGGTGTGGCATTTTCAGCTCATCCCACTGAACCCTTTACTCACAGATAAGCCTATTGCTGATCTCTGGGTCAGAGAAGGTAATTTAGAGATAGACACACATACAGGATGCCATCTGAGGTTGAAAGCAGAGACTGAGGTGATGCTTCTATAAACCAAAGGAACCCCAAAGATTGCCAGCAGAGCACCAGAAGCTAGTAGAGAGACATGAAACAGATTCCTCACAGCCCTTAGAAGCAGCCAGTCCTGCCAACATCTTGATCTAGGATTTCTAGCCTCCAGAACTATGACATAATAAAGTTCTGTTGTTTGAGCTACCCAGTCCGCGGGACCTTGTTATAGTAGCTCCAGTAAACTATTATATCCCCTCTGGTGTCCAACTCTAATTGTCAGACATATTTCCCTTGGTGAGTGCAATCATCTCCTTTTAGTAAAGAAACAGAGAAATTGAAGGAATGTGAAATGAAAAAAAAAAAAGATCAAACTATAGATAGTGTGGTTAGTCTTTTATAAACAAAATCCCAGGAAAGATTTGTTAGGAAAATGAAAACCATATGGCTGGCACCTTATCTAATTTTCTTCATCATAACTATTCCCTAGCAGTTAAATATTAGTGGGGGAGACGGAAAGAGTTGGTTTGGTAAACGGGTGGTGGAAGGTTTTGGAGATGCTGGAATAGTAAGAGAATGGCTATTGGAAAGTGACAAGAGGAAGGAGTAAAGAAATGTGGTAGAAGAGAAGTTGATAAAGAGGCATTCGGCCACGAAATGGGATGAACCATAATAACAAGTAATCTTCAAAGAATGAGATGTTTGGATCCATGTATTTTTATATGTTGTATAATATAGATACATACTCATTTTCTACCTCCTCGTTCTAGAAATCAGGTGTATTTTTAAATGTAATCAAGAACACACAGTGAAGGTTTGGGTAAGAGCATTTGTGAGAAATGGACCAAGCACGGAGGCAAGAGCTAAAGAGATTCTGTTTAATTTGTTCATAGAATCCTTCTCCTGCAGTTGTACCATCCAGAAGTGAATCCTCACTGTGCCCATGTCCTCACTTCTTTTCCAGATGGTATCATGGAACAGATATGTGTGTAGTCAGGGCTCCCAGAATCCTGAGCAAATTCTTGCTGCCCTTATGTGTATCCCCAGTGGTTGCTCTTTGCAGCCCATGGTGGATGCTTCCGTTTGAGATAGTATCTTCCCTGGTGAGACAGTTGGAAGCTCTAATTACATTTGCAATGGCTGGTGCTGCAGCAGGTAACCTCCTCCTCACACACCAGATACATAGACTAGTGTCAAATAGTGGGCAGTTCTTTCTCATACTCATATTGGGGAAAGAGACTATCATCCTCCAAAGAGACTGACAGTGTTAGAACATGTCTTTTATAGTATTATGGGCTTCATGAAACAATTCATTCTCAATATATCCCCAAGACTGTAATAAAATATCATAATGTAGTGGGATGCTCCTCTGGGAACAGCACAATGATACATCTTACATGGTGTGTACTAAGGCAGCAAGACATGTTAGATTGTGGCATCACAAATCGCTCAAAGGACTCATTCCATCGGAGGTGACATTTAAGCCTATCTCAGAGACCATGTGCATGCACAATATCCCATGATCTTCTGAATCTCATTCAATGCTTGAGAGCTCAGTCCCACTGTAGTTAGTTATATCAAAGAGGGAAGAATTTGTAAAAGGACAAATGTTTGACTCCAAGTAAGAAAGTAAAAGAGATACTCTCACAGCAGAATTCAATTACTAGCTACCCAAGTCAATGGAACTCTTTCTTCGTCTGTGGTGCTAATGCCCCTGTGTAATCCCCCCACAGAAACACACCCTACCTGATCTCCCTGACTGATCACAACTTGACTCTGGCAATGAGGAGCCTCAGATGAAGCAGAGGGGGTCCAAGAGACAGGCTAGGGCTCTCTAGTCCCTCTATGGTGAAGAACTCATGCTATGCATTTGCTGCTGAGGACATGGGTAGTAAAAGTTCCAGAGCTAGCAACCAGAGCTAGCAGAGCTTCTGCCTTCCTCATTTCCAGGAAGTAATGTGGTACCATGTCATCTCATCATCATTTCTTCATTAATTGAAGCATTTTTTAAATTTAATAAACATATGTTAAGTGCTTGAGCTGAGCCAGGCAGTCTGAGTATGACTTCAAGAAGCTATCCAATCATCAATGTTATGAAACTTTTTTTAAAGATTTTATTTATTTATTTATTTGAGAGAGAAGGAGAGAACACAAACGAAGGGAGGAGTACAGGGAGCGGGAGAAGCAGGCTCCCCGCTGAGAAGGGGAGCTTGGTGCAGGGCTCCATCCCAGAACCCTGGGATCATGACCTGAGCCAAAGACAGACAGGCAACCAGGTGCCCCAATGTTAAGATCTTTAAAATACATTTATTTTTTATACACTGTGATAGGTACTGGAGATAAAAGACCTGGCCCATGTTCCCAAGAATCATTTTTAAAAATGTTGTATCTATTATTTACACTGAAATCTCAATAAATTTACCACTCTGATTTACATATGGATGATATTAATATAATATATGAATATATTAATATATGTATTAATATAATGTATGTATTAATATAATGTATGTATTAATATAATAATATATAATATATCATATTAATATGATATAATATCACAATATACGTGTTTCAAAGCAGTGGGTTGCATCCTTGGCCCACAAGCAGATCAACTAGGGAGTTTTAAAAAAAACCCTGATGTACTCAGCCCCACCCCAACAAATCAGAATTTCTGGGAATGGGGTCCAGGCATCCTTATATATTTTTAAAGCCTCCAGGTGATTCTACTATACAGCCAGGACTGAGAACCATTACATTAGAATTTCTGCCTTAGGCACTTCAAGTCTGAAACAATGCCTGGCACATAGTAGACCACCAACAATATCTTTCATTCTAATATTTTGTTCACCTTTATTTCTTACCAGGCTCCCAGCAGAGTGCCTGGAACAGAATGGGGACACAGTAATTGGCTACTCCTTTTCACTCTTCCTTCCTGCTAGAAACTACCTGGAGAAAACTAAAGTAGAGGAATATTTAGGGTTTGAAATGTACGTGCCAAAATATCCATATCGAGGGAGCTTTAAGCTCAAATAAATGATTGTCCTTTTATTCATATGGATATATCAAGGTTCATTATCATATATCATTACATGAGGTAATATTCAGACAATAATATTTTATCACCCCCAACAGAAAACAGGCTCGTTGGGAAAACTTTTGAATATGCTGATAAAATATGGCACAGAACTATAATGTTAACAGTATTAGAGCCTGGTATATTTTGGGTTCAGAATGGAAACCTAGGAATAAAGAATTTGAATTCACTAAAAATAAAACAATTTTCTCATATCTAAATATTAGCATGTAGCTCATTTAAAAAGAATCTGTGCCCCCATTGGCTGTTTGTTTTCTGATTGGCTTATTTCATTTGGCCTTCTTAATAAACAAGTTCTGCTTAGTCACTAAAAATTTTTAAAACGCTCTTTTTTTCAAAAAGATCTTTTTATTTATTTGAGAGAGAGAGGACGAGTGGGGGGGGGTTCAGCGGGAGAGGGAGAAGCAGACTCCCCACCGAGTAGGGAGCCCGATGTGGGACTCGATCCCAGGACCCCAGGATCGTGACCTGAGCCGAAGGCAGCCACTTAACCAACTGAGCCACCCAGGTGTCTCTAAAATGCCTTTGATTTTATTCTGTTGATGGGATGGCAGAAAACATGCTATCAAATGGCCTTTGGCAAAAATCCAATTTCCAGAGAGGCTGAGAGGGGAAAGAGGCCTTCTAAACCATTGTGCATGAGGGGAAATGATTTCATTCATTCATTCAATAAAAACTTGTTGAGTATTGTCTCAACCAATGAAGGAAAGAATAGGGATCCTGTGATCAATGAAGGAATCCTCTGGGGTAACGCTTTCCAGGGAAAATGTTTTTTCATAGAAATGTCTGGGACGGCCCCAAGTAAAAAATGACATTTTCTTTTTTGTGTGAATAAATTTACCCATAAATATTTTCCTTTATATGGATCTTTATCACTTTAGGTGTTCACACGGAGGCTTGCAAGTCTACAATGGAGGACAGATGGGTTCTGGGCCAGTGAGTGAAGGGGATTGAGATGGTAGAAGTCGTCAGAAGAAGGAAGTAGATGAAGGCTATTTTAATCTTATTCTTAGCCTCAGTTAGCTGAAGGACCACAAGTTATGACTTGGGGTTTTGATTTTAGTTTAACTGATGTTTATTTTTTCACCCTGAATAAAATAAATGTTCACTTCCTAAGTCTAATGTGTAATGCGGTGTCCCTCAAAGATGGTAGAGGGGCAACACATGAATGTAATGTATTTCATCTGTCAGGCACCTCTGGTCTCCTTGCTACCTGGCTTGGGATATGTCACTGAAGGACCATTTTCAGATAAGCAGTGCCTAAGGTAGGCTTGAGTGGTTTAGAGCAGTGCTTCTCAAACTTACTATGCGTATGAATCTTCCTGGATCAGGAAAAATGCAGATTTCAGTTCAACAGGCCTGCAGTTATAACCTGAGAACCTGCATTTCTTTTCTTTTTTTTTTTTTAAAGATTTATTTAAGAGAGTGAGAATGAGAGAGAGAGAGTACATGAGAGGGGAGAGGGTCAGAGGGAGAAGTAGGCTCCTCGCCGAGGGGGGAGCCCGATGTGGGACTCGATCCCAGGACTCCAGGATCATGACCTGAACTGAAGGCAGTCACTTAACCAACTGAGCCACCCAGGCACCCGAGAACCTGCATTTCTAACAAGCTCCCAGGCCATGCCAATGTCCGCCAAACATTACCTAGAGTCAGAAGGGCTGAGAGGACCTTGGGCTGGTGGTAATAAAAGAGTTTGTATCATTTCTAAAATCTTTTCTCCTTTAACAGACTTTCCCAGACTACTCAAAACAAAGCTGTTTTCTTTGTTTTCCAAACAATATCATCCTCCAAAGTATCTGAAACAAAGATCATATCTGAAATTTGTCAGGTGTGTTTCCAGGTATTAAGAAATCTGATGCTTTTGCCAATATAAAGCTCCAGGGACTCCAACACAATTATAAAAACTATTTATATGGCTTACGTAAAAGCCATATAAATAGTTAATAAGACCTATTTTTGTTTAAAAATATGTATGATTGTATTTATTTTTCTTCTATTTGTTCATGTCAGTCTTGACCCTTAGATTGTAAACATTAGGTGTAGACTGTGTCCCTCTTAGAACCAGAAAAACTACCAAACAAAGGAGCCAAGAAGTCCCCTAGGAATCAGCTAGTTCAGGGTTGTCCAAGCATGGCACAGCTACGCCTGGGGAATAAGTGGGATGAGTTTAGATATGGAACATAAACAATCATCTTATAATTTTTTATAGTTGTAAATGTTTTTAGTATGTTTTAGGGAAAGTTATAACTAGCAAATCTTGCCCAGATAGATAGATTTCATAGATACTATTAGGAGAAAGATACGTTTACTTAAATTTTCCAAATGAGTTCCTGTAAAGACAAATGAATATCATTACTGTAGCACACACATATAGAAAAAATTGTGAGAGTTTTATGCAAATAACTGTGGTTTGGGAAATAGTGTTTAACCTACTACCAGAACTCACAACTGAGGAAACTGAAGATCAGAAGTATCACCATGTTTTGGAGAATTTAAGATGCCATGAATCATAGGATATGCCCTAATTTCAAGGGGCTAAAATGTGAGGAAATTCAAAGAATAAATGAAATATGGAAGTGGGTTCCTCAAAGTCAAACATCTATGACTGAGCATTTCTGCTTTAATAGTCATTAAAGTGTTGACCTAAAGGAATAACATTCTCATGGTGGAATTTCAGGTATTACCTGTGGCAGGTAAGTAGGTGAAATAGTTTCGGGCAGGAGCCCTGGTACAGTCCCCTAAAATCACCCTTGTAGAAGATGACCTTTACCCCTGTCAATGTCCTTCAGCTAAAGACCAACAGGAAGACATCTGTAGATGAAAAGTTGGGTCTGTTACTCATTTCAATGAGGGAGAACTGTGAGGGCATATCAGCAAAAGATATTGGAAAGGACTTATGATAGGATTTGGCTTACATTATATGATTTTGAGGAGGGTCAAAGAAGTGGAGCCTTGCTCTGAATTGGATGCTGTCAGAAAGCAAAGGTAATTCTGTGGTTTGACATTTTAATAAGTCTTATCTCAAAGGTGAAAGAAATGGAGGTAAGCTCAACCTGGGAGTGGTAAGGAAGCCGCACTCCTATTAGCCAGGGTAGGAGGATGTTTGGTCATCTGTGTAGTCTGGGCAGCATTCATGTTTAGTCCATGTTTAGGCATAATCACATAGTATTCTGGTCTTTGTCTTGATCCATCATGGTCAGAGAATGGCCTTGTCCACTGTTAGGCTTCTGTGAAATTGTTTATGTTCAACATAAGTACAAGACCTAGCTGTGATTGCCACATCAACTCCTGGATTTCGAGGTTGCTTTTCTTCTTACACCTTCCTACATAGTTCTTTCCTGAGCCACCTTGCTCCATTTCCAGGAAAAATGCCAGAAAAAATTGTCAGCAAGTTGAGAGTTTTATATTACGTTCGCAAATTTAAGACCCAGTCTTGGACTCTGTGATGGCAAATGTCTTTGTTTAACTCTGAAAGAAATTGCCCTGCTATTTTATCTCTTTGAGAGAATGTGATCTTCAGCCATCTATGACAATCAATACTCTACTTCAGCAAAGGCAATAATGCATGTGCTCATCAGTTAATCCTTCCCCAGTCACCACACACACACACACACACACACACCCCACACACACTTTTTATTATATATATGACAAAGAATAATTGCCCTATGGAGAATTCCCTGGGATGTCTCTGCTTGGTCAATAGTATTTACTGGCGGTGGCAGAAAGAGAAAAGCATCTTGGGAAACAGAACTCTCCCAAGGCCTCTGATGCTAACGGCCACTGCCTCTCCCAGGCTAGAGACACTATCTACTAGAGGTAAATAAAAGAAGATCAAGGTAGATTAGTGGTTGCCAGGGACTGGAGGATGGGGATGTCTTTGTGGGGTGATGAAATATTCTGGAATTGGATGGTAGTAATGGATGAATACACTGAAAACAACTAAGTTGTACACTTGAAAGGGTAAACTTTATGGTATGTGAATTATATTTCAATTTAAAAAATTTTTAAAGGAAGTAAAATGCAAGAGAAGTCAGATAATACTTCAGAGAGACTTCTCTTGTTGGCTCTTGTTGGGTTTGCTTTTTATTTTTGTCTCCTAAATTGTGGAGTTTTCAAAGTAGGCAGAAATCTGATGTTTGTTATGATCAATTCACTTAGTAACAGAGTTGCTATTAGTAATCAAAACTTCCCTCTCTGAATGAAGGTAACTAGTAAAATTGGTAACAGTGGTTAACATAGTCTCCACAACACTATAGAGGTATAAACTTTTTCTTCCAATAGTGTCAGCTGAACCAGGGTAGAAGGTTATATTCTACACTTGCAATAGGAAGCTTCACTTTTAAGAAGTCAGTTGGTTGTGTTTTCAGAGAGAATTTGTAGTTGTCTTTTTAAATATTTTGTCACCAATTCTAGCAACAAGCCTAAATCAAAAGCACCTATTCCAGTAGTTTCTAAAAGGATTTCTCTAAAAGCTAAAACCCAATTAAGAGTGAGAATGATAAAGGTATTAGAAAGCATGTCACCTTGCCCAGGTTTACAGAATGGACAAGGATGCTCATCATGATATTCATTCATTCATTTGTTTGCATGCCAGGAATTCTGCCAGGCACTGGGGCACACAAGGATGGAGTGGGCATAGCCTACCATCAAAGAACTTTAAGTGCATTGGCACAAACTGAGCTGCCTTTTATATCATCTGGGTGCATGGGCTGGGTTGCAATTTTTTTATAAAGGTATTGTCTACTTATGGTGATTCCACAAGAGTGGAAATCAAGATTCTGGAACTTGGAAACAAAAAAGACAAAGGATATCTTTCTTTCTCACTTAAGAAAAAACTTCGTTTAGGGCACCTGGGTGGCTCAGTTGGTTGAGCGACTGCCTTCGGCTCAGGTCATGATCCCAGGGTCCTGGGATCGAGTCCCACATCGGGCTCCCCCTGCTCTGTGGGAAGCCTGCTTCTCCCTCTCCCTCTGCCTGCCACTCCCCCTGCTTGTGCTCACGCTCTTTCTCTCTGTCAAATAAATAAATAAATAATGTTAAAAAAAAACTTCTTTTATACTCCAGAAACCAATATTGCCATGTATGTTAACTAAAATTTAAATAATTTTTTTAAAAAAACTTTTTAGAGAAGAACCCCATCTTTCCTTGGAACCCCTCTGAATCTAGGGACAGCTAGGTGGTATTTGTGTCAGGACAAATGTTAAGGACCACTGCCACAGTTGTCCCATCCCAGGCCTTGCTCTGTCATTTTCTCTGCATTAGGTTGGGTAGTATTCTCATGTAGACAAGAGCCCCAAGTAATTGCAGGCTTCCAAACATATTTTACTCTGAGCACTTTTTTGAAAGAAACAAAATCACAAACTTCTTTTTTTTTTTTAAGATTTTATTTATTTATTCATGAGAGATAGAGAGAGAGAGAGAGGCAGAGGGAGAAGCAGGCTCCCAAGGAGCAGGGAGCCCGATGTGGGACTAGATCCCAGGACGCTGGGATCATGACCTGAGCCAAAGGCAGACGCTTAACCATCTGAGCCACCCAGGCGCCCCAAAATCATAAACTTCTGCATGATAGTGGTTTAAGTAGCTGTTACTGAGAAAATGCACAATGATAAGTTAATGCAGTAACATTTTCCAATGATTTTGCATTTGAACAATCATAGCAGCATTATATACATTCAAAACCTAAAATACCATTGACTCAGTTTACTCACAATTCTTCTTAAGCATCAGTTTTCCAAAGATTTAAAAGTTCTGTGACACTCTATTGATGAAAGTGTGGCCAAACTTCATACCCTGTGGGTTGGATAGAAAATTAATATCACTTTTTTGGAAAGCAATTGGGCAATATCTATCAAAAATTTAAACATGCATTCACTTTGGCTCAGCAAGTCCACCTCTATAAAATTACCCTACACAAGATTACAAAATGCACAATGATGTTCATCCCAACATTCCTTAGGAGAGTTTGAAATCTGGAAACAAAATTGTCCTAAGGAGGAACTGGCTAACCAGTCATATAATGGAACACTTTATAGTCATTAAAAAGAATGAGGTCTGCGACATTAAGTAAAAATTCAAGTTACAAAGGCACCTGGGTGGCTCAGTTGGTTTTGGCTCAGGTCATGATCTCATGAGTCATGGGACTAAACCCTGTGTTAGGCTCCGTGCTTAGCAGGGAGTCTGCTTGAGATTCCCTCTGCCCTCCCCTCACTCACTCTCTCTCTCTTTCTCTCAAATAAATGGATAAATCTTTAGAAAAAAATTCAAATTGTAGAATAGCATATGTGGAAGGATTTCACTGATATAAAAAGACCATGTAAATATGTATACACACATATACATATATATATACATTTCTTCTGAAAGAAACAAACTCATATACTTGTATGTATATATATGTTTATGTATGTATATATATACATATATATATACACACATACATGATTTTGTTTCTTTCAAGAAAGAATGCTCAGAGTAAAATATGTTTGGAAGTCTGTAATTATTTGAGGCTCTTGTCTACATGAGAATACTACCCAATACATATACACATATAGATGTTTGCATACATGTATTTGTATATACTCAAAAATTGTTTTAACCTTACACCAGGATTTCTCAAATTTGAGTAATATATGGATCCCTTAAAGGGAAATAGCTCTTTGGATATTCACTATTAGCTTAAAATTTTTAATCCTAAATTTTACTTAAAATAGGTATAAGTATGGAAATCAGTGTACTTTTTGTGCTTTTAGCATCAACTAGAGGATCTCAGAACCTTATAGCATTAGTAAAAATATAAACCCAAAGGCAATTTATAAATTAAATGCCAAAAAATTCTATGTAATTAAAACTTAAACTGATAGATGATGTTGTTACACTGATATGAGATCTCTGATGAAATATAATTGTAGAAAGAAAGAATTGTAGAAAGGTATAAGCCTATATTAAATCTTTTTGCATTTGACTTTGGTAATACTCTGTGTATTGCTATTATGTTATAAAAATATGAAAAACTTCATGTCTGTATTTGAAATTCAAGATTATCAGACCACATTTTACCAAACTATAGATCAATTTTTAATAATATGACACTTGATAATTATTTTTCTTTGTAAAACTTTTTATTGAAGTATAATTAATATGCAGTGTTATATTAGTTTCAGATGTACAACATAGTGATTCAACAATTCTATATATTATTCAGTGTCCACTACAATAAGTGTAGTCACCACCTGTCACCAAGCAACATTATCACAATCTTATTTATGATATTCCCTATGCTGTACTTTTCATCTCTGTGACTTTCTTATTGTGTGACTGGAGGTTTGTACTTCTTAATCCCCTTTATCTATTTCACCCATCCCCTAGCCCACCTCCCTTCTGACAACTGCCAGTTTGTTCAGTCTTTAAAAGTTTGTTTTCTGATTTGTCTCTTTATTTCTTTGTTCATTCTTTCATTTCTTATATTTCACATATGAGTGAAATCATATGGTATTTGTCTTTCTCTGACTGACTTATATCACTTAGCATAATACCCTCTAGGTCCGTTCATGTTATTACAAATGGCAAGATTTCATTCTCTTATGGCTGAGTAATATTGCATTGTATATATACACCACATCTTTATCCATTCATCTATTGATAGACAATTGGGTTGCTTCCATAACTTGGCTATTGTAAATAATGCTGCAATAAACAGTGTTTTCGCTTTGTTTGAATAAATACCCAGCAGTGGAATTACTGGGTCACATGGTTTTTTTGTTTTTGTTTTTGAGAGAGAGCACATATAAGTGAGGTGGGGTAAGGGCAGAGGGAGAGGGAGAGAATAGAGAGAATCTTAAGCAGGCCCCATGCCCAGTGCAGAGCCTGATGCGGGGGCTCGATCTCACAACCCCGAGATCATGACCTGAGCTGAAATCAAGAGTCAGATGCTTAAATGATTGAGCTACACAGGCACCCCCATATGGTATTTCTATTTTTAATTTTTTTGAGGAAACTCTGTACTGTTTTCCACAGTGATTACACTAATTTGCATTCCTACCAACAGTGCATCCAGATTCTTTTTTTTCTCCACATCTTCACTAACATTTGTTATTTCCTGTCAACACTTGACAACTCTTAGTTGATTTTATTCCCTTAAAAGTAAGGTTATTATTGTAACATTTTAAAAGTATCAAATATTTGGGGGAACAAGAAAAGAATATCTAAATCTGCTCTGTGTTTTAGAGATACTTTTTAAAATGTAGTTTCAACACAGAGTTCACAAAGTTTGGAAAGAAAATGATAAAAACCGGAAATAAGTCATTTATATCATTTAGAAAACAACTGCAATTCAAAATTTCTTATCCATGTTGCTATTTATCTGCAAGTGCAATGTTGAAATGACTACCAGTATGATGTCCTATGGCTTTCAGCTAGCCCAAATGTGCCATCTTCATATTAAGTCTGCTTCTGGTCTTTTCTCATTATTTTTTATTAATTAAAGTAGTACATTACTCATTTGGGGTGAAATAGATGATGGGAATTAAGGACTGCACTTGTGATGAGCACTGGGTGATGTATGGAATTGTCAAATCACTGTATTGCAAATCTGACCTAATATTACACTGTATGTTAATGAACTGGAATTTATTTTTTTTTTAAGATTTATTTATTTGAGAGAGAGAAAGAAAATGCAAGTGAGGGGAGGAGCAGAGGGAGAGGAAGAGAATCTCAAGCAGACTCCACGCTAAGCACGGCACCTGCGGGCTTGATCTCATGACCCTGAGATCATGACCCTGATCATAACCTGAGCTGAAATCAAGAGTCAGACACTTAACTGACTGAGCCACCCACGTGCCCCAACTAACTGGAGTTTAAATTAAAACTTTTTTTAAAATTAGTACATTACTCATTTTACTTATGTTAATTTTCAGGATGTCAGCTTGAATGCTCAATTTATTAAATAGTTTTAAAAACTTAAGTCTTTGTATATGAAAATGCCACTCAAGTGCAAATTATCACAGCCAAAGGGAAGTTTTGTCTTGATCAGTAGAAAAGAATTCAACATAAAGGTGACAGTTACCATTTTGAAGTTGGGACCTGCCAACTTTATGGCTGTTAAACATATTTTCTAGTTCATAAAAGGTTAAACCCAGGAAAGGATGGTCAAAATGTTTATTACATGAGTGGTAGGATTTTGAGAGATTTTTACTTTTTTTTCCCCTTTCATGTGTTATTGGACTATTTTTAAATGATTATGATTATTTACCTAAGCTTAAAAGTAAACGATAAAGGTGATTTCATTGTGGAAAAAATTAGAAAGATAATATGCTGTCATTCATCACTTGGCTCCTGAAGATTATAAACACAAATGAAAACAAAGATGATAAAATTGAGATCTAGCTTTAAGTGGTATGCAGTCAACTTCTAGAATCTGGATGATGGTGTTTTCATATTTAATCACTAAGGTGACTATCCAAATGAATAGATACAATTACAAATAATTTTGTGTAAAGAACTCACAGGCCTCAGACAATATGCCCAGAATCCCTAGGAGTCTCTAGATCTGATTGAAGAAATACTTTATATTCTTCCCTGTTGTCTAGAGTTTTTATAATGAGCAAGATAAAAATGAAGTGGTGCCATCTTATAGTCATCTACCTTCTCAGCACCCACCCTATGCTCCCCATTTCCTTTTCAAGGTTTTCCCTCCCCTTGTGTGTCTACTAGAGACGTTCTTGTCTCACAAGTAGGAGCTTTGGTACCCTGATAGGACTGATGCAAAAATGGCCAACTATGGAGCATAACCACAACAGAAACGAATAACAGACCAAAGATTTGGTGCTTAGTAGGAAGCCCAGTACAGCAGAGTCCAGGCTGGGATTGGGGGGTGGGAGAGAGTTCATAGTTTAGTTTTGTTTTATTTCATTTCATCTCATTTCATCTTACCTTATTTTATTTTATTTTATTTTGAGAGTTCATAGTTTTAAAGCCAAAACCACACACCGTGGCTCCATGTTGGAAAAGCAAAGTCTTGAGTGCTGTTGGCTGGCTGCCAAAGTCTAGGTTGCGATAAGTGGAGCCCTGGACCCCCAGGGGCTCTGCTGTACTGTGGGTGCCCACTTGGGGATCACAGGTCTGACACCTCCATTGCATGGGTAATATGGGTAATATGCTCAAGTCTGAATTTTGGAGCCCAGCCCAGTTTGTGGGCTAGATGGCCCAATCAGTATTAGCATCAAGAAGATGATTTTAACCACCTACTTCACAAGGAGACTCGGAAAGTTAGAGGAAACCTTAAAAAAGTGGCTAGTCTAACTCTTCTTCAAGTCAGGGAGAATGAGTCTTATAGAGATTACTGTTTGCCCAGTGGATCAGTTGGAATTGGAATCCAATTCTCTTGCCTTATCCCAGAGCTCTTTGAAATCACAACACATTGCAAATTCATCTTCAGTGAGAAAACCACCTTTCTTCCCCTTTCTGAAAACACCAACAGCATGCAAAGAGTCCACATTCAGTAAGAGAGGTTGGTGACACCCACTGAGCCAGAGTTTTGTCAAATAGTGCCTTTCATAAACTTCTCCCTCTTCTCCTTGTCTCTGAGTCTGGGTTCCCCAGAAGATGACTCTGAGACTGAGATTCATATGACCCCAGGGCTAAGCAGTACCCCCAGGAAACCTGAAAGGGAATGGGGTAAGAAGGACAGAGAAGGGTGAGAAATCAAGCAAGAGTGTGATTCTGGCGAAGTCTGAAGGAGGAGAACTTCTGCCTGATCCCACAGGGCACCCGTGGAATGGTAGTGACCCTTCACAGTTTTGTCCTCATGACTCTAGGCAAGATCACTGCATTTTGGCCAAGGGCCTGCTTGCAAGAGCTGAAATGCCTGGGCACCTCCTGTTCCCATGCAGGTCGGCAAAACTGCTCCAGGAGCACAAGGGCAGGTGCAGGCCACGGAACCCGCAGATACCGGAGGAGGTCACATGAAACCGGACAGGGGATCCCAGGGGACATGGGAAGCAGCGACAGTGTCCACTATGACTCAGAAATTACTATACTCCAATCCTGTCAGATAGTTTCCCTATTTCTTCTATAAACCAACTTAAACAGATACACAGAGTTGAAAAAAAGACATCATAAAAATAACTCCTCTAGGTCAGGGTCAGTAACATTTTTCCATAAAGATAGTAAATATTTTAGGCTTTATGGGCCATAAAATATCTGTTGCAACTGCTCAACTCTTACAAAAGCAACCATTGACAATACATAAACAGGTCAGGCTTCGTTCCAATAATACCTTATGGACATTAAAATTTGATTTTCACATGATTTTCATGTGTCATGAAATATTTTCCTGATTTTTTTCCAAACATCTAAAAATGTAAAAGCCATACTTAGCTTGCGGTCCATACGAACAATAGGCAGTGAGTTAGATTTGCCCTGGGAATCATAGTTTGCTAACTTCTGTGCTAGATTGATGGCTTTCAACCTCTTTTGACCATGCCCGTAAGAAAGACATTTAATATTATATTATAATCTACAACATACATCAACCTACATACACATATGTGATTAAAACTCAAGTTTCAGTTTCTTATTTCTTACATTTTCTGTGAACTATAAACTGATTTTTTTTCATTTTATCCTACTTGGTTTTATTTTTAAATGTCACAATCCACTGAAATGTTTATATATCTAAAACCGTTTATATATGCACACACACACACACACACACACATACACACACAATGTAATACAGTGTCACATAAGTTTCCCACTGAATTGTTTTTTCAACTCACCAGTGGGTCATACCACCTCTGATCTGAAAAACTCTGCTCGAGATCAATCAAAGTCTGCTCTAGGGGGTAGTGATAACACAGTCATGGTGGCTGTTTTGCATTCATCCACACTGTCATTACTTGGAATTTGCCAGTAAATAACATAAAGACCAAAAAAAGATGTTATCACAAACCTGTCAAGGGCAGCATGACAGGATCACCTGCCTCAACCTGCCTGGCACCAGGTGTTTCAGGGAATTTCAGATGGTTCCTGACTTTCTCGACGCAGGAAGCATGAATTTCATTTGAACGGAGCAGAATTCAGAGCAAAGAGAGAATTTAAAGCTACCGCAAGCCACAGCCCCAAACCTCAAGTTTGGCAGGTTCAAAGGAGACTCTGGACCACCGCCATTACAGCCTGCTTGTTACCAACTGAGGTGTATGAAGAGAGTGTGATGGCATCCAATAGCGACATCCTGGGATAACTCAGCGAAATGCTGAAGATGGACCAGACCTTGGCTTTAAAAACAAACAAACACAAAAACACAAAACACTTCACTGTGATTGGAGGACAAAAGCTCCAGTGCCCGGTAATAATCGGGGCTAGCACTTCACACTCTTTACCTTGCAGTTCAAGGGTCCTGACTGGCTCTGGAAAATAAGGACTAGTTGAAACTTGCCTTTGTCATGTCCCATTGTCCATTTGCCACTCTCCTCTGGCTTTCCCATCTTGCCTTCCTATCGAGACTTCAAGGGTGGGATGAGGGAGGTGGGAGGCAGAAACTTGAAATCCCATTAAAAGTGTTATTCCTATTTTCAACATTCTTCTCACTTTCTGTTTTTTCCCCTAATGCAAGTGGATAATTGCAATCCCTGGGCCTCTTTCTCTCTCCAGCTTCAGTTCAGTTTAGAAAACACCTATTGTACACATTGCCTGAGCTAGATCCTGGGGACACAGTGGTGAATGAAATAGGAACCTGCTCTTAAGGTACATAGAATAGCATTAGGCCCCCAGTTCAATGAGGTGAGATGTGCAGAAGTTCTTTGTTAGTCATGAAGTTATTGATAATCGTGGTAATGTTAGCCATTAATCATTCCTTACAGGCACAGCTAGCCTCTGTGTGGCAGGATTATAGTCCATGAGCAGAAACCTCCTAACTTCCAAAGCCCCAGCTCTTTCCTCTTTATTGTTTTTTTTTAAGATTTTATTTATTTATTTGACAGAGACAGACATAGCGAGAGAGGGAACACAAGCAGGGGTTGTGGGAGAGGGAGAAGCAGGCTTCACACTAAGCAGGGAGCCCGATGCGGGGCTCCATCCCAGGGCCCTGGGATCATGACCTGAGCTGAAGGCAGACGCTTAATGACTGAGCCACCCAGGCGCCCCTCTTTCCTCTTTAGATAGAAAAAGATAAAAACTCTTAGTAACTCTGTGGGAGAGGAAAAAAGAAATTAACTGATGATAAGGATATATAAAGCAATACTCAAAAGAAAAAGTATTCTAGGATATCCTAAATTGCAGATTCTAAGAAATTTTATTTTCTTCTCTAAAACGGTCTCTTTAAAATACCTTAAAAATATGCCATAATGTACACATATTATGTTTTGTTTTTGAGATATTCACTAATTTTTATAAATAGTGATAAATTTTTCTGATTATAGCAGATCCAAATATATTCATTTTTTAAAAATTTAAATAATAATGATAGGAAGTAAAATTTCCTCCAAATCTCTATGATCACAAGACACCATGCGTGTTACAGATTTTTAAGTCTTTGCCAATCCGATTATGGGAAAATGAATCCTGAGTTTGTTTTAATTCACATACTCAAGATTGCTGTGAGTTTGACCATCTATTCCCATGTTAGCCACTTTTTTCATTTTTTTATTGAGATATAATTCACATACCATAAAATTCATCATTTTAAAGTATACAATTTAGTGGTTTTTAGTATATCTACAAGACCATACAACGACCACCTCTACCTAGTTCCAAGACATGTTTATCATCCCAAAAGGAAACCCCATACCCATTAGCAGTCACTCCCATCTCCCTGGCCCCAGTCCCTGGCAGAGACGTCTTATTCCCAAAGCCCCAGCACACTATTCACTACTCTACCTTCTGTCTCTATGGCTTTGCCTATTCTAGAAATACAGGAAAAAATAAGTACTTACTATATTTTTCCAGGTGAACAACTGGCCTCGTTGCTTTACATTTAGAAGTTCTTTACCTGAAGAGGTGTCTGGAGATTGAGGTGATACAGATCACCCTCATGAGATATCTGTAGGTGATCGCTGAAGCCCGCAGAATGAATGAGTTCTCCGGAAAAGAGTGTGCAGAGACAGGCAGAAGGAGGGCCAAGTCCTGGGACTTCGGGAATATCTAAATCAGAGACTGAGGGAGGAGATGAGAAAGCAAAGAAAATCCCGAGGAAAGAGTTGAGTGGCAGGGAAGGGGGGAGAAGTGACATGGGTTACTAGCTAACAGAGGCAAGAGCTGCAAGCCGGGGGCTACTGAGGGTGGTGGCCGCAGCCAGACGTCCAGGACAGCATCTTGCTGGGCTGTGGGACGTCAGACCACCAGGTACATGGTGCCCCTGGGCAGGGAGAAAAAGGAGACAGCTCGTTTAGAAAGTGCGGCAGTAAAGAGACAGAAAATTAGAGGGGGGCAAAAGGATCTAACAAAGGTTTCTTTTCTTTCCCAAAAAGAAAACTGGGGAAATCTTGCCATGGTTTCAGGTTAAGAGCGAGGAGAATTTTGCTAATAAGAGTAAGGATTTAGGAAGTTTATTTAATTCCCATGCTGCTGGGATTTTATATCGTAAGAAATTTTGAAAGCGCTACGAGTAGAAGCTAGAAAGGGGAAAAGCCAAGCATTTTAGTGAGTTAATAGAGGTAAAGTGCTTCTAACAGTACTTGTGTTAGTTTTGGTCTCTGGGAAGCAGACCCTGAGGTGAAATTAGGATTGCAAAAGATTGTTGAGTATAATGCCCATAAAAGAGAAAAGGAAAAGGAGGCAAGATTGGGTAGGGAAAGCCTTTGGACTGTGATGTAGATCTGACGGCACCTCTGCCAACCCACTGGGGAACTCTGGGGCAAGACTGCCTGTCAGAACAGTGCCAGGCTAGGCAGAAATGACGTGGGGCTGTAAACAAGGTGCTAGATAGTAATGAGAGCTAAGGATGTAGGGATGGGTAGAGGGTTCAAGGGGTTATAAATTTAAAGGGAGGCAAAGAGGTGAGTGTGGAGCTTTGGAGAGGACTGGGAGGTAGGGATGGGATGGGCATAGAATAGTAGTTGATGACATCTAACAGGATGGGGGTGGGGAGGGAACATCATATAGAGTCATTAAGAATTTGGCTCTTATATGAGTAAAATGAGAACGAATGCAGGGCTCTGAGCAGAGGAGTGATGTTATCTAATGTCTTACAAGGATCATGGATGTGCCATTAAGAAGAGACTGAAGTGGTGCAGGCATGGAAGCAGAAAGATGATGATTCAGGGAGGTGGCAGTGGAGATGGTGAGAGATGGTCAGATTCTGAATGTATCATAAGTGGAGCCAATGAGATTTTATGATGGATTAGGTGTGGAATGTGAGAATTAAGAGGCATTAAGGATAAAGCTCTGTGTAATAGTTCTCTACTGCTTTCTAACAAATTACTCCAAAACTTACAGAACTGTGAGGTAATAAATGGGTGTTGTTTTAGCTGCTAAATTTGTGGTGATTTCTTATGGCAGCTGTAGAAAATGAATAAACCTTTCTGAGAAGCTTGCTCTTTGAATAGCACCCATTGTAAGGAAATGTTTCCTTATTTGTTGCACTAAGATCTGTCACTGTATGGGCGCCTGGGTGGCTCAGTTGGTTAAGCAACTGCCTTCGGCTCAGGTCATGATCCTGGAGTCCGGGGATGGAGTCCACATCGGGCTCCCTGCTCAGCAGGGAGTCTGCTTCTCCCTCTGACCCTCTCCCCTCTCATGCTCTCTCTCTATCTCATTCTCTCTCTCAAATAAATAAATAAAAATCTTAAAAAAAAAAAAAAAGATCTGTCACTGTGTTTCTTCCACCATTAGACCTAATTTTACTTTTTGGAGCCATGTAGATAGCGCATCCTATATGTGAAGTCAACCCTTCTGAGCCTTCCCTTCTTTGAACCAAAGATTCTCTGTATATTTTCCACCCATTACTTTTCTCAAATATATTGTGTTTAATTTAGGTCCCTGAATTTACATTCTAGACAAATGGAAATTTACTGTAACAACAATGTGTTTGAAAAGCCTTTGCAGATTTGGGGTATCTTACTCTTCCATTATAAAGGAGAAATTTCCCATCTTTATTACCAAAGGTAAACATGATTTTATTGGTCATTGACCATTCTATTGTCCATAATAGAAGAGCATCATTTAGAATGACCTGGAATTGAGGAAAATGAAGTAGAAAATTGTCAGGAAGGTTTCAGAAGTATGAATCTGCCTGAACATTATAGATTGTGATACTTATTAGGATTAAAATTCGATGCTTAGGTAGTTAACAGAAATTTCCCCAAGTGAAGTGAGCTCAATGAAAATCAGCAGCATCTGGGAATGAAAATGTTGAATCTCATCTGTCCAGCTGGGCATCAGAAGGAAAAAGTTTCCCTCCTTGGTTCTTGGAACATGGGGCAGTACCAAGAGCTTTGCCAAGACACTGGGGAAGATAGGTGGGACCAATTCGTGCTATGGTTCTTAACCGAGAGGTCCTGTTATCTCCCAGATGCATGATTCATGGCCAACAAGAACAAAAAATGGATAAGATGAGAGGGAAAAAAATCCCTTAAAAGTTGAAAAACAGAGGAAAACTAGTAGGGGGAACAACATCCAAATGATCATTAAAATGATTAACTATTCCATTAAAAGGTAACTTTGAAGATACGCTGACATAAGAGAAGTGGGGCTATTGGGAATACTTTGAAAGTCACCAAGAAAAACTAGATTCAATAAGTAGAAAGAGTGGGTGGTTGTCCTGTTTGTTTTGTATCGCAGTTGAATGGTTTCCAGTTTCATACATATATGGGCATTTTTCCTCAATTAAATTTTTAGCTCTTTTGGAAGAATGGTTGTGTCTTATTATTTCTTTGGATAGTACTCAATTAATGAAAATACTTGAAAAATACCCAATTATTGAACTGAATGAAATTGCCTGTTGACTGGCTGAATAACAAATGAAGACATTGTTGTTCTAATTAGAATACAGGTCCTTGGAAGAAAGCTAGACTGAGTCTGAAGAAACCATGTGTTCCTGATTCTTCCTTCCCTCCTTCTTAAATGACCCACTGCTCTGGGTTTTTCCAAGTCTGGTCCGAGGACTGATGTATTAGGGTTGTCCGGGGATACTTGTTAAAAATGAAGAATCCTACATCCTACTGTCCAAGACCCACTGAGTCAGAATCTGAGAAGTAGAGGTACTTATGATTTTCTAAAATGGAGGTATAATTTACATACAATTAAGTGCTTATCTTTTAAGTACACTTTTCGATGGGATTTGACAGATGTATACTCCCCATGTAAATATCACCCAACCAAGACTTCTATTACCTCAGAAAGTTTCCTTAGGCCCGTTTCCAGTTAATTACTCCCCCTCTCCAGAGGGCAATCACTATTCTCATTTCAATGTACTCAAAAGATTACCACCTGTACTCTTTTGAGTCAGGCTTCTTCCCTCAACACATTTTTGAGATTCACCCATGTTGTTACATGCATCAGTAGTTAGTTCCTTTTTATTGCTAAGTAATATTCCGTTGTAGGACTGTGTTATAATTTGTTTATATATTCACCTGGACATTTGAGGTGTGTATTCATTTCCTATGCTGTGTAACAGATTACTACAAATGCAGCAGTTAAAAACAACACACACTGATGATCTCACAATTTCCATGGTTCCGGAGTCCTGTCATGGCTTACTTAGTTGGGTCCTGTGCTCAGTCTCACGAAACCGTAACTATGGTATCGGCCAAACTGCATTACTCTCTGGAACTTGGGGTCCTCTTCCCAACTCACATGGTTGTTAGGAGAATTCCGATTCCTGTGGTTGTTGGACTGGGGATGCCGGCTTCTTAGTGGCTGTCAGCTGGAGCCTGGCTCCCTGCTGCTACTCTCCACCATGTGGCGCTCTCCATAGGCAGTTTACAGCAGGGCTGTCTGCTCCTTCACGGCCAGTGGGAGAATCTTCCTCTTCAGTCTGCTAACGCAGACTCTTATAAAATATAAGAATAAATAATATAAAAACCAAAGGAATGACATCTTGTCACCTTTGCCATATTAGAAGCAAGTTGCAAATTTCACCCAGATTCGAGGAGAAGGGATTAATACAAGGCTGTGGATTATTGAGGCCACTTAGAGTATGTCCACTGAAGTTGTTTCTAGATTTTAGCTATTATGAATATCAATGCACAAGTTTTTATGTGGATGTATGCTTTTACTTCTCTTGGGCAAATACCTAGGAGGGGAATTGCTGGATTGTAGTGCAGGTGGATATTTAACCTTATAAGAAAATGCCAAGCAGCTCTTCAAAACAGTTGTAGTTTTACACACGCATCAGCAATGTCATGAGAGTTCCAGCAGCAACCCCCCTTTCTTTTTACTAATATTTGCTATTGTCTGGGTGTGTCATTTGAGCCACTCTCTACTGGATGTCAAATCTGCATTTTTAATAAGCTCTGTGCGTGATTCTTACACATATTCAATCACTGCTCTCGATGTGAGTCAGAGAGCACCTGCCGAGGACTACCCATTACAGGTCCCAAGGAAGTCAGGGAAGTCAGTCCCCAAACCTGACTGATCGCCTGGATCACAGGGAGCATTTGCTGAAAATGGGTTCCCGGCCCTCCTCCGGACCTCCTGAATCACCATCTCCGGAGTATAATTTGGGAATCTCTATTTTCCAAAAAACTTCTAGGTGATGCTTTGAACTGCTGGGGTTGGAAACCACTTCCTTCATTGCTTCCAGACCTCAAAGTATCTTTGGTGTGCTACTCACACAGAGAACACATCTTTGAAGCAGATCTAGGACTCTGAGATGGCACCACAACATTCTCTGCTTCATTAATAAACTCCGCAAGCACATTCACATGCTCATGGGCTTCCTCTGTATCTTCTTGCATTCATGACACAGCTCTCTGGGAGAAAAGAACTTGGGGAATTGGAGCTCTGATGTTTGGCTTGACTAATAAGACATTTATTATTGAGGAAGTTTCCTTTCTTTTTTTTATTATTATGTTATGTTAATCACCATACATTACATCATTAGTTTTTGATGTAGTGTTCCATGATTCATTGTTTGCGTATAACACCCAGTGCTCCATGCAGAACGTGCCCTCTTTAATACCCATCACCAGGCATAATCTCAAGGAACGACCCCCTTGCATTTTCAGGAGGACATTGAGTTTCTTTAAGAAGCAATTATTTGAAAAATACTTGCTGAGCACATGCTATGTGGCAAGCGCGGCGATGAGCTGGTGAGTACTGGACGTTTGCCAGAGGGGAGACAGACCACTAACCCAGCAATGGCAATCCTCAGACGAAAGGTGCAGAGCTCTCTGGGAGCACAAAACAGGAGCATCCAACCTGAGGAAGGAGTGACAAAGACTCCTCTGGGCTTCTTATGAATAAATGCAACTGAATTCCTCTCTCCCTCATCAGCAGTCTTTCCACTCAGGCCCGACCCAGGTGGTCATCTGTCAGGGATGAGTGCAAGGAGAAGGACTGCCAGACAACCACAGGCCCCCGGAGTTGAGAGAGATGGACGGAGGGACAGAGGACAGACGCATGTGACCAGCGGCACACTCGAATGTGGGTTGTGAGCCCATGACAAGATGTAGACCAGGAGTTAGGAGACCCTAGCTATGCTGCTAGCTAACGTCTCTGAGATTCACATACCTTCTTCCACAGAAAAAAAAGATAATTAAATGGTGTCTCAACAACCTATATATATAGAAGGTATCTGAAGAATCTGGGCATATAGGATAAACCTATTTTTAAACAGGGTACCTACTGCATTTAAATGATATGCTTATTTTTTCTTCAACCTCAGTCACCTTTTCAGGTAAAATTCTTCTAAATTTCAGCCACAGAGCATTCAAAAAAGTGTGGAAATACAGCGAAAATAAGTACTTACTGCATTTTTCCGGGTGAACAACTGGCCTCATTGTTTTACCTTTAGAAGCTGTTTACCTGTAAAGGTGTCTGAAGATTGAAGAAAAACATATTGGGCACAGTATTGAAAAATATAATTGATACGCTGTTTAAAAATAATCTGTGTTGGGGTGCCTGGATGGGTCAGTCGGTTAAGCGTCTGACTCTTGATTTCAGCTCAGGTCATGATCTCAGGGTCTTGAGATCGAGCCCCATGTTGGGCTCTGTGCTGGGTATGGAACTTGCTTAGGATTCTCTCTCTCCCTCTCCCTCTGCCCCTCCCCTGAGCTCTCTCTCTCTTTCTAAAAAAAAAAAAACAAAAAAAAAAACTGTGTTATGTTGCCCAACATTTCAAACACCTTGCACATTGTTCTTTGAATTCTCAAGGCGAGTGAAGACCTGAGGTCAGGGAGGTTACACAACTTGCCTGAACTCTCCCTCTGGCTCAGTGGCAGAGCCAGGATTTAAAACTCACCTAGCTGAGGCCCAAGCCCACCAGCTTTCTCCTTCAGAGCATCATCCTTGAGCTCTGACCCCGACATGGTGTTGTCAAGAGAGCACAGCACTTTCCTGACACCTTGACTGCAGCCTTATTCTATTAAGTCACATCTATCTTATTAAGGCCCATCTCTTCACAGTGTAGGCTTCAGGAAACTTTTTGAGACACGATGAAAGCTATGGATCCTCCCACCAGACGGCTGGAATTTGCATACAAGGGCAAGGCATGTGCCAGACCTCTGAAGGCCATCTCTGGATTGCCTTGAGGATCATGGACCCAGATAAAGAACCACTTCTTTTGCCTGAAAAGTTCTTAAAGACAAAGATAGAGGCCCCTGTTTCCCTACTTCCATCTAACTATAGGGCAGGTGCACAGTAGAGCCACGGAAATGTTTGCTCTTCTGTGAAAGTGCATTAGAAACTGTCAGAGCGTGTGTAAGGAGTCAGTGAGGCAGAGAAGGAGGAGAAAGCCTTTCCAATAACAATGATGCTATGGAGTAAAGGCTCAAGAAAGGCTTCCCCTTCCCTTTCAACAGAGTTCACGTATCTTCAAGAGCACACCCACGAGGCCATAGCTATTGGTGGCCTACTCTGTGGCTGCATCGCTGCTGCAGTCTCTGTGCCTGTGAATGTGTGCCGTGCATGTGCTCTGGCCAGTACTGTCCCTCGGGGTGGTGGCCCAGGGGAGCACAGGGACATGAGCGTGTGAGTCTCTCCCACAGGGTACCAAGAAGACTGAAAAGCTTTATGTCCTACCTGCTATCCAAGGAGACACCAACCCTCTTTGAGGTGCTACTCTGATTTTGATTGCTGAGTCAGAAGGCTCTGTTATCTTTAATTTGCCGGGAAAATGCACAATATTAAACCAACCTTCAAATCCCTCTGAATATAGAATGTTCCACTCCTTCCAAGCTCAGAAAATATGTTGAGAATGAATCCGTATCTCTCAAATTTCCCTTCTGAGCGCCCCCCTGAACCCACCTCCCTCCCACTGTCGCCCCAGCATTCCCTGCCATGCCATACACACCCCATCTTGATGGCTTCATTGTCCCTCTGGTGAGCATTTCTGACAAACAGAAACAAGCAAGGCACTCAGCTTACATAGACATCTTTCATTCTTGCATGAGGTGCTCATTCAGTAATGAATGTCTCCCTCAGGCTTCACGGAGAGTGAGGGTAAACACAGGACTGGGGACCAGGAAGGGAATTACTGGTCCTTTGGGCGCAAGTATCTTAACGAAGCAAGAGGGAGCCGGCAACTGGCCCCATCCTTGGAAAGTTATTCCCCAGCTCCATTGCCTACATCTTTAATAAAAATATTCTGTGTGGTCTGGTACCAGATCAAGTTGACAGCTGCCCACAAGAGGAGATTCCACGAGCCACAAGGAGTGCATTCACTCATTCAGGCAATCAACATTTTGAAGTACTTACTGTGAACTAGGTACCGTGTAAAACGTGGATGCTGTGAGCTTGTGGTCTCATGGAAACGCACACAAATGTCTGTACTAGAGGTAAATCCAGGGGCTTGGAAACAGGTCAGAGGAGCACTGCTCCCAAGCAAGGTGGCTACAGCTGGGCCACAGGTGAAAACTCTGTAGGAATTAGCCTAAAAAGTGTTGCGGAGGCATGGTGCGAAGGAACCTTTTGCAGGAGGACCCAAAAAAAGAACAGAATGTGTGAAGATCCAGAGAAATGGTGTGCTGGAGCCTGCTTCTACGTATTGGAAGAGGGGACTGTGTGCCTCTCTTCCCAATTCCACGTTCAGTGGCATCACGTTGATAGCCCGAAATCAGTCGTGGTGGGAGTATTTACACCACAGAAAGTGGCAAACACTATGGCCCAGGTAGTCTAGGGGAAACTGCCAGAAGGTCGGCATGTCTGCTGTTACTAATGAGATTGGTTCCTTGTGACAGGTGTGGCTGAGTGGGTCATCAGGAATCAGGTCATGACATGCCTCAATACGACACAAGGGAGTTTGGGAGTGATGCTGTCTTGCCAAGATATTTGAGTGGATGTCTATCAGTTTATACTTGCCCAGCATCCATTTCTCTTTCTTCTGGTAAAAGCAGCCCATGATCTAATTGGGGGTAACAGTCTAGTTGATAAGACATAGGTCACGACAGCCCTTGATAACCAAGGGAGTAAGTTCTGAGGCCCCCTGTAATCTCATGTTTGTCCTTATATTAGTCGGGTGGGGAATTTCAAATCGAAGGTCTTGCAGGTTCAACAACAACAGTGTTTACCAACATGTGGTCCTTGCACCAGCCATATCAGAATCACTCAGAGCGGTTGTTTACAAATTCAAATCCTGGGCTCAACTCCAGAAATACTCAATCAGAATACCCACAAGGAATCTGCATTTTTAAGAAGAAACAAGTGAGTCCTATGTTCACTAAAGCTGGAGATCTAAAACCTACATGGTATTTTTTCTCTGATGCACTCCATTTATTCATTTATTTAACAAATATTTATTTGTGTCAGTCACTATTCTAGGTGCTGGGAGTAAAGAGGTAAATAAGATCAGGCAAGTGCTTGCCTCAAGGAACTTTTAGCCAGGCCGCAAGGGAAAGAAAAACAATAAGTTATTTTTTAAAAAACAATGTAATTTCAGATAATAAGAACTAAAGAGGAAACAAAGTGATAGGGAGTTGGGGTGCAAGTGGTTTATTGGTTCCTTCAGACAGGGTGGTCAAGAAAGGGTCCATGAGGAGGCACCATTTTAACTGAGGTGCATGTTCTATGGTATTTTTTCCCTCAGAATTCTTATTCAGGATAAAACACATACGTATACACGTACAAACTTTAGTCCTGTCAGACAAATCAAATGAAAAAATTAATGTAAGTTTAAATTAAAAGGCCATTTTAAATGCATACTCACACATTTATATTAGACATATCGGTCATGGTACCCACCATCATTAATAGGACTATTGGCAATCCCCTAACAACGTCCTATTACCTGCCTTATCTCCTGTCCCCAAGCAAGAGATGGCCAAGACTGCTATGTTTTGAACCACCTGATCCTGAGGGCCAACAGCCTGTGCCCAACAGGGCACAGTTGGGCACAACTGGCTGTGCCCAAGGGCAAACAATCTTCAGGATATCAAGAAACATAGGCAAAGACTAACGGGGCCACCAAATTCTCTCCCAGAACCTGGAATGAGGCAACACTTGGTGACTGAGGCAGGGGGCTGAAATGGTGCCTTGAGAGAAACGGAGAGGTACGGCTGAATCCATACACGACCAGAGTAGTTAGAGGGAAACAGAAATTGTGAGCAAAAGGAAGAAGCCAAAGCTCTGAGAAAGCAAAAAGAAGAAGATGGTGGCTCAGACCTACAATGAGTAGCTGAATGGTGCACAAACAGCAGGTCACCTGTGTGCCGCTGGAGAAATTCCTCCTCTCTCTCTCACTATTCCAATTCCTGCTCTTCCTACCACGAGGGTATTTGGCTTTTTCTGGGTTCCCACCAGCAGCAGCAGAAGCACTGCTCCCAACACACATATGTTGAGGTAACGAGTGCGTCTCTGTCACTAAAACTATTTATAGTCTTATTTTGAATGATGTAATTGTATGATTGAAGCTTATTAAGCACACACACACAGAGCTTTTTTGGGCCTGCTTCCTGGATATGAGGGAAGGGAGGTTGCCATATTCTCACTCACTTAGACATCTCTTCTAGAATTCCACTCACACCCTCCAAATAAAGGCCATGACTCTCGAGTGGCCCTGGCACGTTCTTGCTTGCTCTTCTACAGAGGGACAGGTTACTTTCCTGGGTCTGTGACAGCTTTAAGAGGTTTGAAGTTCACTGACCCCAAATAACAAGAACACTATGCAGTTACTCCCCAGCTTCCTGAAGTTGATTTTATTCTGATGAACTCTTATCAGCAAGCAGTTGTTCCCTAAAAATCATTTCTGAGAAGGCTTAAGTATTGGCTATCTCCCTAAAGAGAGGGAACTAGAATGTATAAATGGAAAATGCATCTGATGTGAGATCCCATCACCAATCCTTTTACTAATATGAAAAAGAAATGTTTTGGAGCAGCTGAGATATTTAGCTCTGAAAATTAGCCAGTGAGGAGCTACTTGGATAATGTTGAATATTTTTTTTCTACAAACCCCCCTTTGAAATAAACCAGACAGAGATTCCTTTCACTTCCATGGGAGTTTTCAGCCAAAGGAGAAAGGAGGACTTTATAAGCTGTAAGCAGCCTGGGAGGCCATTCATAGACTTCCTAGCATTCTCTGCCATTTCCCAGTCTTGAAGGCCCTGAGTGTAGCTTCTCACTATCGTCATTGTCCCTCTTGGGCACTAGCCTGGCAGCTGAGCATTCTGAAGCTTATAGCCTTTGCGGTATGGGAAGAAGTTGCCATCAGACGCGATCACAGCCCGTGTAGAAAAAGAGATGAGCCGGAACTGTGGCACTGGGGGAGATGAAGCACATAGGGCTATTTTCATACCGTCCTGAATCACACTTCCTGTCTCCTGTGCCCAGTGCTCCTACAGCCAGTCTGGAAAAAACCCTGCTGTGGGGGCACGCAGGGAAACCATCCGGACAGGCAGAGATTTCTCTAACTCCGCCTCCAGGCTGCTTCCAGGAACAAGACCTGTATCACCTACTTCTTTGGAATGTCCTCCGCATTCCACGGACTTGGCTGCAAGAATCCCCAGTCTTTCGGGGGGTCATAAGCAGGTTCTGACACCTGGCCACTATACTCTGTGCTAATGCACTCTTTCCTCTTCTAGAGAAGCCTCATTCTCTTGGGGTCCTTCTTTTCTCACATGTACCATGACATGTTCTTTTCAAATCTTGTTTGAAAGGGCAATAGGTATAGCTTTTAGCCCCACTCCCATCTCCACCACTCCCTTAAAACCTTTCCTTTATTTGGCAGCTGTGAGCGAATTAATTTTCCAGAATTCCTTTCTGGTAAGCATTTAAAATAACTCAGGATAAAATAATTCTAAAAAGATCTGAATGATAGTGTGCCTAGGGGAATACCTCACGAGCAGGATCTCAAGATGCACAAGTCCCTTTAAGGACCTCAAAGTGATGTCCATCCATGCTTGATTCAATTATAGTAGCTGAACAAATCTACATGGGTCCAAGGGAAAGTCCCCAGAACTCCCCATTCCATCCCTGTCTTCTCCTCACCATAATAGAGTCCCTTCTCACCCTGAGCCCTGTGCTCTTTGAGGTTAGAGCCAGGATGGGCTTTATAGGTAGACACCAACTACAAAATGTAATTTAGGGAACTTTGAAAAGACAGCGGCTTTTATAATATATTACTCTCCCCATATTCGATTAGAATGCTTTTGGCTATAAGTAATGGAAACATATAATTGTGGTTGACACCATTGTTATTGTGAGAGACGGGTCTGGGGTTCAATCAGTGGCTCAGTGATGCTGACACAGAAATAGACACTCTCCACTCTTCCCCTCAGACATCTTCGGTGAGTCGACTTTTTACCTGCTTGCCTGTTGCCTTATAGTCACATGGCATCACAGCCCCATACCAAACTGAATGGACAAAGGACTCAAGGGCTTTCTTCTAATCAGGGTCTGGTGGGTTTTTGTTTGTTTGTTTGTTTATTTTTTGTTTTTAATCTGAGAAGTCAAAACTCAGTTATATACCTACCAGTAAACCAATCATTGGTGAAGGAGAATCACATTACCATGACTGACTAGAGCAGTGGTGACCCATCTCTGGAGCTATAAATTAGCACTAGGGCTTACCTTGCCCGAAATCAAGGAATCTAGTTCTGTGATGAAGGAAGAGGGGCTAGAGCAAGGAAAGGGGTTGTTGGGGTGGTCGCCAACAGTGTCTACCATGACCACTAATTTTGCTAATGCTTGTGATCCCATTATTTCTCATTGATGCTTTAACCAGACAGAGGCTTTATACCAGTGAAAGAAAATTTATTCCATTTTCAAGACATTTATAATACAAAAAATATTTAGTTCATCCTATTTTTTAGAACAATATTGAATAGGAAAGTGAAAACCATGAGAAAAACATATTTATTATGAGCAGTAACGGTGTGCTTGTAACTCTTTAGCCACTGGCTGGGGTGGAACCATGATTTATAGTTTGCTGATGTCCATGGCCTGACTACTCTTACGATGGTCAGTTTCCAGCTGCCAATGGTCTGGTGACTGACTCGCCAATTTCCCAAAAATATAATAATCAGCCCCTGTGAGCTCAGATAAATCTTTAGCATGCCACCAAATGAATCTACTCTATACTAATGTGTCAAGCTATTGTGCTATACACATTTATCTGTTTGATTTCACCTTTAATCTAGTACTTATACCCTGTGAAGTAGATATTATCATCACATTTCATAGATGGGAAGCTTGGCCTCAAAGAAGTTGAGTCTTTTCCCATTCTTCTGACTATAGGTCCCAACAGGAGGCCCATGGGAACTTAAGGCTGAGAAAGCTCCAGACGCTGGCAATTTTACCTTGATACCAAATAAGTACTTACTACTAGCATTGTGTGCACTGTCAACTCTTAATGCCCTTGGAGTGGTAAAGATGAAGGCAAAATGAAAGTCACCAGAAACCTTTATTCTTGTTTTGAAGAAAAGAAAAAAGAAAAGAAAAATGTAATGATCTCATCAGAAACATCCAAAACAGAATACCTTCTGTTCTCATTGTGAATGTTCTACATTTGAGAGAAAGGTTAGGTCCTTCTTGTTTTTTATGATGTCAAAAAGAAATTTTTCTAAACAAGCTCACATTGGCATTCATTTCTACCTGGAGCTTTATATGGAGGAACAGCCTTGTGTCTCGAATGTATGGGCAGCTCTTAGAACTTGTATATTTCCTTATCATAGAAAAGCTCCCCAGGCTTTCTGTGAGAGGCGACACTCACTTTTCCCTTTGCCTACCTCCTTGGGTCGCAGTGAGGTGCAAGTGTAGCAGTGTGAAATGTGAAAATGTTCCCTTACAGTAAAGTGCTTTTGAAAACATGGGCACCACTGCTTTTGTTTCAACAAAACCCTTGGCTCAGGTTGAGTTTTCTCCAGTCAGTGAGCCTTTACTTGTAAGAAGAAAAATATTCTGGCTCCCTTGCCCTTCTCCCGATGGTTTTTATTTCATAATGTTTTCCCTCCTGCCTATTGACATAGCAGGTTAGAAGATCCTCTTGATTCCAATTCATGGGTCAGGGTTCCCGGCAGGGTCCATGTCCTCCACTATAGGGGCAGAGACATGAAGCCGCTGTTGTCACATTTCTGGGATTTCGCTGCCATGTCTGTCCCAGGGTTCTACCTCCACAGTCTCAAGGTAAGCCCCGCTGGTCAGCACCCTCTTCCAGCCTGCTGCTGGCTCGCTGGCCTGGTGCTGATGTGGAGTTTGGGTGTAGGCTAATCTCCAGGGAGGGCCTGAGTTCTGCCCAGGAGAACTCTGTACCACTCAGATCCAGGAAGACGCCAAGAGGACAGAAAGTTGTTTTCCCTGACTACAAACTGCAGTGATGTGACACATATGGCCTGTTCTCTGCCCCTCTCTCTCCCACTTCATCCAGATTCTACCTGGATTACCCTCTCCAAGGTCCCTTCCCCTATGGCCAGCTGTGCCAAAACAGGATCCCAGGTTTTCAGCGTTACACAAAAGGGTGTAAGCGATGGGCTCCCCTATTCACTCTCCTTGATTGTGAACACAACCCATTTGGTCCACTCAACTCTACAGTGACAACATTCTTTACAAGAACGATTAAGCTCTGCATTTAAAGAGCCAAGCCCACTCCCCTAAACAAATAATTGTCTTACAAAGTTGTCCTCTCCCAGATGTCATAGGCATTTATCAATGAGCCACTAAACACCCTGCAGAGAGAGAGAGAGAGAGAGAGAGAAGATGCAGTGAAATTGGGCACAGGTGAGAACTCAAATCAGACTGCTAGGAAGCTACGGAATCTGTGCTAAAGGCAAATTCTGATTACAAAGTAAGACATCTCTTCCCTGAATCTCTGTTCTTTTTCCCTCAAAAGCAAACTCATGTTTTTGTGTACTCTGAGAATTAGGAATTAGAAGAAGCCAGCAAGACACAATGACCACTGAGATTCTTCTTGAAGCACATTATACACAGAGAAAAGCAGATTTAGAATCAGCGCCACTATAATGCATTTGTATACAAACACACTGTAACAAAAATTGCTTATCTTGTCTATAACTGACTCTCTGATTTCCCACTTCTTTTTCCTCTTGTGATCTGAGAGCCATTTTCCAGTTTCAGGCTCACTGTTTTACAGGTATGCTGTCTGGTCACATTATACTGGAAGATAATGCCACAACTCTGCAGAAGGCTTGCAGAAAGTTTTATAGCCAATAGACTGATTCAGCCACTCTCAACGAGTGCCCTGTAGACTGCTGGGAGTGCAGAAGCCCCTTTGGGGGGATTACAAAGGTCAAAACTGTTTTCATTAAAATACTAAGATGTTATTTGCCTTTGCGGCCACGTTGACATTTGCCCTGATGATGCAACAGCAATGGCAGTCAAACTTGCTGGTGACTTGGCACAAACCAAGATAGTAGCACCAGGGAGGAAAAAAGAAAAGAAAGGAAAAGAACAAAAAAAGACATTCACAGTAAAAGAACAAGAAAAGAAAAAGAAAAGGAAAGGTAGTTTCAGTTACGGATTTCCTTGGTGGGGCTGTAAAAATTATCAATTTCATTTACTATTGATTCTTGAGTTCACGTCTTTTTAAAATTCTGTCTGATAACAATGGGACGTATGCACAAAGCACTTTTCTGTGCTGAAGTACACTGTAGCTCAAAGAAAAGCGCTTGTGTGAGGATTTGAATTGCCAGCTAAGCTACCACTTTTACGTGGTTATTTTGCAGAACTTTTCTTGAAAATGAACAAAGGGGGCCTGTCATTGTAGAGGAAGATAACTGACAATATTGTTGTCAATAATAAAACTCAAGCTTTCAAACAAAAATTTCTAAAATAACTAATTTTGGGAAAATTGTATCTGCCACCATGAACTTGACAGCTTCCCAATACTGAAAGAATTTTCTGACAATAGCAGTCGTGATATTAACAAACATTTATTTTTTTGATATTGCATAACAAAATTCATGAACATGTGGATGATATGCATAATTCAGTGAGCCACTACTTTTCAAGAAACCAAATAATTTGATATTACAAAATCATGCAGGGGTCCAAAGTGCAAGATAGGGGAATGTACCCAAGGTACAAAAATTTCATTGATATGGTTTCATATTTCACACTGAACTAATCTTTAAGAAACTACCGATCGTTGGGGTGCCTGGGTGCCTCATTTGGTTAAGTGCCTGACTTCAGCTCAGATCACGTTCTCAGGGTCCTTGGATGGAGCCCCATGTCGGGGCTCCCCACTCAGCGGGGAGTCTGCTTCTCCCTCTCCCTCTGCCCCTCCCCCTGCTCATCCTCTCTCTCTCTCTCAAATAAATAAATAAATAAAATCTTTTTTAAAAAGGGAGAGAAAGAAACTACCAATTGTTGAGTTTTGGAATAATATCAGAAAATATCCATAATTATCTGAAAAGGCTACTAAAATACTTCTCCTTTTTTCAACCAGATATCTGGGTGATGCTGGATTTTTTTTTCATATACTTAAACCAAAATAACATATCAAAAGAAATATTATTTTTAAGTGATATAATAAATTAATGCCTTTGACAGGTCTCAGCTTTAATTTTCAGTATAGTAAATATTGCTAGATATATAACTTTCATTACAAAAACTCTTTATAGAGATCCTCAATATTTTTTAAAAATATAAAAGGTTCTTAAGTCCAAAAAGTTTGATGATACTTAGACTAAACTAGCATGTTGGAAATCTAATTAGAGAGCACTAAAGCTAATCTTGAACAGATGTGCTAGAATTTATGCAACCAATTGAATTGTTGCCTGTAGATTGTATGCTGGTTGGGACCACTGTCATTGGGCAACCATTAGAAGCCCCCTATGCAGCTTCTATAGGACACGCACATACAGTCCTACTACTTTACGATCACAAGGCATTTTGAATAAAAATTAGGTTACCTAATTGTGAAAAACTTGCTCATTGCCAATTTGACCTCAAAAGAATTATCTATCTCTGGAAATAAAATCTACCTTCAAAGGATGAATGTTTGCTCTCTCAGCAGTAAACAAACAATAAAAAGCATTTGTCACAAGCTCAACAACATAAGTGATAGATGGAATTTTGGAAGGTTCCAGGGTGAAAAGAGTGCCAGAAGGAGGTCTTGTCATTTATTCCCTTATTCAAAAGATATTGACTGCTGTGGGTCAGTTGCTGAGCTGAGTGTTGGGGGTATGGTGCTGAGCCCCCAGACCTAGTCGTAGCTCTTGCAGAGCAAGACAATGCGTTAGACGAGTAAACACGCAAAGGAATATTTATTGGGATAAATGCACCAAAGGGGAGAAGAAACAGGTTGCATGGGTGACTAAAAGCAGGGAGACCATCTTTAGACTGGTGAGCAGGGAGGCCTCTCTGAGGAGGAAACATGGCAACTGAGACCTGAAGGCTGAGAATGAGCTCATCATGTGCAGAACGAGGGAGGGTGTTCCAGACTGGAAGGACAGCTCTGGGAAGGTCTTGGATCATCCACTTTCTGGAGGGTTAGGAACATTCCAGGCACATGTAGCACAGTGGCTGAGAGCATAGGATCAGAAGTCTGATTGCTGGGGTTCCAATCCCAGCTCGACTAACAGCTGGCTATCTGACAGAGAATTTACTCAGCCTGTGGGCAAGGGGAGGGTGTTCTACTGATGTATAATTGACATACAGCCTTTCTGTGTTTTGGTGTTTCCATCTATAAAATGGGAAAGTGGTGTGCTCTTGCAGATAAGCATTTCCTGTGGATTTCATGCGATAATTCATGCAAAGTGCTAGGGTCATGGGGAATAAAAATCAAACAGTAGTGATGTAATACTGGTTTGTAGGAACTGAGGTAGTTGGCCAAGGCCAGGCTGAAGTACCCTAATGGCAGCATCATAGACTTGGTTTAGCATCAGGCCCGAGGTGATCCTTGTTATAAGATAGGAATGGTGTGTATCTCGGACCAGGCCAGTATCAAGAATCCCAAAGAAGATTGGAAGAAATATATTGGTGAGAAAAGCAGTTATCAAAACTCTTAATTCACATGCATGCTTAGGGCTACAGCTTACAGAATGGGCTCATCAAAGGCACAGACAGGTGGAGGCTGGGTTATGAACTGGAGAGCATGCCAAGCAGTGAGCAGGACAGATGGGAGCATGGGCAACAAGCCCAGATCAGGACTCAAGAGATGGGGCAAGCATAAGCCAAAGCTTGGTCTCAGACGGCAACTAGAATCATCACTAGTAGGCTTCATTACCCTGAAAGGGGACCTAATAAGATCACAGTTATTAAACATTTGTGCCAATTAGTATGCTGAGCTAGGCTCCACTTTCCTCATCCACGAACTTTTCATATTGCCCTTGATGAAAATGCTCTCTCCTCCTGGAAAATGTGGGTGAGGGTAGGGGAGAGCTCACCTAGGCATCATGTTGAGGCTGGCATCTCTGAGTTCCCATGCTCTTTGTATTTTCCTTCTGGCTCTAGGGCCCCTGTCCAGATGGCCATCTGGTCTTTGCTTCTGCAGCCTACAGAAGGCTGGGATGACTTGGGGTCTTTATCTGAACAGCTTCTTATTCAAATAAAAAATTAGGAAGTGATTTAAATCTTAGGTCTCTCAGAAAATTCCGAGGGGAGAAATCTAATATTGCTTGACACACCAGCAGACAGCCTAACATTCCTTTTTATCCACTTATTGTCCCTCCCCATCCCAAAAGCTGCTCTCTCCCCACCCCCAGCATTCCTCAAAGGGCCATGATGGGTCTTCTCACTTCGGCCACTTCTACTTCCCTCACTGGGAAAGGTCAGAAGGCTCCATTGTGTGGTCCTATCACCCTCCTCAAAGAGAGAGGCAGAGGTAGATTAAGTTTTACCCAAACTCTTTCACACAGTCATGTTTAAGAGTATAATGGGGGCTTGAAGCTATTGTTAGCATAGTTTTTAATCTGAGCCAGTACAATGACTATGAAAATTATCAAGGCATGTAGGATTTCTCTACATTGTATCTACTTTCAGGTGTGCATATATTCCATCTCCCAGTAAAAAACTATGTCACAAAATCAATGCAATTTTACAAATCATTGGTATTAAGTCTGAAATAATGTTGTCACCCCCTCTTTGGGAATGGTGCATAATGATACACCATGCTGGATATTTTCTGCTGCCCCTCAACATCCTCTTCGCGCCCTTCTCCCTGTCTGGGACCAAGGAGGCTCAGCTTTGTGGACTTAATCGGCCGGTGACCTTGCCTACTTGATTGCTATCAATAAGGCATGACAGTCGTTGAGAGAGAGAGAGAAAGAGAGAGGGAGACAGAGACAGAGAGAGGAGAGACAGAGAGACAGAAAGGACAAAGAAAGCAAGGGTAGGTAGCGATTCATTCTCTGTGCTCCCTCCCTGCCCGGTCACTGCAAGTTGGCTGCAACCTCTTCGGTGATGACAGTTTATGGCAGATGGCTTTTTCTTCTTTTGTTGTTGTTGCTGTTGTTGTTTTTAAGATTTATTCATCTATTTTAGAGAGAGTGAGAACAGGGGGAGGGGCAGAGGGAGAGGGAGATAAATCCTCAAGCCAACTGCCCACTGGGGCTCCAGGCGGGGCTGGACGCTGGGCTCAATCCCAGGACCATGAGATCATGAGCCAAAACCAAGAATCAGAGGCTTAGCCGCTTGAGCTGCCCAGGCATCCTGCAGGCGGCTCTTTCTATCTGTAGAGCTCTCTTTTTCCCTTCCTTTAACCACTCTCCCCTCCTATACAGCTTCAGGCCTAAAGGTGACAAGAGTGACTTGCTGTTAGATCCAGGCATGGCACGGCACTCACTATCCTTTGATTTCCCAGTACATCCTGTAAACAATTCCTGTATCATGTCCGTCTTCTTCCTGTCAAGACCCTGCCTCTCACACCCCTCTAATAAACAAACAACAAACAAATCAAAGGGGAAAGTTCGAGCAAAAGAAAGATGAGAACGTTTAAGACCCCTCGTTTAGAAAAGGTGCTGACAGCAGAGATGTAAGAGGATAGAGTTTGGTTCTTCTCTTGCTTACATCTTCATGGACAGTGGTCTGGTATTCATTCATTAAAGGAAAGGGAAAAAGGTTCATTTTGTTTTGCATTTAGCCATGGCTACATAGTGTATCCAGAAGCAGGGAGTGTTGATTCCACACATTCTCCCCTAGCTTCTCCTTGTCCCGGGTTCCCTTAAAGGGCTAATAGCCGTAGCTGTTGCTTTTCATGCAGGTGGACTCCTGCCATCTGAACGTGGGACTGCGAAGTCCCTCCTGCGGTCCACTGCATGGGCCTGGGCTCCTTCTGGGCATCAGCTCCATGGCACCCTTCTTTTTTTTTTTTAAGATTTTATTTATGATTTATTTGACAGAGAGAGACACAGCAAGAGAGGGAACACAAGCAGGGGGAGTGGGAGAGGGAGAAGCAGACCCCCCACTGAGCAGGGAGCCCGTCGCAGGGCTCCATCCCAGGACCCTGGGACCATGACCCTGACCCAAAGGCAGACACCTAATGACTGAACCACCCAGGCGCCCCTCCATGGCACCATTCTTGCAGATGACTCCACACCTGTCCATGCCCATCCCTTCAATCCCCCATAGTGTCTCAGCAGAGACTTTCCTGCCACATCATTTCATAGCTACTCTCCACTGTCTTTCAATCATACAGAAAGACTATTATTTAAAAGCTTTCATCCACTTGAATTGCATTGTTTCTTAGATACTTCTGGTCAATGGTTCACACCTATATTTCCTCTGAATTTTTTTTGAATTTTGTTATTGAGGGCAGAGATTACATCTTAAATCTCTGCATCCCCATTCTCTATTTTTCACAAACCATCTGTTGGTGGAGTGCCTACTATGCACCGGGCACTGTGCAGAGTACAACAGTGAGCAAAAAAGGCCCAGTTTCCATTTTCATGGATCTTACAGCTTAATAGGAAAAGAATAAGCAAGCAAGCATACCAATAAATGCATAATTGCAAATCTTGATATGCACTACGAAGGAATGGTGTACAATGTTTTTGATATGCAATGGGTCATTTGATCCACTCTGAGGGTTCAAGGAAGGCTTCTTAGAGGTAGAGACACATAAGCTAAAATGTGAAGGATGAGCAGGAATCAGTTATGTTAGTGAGTCTCAAGTAGGGCTCATTTTGCCCCCTAGGGGACATTTGGCAATGTCTGGAGACATTTTTGGTTATCTCGTTTGGGGTAGGGGTACTGCTGGCATCTAGTGGGTAGAGAGGCAAGGGATGCCTGCTCAATATCCCAAGATGCACCAGAAAGCTCTCAAAAGAAAGACTTATCTGGCCCAAACTGCCAATTTTACCAGTGTTGAGAAACCTGAAGCAGATAAATGTCACTCGGAGAGAAGAATACATGCAAAGACCTACCTCACACTTAGCTTGGCACAGAGAAGGTGCTCAATATTGAACCGAATTTCCAGTTTAAACTGATTTGGATATCGCTTCCTTTTTAAAATTTTCTGTCTTTACTTCTGTTGGGTAAAATTCTCTTTTATAAGGCAGGGGTAAGAAGGAATATGAAAAAAAACATTTCTTTCCAAAGTGTATGTATAACCAAAAACTTGATTCAGGCAAGAAAGTGAAATATAGTCGATGGATTTGAGGATTTTTTTTTTTTTTACTCTAAACCACTTGAAAATAGTCTTTTTAAGAAGATTTTTATTTTTTTATTTGAGAGAGGGGGGAGGGGCAGAGGGAAAGGGAGAAAGAATCTCAAGCAGACTCCCCCTGAGTAGGGAGCCAGATATGGGGCTTGATCTCACGACCCCTAGATCGTGACCTGAGCTGAAATCAAGAGTCGGACGCTCAACCAACTGAGCCACCCGGGCACTCCTGAGTGGTTTTAATTTTGCAAAGAATCCATTGTTAACGACAACAAAAACGTTAAGCATAAAATAAAAACCAACAGAAATTTAGAGCCAATGACAGTGACATTTAAACTTCTGCAGATCTTTGAAATATTATGGTATACAAATATCCTCACCTTAATTAATTTAGCTTATTCTTTTCCTATTAAGCTGTAAGATCCATGAAAATGGAAATTAACTTACACAAAGTTAATCAGGCATGGAGCATTAAACTTAGGTCAAGATATATGGTAAACCAGTGTAATGTTTGTGAGTCTTAGACTTTTTTAAATAGGCCCCAGGCCATGTTTTCTGCTATATGAAGCAGGAATTCCTATATAGTTTTCTGCTATATGAAGCAGGAATTCCTTTCAATGTAGGGTGAATAGTGGACTCTGTGCCCCAGATCAGGATTGAGTTTTATTGTCTAGGAATCAGTGAAGTTGGGAAAAATGACCTAGTGTATGCCTGAGAGGGTTTGGTTGTGAGAACAAGAAATCCAAAATGGTGACCCCAGTGTCCAGGCCAAAGGACAAGCCTGTCAGCCTATTGAAGAGGAAAACAGGGAAACCTAGAAGGCTGTACTTAAAACTTTGATCCTGTAGCAAGTTAATTTAACAACAAGACTTACATGTCTGTTACCTATACTAGTTATCAAATGTGTGTAGAGAGCTGGTATACCAGATTATGTTTCACTGTGTAAAAGAGAGAATGAGACTTTCCCCGGGAAGCAAGGGGAACTCTCAGTGGAGAACCTCTGGGTGTGATGCACATGGCTCATGCAATTCCCTAAGCCTTCCTTCATTGGGCCCCAACCTACCAGTAAGAACTCCTTACACTTGTGCAGCTTTTATGATTTATATATCATTTTCACACATTTTGCTGTATTTTACATTCACAGTAACCTTGTAGGGTTGGCAGGTTTGCCATCTGCAACAACAAAAACTGAGGCTGAGAGAAACTGAGGACTTGGACCAAATAGCCTTTAATAGGCAGGACTAAGACTGGAAGATGTGCTCATGTTTCCTTATCTTTCCACTCAACATGCTTCATACTTCAGGTTCCTGATCCTGGAATGCATCCTATCCTTTCCTCCTTCATTCCTTTGTTCACACAGTTCTTTCTGCCAAGAATGTACTTCTTGCCCCATTTTCACCTGGTCACATATTTTTCAAAGCTCAGATAATATTTCCCCCTAAAGCTTTCTCTGACATATAGCCAAGCCAATCAGCCAGAAGTTATCTCTCCATGGTTGCTCTTCCCATTGCCTTTATTTGTGTGGGTTTCTCTAAGATACCTATCACTTTCTATGTTGCACCATAGTTAACTGTGTACAAGTCTTGTCTCCTCCACCAGGCAATAGGCACCTGGAGCAGATACTGTCTCATCTTTAATCATCATAGCTTTTCTACTTAGTAGAAAGCCTTACTTAGTAAGAAAGTAGAAAGCATAGTCAGCATTACTGAATATTTGAATGAATAAATGAAATGAGAAAGGTGAAAGTCCTAAGGATGTGGTCTTTGGAATAGAAACTGTTTCTGATACTTTCCTCCCTCCCCCATATCTCCTCTTTATTCCAGAGCTGAGAGCAGAAACATATTATAGAAAAGTTCAAAGATTCTCAGTGTACCTTTTGTTTAATTTTTATGGAGAGGTCACCCAATTACTTACACAAAGTTAATCAGGCATGGAGCATTAAACTTAGGTCAAGATATATGGTAAACCAGTGTAATGTTTGTGAGTCTTAGACTTTTTTAAATAGGCCCCAGGCCATGTTCAGCCTTGAACTCTCCACCCTGAGATCAAGACCTGAGCTAAGATCAAGAGTTGGACACTTAACTGACTGAGCCACCCCGGTGCCCCTGTGATTCTTGGACTTTTAACTTATCTCTAAGAACAATGATCCTAGTCCATGATAGGGAAAGTTGGCCACTGAATTTCCCAGGGTTCTTTCCCACTGCTTTCTAGTTCCACCTTCCTCAGCACACAGGTGGAAGGCCACCAGGAGAAGTCTGTATCATAATTTAAGAAAAAAAAAAATTCCCATGGACAATGGCTTCCCAGTTCTGATACCTGGAAAAAGACAATGTGTATAGTGTACTGGGGCATGGAATTTGGGATTGGCTCCACAAGACACTGCAAATTTATCTCCAACTCACACCTTGATTTTTTTCTCTATGATTTTTAATAGGTGGTCTCTAAATTCATTCTGTGTTTTTTCTATCAGTGCAGACAATATGTATTTTATAGTGCTGAAGCAAAAACAATATAGAACTTAACTCAAGAACTCTTGGGCCTGCTTATTAATGGCTATTTGGCAAAAGTACTATTTCTCTCATTCTCAGTTTTTATTGTTGCACATGGCAGAATATCTACCTGCCAACCCCATGGAGTTATTGTAAATAAAAAAAACACAGCAAAATGTGTGAATGCTATATAAACTTCAAAAAGCTATACAATCAAGTTACTTATTTTTAATCAAATAATTCACTTAAAAATGGGCACCAAGGGGCACCTGGGTGGCTCAGACCTTAAGCGTCTGCCTTTGGCTCAGGTCATGATCCCAGGGTCCTGGGATCGAGCCCCGCATCGGGCTCCCTGCTCAGAGGGGAGTCTGCTTCTTCCTCTCCCACTCCCCCTGCTTGTGTTCCCTCTCTTGCTGTCTCTCTCTCTCTGTCAAATAAATAAAATATTTTTTTAAAAAATGGGCACAGAACTTGAATAGACATTTCTCCAAAGAAGATATGCAAATGCCCAACAAGCATATGAGAGAGGCTTAACATCACTAATCATTAGGGAAATGCAAATCAAAGCCACAATGAGATATCACCTTACACCCATCAAGATGGCTACTATTAAAAAAAATAGCTAGAAAGTAAAAAGTGTTAGCAAAGATATGGAGAAATTGAAACACTTGTGCACTATTGGTAGGAATGTAAAATGTTGCAGCTGCTATGGAAAACAGTATGGAGGTTCATCAAAAAAGTAAATATAGAATTACCATGTGATCTAGCAATTCCACTTCTGGGTATGTACTCAAAAAAATTAAAATCAGGGTCTCAAAGAAATATTTGTACACCCATGTTCATGGTAATATTATTCACGGTTGCCAAGAAGTGGAAGCAACCCAAGTGTTTATTGCCAGGTGAATGAATGTGTAACAAGTGTGGTACATGCATATAATGGGCGATTAGCCTTAAAAAGGAAGGAAATTCTGACACACGCCACAACATGGATGAACCTTGAGGACATCACGCTAAGTGAAATAACCCAGTCACAAGAAAACAATACTGCCTGATTCCATTTATATGAGGTACCTAGAGTAGTCAAATTCTTAGAAACAAAGTAGAATGTGGTTGCCCGAGGCTAATGGGGAAGGAGAAGGGGGAGTTGCTTGACTGGTATAGGGTTTCAGTTTTATAAGATGAAAAAGTTCTGGAGACCAGTTGCACAGCAATGTGAATATACTGAACAATTAAAAATGGTTAAGATGATAAATTTTATGTGTATTTTACCACAATTAAAAATTAAAAAGTAATGGGGCACCTGGGTGGCTCAGTCGTTGAGCGTCTGCCTTCGGCTCAGGTCACGGTCCCAGGGTCCTGGGATCAAGCTCCACATCGGGCTTCCTGATCTGTGGGAAGCCTGCTTCTCCCATTCCCGCTCCCCCTGCTTGTGTTCCCTCTCTCGCTGTGTCTCTCTCTGTCAAATAAATAAAATCTTTTTTAAAAAATTAAAAATTAAAACAAAAAATTCAGAACTCTATGAAACCCAAGGAAATTTCAGGCTGTTGTTAATTTTTCTGATTGACTTCTCTGTCCGGATAGATGGTAAAAGTTGGAAGCTAATATTCTTATTAATGTAGTTAATTGAGTAAAAGGAGGTAATATGTGCTTTACAGATGCTGAATAGCGCTCTACTCAATAACACTTAATTCATCACCAATACTAGGTATAGGATAGAAAAGGAAAGGTATATTTGTGTCCTGCGACGGATGGGAGGAAACATTTTAAGCTTTGTGAACTGGAATAAAATGCAAGATGAGCAGTGCAAAAAACATGAGTCAATAATATGGACTTCATTTACTCTTTAAAAAAGATTTTATTTTTAAGTCATCTCTACACCCAACGTGGGGCTCGAACTCACAACCCCAAGATCAAGCATTGCAAGCTTCACCGACTGAGCCAGCCAGGTGCCCCAGTAATATGGACTTTTAAAGATTGTTATGGAATTAAATGGGGCAATGGCGATGTCTTTCTTGCTCACCATTCCATGCTCAGCTCCTAGGTTAGGCGTGGAAGGGATTCAATATTTATGTATTAAGTGAACTAAAAGCACCTAGTATAGTGCCTGGTAAATGATATTGTTTGGTAAGCGTTAGTCCTCCCTCTCTCTCCTCCCTCCCACAGCTCCCCAACTCTTCTTCTGGGAAATATTACCATAAAGGATGATGATACCTTGTGTCAGAGAAGAAAGATTTTCTACCCTAAGAACTTCATTTGTCTTAATTCTATATCATATTCTTATCTTTTTTTAAGTGTTGAGAAAAAAATCAAAACCATTTTCTCATTATGTTATTCAGGGGGCATCAAAATATGGGTTGTGGTAATAATAACACCACTGTCTTAATCCATTCAAATTGTTTAATTTTTAAAAAGCTTTCTAGCAGTTACTTTAAAAATATTGTAATAAAAATATATCCTGAATAATAAGGAAATTTAACAAGCAAGTAGCTTAATTTAAAACATTAACCTCTTTTTAGGTTTATATTTTACCATTCAGACTACCTTCGATTATATTCTAATAAAACCGGTAGGAAATTTGGCAGCCATTTAAGTTTGGCTCTAGATAAGATACTGCTAGTTTTAGTTTTTTTTTTTTAGGACAAAACAATCACTTCTTCTGGATGCTAAAAGCATTGTTATAATTTACACTTAGCTTCATTTATCTTGAAGCATCATAGAAGAGGAATCTTACTTCTTTTTATTCTGTATAATTTTAGAACCAAATGAGCATTGCTGATAACCCCTCACTTTACAGCAAGGTCAATGAGACTGGAGAGGGTGCATGACTTGTCCAAGGTCACAGGGTAGCTAATGCCAGGGCCAGATGTGGGTACCAGCTTCCTGTGTCCTAAATTGGGGCTCTTTAAACTATATTGCTTCATGTATGTTCAATAAAATAGTCCATGACAGAAGCAAAGAAAACAAGACAAGTAAATAGGTGGAGGATGGGGGTGGAGGACAGAGGAAAGGGATGACCACAAAGACTGGAGCTTCATTATTTACAGAGACCATTGGGAAATTCAGACAATAGTTGCTCCAAACCCAGTTTGCTGTATTTTAAATGCAGCATCTTCTAGTTGGTGGAACCAAATGTGGAAAATTGCAGGCTCAATCCAAGATTTCTGCCTATCTTCTCTTGGCTCCTGGTGACCTCCCTCTAGGAAGCATGACTGTAGCAAATTTGGTGGCATGATCTTTGTACTATAATTAAAGGGGTACAGGGAATACAGCAGTATCTCAGATTGTTTTGGAACATGGCTTGAGGCTTATGAAATTGGCAGGATTTACTTTCTTCTCTTTTCCTCATGACCCTCCAACTAACCTCTCCAACCCTGCCCATACCTAGAGAAAAGAAAAAAGAAAAAATTAAGTGAAGAGGATAGAGCCAAGGAAAGAAAGGAGAGAATGGGAGAGGAAACACAGGGAAAGCAAAAGGAAGATGAAAATTAGAGAAGAGATGAAGAAGGAAAGAGAAGCAGTGGGATGAAGCTATATAAAATGCTCTGATGCAGAATCACCTGACATAGCTGTTAAATGTACATTTCTGGGCCACATTCCAGATTAGCCAAATTGGAATCTTTGGGAATAGCATCATTTAAAAGTAAGTGAAAAGCTTTTTGATAAAATAATTACTCTCCTTTTTCTTAATTTGATTTCAAATTTTGATATTTTGATTTCAAATTTGCAAATTCATTTGCTTCTTTAAAGCTGGCAAAAAAAGAAGTATTTCATTTATTTGCCTAAAAAGCTTTCCTTTTTTGTTCTACACAACTGTTGATAACATTACTTTACACAAAGAAGTTGGTGTATTTTCACATATATTCAAGCAGCTCAGAGACACAGCACCTTCCGTCAAAAGGATGTACTCTAATGAGAGTAGCAGGATAATATCAAATGCATCCTCTTCTGCCAGAGACCCTGATGGTGTGCGTGCAGGAAAATCCACACTCCACAGCATAATCCTTGCCTTTTCCTTTGGGCCCGTTTGTCATGACGTTTTTCTCAATTACAGATCTTTTGTTCGTTAAGCTTTTCCTTATTGACACCTGGCTAAAGCCAGAATATTGCCTGCCATCTTAGCAGTCCTATTGGAAAGTCCTATCACGTGTTGTCTGCATGGCCACATCTATTTCCACTGTGTCCGTGGTCAAATTTCCGTATGGCAGAAATTGCTGTGCTAAACAATCTTGTGTGGGGTGTCTATACCTGAGTGTGTATGTGCAGTTAGGTATTATATGACATGTTCCCATCAAGCTGTTTCTGTGGGGATGCTGGATGCAGTTTGGATGCATGCAAATTGCCTGGTGTATTAGTCATGGCCATGTTAGGAATCCATATTGAAGGGGGCCTGCTGTGGAGTGATCATGTTGTCTAACCGTATTAAACCGTGCCTACTGGGTAAAGTGATCACGTTGTGTATCCCTATGTAGCTGGGCCTGCTGTGATAGTGATCACATTGTGTGTAATTGCACGGCCACCCTGGGAATTTATTGCTATAGATCAGGCAACAGGGCACAGAAGTCAATAATTGTGCCTGCTCTGGGCTTTTAGCTGTACTACGGAGAGCAAGCATCACCTTCTAGGGTGGGAAACAAATCTTTAGTTTGTGGATGGAAATGAAGTTGACATTCTCAATTCTAAGTATCTTGGGGGCTATTCCCTCTTTTGCTATTTCATATTATTTCAAATTAGGACAAGGAGATTCTAAAAGTGATAAAATTTGTATAGACTAAAGGCTATATAGAAATCAACAAATAAAATCAAGCTTGCGTACTCTATCTTTTTCAAATAGAATGTCTTTAGAGCCATTCATAAGTTTGTAAAATTAATAAAGAAGAAATATCTTGTCAGGCAACATGGCGCTGAGAAGGATGTTTGTTCTTTTTTAGTTAAGCTCTTATCTGGAGAACCTTCTTGTATCTCGGGAGTCAGGAAAGGTTGGAAAAACCAAGGCTACCAGTCTTGTGCGCCAATATTTTCCTCTAAATTAAATTATATCAATGGATAATAAAGAGGAGAGAAGGGCAGTGGGTGACGGGCTTGGGTTAATATGCACACCAACATACAAACATCCAAATCAGAGTGATCCTCCAAAGTGGAAATTTGGATAAGTTTACCATTATTTGTGGAACTCTTCTCTTAGAAAGGCCCACAGAGATAGTTTACAAATCATGCAAGCAAACCAGGATTACTACCTTCTTCCTCTGTGGACCTCCCATCCCCCCAAATTCAAATGGCTCATGTTTTAGTCACCAGTTTGACTCTGAGAGATATCTGGCTCTTTACAAAAGTAAGGTAGATGTGTAGAAGGGCAGACATAGGGTGGATACATTCTGACAGATTTGTTGGAAACAATCAAACATTATTTTCAAACATCACTTATAAATTTTTTTGGAAGGCCCTCCAGTATGTTATATTATTATTCCTGCTAATAACCTTTATGATCTCACTTGTGAACATGGTAGCATTATTTTACAGATGAATATAGACTCAGAGACAAGCTAGCTCATGGATTATGATGGGATTTTTTCATGGGTAAGTAGCCCATCTCTTTATGATTTTGAACAGGAGCTAATCATGTTGCTGTTCAGACAGAAACTTTAATTTCTAAAAATTAGCTTTAGAATTTCCTAAAATAAGAAGAGAATGGAAGCAAGGGACAGAAGGAGGGAGGATGGGAGGTGAACAGAAATAAGGAAGGAAAAGGAGGTCCTTCCCCTCAAATCTGGATTTTAAGGTCGTGTGATTCATCTTATCATAGTTATCGAAGAGAACTTTTGGAAAATGAAAAATAAATTGGACTTTTCAGAGTGTCTGATTAGGTATTTAGATATAAGCGTGTCCATCCTTAATAAAGACAAGATCTTCTCTTTTGGAAGGATCTAACGTTGCCTCTTTGGCAGGGCCCTATGACCATGATGATTTGAATAATAGTTCCAGTCCATGCCTGAAACTGAAATAGGGCCAGGGAATGAGGTGTTATTGGGGGTGCGAGGAATGTTCCATTTAGTTTAGTTTTAAATTAAAGAGTTCAAAATAAACCGTAAACCAGAGTAGAAACTCAAGGTTTCATCTTACATGTGCTACAATTCTTTTTTGAATCATCTCAAGTATGTAAATAAAAAGGCAGAGCAAAGGGAAAAGAAAGTGTAGCTTTAATGTTGATTGGGCCTCTCCTATTTGTCAGGCACCGGGTTAGTCAGTTTGTACCATGTTATCTCATTTGTTCTCATCAGGAGCCTATGAGACAGGCACATTATCTCCAGTTTACAAATAAAGTCACAGAGGTTAAGCAATATAGTAAGGGTCATAAAATACATAGAGACAAGCTTTGTCTCTCTCCCCAAGTGTGCTCCATTAACTGACTTAATTTTTTCATGATTTTTTTTTCAGTTATCTATGTAGAATTATTATTATTTAATCCTACAGAAGGGCTTTATGAAGTGAGAGGTAAGGATTTCTCTTTACCACCGCCCCTTTCCCTGCAATCTCATTTCCCTCACTAGAGGGAATATTTTGGTAGAATATTCCAGAATTATCTCTCTGCTTAAAATAGGTTTCACATGTTGTTTTCTTTGGTTAGCCACTCTGGCACATTTTAAATAGCTGGAGCTATTGCATACATAGGTTGAAACACACTACTTAGGCCATTTTATCCCCATGAAATAGAGAAGTAGTAGGAGAAAGGGTGAAGAAAATCAGTAGCGCCTTCAAGTAGCTGAGCCACAGCTGGCCCCAAGCTTAGTGAAAGACATCAATGTGGGGGAAGAATTGGCCTTCAAACCAACATCTAATTTCCAGAATCCCTCTGTCCACGGAGTTCCGCTATGATAAGCTAAAATGGCAGGTCTGGGTCATCTGTAGGCATGGGCCTGTGTACCAGCGCTAGTGCCGTGAAGGATCACTGGAGTGGGTAAGTGTGGAAGATGAGGGACTTAGTACAAAAGTGTCCCCTGTATGGCGTTGAGTTGAGGAGCTGATGTCTTCCTTTAAAAGAGGTTAGTCTGAGGCTCCGTTTCCTTCAAAACCAGCCTTGGCACAGCCGCTGGGCTACAGAAGCTGCTTATGGTGAGTAGCAGAGGTGGGGCTGCTCTCTAAAGTAAAGGCACAACAACATAAGCCCTGGAAGCAGAGTCAGAGCTTGAACATAAACCTGGCAAAGAATAGCTATTGCCACCAACTAGAGGACAGCCTTCTGTGGGTATACTGCGCAAGAATGCCCTTTCTCCATGCCCCCCACCCACCCACCCCAGCACACCATCTAACCTGAGACAGCAAAGCACACCTTGTTTATGCAAAGGCAAAATTACCTCTTGGCCCTCCAGTGAATAGATACACCCTTAGCTCACTGCAAGAGCAGGAGGCACAACTTTCTATTCAGGCACTGGTCCTTGGTGAGCCTCTTCCTTTCCAGAAAAGGACATTAACTCTATACTGTACAACACAGTCATTTAAGGCATATGGGTCTACCCTTAATTGGGCATTTAGAAGAGCCACACTTTAGGCAATTGTAATAGAACACAATTTTGAGCTCTTAGCCACACAGTTTATCAGGAGACGGTTAAGAAAAAAACACTCTTCAGGGAGGATTGCTGGGAGGCCATGGAGTTCATTCACATTCCCAGATCTGCATGGGGTGGGGCTCGTGGCATCAGACATTCTAACCCCTGCAGAATTGTTTGTGTTGGATTGCATATGAGGCCATCAACTTATATGGAGAATCACTATAAGAAATAGCCCTGGGGTGCCACTTTTGTGTCTTTCGTAAGGACACTGTTGAGATGTCTGTCATGCCATCTAGTTGCTTTATTTATGAACTCTTGGATATTCTGATTAGGACCAGAAACAATTCTAAATTTCCCGAGCAATCATTTTATCTAATAGATATTGTGAACTGTGAAGCCAACAAGGTTTCCTATTTTCACATGACTAGGAAATTTCATGTTACTAGGAAGTTGAGAGCCCAAATGCTATCCTTGTACATTTTAGGTACTCTCAAAAGCCACCTGAAATCCTTTCTGAAATAAGGTGAGGTATGTCGGTAAACCAGTAAATATCTAGGTAATTAGTGTATTTTATTTCCATGGTTTCCGTTTCTTCCTCTGCCCAAATTTTAATAGCTGATGAAAGACAAGCCGACCTGTTTTTTAACTTGGGAGACATAAAATTGCTTTCCTTTCTGCCTCCTAGCAAGTCATTCTGGAGCTTAGGGGACTCTCAGTATGCTAATACCACCAGAAGCTTTTGTTTAGGGGCTCTCAATATGCTAATACCAGAACCTTTCCTAAGGAAAAAGGCCGTTCTGTTCTTGGGAACAACAAAGATCAGATCAATAAGGCGTGGCTGTTACTAAATCAATTCACCAATTTTCTTTAATTCAGGATTCCAAATGCATGTTTCATTCACAAATCTGGGTTTATAAACACTAGTCCTTCGGTGGTGGGAGAGATTAAAAAAATAGGTGAGGGGAGCCACATGCACGTTAGCAACCCAAGATTTCTCAAAAATGAACTTCTCTCAGCTAACACTTTGGACCCCAGCTAGCTTGGTGCTCTGAATCTGCTTCAGTTGTCTGAGATGTGCCAGCACACCAGTAAGACTAAACTGCCTTCAAAGGGAGAGAGAAACCACCTTCCAAGTTACCTTTCAGAGATGCTTGAGGAGAAAAAGATGATAGAAGAGGACAGGGAAGGCAACTGGGAAGAACATATGTTACAGGAGACCTGCACAGACACGAGTGGTGTACCTATAGCCCCCCAACCCCAGGCTCTTCAACGGCTTCCGAAAATGATATGAAAGGTCCAGTCAGTGCCATGAATGTAATGGTGGCTTCAGCAGAATGGCAGCTGTACTGAATTTAGAGAAGTGTGCAGTTTCTCGAGGGCAAGGTAGCTAGCTGAATTGGAAAGGATCCTATTTGACCTCCCATGGCCTAGCTCCATCAATTGTGTGTCCCTGTTTCAAACTCAGCACTTTATTAAGGTAAGTAGGATCATATTCATCACACCGATGGAACCCAGTTCCTCTCAAAAATCAAAAGTCTTGAAATTAAATCTACGGAGCTCACTTGCTCTTTGAACACAAATAGTTGTCCTAGTTGAATTCAGTAGCTTTGCCACAAGAGCTTTACGAATTTCTGGTATCCCCAACGAAGAGCTTGAGGGAATAGCAGCAATCTAGTCCATGTGTCGAACACTGGGTGTGTTTATTGGTCAGGGTTGGGCAACAAATGAGACAGGTTGTGGTGTGATTCAAAAGTGAGGGTCATGGATCATCTGGAGCTGTATGTTTTCAAATCTGTTTCCTTTAATTACATCTGTTTCATTTTCCCTTGATTAATAAAATATAGAGCTTTGGGGCTGATTATTTTTGAGTCTATCTGGATCCTTTGTGGAACTGGGAAGTACATCGTCAGCTTATACACAAGGTGGCACCCTGTGATTCCAACCAGGTCTGAGAGGAGCGATGCTGCTAAGAGACTGAGCTACAGCCATAAATTTTTTTTTAGCATCTTGTTTTTTCGCTGTGGCGAATATAAAGATGGTAGTAGATGTTTGGCATGTCACCTCTGAGTTGCAGTCTCGGTCCCTACGTCTCAAAGATTCAGAGTTGCCTCAGTAAAGGGCACTGGGACCAGGGGCCTGATTCTGGTTGATTGTAATGAATGCAGACCCCACATTCAGCTTACATATGGAAAACAACGAAGCTTTATTGGTACTGGGCTCATTCCTGGGAACATAAGGGGAGGGGAGGGATGCAGTTCACATACCAACCCAATTAACTTTCAATTGGGTTTGCTGAAATAGGGAGCCAATTAGAAAGAACGTGACATTTACAAAACTCTGAAATAGTTGAATAGCAACTGTGTTTACTAGTTTTAAGGTTTCTTTCAAAAAGTAATTTGTTCATTATTAGGAAGCTGCCTGCCCTGACTGCGGTATAGGGAAATGGAAACTGGAATATAATCCCAATCCTTACAATTATTTGACCTTTATTCTAATACAGACTACATTTAGAAAGCAGTTTTAAAACTATTTCTAATTCTTGAGGTTTATGTATTACACTTGGTTGGCTAAATGCATGCCATTTAGAATTGGTCCAGAGCATATATAAGTGGACCAATTTTAGGATAACTGTACTCAGTGCATTTTATGTGGAAATTAAAATAGGCTATTAGGCTGCACAATCATTTGAAACAGGTTTTGATAAAAACATTTTATAACAGGATTTACCTCAAAAGTTGAAAAGATATTTTCTGTTTCTAGCTCTAACAAATATATGGGTATTTAACAAATAGATTAGAAATCAACTTTATGAAAAATAGTATTTATATACAAATAAAAGCTATTTTCCAAATGTGAAACAGAGGCATTCTGTTTTGGGCACTGAATTGGAAGCCAAGAATACACGAGCTATGTCCCACTTGAAAAGCATATTGTGTTATCTGCCTCAAACCATTTTATTACCAGCTCTATAATCATTGCCTACAGGGCAAGAGGAGAGTGGAGATTTGGGGAAGAAATCTATTACATGGTCAAAGAAAAAGAACAATAAAACAGTAACTACTAGACCAAAAACCTGTTACTGTAATAGCATTTCAGGTTTCAAAAAGTTTCTTTGAACTGTTTTAATTGGTCCTAAAACTCAGGGTAGTCCATAATAAGAGCAAATCTTTTTTTTTTTTTAAGATTTTATATATTTATTTGGGAGAAAAAGCATAAGCCAGGGGGAGAGGCAGAGGAAGAGGGAGAGGGAGAAGCAGGCTCCTGATGTGGGGCTTGATCCCAGGACCCTGGGATCATGACCTGAGCCAAAGGCAGATGCTTAACCAACTGAGCCACCCAGGAGCCCCAGTAAGAGCAAATCTTGTCATCAATGGCTAGGTCGCATTTCAGGCCAATAGGCTATATGAACTCCATGCTGGACTGGAATGGGGTCAGTATCACTAAATTTCTTCAGGGAAAAGCAGTCAACATATATATGTTAGGAGCCTGCTATATGTGAGGTACAGAACTGGGGATATAGGGATTAACAGAGCAGATGTTGTTCCTGCCCTCCTTAAGGCTACTGCATCTTTAGGCTCTGGGTTATGACTATTAGCCACTGGTTGGAAGGTCTCAGTAATCTGGAAGAGCAACTTTAGAATGTTGAATGAGCTTGGATAGCAGGGTGGCACTGATGAGAAAACAAGAGTTTCGGAGTCAGGCGAGACCTGGATTTTGAACCCAGTTTTGTGAATTATTAGTGTTGAGACTTGGCAAATTATCTGAGACTGTTTCCTTATTAGTAAAATTATAACATTTCTTCATAGGGTTATAATGAGAATTAAGTGGAATGCAATTAATTGAGTACTACTGTAGTGCGTGGTATATTATGCTCAATGCTTCCTTTCTTTTTTTAAAAATTTTTTTAAAGATTTTATTTATTTGAGAGAGAGATTATGAGAGAGAGAGCACATGAGAGGGGGGAGGATCAGAGGGAGAAGCAGACTCCCCGCTGAGCAGGGAGCCTGATGCGGGACTCTCTCCAGGGACTCCAGGATCATGACCTGAGCCGAAGGCAGTCGCTTAACCGACTGAGCCACCCAGGCTCCCTCAATGCTTCCTTTCTTGAGAGAGAGTAACAATAAATGTATAGAAAAAACAGTGATCCCTTCTGAACTTGAGAAATGCTAGGCATGCAGATAAAAGCTCTGGATGACTCCCTTTGCCCCCTTTCAGGCTTGAATACAGTGTTGACCCCCTACCAACAAGATTTTGTTCTTTGCAGAGAACTAGAACTGCTCCAGAGGGTAGTATTCAGAGCAGGACATCCCCATTAGCTTGAGAAAGGTATTGCCTACAAGAAGTGAGTCACAGCACCTCCATTGTTTCCAACAACAAAGTGGATGGGAAACACTTAAGCTTTGCTAAACAATGCTCGAAGTCTTGCTGGACCAATGTGTTAGACGATATAGACAGTGTCATAAAGCCCATATCCACCATTTTGCCTTCAAAGGGGGAGGTGGGGAGAAAAGAGAGGAGGAAAAAGAGGAAAAAGGGAGAGGAGAACAAGGAAATGAGGGGGAGGTAATGGAGGAAGAGATAGAGTTTTGATGCCATATAGAAATGACTGTAGATATCAATTCTTTCACTCTGGAATTCAGTTAACCACCTACTTTTCTCTGAGCCAAACAGAATATTGACTTGGAATCCAGAATCACTACACTGTAAAATTTTATACTGGCTTCATACACATTAAACCTCAAAATGAAATCCTACTGGAAATGAAAATTAAATGAAATTTGTGCTGACCAAAAATGAAGGTTTTAAAAAATATTACACACCAGGGCGCCTGGGTGGCTCAGTTGGTTAAGTGACTGCCTTCGGCTCAGGTCATGATCCTGGAGTCCTGGGATCGAATCCCACATTGGGCTTCCTTCTCAGCGGGGAGTCTGCTTCTCCCTCTGACCCTCTTC